>NC_044984.1:41863669-42478170 GCF_008728515.1 Papio anubis
TAATTACTAAATTATAAATTTTTTTATAATTACTAAATTATAAATTTTTTTATAATTACTAAATTATAAATTTACTATAATTATTATTTAGTAATTAAATTATAAATTACTAAATTATAATTTTTTTTCTCTTGTGGGCACTAAATGCCCACAAGAGAAAGCAGGAAAGATCTAAAATTGACACCCTAACATCACAATTAAAATAACTAGAGAAGCAAGCGCACACACATTCAAAAGCTAGCAGAAGGCAAGAAATAACTAAGATCAGAGCAGAACTGAAGGAGATAGAGACACAAAAAATCCTCCAAAAAATCAGTTAATCCAGGAGCTGGTTTTTTGAAAAGATCAACAAAATTGATAGACTGCTAGCAAGACTAATAAAGAAGAAAACAGAGAAGAATCAAACAGACACAATAAAACATGATAAAGGGGATATCACCACCAACCACACAGAAATACAAACTAGCATCAGAGAATACTATAAACACCTCTATGCAAATAAACTAGAAAACCTAGAAGAAATGGGTAATTTCCTGGACACTTACACTCTCCCAAGACTAAACCAGGAAGAAGTTGAATCCCTGAATAGGCCAATAGCAGGCTCTGAAATTGAGGCAATAATTAATAGCTCACCAACCAAAAAAAGGCCAGGACCAGATGGATTCACAGCCGAATTCTACCAGAGGTACGAGGAGGGGTTGGTACCATTCCTTCTGAAACTATTCCAATCAATATAAAAAGAGGGAATCCTCCCTAACTCATTTTACGAGGCCAACATCATCCTGATACCAAAGCCTGGCAGAGATACAACAAAAAAAGAGAATTTTAGACCAATATCCCTGATGAACATCGATGCAAAAATCCTCAATAAAATACTGGCAAACCAGATCCAGCAGCACATCAAAAAGCTTATCCACCATGATTAAGTGGGCTTCATCCCTGGGATGCAAGGCTGGTTCAACATACGCAAATCAATAAACATAATCCAGCATATAAACAGAACCAAAGACAAAAACCACATGATTATCTCAATAGATGCAGAAAAGGCCTTTGACAAAATTCAACAGCCCTTCATGCTAAAAATTCTCAATAAATTCAGTATTGATGGGACGTATCTCAAAATCATAAGAGCTATTTATGGCAAACCCACAGCCAATATCATACTGAATGGGCAAAAACTGGAAAAAATTCCCTTTGAAAACTGGCAAGAGACAGGGATGCCCTCTCTCACCACTCCTATTCAACATAGTGTTGGAAATTCTGGCTAGGGCAATCAGGCAAGAGAAAGAAATCAAGGGTATTCAGTTAGGAAAAGAAGAAGTCAAATTGTCCCTCTTTGCAGATGACATGATTGTATATTTAGAAAACCCCATTGTCTCAGCCCAAAATCTCCTTAAGCTGATAAGCAACTTCGGCAAAGTCTCAGGATACAAAATTAATGTGCAAAAATCACAAGCATTCTTATACACCAGTAACAGACAAACAGAGAGCCAAATCATGAATGAACTCCCATTCACAATGGCTTCAAAGAGAATAAAATACCTAGGAATCCAACTTACAAGGGATGTAAAGGACCTCTTCAAGGAGAACTACAAACCACTGCTCAGTGAAATAAAAGAGGACACAAACAAATGAAAGAACATACCATGCTCATGGATGGGAAGAATCAATATCGTGAAAATGGCCATACTGCCCAAGGTTATTTATAGATTCAATGCCATCGCCATCAAGCTACCGATGACTTTCTTCACAGAATTGGAAAAAACTGCTTTAAAGTTCATATGGAACCTAAAAAGAGCCCACATCTCCAAGACAATCCTAAGTCAAAAGAACAAAGCTGGAGGCATCACGCTACCTGACTTCAAACTATACTACAAGGCTACAGTAACCAAAACAGCATGGGACTGGTACCAAAACAGAGATATAGACCAATGGAACAGAACAGAGTCCTCAGGAATAATACCATACATCTACAGCCATCTGATCTTTGATAAATCTGAGAAAAACAAGAAATGGGGAAAGGATTCCCTATTTAATAAATGGTGCTGGGAAAATTGGCTAGCCATAAGTAGAAAGCTGAAACTGGATCCTTTCCTTACTCCTTATACGAAAATTCATTCAAGATGGATTAGAGACTTAAATGTTAGACCTAATACCATAAAAACCCTAGAAGAAAACCATTCAGGACATAGGCACGGTCAAGGACTTCATGTCTAAAACACCAAAAGCAATGGCAACAAAAGCCAAAATTGACAAATGGGATCTAATTAAACTAAAAAGCTTCTGCACAGCAAAAGAAACTACCATCAGAGTGAACAGGCAACCTACAGAATGGGAGAAAATTTTTGCAATCTACTCATCTGACAAAGGGCTAATATCCAGAACCTACAAAGAACTCAAACAAATTTACAAGAAAAAAACAAACAACCCCATCAAAAAGTGGGCAAAGGATATGAACAGACATTTCTCAAAAGAAGACATTCATACAGCCAACAGACACATGAAAAAATGCTCATCATCACTGGCCATCAGAGAAATGCAAATCAAAACCACAATGAGATACCATCTCACACCAGTTAGAATGGCAATCATTAAAAAGTCAGGAAACAACAGGTGCTGGAGAGGATGTGGAGAAATAGGAACACTTTTACACTGTTGGTGGGACTGTAAACTAGTTCAACCATTATGGAAAACAGTATGGCGATTCCTCAAGGATCTAGAACTAGAAGTACCATATGACCCAGCCATCCCATTATTGGATATATACTCAAAGGATTATAAATCATGCTGCTATAAAGACACATGCACATGTATGTTTATTGCGGCACTATTCACAATAGCAAAGACTTGGAATCAACCCAAATGTCCATCAGTGGCAGACTGGATTAAGAAAATGTGGCACATATACACCATGGAATACTATGCAGCCATAAAAAAGGATGAGTTTGTTTCCTTTGTAGGGACATGGATGCAACTGGAAACCATCATTCTCAGCAAACTATCACAAGAACAGAAAACCAAACACCGCATGTTCTCACTCATAGGTGGGAACTGAACAATGAGATCACTTGGACTCGGGAAGGGGAACATCACACACCGGGGCCTATCATGGGGAGGGGGGAGGGGGGAAGGATTGCATTGGGAGTTATACCTGATGTAAATGACGAGTTGATGGGTGCTGACGAGTTGATAGGTGCAGCACACCAACATGGCACAAGTATACATATGTAACAAACCTGCACATTACGCACATGTATCCTAGAACTTAAAGTATAATAAAAAAAAGAAGAAGAAAGAAAGGGAAGAGCCCAATAGGAAGCAAGAAAAGTAAAACTAGAATATTATGATTCAAGTTATGTATTTATGTATAATTATACAGTGATAAAAAAGCTGAATAAAATATTTAAATTAAAATTTAAAAAAATATTTTTGACATTTAATCAATGATGTGCTGGTAAACTAGTTGGTTGGGAGGAAAAGCCCCAATTTGTACAGATTTATGGTATAACTACTCCTACTATGTCTCATTTTAAACTGCCAACTTGAGGTCACTGAACAAGTAGTTGGAAAGAAATGCTCACAATCAGCTCTCCTAAGCTGGTACTATAGCCAGCTCCAGCATGCCACTGCCCATGCATTGGCCAAAGTTCTGTTACAGTGTATGATGGGCAGAGCTAATGTTAGAAAGTAATTTATTATCCTTATTATTATTCTCTTTGTAGCACTGAGACAAAGATATAAGAAAAACATATTCAATAATTATTTGATATATATGCTATGTACATATTATGTATACATAAAATAATTATAAAATACAATAATTATATCATACAATTAGGACATGGGTAAATTGATAAGATAAATGTAGAGCTTTGCCCTCTGATTCATTTAGATCTTGTAAAAAAGAGTAAAGAAAATATGTCAGAGTAGCCACCAAGGAGACATAAAATATTATGAATTTTTACCAACAAAATAATTTATAATTTTGATATAATTATATTTCTACATTATAGCTTTATTATAATTTATAAGAATTTATAATTTTACCAACAAGCTAATTAATATGAATTTTTACCAACCAGCTCTTCTACTGCCTAACTTTTATCAGTTATCCCTAATGGGTAAGAAAGAAAATCAAGATATCCTTTGCTGGCTATTCATTTTTTGAAAAAGCAATATTGTGTTGCAGTTAAAGAATATGAAGCATTTGACTTCCATTTGGGACAGTGACCTTTATAAAACATCGCCCTTCCTCCCCAAAACCCTCAACTCCCAAATTCATTTTCTCTAGCTGTTGAATGCCAAAAATCCATTTAGTTTTCAAACACTGCCTTTTTTCTATTAGTTTTAGATTGCTGGTCCAAGAAATGATTGAGATTCTTCCCAGTTTAAACTTAAGATGCTTGAATGTACTGCCAGTACTAAATGCAAGGTCTCTGCATTCCTCATCACCCTGTGCCCAGTCTCCATCTTTTATCATCTTCTTTTAACAATCTTAGTAATCCCAAATAAAGTGAAATGGAACATATTAACAGTTACTCTTGGAGAGTTTTTTTTGGACTGGAGTTGATATATATCTTTGGCTGGATTATCAACATGGACTATCCTGTCTGGAGAGACAACTCAGTATTAATAGTGTAGATTCGAGCATTCAATGATCCTATACTTTGTCAAGCCAGAAAACTGTGAACCAACCTAGATCTGTCCTCTCACTCAACCTCCAAGTCTAATCAGTCAATAGAAATAATAATAAATATACACTGAGCACTTACTATATGGCAAGCTAGAGTTAAGTGCTCTTCACCTATTATTCTATTTAATCTCCACAATCATCCATTGTGTTGTGTTACTACACCCATTTTATAGACGACAAAACTGAGATATAAATAAGCTAAGCAACTCATCCAAAGTCATAGCACTGTGGTAGAGCCTGCAAAATTTGAACCCCGGCAGCCTATCTCCAGGGCATACCGTCTTTACACTCTACTATGTTGGCAGAATTATAATAGATTCTCCTGCTTAATTACTTCTCAAATGCATTTGTCCCTTCCTCAATATACCTACTGACTTAACAGTAGTTAGAATCATTGTGAGACCTTGCCTGGATTTACTGTGAAAGTCTCCTAACTGAACTCCCTGTCTCTGGTCTTTTCCCCACTCCAATGCATCGTCTACCCAGATGACAGAGTGCTTTTGCCAGACTATAGATCTGATCAAACTCCTCACTGTAGCTTTCAGTATAAAGCTGAAACTTCATCTGTTAATAACCCTGGCTCTGTGTGTAGTGGACCCTGTCTTCGTTTGTCCCCATTCCTCTGCACATCTCAACAGGGCATCCCTACTAAACCGCCTGAACTTTCCCAAACAAATCATCTTCTCACAGCAACAGCTTCCTTTGGACATACCTTGCTTTCTGCCTAAAATGTGCTGACTCCGTTTTTTTCTTCTATGTGGCTAATTTCTAGCAGTCCTTCAAATCCCTAGTGAAGGAGTATCTCTCAGCCCTCTACTCTCGATCACAGTATCCTGGCCATGGTCCTCATCATAGCTGTCCTCAAAGAGCTCTCAGTTCAGAAGGCAGACAGGTAAACCAATAATCCAAACAAATGGGGTGGTTATCAAGCCACAGATCTTAATATTCTATAAAGCATAATCTTATAGTATTCACAAAGGAAAGCATCATTATTTAAATTGTTAGGTTTTAAACATGAAAAACACTCTGACTAGTTAAAAAGTCTTACGCAGGCCGGGCGCGGTGGCTCATGCCTGTAATCCCAGCACTTTGGGAGGCAGAGGCGGATCACCTGAGGTCAGCAGTTTGAGACCAGCCTAGCCAACATGGTGTAATCCAGTCTCTACTAAAAATACAAAAATTAGCTGGGCGTGGTGGCACACACCTGTAGTTCCAGCTATTTGGGAGGCTGAGGCAGGAGAATCACTTGAACCCAGGAGGTAGAGGCAAAGATTACAGTGAGCTGACACCATGCCACTGCACTCCAACCTGGGCAACAGAGTGAAACTCTGTCAAACCACAACAACAACAACAAAGTCTTAGGCACTGGCTGCTCTATCTATGGAGCAGCCATCCTTTTGTTTCTTTACTACTCTAATACACTTGCTCCTAATATACTCTATGGACTCGCCCCAAATTCTTACATGAGTTCCAAGAAGCCTTTCTGGGGGTCTGGATCAGGACCCCTTTCCAGTAACATCTTCCTGGCAAACTACAAAAGGACTATACTTAAGAGACCCAAACCTAAAGGAAAATTATCTGCTTAGCACCAATTGCCTGACTTTGAGTAAGTGGTGGAGTACATTTTATCCTGGATAAAGGACGGAACTGGGTTAGAGACCCAATTGAGGAGATTTAGAGTTCTTCCTAAGATTTAGGGGGTTAGGGACCTCCCTTGGTAAAGACCCTGTTGGTTAAAAATGGATTTGGCACTATAGGATGTTAACCGCTATTCTCTTTGGAAAAAAGTCTTAGCTATGATGTGTGTTTCTAAATTTGCAATTCTCCTCATTTAGAGTATGGTAAAATATTCTTATAGCAGACATAATTTTAAGGAAAATTTATTTCCCTCAGCAGTTGTACCTTTTTGTTTATTTATTTATTGGTGTTCTTGCTTTAATTTCTTTAAAAGGCTAAAGGTTCAAAAATAGCCATAAGGGTGATATCAAAGGGCATTTTAATTTTGAAATGAACTAAGAGCTACATGTTGCTCTACTTCATGAGTTATTGAGATTTGACCCTGGACGCGAAGTAGGGTATGGAGAGTGACCGTAGGAGAATAAGCAATGCACTTCATGGGTTGGCAGTGCTGCAATAAGATTATCTACAATTAAATGAGGAGTAAGATAGTCCAATCTGGAAACAGTGTGAGGTTAATCTGCACTCCTAGGCTAGACTCTGACAGATAACGAGCCTCCCCCACTTAATGCCCCTCACACTTCTCTCTCTCATTTTGATATTTAATCTTTTGTGCAGCCAATCAATTGATTAGTAATTTTCTTGTGCACATTAAAGGTCAGGAGAAAGAAGTTGCACTATAGCAAAACTATATTCTAGTTTAAAAGGTACCTAGATATAGATTGTCCAAAACATTTTTACTTAAAGTATGTTCAGGGAGTGTTGAGTAAGAGACAATATAATTGACCAAGGTATGGGCATTCTTTGGAAGCCAAGGAGAGAAGAAAGCAGAAGGTAACAAACGGGTAAAAACCATAAGCTTTCCCCTACTGTAGAAAGTCAGAAATACAGGGAGGCTGAGACAGGAGCACTGCTTGAACCCTGAAAGCGGAGGTTGCGGTGAGCTGAGATCGTGCCACTGGACTCCATCCTGGGTGACAGAGTGTGACTCCATCTCAAAAAAAAAAAAAAAGAAAGAAAGTCAGAAATGCAAATATTTTTGAAGTAATATAGAAGTTGCAGTTTTTAGAAAATGTTTAAGTCTTAAAACCTTTTGCAAGACTACAACCTTGTACATGTTTCGGCTGGATATTAGCTACTGGTACTTGAAATCTAGTCTCACCTTCCTTTGTATGCCCTCTGTATTTTAAAGACTAGACATCTAAAAACCACATTTTTAAAAGCCACTTGGAGCAAAGGTTTTAAATGTGATTTGAGTTCTGCTAATGATATACAGTTGGCCCTTCATATCCATGGGTTCTGCATCTGTGGATTCAATCGATTGCAGACCTAAAATAGGAAAAATAAAATTCCTCCCAGTCCAAAAGGCAGAACTTGAAATTGCCACATGCCATGTACTACACTAAATCCATGTCAACAAAGTAATGTGTAGATATTGCATTAGGTATTATAAGTAATCTACATATGACTTGAAGTATATGAGAGGATGTGTGTAGGTTATATATATTTTTATACGAAGGGCTTGAGCATTCATGGATGCTGGTGTCTATGAGGGGTCCTGGAACCAATTGCCGTGAATAGCCAGGGACAATTGTGTGTTCATATATATCTAGAAAGCGGAATTGTGAGGAAGTCCACCTTTGTAGCTATGAATGCTGACAAGCAAGTTTGCTAAAACATAAGTGCCTGTGGTAGCTGGATTCCAGGTTCTCATGTCTAGTTCTCAGCTTCATGAGTGTGAGCAGCTGTGATGGCAATAGCAATAGCAGCAATGGTGGTTAAACCTGAAACCCACAGTTCAACGGTAGCCCCATAACTCTTCAATGATTTTATAAGTGTTTAATTGTCTACATTAAATTCCCTGCTAATTGAAAAGCCTAGATAGATTTATATTTCATGCCCTGAACACTAATATGACAATCCAAAGAGCAACCTGAAGAAGCCTGATTTATTGGGGAAAAAAAAAAAAAACCTATAATTCAACATCTGTGACTAATCAAGATATGACTAACTCTGCCATACTTCCAGTATTCAAGGTCAGGAGACAGAGTTCAAAACTGGCATTAAAGGTTACTGCAGGTCTATTTATGCTTGTGTTACTTCCATATACATCCTGTGGTTTGAAGTGTGTGAGGCAGAAACTGCATTGAATAGGGTATGGGATGAATCTATGTTTATGGAAAGAATGACCTCTGAATTAATGAAGGACCATTATAGAAAACAGTGTTTTTTATGGTCATTGGTAGTCTCCTCTTCTCCCTTCATCATCTTATCTGCTAGATCTTCCTTTTCCAGACCTCTAAATGTTGAAGTATTCCAGGGTCCACACCTTGGTTGTCTCTCTGCACCTATACTCACTCCTTCAGTAATTAAAGCTGGTTATATGCCTTCAAATGACATCCTTACGATGATGGCTGTAAGTCCTCAAAGTCAGACACGTTCTACTTCACCAGATGGTTAGTTTCTTCATGGATGAAGTCGGGAAGAGGATTTTGTAGGAAAAATCATATTAACTTCAGAAATGGGGCTGATAGCTGGTCGTGGTGGTTCACACCTATAATCCCAACACTTTGGGAGGTCAAGGCAGGTGGGTTGCCTAAGCCCAGGAGTTCAAGACCAGTCTGGGCAACATGGTGAAACCCTGTCTCTACAAAACATATGAAAGTTAGCTGGGTGTGGTGGCACATGCCTGTAGTCCCAGCTGCTCAGGAGGCTGAGGTAGGAGGATTACTTGAGCCTGGGAGGTCAAAGCTGCAGTGAGCATGATTGTACCATTGCTGCACTCCAGCCTGGGTGACAGAGTGAGACCCTGTCTCCAACAACAAAAAAGAAAATAAAGAAAAAAAAAATGGAGCTGATAGAATAGAATGTAGTAATCTGATTAGAGGTCAGATGAGAGTCCTGCTAGTTTTACCATTATGTACTTGCATAATACATATTCAGTTAGGTTAAAACACTGAACTGAATCAATGAGAGGATGAAGTGATACGGTTTGAATCTGTGTCTCCGCCCAAATCTCATGTCAGATTTTAATCCCCAGTGTTGGAAGTGGGGCCTGGTGGTGCCATTCTTGTGATAGAGTTCTCATGAGATCTGGTTGTTTAAGTGTGCAGCACCTCCCCACTCTCTCTCTTCCTCCTGTTCCAGCCATGTAAGAAGTGCCTGCTTCTCCTTCACCTTCTGCCATGATTGTAAGTTTCCCGAGGCCTCGCTAGAAGCAGAAGCCTGTACATCCTGCAGAACCATGAGCCAATTAAACCTCTTTTCTTTATAAATTACTCAGTCTCAAGTATTTCTTTATAGCAGTGAGAAAACGGACTAATACACAAAAGTTATGCGTACACAAAACTGAAGTCAGTATTTTGCTTTCTGCTTACTGTCTCTCTCTTCCTCCTGTTCCAGCCGTGTAAGATGTGCCTGCTTCTCCTTCACCTTCTGCCATGATTGTAAGTTTCCCGAGGTCTCCCTAGAAGCAGAAGCCTGTACATCCTGCAGAACCATGAGCCAATTAAACCTCATGAGCCAATTAAACCTCTTTTCTTTATAAATTACTCAGTCTCAAGTATTTATTTATTTATAGCAGTGAGAGAACGCACTAACACACAAACAAAACTGAAGTCAGTATTTTGCTTTCTGCTGTCTCTTTCATAACATTCTTTAGTATGTACAAAATACTGGGTTCAGGAGTCCCTTGTATTCTGGCTGGTGACTCCATAACATTGAATTATGGCATCTTACCTATCCACCAATTTTCTATGCTTGATTTTCTCTACCTTTGACCATCATCATACTTATCGAAACTGTGTCTGTTCCTTCAGAGAACTGTTTTTGTTTAAATATCCTGAAGGAAAGCAATCCTAAAACATAGTCACTCTAAAGAATGAAACATTCCTAATAGTTTGATGTGTCATTTCTCTCAGAATTTATATTTTCAACGGGGAAAACTGCTTTGTGCTTTGATTTTGTGCAGGCATCTTAATTGTGGAAGGCCTCTAGGAACCAAAACTGTCTACCTGATAGTCTGAAAAATGAGAACTGAAAACACATCTATGTCTACATTAGCAAGACTTCACAATTCCTCTGACTTCATCAACATAACTTTATTTTTCCAGGAGTCTTCTGCTCAGGCATATGGCTTGAATGTTCACTACAGGAACTTCCCAGAAGACTCATCCCCTCTTCAGTGGAAAACGTCAACCAACAGCTTGCACCTAAGATTCTTTGAATGCCTCACCTTAGCCATCAGTCTTGGACTATTGTATCCTGATCCTTACCCAATCCTGAACCCCATTTTTAAAGACCCAGCCCCTCAAATCACAATTCCATTTTCCAATAAGTTGGTTTTTTCCCCCCACTCTGAAACAATCCCAAAGTTTGTGAGGTGGTGCCCATCCTTACCAAGGTAAGTAATAAACTCGGGTTTGTCTTGTCAGTGGGTTATGTTAGTGGAGCTCTTTGGGGAACCAGCTTTTGACAGCTCCAAAATCTTGCATTGAGAAGTCTGTAACTATTGAAAGGAGAAGTCTGTACTTGTGAACCAAAAACATGTGAGACAGGTCTCAATCAATTTAGAAAGTTTATTTTGCCAAGGTTAAGGACACACCTGTGACACAACCTTGAGAGGTCCAGGTGACATGTGCCCAAGGTGTCTGGGGTGCAGCTTGGTTATATAGATTTTAGGGAGACATGAGACATCAATCAATATGTGTAAGATGTACATTGGCTCAGTCTGGAAAGGCGGGATAACTTGTATAGGGGGCTTCCAGGTCATAGGCAGATAGGACACAAATGGTGGCATTCTTTTGAGTCTTTGATCAGCCTTTCACTGAATATACAATCTGCATGTGAGACTTGGATAGAGGAATAGTTACTTAAGCCTTAGTCTGGCTCAATGAATCTGCATTTTATAGATGAGGGAAGTATATAGCTTTTTAAAATCTTTGTAGGCATCTTATTTAGAAATAAAATGGGGCCGGGCACAGTGGCTCATGCCTGTAATCCCAGCACTTTGGGAGGCTGAGGCAGGTGGATCGCCTGAGGTCAGGAGTTCAAGACCAGCCTGGCAAACATAGTGAAACTCCATCTCTAATAAAAATACAAAAATTAGCTGCGTGTGGTGGTGGGCGCTCGTAATCCCAGCTACTCAGGAGGCTGAGGCAGGAGAATCGCTTGAACCCAGGAGGCAGAGATTGCAATGAGCCGAGATTTGCCATTGCACTCCAGCCTGCAACAAGAGTGAAACTCTGTCTTAAAAAATAAAATAAAATAAAATAAAATGGGAGGCAGGTTTGCCTGATGAAGTTTCCAGCTTGACTTTTCTTTTTGGCTTAGTGATTGGGGTCCTGAGATTTATTTTCCTTTCACAACCTTAAAATCATCAGACACTGATTAAATGTGAAGGCCTAGGCTGATATTTTTCAAACTGGATATTATGAAAGGTACAAAGGTTGAGGCTATAAACTTCAAAGCTGCTAGGATAGACTAAAACTTCATAACCAATCCACAAGATGCCAGCATTCCATCAGTGCTCAAAAATCCAAGAACCCATGTGGGTCATTACAGTGTTCACGTCATTTGAAAGAAAATGCAAATATGGTAACATTTCATTTTGGAAAAAGAAAGGATATATATGAGCTACTACAAGTTTTCCAACATCTGTCTTTAAACTCCTAAGAGCTAATATATAACAACTTTAAAGAGAGAATATTTGGTGAGAGAAGGTAAGCTGAATTTCCTACTCAACTTAATGGTAATTTTTAGAATTTCCTAGTCAAGAAGCCACTAGATGGCCCTAAAGCCTTCCTTTATCAAAACACACACAGCGCACTGGCAAGAGGAGGAAGAAAAAAATCTAGCCATTTGTTCATGAGTTACAACTGAAAAAAGACAATTCATACAAAGACATAAGGTCTATCCTGTGTTTACTTAAGGTTTTAAGAAAATCAAGTTTTGCTACAAAACTTGGAGCATTATTCTTTCTGGGAATATATAAGTACATATCATAATAACCAACTTCTCTACAACATGCATGATTTTTGCTAGTGCTAATACACTAGTGGTTAGATTTCCAAGATTGATCGAATTATTAGAGCTTCTAAGCAGAAATTCTATTGTAAAGAAATCCAATACATAAGAAATAGTGAACTTGAGTGAGACTACAACTCAGCTGAGTTGTTCGATCAGCACAAGAAACACAAGAAATGATACTACACAGCGTCTTTCACAACCAGGCACTGACATAGTGCACAGAAAGTGTCCCTGGCTCCCATGGCCTCCCATATCCTACCCTGGCACTTCCATTCCTCATTGGTTCCTGTGTTCCTGTCTGCTGCTCTGCAGGGACAAGGACTGTGGCTCTCTTGTGAAAGATTACCACTCCATCACCTATTTTAACTGGTCATTGGAGTGTTCCTGGCATGCCAGTGCCAGGCACAGTATATTTAAAATATATTCACCAAAGTTTTACACGTTACTTAGAAGTGTTCCATGTTACTTGTATTTAGAGCTATAAATCAGTTGGTTTATTCAAATTAGAAATGCAAATGAGATAAAGGGACAAAATTCCACAATTCTGTTGATGCCAAGTAAAGATAAGGTATTAGCCCAGGTAGAGTGGAAAGCACAAATTCATCAGCAGTAGGAAGTAGAAGCCAGGCGTGTCCATGAGGACAGTGGAAGTCTCCTGGGAATTAGGGAACATCTTGGAGAAGATAGTAGGTTTTTCCACAGTGCATTAAATGGGTATTCAAGCCAATCTGACTAAAATCTTCAGAGGCAAAAGACCCTAGCAGACCCAAAGTTATTACATAAGCATTTTAAAATAGAAATTGCATAGAGAAGTGTGCAGCTGAAATACAAATGACAGAAAGGCTTTGGGTAAATTGGCTCAGGAGCTTTGTGATGCTGAAGGAAATGGAATCAGCCACAGGCAACGGAGAAGGCAGATGGGGAAAGACAGAGTCCTGAGGAATAACCTTTTGCAAGCACATCTGCGACGTGACACAGCCACTGAACATTCCCTGAATACAGCCGATAAGGTCAAGAGTGAGCATTTCTTAATCAGTCATTGCTCTAGAGTCCTTAACACAAATGCCTAGATTTTTCTGGTAAAATAAAAGCTCATTTCATGAGTGAGCAGCAAGTTAATAAGGAGAGAAAAATTATCCTGCCCTTTTCTCTGTTTTGTTTTTCCTATCACTCCTTCTCTTACTAAGGTTAATTTTATGTTTGAGAAGAGCATATGTTTTCATTACCAGGCAAAAATGTCTGTTTTTAAAATTTATTAGGATATTTTGTTTTTGTCATAATGCACCCAAAAATAAAATAAACCACAAAAGTCCATGTGATGGCTCAGGAGTTTTTATTTCTCTTGGGTATACCTGGTTTCTTTATAGGAGCATCACCCTTCTCCGGACTGAACCAGACACCTAGGGAAATCTTTCCATAGTACTGGTTTCTGATTTCCAAGTTCACTCATCACAATTTATCAAATGAAGTGGGTTCACTCATCTAACTTCTACTGAATGCCTAGTATATGCTGTAGATATAGAAATAAATAGGCCCAGAGTCCTACCTATAATAAAAGTCGTGTCTACTGAAAGAGAAATAAAACTAGTGATTATAAGGTACTGTGTTAAATGTTGCAATTAAGGTACACATCATGTAAAGCTTTGGGCTGCATGCTATATTTATTTCTTAGGAGTCCATTCCAAGGCAAGAAAACCCAACCAATACTCAACTAACCAAAAAGACATTTATTTGTCTCAGATAACACAAAAGGCAGGAGGTAGGCAGTCCGGGGCTGGGAAAGTAGCTCTCTAATGCATCAGCAACCCAGGCTCATCTGTCTTTACCACTCCTCCACCACTATCCTTGGCTTGGAGGCATTTGTCTTCATATTTGCTGCCTTGTGATTGTAAGGTGGCTGCTACACATCTTGAAACATCACATCTGTTCATGTTCCAGGCAGGGAGCAGGGGGAAGAACGAAGGGCAAAATGAGGCATGTTAGTCCATTTTTTTTTTTTTTTTTTTTTTTGTCAGGAAAACAAAAAAATTCCCAGAGACCCCAGCACATAGACATTGTTATATCTTATCCGTCAGAGCTGTGTCACAAAGCCAACCTGGCCAGAAGGTGGCTAACAAGAAGCGGGCATGGGATAGGAATTAGGCTGGCAGACCTACAGCGCGAGACATTAATGTACCCCACATGCTCCCATTACTATCTTCTACCCATTTGAGCAACTACTGTCATCTCTATTCTGCACGCTGGCTGGGAGAGCCTAGGCAACAGTCCACAGGTATGCCTATCGTTACTGCTCTTTCAACAGAGCTCACTGGAGTACGATGATGAGGGAGGAAGTTCATCTTTTTGAGGATTTACCCTGTTAACATTCAGTGTTTCCATGTTGAACTAGAAATTCAAAGAGGAGGCATCATGTCTCCTTACATATATATCCTTCCCCTCTCTGGAGATCAGGATATGTTTTAGACTGTGGGGAATTCAGTAGCCCTAACTTTTGTTTTCAGATGAGGTGACTGAAACCTCCCTGCTTCAGCAATGGGATTCCCACTACCTGTTTATAGGAGAACTGAATATCCCCTCCCCCAGTGATCCTCTGCTGCAACTCCGATACCCAGTAAGTTGCTGTTAAATCAGTGAATGGCATTCATTAGGCACACATCATGTGATAAGCACTGCGTCAAATGCCTCTGATTCTTCAACAACAACTTTATGTGCGAGGTACTAACGTCATCTATTTACCCATGAGGAAGTCAAAGCACCCAGAAGTCATTTGTCCAAGGTCACATGGCTAGTATGTAGTAAGGCAGGGATTCAAACCCAGGCAGTTGGCTTCTTACAGAGCATTGGGCAAGGGATCTTAGTACTAAATCACCTAACCTCATCTAGTGGAAATGACATTCTCAAGAGCTCTTCAGGCTGCAGATACCAGGCTTCTGTAACCAGCTATAGGTCAGTTTGGAAAGATGTATGGTTAACACTAATAATTCAGGAATATAAGGCAGCTTAAGATTTCAATTCATTCATTCTTCAATAAATATTTGTTGAACCCATGAAATGTCCTATGTACTACTCCATGGCCTGGGGATTCAACTATGGGCAAGAAAGCATGGTCCCTCACCTGAAAGTTTACTGTTTCTAGGGAAGACAAGGGATTAAGTGAAATTTGATGAGTAATATATTGAGAAAAATTAAAGGTACTATGAAAGTGTATTACAGAGGACATTCCTATTTTGGGGGTGGAGGTGGAGAGCTTATCAGGGAGTGCTTTTTTTTTCTTTTTTTTTTTTTAGGCAGAGTCTCACTGTGTCGCCCAGGCTGGAGTACAGTGGTGCGATCTTGGCTCACTCAGCCTGCAACTCCTTGGTTCAAGCAATTCTCTTGCCTCAGCCTCTCAAGTAGCTGCAATTACAAGCGCGCACCACCATGCCTAGTTAATATTTTGTATTTTTAGCAGAGATGGGGTTTCACCATGTTGGCCAGGCTGGTCTCGAATTCCTGACCCCAGGTGATCTGTTCTCTTCGGTCTCCCAAAGTGCTGAGATTACATGCATAAGCCACTACGCAGGGCCATCAGGGAGTACTTCTAGGAGGAAGTAATATTTAAGTTCTCTGATATGTTGAAGTTAGCTAGACAAAGATCCTGACTGGAAAGAATGTTCCAGGTGGAAGAGGTATGTGTCTTGGTGCCGTTCTAGAGCCAGGAAAACCTAGTTTGTTGAACTGGAATTAATTGCACAACCTGAGGCAAAAGATACCTGAAGAGGTGGGGAGAAGTGGAGTCATGAAGAGCTCTGTGACCTTCTAAGCCAACTTAAGGTCAAGTATTTTGTTTATAGATCTAATTTTTTTTTTTTTTAATATGGAGTCTCTCTCTCTCTGTCACCCAGGCTGGAGTGCAGTGGCGCGATCTCAGCTCACTGCAAGCTCCGCCCCCGGTTCACGCCATTCTCCTGCCTCAGCCTCCTGAGTAGCTGGTACTACAGGCGCCCGCCACCATGCCCGGCTAATTTTTTGTAATTTTAGTAGAGACGGGGTTTCACCGTGTTAACCATGATGGTCTTGATCTCCTGACCTCATGATCTGCCCGCCTCAGCCTCCCGAAGTGCTGGGGATTACAGGTGTGAGCCACTATGCCCTGCGTATTTAATATTTTTTTTACAGTTAGAATCACAATGTCCCCAGTAAAGAAACCATAATATAGCTCATGTCGTTTTTGTTCTTAATTAGCTTGTTAACTTCATGGTACACTGACCACTTAAAAATGAGATTTATTTTTCTCATTAACTTTAAAATGTTTGGAAATGAATTGCTTAATATCAGAAAACACTTCTTATGCGTTTTAAGAGAGGAAAATAGACAAGCGTCTATTTATCATCTGGTGATGTCTATGTGCTGGGGTCTTGGTTCTCCCTATTTCATGATTCCTGATTTAGAGACTTTTGCCTCAGTTCTTGTAGCCCATTCAGAGACCAGGTTCAAGAGTGAGTGCCACAAAACAAATTAGAGTTCTTGCCAGTGTATGGAATTCCAAGTCTTATTTTCAGGCCCCTAGGCATCTATGCCAATTGTGTGAGTTGCACCAGAGACTAGCAAGTGAGTGGTCATTTCTCTGCTAAATTTTGGAAATACAAATTTAGGGGGTCTCAACACATGAACAGAGTGGGAAACAGGCAGAGAGGCAAAGCTGTGTTTGTGAAAAACCAAGAGAGGAAAAGGCTTGATTCCTAGTTGTTTAGACACATGCTGTCCATGAAGTGGGGTTAATATAGCACCCCATCCTGAGGAGATGTAGAGTTTTGTGAAGAGAAATGGCCCCATTACAGGTAACTAGAAGCTCAGGGCTCTCTATTCACAGCCAGAATAGAGGCTGTCAAACCCTTGGGGAAATTTGTTTATTTCTTTATTCATTCATCCAATAAATATGCCAGAGCCAGGGCAGTAAAACACACAACAAAACAGACAAAAAAACTCTGCCTTCATGAAACTTATACTCTAGTGATGCTGATAGAACCCACTAATATTTAGTGAAAAAAAAAATCCATGATCACATTGGGTTTACTCCAATTTTGTTATTTCAGTCTTACGTGAGAAAATCAGTAAATAGAATGAAAGAGAGTAATTGTATGTCACCTCAATAGTTGCACAAAAAAATTTTGGTAAAAGTCAATACCCATGCATGATTTAAAAAACACACTCTTAGCAAACACGATCTATAAGGGAATTTTCTTAACCTAATTAGGAATATTTACAAAAGAACCTTTGATAAATGTTGTGTCAGCAATGGGTGGGTCGTTGCTCTTGCTGGTTTTGCGGACCCTGGCGGTAAGTGTTAGAGCTCATAAAGATGGCACGTCTGGAGTTGTTCCTTCCTTTCAGCGAGTTCGTGGTCTCATCGGCTTCAGAAGGGAAGCTGCAGATCTTTGCGGTGAGTGTTACAGTTCACAAAAATGATGCAAACCCAAACAGTGAGCAACAGCAAAACTCACTGTGAAGACCTAAAGAATGAACCTTGCACATCACACAAAGTGACCCAAGTGGGTTGCCACTGGTGGCTCAGGGCAGCCTGCTTTTATTCCCTTATTTAACCCCACCCACATCCTGCTGATTGGTCCATTTTACAGAGAACTGATTGACCCATTTTACAGAGAGCTGATTGGTCTGTTTTGACAGGGTGCTGATTGGTACGTTTACAAAGCTTGAGCTAGACACAGGGTGCTGATTGGTACATTTATAAACCTTTAGCTAGACATAAAAGTTCTCCACTTACCCACTGGACTCAGGAGTCCAGCTGGTTTAGCTTAGTGGATCTCGCCCTGGGGCCATGGGCGGAGGTGCCAGCCTGTCAGGCACAGGGCGACCGCACTCGTCAGCCCTTGGACACTGAGCCGCAGGGGAAGGGGCAGCTTGGGCATGGCAGAGGCTGCAGGCGGGGAGGTGGCTGAGGTCCGGCGAGAATTGGAGCACAGCCTGGCTGGGACAGCAGTGCTGGGGGACCCAGTGCACCCCCTGCAGCTGCTGGCCTGGGTGCTAAACCCCTCACTGCCCAGGGCTGGCAGTGCTGGCCGGCCACTCCGAGTGCGGGGACCTGCCGATCCTGCGCCCACCCAGAACTCCCGCTAGCCCAGGAGCACCTGGCACAGCCCCGGTTCCCGCCCACGTCTCTCCCTCCACACCTCCCGGCAAGCAGAGGGAGCCGGCTCTGGCTTCGGCCAGCCCAGAGAGGGTCTCCCACAGTGCAGCTTTAGAAGGGCTGAAGGGCTCCTCAAGCGTGGCCAGAGTGGATGCAGAGGCCAAGGAGGCACCCAGAGGGAGGGAGGGCTGCTAGCACGTTGTCACTTCTCAATGTCATACTTAATAGTAACATGTTGAAAGCTTTCTTTTTAGGATTTATAACAAGACAAGCATTGTCTTTTATTACTACTTTTACTCAATGTGCAACATTGAAGGACACTGAAGGCTCTAGGCAGTGCAGTATGAAAGAAAAATAAATGACAAGGTTATTGGAAATTTAAAAAAAAAAAAAATATCAGGCTGGTCACGGTGGCTCAAGTCTGTAATCCCAACACTTTGGGAGGCCAAGGCGGGCGGATCACGAGGTCAGGAGATCCAGACCATCCTGGCTAACATGGTGAAATCCCGTCTCTACTAAAAGTACAAAAAGAATTAGCTAGGCGTCGTGGCTGGCGCCTGTAGTCCCAGCTACTTGGGAGGCTGAGGCAGGAGAATGGTGTGAACCTGGGAGGCGGAACTTGCAGTGAGCCGAGATGGCGCCACTGCTCTCCAGCCTGGTTGACAGAGCAAGACTCGACCTCAATAAAAATAAAAATTTTTTAAAAGTCATTATTCACAAATATGATTATATCTGTGGAAAATAGTGTGAAAATAAATAAAATTTAAAAGCTCTTAGAACCCTGAAAATATCTTAGGCTTTGAGGGAGATGTGACTGTGATCTGAAACACATGTAGTTACAACTTCTATTCTCAGATTATAGATTAACCTGCTTTCTTGTTTTTCTTGTTCTGTACAATGACTAGAGAAAATTAAACAACGTCAGAGACAAAACCTCCTGCTTTCTTCATTAATGACCCTTGTTATAGATTAACGTCCCCATTTTTGTCTTGATTTGCTAGATGACAGAAAACTCATGACTATGAGTATTACTCTCCCTGGAAAAAAAAAAAAAAAAAAAAAGAAGAAGAAAGAAAAAGTTAAATGTACCCTTCCCGAAACAAACACAGCCTATAACCAATCAAATTGCTGTAACTATGCACCAACCTTATATGGAGAAAATGTTGTAATCCTGCTAAAAACTCCTCTGTCTCTGCCTACATAAATGAAACCTTAAGTTCCCTACTTCGGAATAGTTACTCTATTCCTCTGGAGTTGGTGTTTCCAGGTGAGCTATCTTCAAATGTTGCTCTTGAATCGAGTATCTTTAAATTAGATTCTGACCATTTTATTATTTTAGGCTGACAGTTGAAAAGAACCTACAGCCAAATCAAAAGAATTCATAAGTGAGTTTAGCAAAGTTACTAGAAACAACATTTAAAAATGTATTTGAATTTCTATATACTAGCAATAAAAAATAAAAAGATGTTATTTATAATAGCTTCAAAAATATCAAACACCTAAAAATAAGTCTTAACAAAAGATATGCAAGGCCACCATGCCAAAAACTGTAAGACACTATTAAATAAAAACAAGACCTAAATACTCTAACTGATAGAAAAGACTATATTCATGGATTGGAGAAATCAAATTATAAAGGATAATTCTTCCCAGGTGGATCTATACATTCAATGCAAACACCTTTGATTGTTTGTTGTTTTTTTTTAAATGAAACTTGACAAGTGAGTCTACATTTAACTAGAAATTCCAAGGGTCAATAGCTAAGAAATGTTTTACACGAGTAACAATGGATTGTTGATTATCAAGACTACAACACTTCAGTAGTAATACACTGGCACAAGTTAAGAGATTGGACGAGGATTATAAGGATAGACAAACCAATGAAATGGAAAGAGAGCCAAAAACAGACTTAACCACACATGGGTGCTTGATTTATGAGAAAGGTGGTATCATAGAACAGTGGGGAGAAAGGGATCTTGTTGATAAATAATATTGGGACAATTAAATATCCATATTAAGAAAAAATTTGACCCCTGCCTGACACAATAGATATTAATTTTAAATTTTTAGGCATAAATACGAAAGAAGAAAGCAAAAAACATTAAGATGTTTTCCTAAGATAGTAGGAGAATAGTTTCATGATTTTACAGTAAGAAAAGAATTAAAATAGGACATAAGAAATGCTAACTATAAAGGAACCAAACCACACATTTAAGTACATTGAAATTATTAACTTCTGTTTGCCAAGACACCTTTAAGAATGAAAAGCAACAGCAGAGTGGAAGAAAATATTAAACACAAACAAAAGTTAGAAGTCTCTTACCTCAAATATGTAAATAACTTCTACAAATTAATAAGAAAAGATAAACAATTCAGTAGAACAATGAGTCAGAGCAAATCACAAAAGAGGCTATTCAAATGGCCAATAAATTCAATGATGTTAAAATTCCTCAAAAACAATCAAAAAGTGAAAAACAACTGAACCCAGAAGAGCAGAAGCCTGTGGTTGAAAGGAAAACAGAGAATAGGGAGAGAAGGAAGCTCAGGACGGCATTGAGAGGGTATATCAGCACTGAGTTAAAACAATCTAGGTGATGTTCAGTAAAGCTCCACTGTTTTTAACTGGGATTGTTGGGACCAGCCACTGAACGGGAAGGTTTATCCCTTTCCTGTGGGTCTTTGGATTTTTATTAAATCTTTCCCTATTCCCTTAAACCAATTTTGCCCTTCTGTCCTCTAGTCCAATTCCTCTCTGTTGGTGGCTAAATGGGACCATCCTGGAGGAAGCTTAAGGCTATTTCATTTCCCATTGTAAGTGCCTTTTGGGGCTGAACAGAGATCTGCAGTTGAATTGTTAGCTGGCAGAAGTGTGGACAGTGAAAATCGCAAATTGATTTTTTCTTGAAGGGTCAGCTATTGGCTCACATCTTCAGGTAATCAGTTATGATGCTATTAAATAAAGCCACTTGCAATAGTGGCCATCTAATAATAGCAAATGTAGATTACCCCACACATTGTTTAACTCTCTAAAACACTAGCTTGTGGCTGCAGGTACAAAACTCCAGTGAAAAAATCTTGCAAAAAGATTTGGTGCAAAATCAATGATAAAATCTTTCACAGCTTTTTAAGAGTAACTGTAAGAAGAAAGAAATTATAGTTATTCATTTAATCACTTTTCTAAATAGAGTCTACACATGAGCTGAACTCTTCATTTGGAATGAAATAATCCATTTGGAAATTTTACTCTGCAATAGATTTTATCCCAAGTGTCCCACGAAGCACTATCTAATATGACTAGCAACCACACATCTAGAACTAGTACAACTCCAACTATAACTTTGTAGGACCTATTGAAGTGGTTGCCTTATGCCTATTAAAATATTAAATAAGAATGAAACCAATCATTCTTTGGAAGATTCCAAATAATGTTGTAGAAATTTCTATTCATTTATATATTTCAAGATAGCTTCCATAAAGTGGATAAGATTTTTAAAAAGACGTATAAGGACCAATTTTGAGTGTGGCTCAACTGGACTCAATTCTGGAAATCAGTTCTTACACATTATCAATTATTCACATTAATATATCATAATATATATAACTTTTGACACTGATTTATTTTACTTGACACTATAAAATAAAGCAACCTAAAACAAAGTCAGTATTGCCTTGGAGAAATATTCTGTTAATTTTTCCATTTTGAAAATGAATGCCACAGGAGAATGACGAACAATAGAAAATTTATTAGGGTAATGAAAGAAAATTTAAAGTACTCCCCTAAGTGCTTAGAACTAGACTATGCCCTGAAACTGTTTTTGAGTAGAAATTTTCCGGATATTGAGTTACAATGGTGCATTTGAGCTAACAAAAAAGAAGAAAATATAAATAATTAATTGTCTCAATTCCAGAGAATATTGTGTATAGTTGTGAATAAAAACACCAACTGGATAGCACTTTTTTCATATTAGTTCACATTCACAAAGTTCATAACAATACAATATGACTCATAGTCGTTCATGTATGAATAACTTTGCATTAATACATGAATCTTAAGCTTGGAAAGTCAGCTGAGCACAGTGGCTCACACCTGTAATTCCAGTACTTTGAGAGGCAAAAGTGGGCAAATCATCTGAGGTCAGGAGTTCAAGACCAGCCTGGTCAACATGGTGAAACCCCATCTCTACTAAAAATACAAAAATTAGCCAGGCATGATGGTGTGTGCCTATAATCACAGCTATTCAGGAGGCTGAGGGAGGAGAATCACTTGAACCTGGGAGGTGGAAGTTGCAGTGAACCAAGATTGTGCCACTGCACTCTAGCCTGAGTGACAGAGCAAGACCCTGTCTAGAAAGAAAGAAAAAGAAAGAAAGGGAGGGAGGGAAGGAAGGAAGGAAGGAAGGAAGGAAGGAAGGAAGGAAGGAAGGAAGGAAAAGGAGACCCTGCAGTATGAAAACTGAACTGTGATTTATTCATATGTTATGTCCCTCTATTTGATAAATATTAAGAAAAATCATTTTGACTGTGATTAAATGTATATATACAGAGCCAAATATTTTTCTTTCAACTATTTTCCCTTCCTTCCCCCTTCTTCCTTGGATTTTTTTTCTCCTTAACATTGACTATGGTCTATATATATATGTGTATGTAGGTCTAGTAGTGGGCTCCCTATGATGTTCCATTTACTTTTCCTTGTACCATATACAATGTTTTAGTTACTATAGCTTTATAATAAAGTTTGATATTTGATCATACAAATTCCCATCTTGTTCTTTAGAACTGTCTTTGTTATTTTTGGTCCTTTGCTAGTCTATATAAATTTTAAAATCAACTTGCAATGTTGGGATTCTAGGAGTGTTAATCAATTCATGATAATTGACATCAATACAATATTAAATCTGACTATCCATGAATATGGTATATCTCTTCATTTGTTTAGGTTTTATTTAATGTCTTTTCATAAAGCTTTATAATTTTTACCAGATAGGGGCTTACACATCTCCCACTAGACTTTTTTTCTCTTGGATAAAATATATTTTTTTATTGTAATTTAAAATAGTATAAATATTTTTAAACTTTTTCACTTTTTAAATATTTGTTTACAGTTCATTTTTGAGGTAAAATATATATACAGTAAAATAGACAAATACAAGTGCGAAATTTGTTGAATTTTGACAAATGCTAATGACCATATACCTCATACCTCTGTAGAGGTAAGAATGTTTTACATAGTATAATTTTTTAATAACATTTTTAGCTGATCATTGCTGGTGTATAAAAATGCAATAATCTTTTTATTTTTGTAGACAATTATACTACCCTTAAATAATAACAGTTTGTTTTGTTTCATTCTAACTCCTAATTCCTTTTATTTTACTTTTTTTTCACATTACTATACCATCTAGGCCATTTAGAATGTTAAACAAATGTAGTAATAATAAACACCTTAACTATTTTATATTGAACTTAAAAATTTTCACCACGGAGTATAATATTGCTGTGAAGTTTTTTGATAATATTTACATGATTAAGAAATTTTTCTTCCATTATTAATTTGCTTAAGATTTTCTAAACCATAAACAGATATTAAATTTTATCCAATACAATGTGTCTACTTAGCTCATTATATAGCTTTCATTCTTTAATATGTTAACGAGGTGATGGTGTACAATGGCTCACGCCTGTAAACCCAGCCCTTTGGGAGGCTCAGGTGGGTGGATCACGAGGTCAGGAATTCCAGACCAGCCTGCCTAACATGGTGAAACCCTATCTCTACTAAAAATACAAAAAGTAGCAGACGTCTGTAATCCCAGCTACTCGGGAGGCTGAGACAGGTGAATCGCTGGAACCTGGGAGGCAGAGTTTGCAGTGATCCCAGATCGTGCCACTGCACTGGAAGTTCGGGCAATGGAGGAGACTCATCTAAAAACTAACTAAACTTAACGGTAAAAAAAAGAAAGAAGAAAGAAAAGAAAGAAAGAAAGAAAGAAATAAAGAAAGAAAAAAGAGAAAGAAAGAAGAAAGAAGAAAGAAAGAAAGAAAGAAAGGAAGAAAGAAAGGAAGAAAGGAAGGAAGAAAAAGGAAGAAGGAAGAAGGAAGAAGAAGGAAGGGAAGGAAGGAAGGAAGGAATAGAAGGAAGGAAAGAGAGAGAAAGAAAAAGAAAGAAAGAAAGAAAGAAAGAAAGAAAGAAAGAAAGAAAGAAAGAAAGAAAGAAAGAAAGAAAGAAAGAAGGAAGGAAGGAAGGAAGGAAGGAAGGAAGGAAGGAAGGAAGGAAGGAAGGAAGGAAGGAAGGAAGGAGAAATATGTTAATGGGGCATAAGGAGTTTAGCCAACTGCATAGTTTGAGAGGGCATAGTCCATGCAAGAGTGTCCTCACTTTTGACAGCAATTGCAAGTTTAGGGGCTTCCTAAAACCACCCTCAGATTAGCTAATCCACAAGGACTCCTGGAACTCACTAAAAGTTGTTATAATACAGGTTAGAGTGTATGACGGGAAGGATACAGATTAAAGTCAGTCAAGGAGGGGCACCTAGAGCAGAGTCCAGGAAAAGCACCAAACATGTGTCTTCTGTTTTTCTTTCTCCGTGGAGTCCTGGACACATTACTTCTCAAATATCAGTGTATGACAATGTGTACAAAATATTGCTAATGAAGAAAGCTCAGCAGAGCCAGGTGTTCCAACTTTTTATTGGGGTTCCATGATGCAGACATGGGTGATTGCCCATGAGGCTGATTTCAATCTTCAGCCTCCAACCCCTACAGACATGACCCAAATCCCCCATGCTAAATAACATTTCTCATCTTTCTGGTGTAGCCATTCTCCATCTTAAATCATATTTTTTGACAATCTGGTGACCCAAGGCTCACAGCCAAACAAAGACACTCCTATCAACCATGATATTCTAATGATCTACCCATCACCTCTCAGAAGCCAAGGACAAAGACCAGACTTCTTTTTGGACAAAGTTGAATTCTTTACTATGTGTGGGGTGAATAACATAATTTAACTTTCTAATATTAAATCAACTTTGTATTCCTGAAATGAATTCAACTTGATAATAAAATATTTACTTTTTTATACCTTATATAATTTGGTTTTATAAGATTTTGTTTAGGATTTTTATATCTATGTTCATGAATAAGACTGGTCTGTAAGTTTTCTACTTTATGCTGTCCTTGCCTAGTTTTGCTATCAAGATTATGCTAACCTTATAAAATAAGTTTGGGGATGTTTCCTCCTCTTCTATAATCTAAAAGAGTTTTTGTAAAATTGAAATTATTATTTATTAAGTATTTGGTTGAACTTGTCCTTTAGTAATTGGTAGTACATATTAAGGAAACAGGCACGTTAATGGACATGTTCAGGAAAAATTAGTGTTGAATTTTATCTCTATTTTTTTTTACATCTTTTAAGATTACCTTATACTTTTTTCTTTACAATATTAATGTCATATATTCATAGGTTTTAAATGTTGAACCATGTACTGTTTTTTTGTTTTGTATGTTGCTGGACTTGATTTGCAAATATCTTTATGAAATAATATTTATAAGTATAATTGACCTATTTTTATCTTGTATTACTCTTATTTTATCAAAATTATACTAAATGTATAAATAAACTAAATAATTTTTTTCTTTTTTTCTATAGTAGTTCATATAAAATAAAGATTTGTTTCTTAAAGATTTAGTACTGCCATAACCAATTACTACAAACTAGGTGGCTTAAAATGCTAGAAATTTATTCTCTCACACATTTGGAGGCCAGACTTCCAAAATCAGGGTGTCAGTAGGGTTAGGTTAGTTCCATCTGGAAGCTTTAAGGGAAAAACATTCCATGCTTCTCTACTAGTTTCTGGGGTTGCTGGCATGTCTTGGAGTTTTTTGGCTTGTGGTAGCATAGTTCCAACCTCTGCCTCCAGTTTCCTATCACCTTCTTTCCTGTGTGTCTCTCCATGTCATCTCTTCTTACAAGGACAACAGTCATTGGATTTAGAATTCAACCTAAATCCAGGATGATTTCTTCTTAAGATCCTTAACAAATTATATCTACAAAAACCTTACTGCCAAAAACATGACATTTTAAAGTTTGGGTGCATATTACTTTTTATGGAATATTATTCAATCCCTTCCAATTGCCTGAAATACAAAAATATGCCAGGTATAATTCCAAAGTATAAAGGAAAAACAGTCTTGCTAAATGAGATTTCTGAATTACTTGATACTTCATCTTGGATCTGAGGGAATGAAGTATATTTGAGGTGTAATTGCTTTAAAAAGTACTCCATTGGATAAAAGTAGATGAATAGAGAAGAAAGAGTGTTAACAGCCATTAGTGATGGCTTCTGGAAAGGACAATTACTGATCAGACCATCTATTAAGGCTACCAGACAGTTTAATGTGAAATGCAAATAAAACTAATAACATCTCCATGGAACATTAAAAAATGCTTAATCAACATTGATTTGATATTGAGAGTCTTCGTGTGTTTTGTGCTGCTGTAACAGAATACCCAAGACTAGGTAATTTGTACATGACAGAAATTTATTTCTCACAGTTCTGGAGGCTGGAAAGTATAAGATCAAGGTACCAATAGGTTTGGTGTCTGAGGAAGGTCCAGTCTCCACTCCCAAGATGAAACGTTGAATGCTGCATCCTCCAGAGGGGAGAAACTCTGTTCTTTACATGACAGAAGAACAGAAGAGAGAGAACCCAACTCTTGAAAGTTATTTTGGTAGTTGCATCAATCATTCATAAAGGTAGAGTCCTCACAGCCTAAACACCTCTCATTAAGCCCCACCTCTCAACACCATTGCATTGGGGATTAAGGTTCCAGTACATGAATTAGGAGAGGCCAAAACATTCAAACAAAAATATTGAATTTCTGCTGGAACTAATGACTTTGTTAGATGAATAATAGAAAGTAAATCAGTACCAATAAGTATTTCACTCAAGTCAGCCCCAACCCCTTTCAGTTGCAAGTAATTTAGAGTGATTTATTGGCATGATTTAACTTTAATCAGAAATTGAGAAGTGAGTAGCTATATTGTAATATTTAATAATATATTTAAAGATATAATTATACCAACCTCCTAGATTATTGTCTCTCATTACTATGTTTCTCTGGAAACAATTTTCTTGGATTTCATAAAAGGTTCTCTAGAAGAGAAAGTAGTCTAGAGAACAAACTTAAAACAATTTGCAATTGTTTAAAAGCAACATTTCACAAATTCTAGTTATAAGAACTTCCAACCAAAATCACTGTCAGAAAAAAATATATGTGCATCCTCTGGGGCCTCTATGGGATGGAGATTGTTGAGATCCCTTTCATCTCTAAAATTCTGTGAAGTCCCTGAGTTATGGAAGAGTGAGCTGAGAATCTCAGCATTCCCAAGTGAAGGGAACTAAGGCAGGTGCTTTAGCAATGTGGAGGGTCATGCTTCAAGATCTTGTTGGAAACCCATATCCCAAGGCAAAAGGTGGCCCAGGTAACAATAACACCGAACAATGTAATAGAAAAATACCAATTTTGCAGGCAGGTTGATCAGTCTTTGAATCCTAGCTCCTCCATCTCTGTGTCTCTGTTCTGTCATATACCTTAATTAAAATTCAAATGAGATAAAATATGCAAAGTACCTGAACATTAGGTGCACAAAAAATGGTAGGCAGTATTTTTGTGACTAGGAAAGAGAAACAAAATTGCTGCATAAATGGCAAAAATTTTAGTCATCAATTAAAACTACTTACAGAGAATGTATATACCTTTCAGATTTATGATAATTTTTCTCATCATAAAGAGGACTGTATCAGTCTAAAATTATCACAATATGGAAGTTGTTTGCACATGTCAACATGGCAACACCCCTAGTTGTGGGCTGTTCATGAAAATACATGCTGTTCATGCTGCTTCTGAGAAATGGAGTTATTATTGGTCTTTCCCTCTCCATTTCACTTCCCAAACAAAAGAATATTTCACATACATTTGTATTTTTTTTGTTTTGTTTTTGTTTGTTTGTTTGTTTGTTTTGAGATAGGGTCTCCTTCTGTTGCCCCAGCTGGAGTGCAGTGATGTAATCACAGCTCACCGCAGCTTCGACCTCCCAGGCTTAAGCAATCCTCCCACCTCAGCTTCCCAATTAGCTGGGACCACAGGCACATGCCAACATGCTCAGTTTTTTACTTTTTGTAGGAATGGGGTCTCACTATGTTGCCTCTGGAGCAAAGGACAACCATGTATGCTCTCTAGTATAATAAGTATTTTTCTCATTGGAGCAAAAAATAGCCCATTATAAAATAGGTCAGAGTTCTTCTCCTTTAACATAACCCACTGCTTGTGCAGATATCATCTAGCCTTTTTTCTGATGCCCTCCAGAAGTTGGGAGTTGAGGAACTGATACAAAATGCTAATAATCTGGCTACCACTGTTACTGTGAATAATAAACTATCCTTTGTCTCTGACCCAGGAATCTTCTGCTTTCTACCAGCATCCGTGAGACTGTGGCAGAATAACTAGCTTGCAGATAGGGTAAAAATATCAGACGCTTTGAAGTTCTTGACAAATATCTGAACATTTATTTGATCACTCTATTAGTCTGTTCTCATGCTGCTGATAAAGGCATAACCAAGACTGGGTAATTTATAAAGGAAAGAGGTTTAATGGTCTCACATTTCTACATGCGAGGGGAGGCCACACAATCATGGCAGAAGGCAAAGGAGGAGCAAAGGCACATCTTACGTGGTGGCAACCAAGACAGCATGTGTAGGGGAACTCCCATTTGTAAAACCATCAGATCTCATGAGACTTATTCGCTACCATGAGAACAGTATGGGGGAAACTGCCTCCATGATTCACTTATCTCCACCTGGCCCCTGCCCTTGGCATACGGGGATTATTACAATTCAAGGTGAGATCTGGGTGGGGACACAGCCAAACCATATCAATCACTAACAAAAGGAACTAAGGGAAGTCTTAAGAAAGTGAGTGAGGACCTTGGGAAGCTCTTTTCTCCATTTCGCTAAGTTCACATTGAGAGAAATGTATCAATTGTTTCCATCTCTTTAATACTGAAAGCCCTGGAAGAGGGCTAGGAAGAAAGAAATGTACTGTAAAGTGGGAAAAGCCTTATTATTAAGAAGTCTGCATTAGGATCTAGGAATTTCAGGACCTTGTATCAAATTATAGCTCTATTAGTGGAGCCTTGGCCGAGTCACTTAGCCACTCAGAGGTTGAGTGATGTCATTTTTACGGTCCTTTTCAAGTTCTAAAGTCTATGATTATCTACTCTTGAAGCTGTCATGATTCCCTTAAAAGGAATTTTGGTTACACAATCTCTTTGTGAAAGGTTATGTCTCAATTAGTTACAGTTATAGTACTTAAGTTTTTAGTGTCTATGTTTTATATCAGACTTTGTTACTTAGACAATGCCAATCACTAGGAACCCCTTTGGTGATTTAAAAATAATCCATGCCTTCAGTACAAAGCTATGTACAGATTTAGGTCCAAAACTGTCCAAGCAATCCAGCTGAAATTATGTGATTTGGAAAAATGTCATCATTTCTGAAGAGGGGTAGTTCAGTGGTTAGGAATGCATATTCTGAAGCCAAACAACAAGGTCTCCTAACTTGGCTCCGCCACTTACTAGCTGACCAGCCTTGAGCAAATTACCTAACTTCTTTGTGCTTCAGTTTCCTCACCGAAAAAGCAGAGATATTTATTATAGCTATAAAACGTCAAGAAACAGGGCCTGGTACAAAGTAATTTCTGGATCAGTGTTAGAAATTTACATGAGATCATGTCAGAGAAGATAATTAGTTCTAACTGTTAAAAGAAACAAAGGCACAAAACAATAATTCTGTCATAGTAGACCATTGATCCCCCAATTGCTTTCTCAAAAGCTGATTAGCCTAAGATGATGAAGAGACACTTTCTGCAACTCTGTCTGTAGCTGGGGTGTGGGGTACATGAGACTCTGGTGTGACCCAAGTTTGACCACTTCTTTTCCCACTTTCTCAGCCACCTTAAATAGTAAAGGCAATGTTAAATCTGGGTAATCTTACTAAGTACCCAAAACAAACCCCTTTAATGAGCTTTGGATGAAACAAGAGATTCAGCAAATGCCTTTCCCTTCCCATCTAAAATATTTATATTTTTTAAGTACAAAAGGTAACAGAACTACTTGAAAAATAATGCACCAATTTCATATTGTTCCAATGAAGTCTTACAGCAAGAAAGCTGATGTTTGACCTACTTGAGCAAAAATAACTCAATATGAATGACAGCATTATAATTTGTAAAAAATAATGGGTCTTACCAGACATGGTGGTTCACGCCTGTAATCCCAGCAATTTGGGAGGCCAAGGTGGGTGGATCACTTGAGGTCAGGAGTTCGAGACCAGTCTGGCAACATGGTGAAACTCCATCTCTACTAAAAATACAAAAATTAACCAAGTATGGTGGTGGGCACCTGTAATCCCAACTACTCAAGAGACTGAGGCAGCAGAATCACTTGAACCTGGGAGGCGAAGGTTGAAGTGAATTGAGATCGCGCCACTACACTCCAGCTTGGGTGACAAAACAAGAGTCTGTCTTAAAGAAAAGTCGGGGGAGGGAGAGAGGGGTGCAGTCTACACTTTTCTGAAGGACTTCTTCCAAAACACGATTTTCCAGGGAAGTGGAGTTGGGCTGCTGCCCTCTTGTGGTTCTGATGACCACTATGCCTTAGGATCATGCAGAATAAGGACCCACCTCCCATACCTCACTACAATGTGATAAAAATAACAGCAGTGATAACTAGCATGGCAGTTTGCAAAGCTCTTTCATGTTTCTCATTTGAGCTTCACAACAACACAGTGAGGACATAAGGTAGGAAGAATACATGATTTAAAATAAGAATTCAATTGTTTGGTAACTTACCAAAAGGGTCCTAAGTTCCCACCATATTCTAGGCACTATAATAGGTGATGGAGGTTCCATGGCAACCAAGACAGACAGTCCTTTCCTTGCCTCTGCAATTTTCTTGCTGTGTGATGTGGGGCTAGGCAACCAAACTCTCTGTGATCATTACTTACGCACAGGACTAATACAAGCAACAAATGGGAGACAGGAGGTAAAAACTAGTTACAAATCATAAAGCATTAGAAAATTATGGTTTGTATTAGCTATGGAGGCACAGGATTAAGCACTTTATGTTATTTCATTTAACCCTCACCAAAGTGACTACCATGATTTACATTCTTCAGGAAAAGAATCCTGAGTAACTTGCACATGACTTCCACTGGTGTGTGGTATTGCTGAGGCCTGAACCACGTCTCGTGGACTCCACATTCCATGCTCTTCATTACTTCAGGACATTTATACCTTGAGGGACCTTATCAATTGATAAATATCCCTAATGAGGAAATATCCAAGGGAGGAGTGATGTCCCCATAACTACTTATGGAATATTCAAACCAAGGCCTTTTTATTCAAAAACCCAGATATCCTGGTAGCCTCAGCTTTTTGGCCCTTAGTCAAGCCTCTTTTTTGGCTAAAAACATTGATTGGGGTAGGTGAGAATTGAATGCCTATAAACACAGTGGGACTGGGGGTTTCTTTGGCATTCTGATTATGATCTTTTCCTTCTGGCCTTTTATATTAGCAGTCTAAGCAGGCAAAAATGCATAACCCCATGACTAATTCACATTCTAGCATATCTAGAGCAAAGCAGCAAAGGGCAAATGTGACAATTTTTAAAGTTGTAAGTATGTGTATATGTGTATGTACAGCCAATTGTATACTTTTAGAAGCCAGGAGACTATTTAACACTTCCTAGAATCTGGGATTTTTCTGAAACAAAGAATCAGGTTCATATTTTATATCATCTTTTAAAAATTCAAAGAAATCAAAACCATACTACACAGTATATACACTAATGATAATGAGATTATGCCTAAAAACACATGAGACAAAAATAATTATAAGCAATAAATAATTTTGAGTCATTCTAATATGGAAGATTGGCTATAAAATCAGCTCATAAAGTAAAAATTACATATAGTAAAATAGTATATTGAAAATGCCTTCAATCACCCATAGAGTATACTGACCATACAGACTTTTTAAAACAAATAATGCATTTAATTTCTTTGTCAATGGCTATGAAAATTTTAAAACCATTCACATGTTCTTTCCATAGGTTTTGGAACTTCTGCAGCTGATTTTCTGACTTAACTGTAGATCCTGTGCAAGTCATAGCATTGGTGGTGCAGAGAAATGTCTACTCAAGATGTATTGTTAATTTAACAAACTTTAAATGTATGCATGACATGACTTCATTTTATCCTTAAATATTTTCATTATTAAACAAGAGAAGATGAAAAATAAGCCAACATATTGAATTTTAAAAACAACCATTAAACAAACTTAACAAGGAACAAAAAAAAAAAAAATTAAAGACAGATATTAGTGAATCAGAAAAAAAAAATGGTTGAATTAACCAATTCAAAAGCAGGTTTCAGAAGATGATAAAACAAAATGGAAAGGTTTTGAAAGCTCACCAAACAACTACAGTATAAGCCCTATGAAGGCACAGTACCTGGCCTATAAGTACACAATAAATATTATTTAAATGAATGAATTTTATGTCCTTCTCATGTTGCAAAATATAATCATGCCTTCCCAACAGTCCCCCAAAGTCTTAACTCATTCCAATATTTACTCAAAAGTTCAAAATCTCATCTGAGACAAGCCTAGTCCCTTCCACCTATGAGCCTGTAAAATCAAGAACTAATTACTCCTAAGGTACAATGTGTGGGTGGGTGGAGGGTGTGTATAGGCATTGGGTAAATAGTCCCATTCCAGAAGGGAGAAATTGGACAAAAGAAAGGGGCTACAGTCCCTGTGCAAGTCCAGAACCCAGCAGGGGATTCATTAAATCTTAAAGTTCCAAAATGATCTCCTTTGACTCCATTTCTCACATCCAGGGCACACTGGTGCAAGGGGTGGACTCCTAGAGCCTTGGGCAGCTCTTCCCCTGTGGCTCTGCAGCTGTACCTGTGGCTTTTCCAGGTTCACAATGCAAGTGGTTGGTGGCTCTACCATTCTGGGTTCTGAAGGACAGTGGCCCTCTTCTTACAGCTTCACTAGGTGCTACCCCAGTGGAGACCCTATGTGGTGGCTAAAACCCACATTTTCCCTCCACACTGCCCTAGTAGAGGTTCTCCATGAGGGCTCCACCCCTGTAGCAGGCCTCTGCCTGGACAGCAAGGTTTTTCCATACATCCTCTGAAATCTAGGTGGAGGTTCCCAAGCCTCAACTCTTGCACTCTGTGCACCTGCAGGCTTAACACCATACGGAATCCACCAAGGCTTACAGCTTGCACCTTCTGAAGCAGTGGCCTGAGTACCTGGGTCCCTTTGAGTCATAGCTGGAGCAGGAGAAGATAGGACATAGGAAGCAGTGTCTTGAGGCTGCACAGGGCAGCGGGGCCCTGGGCCTGGCCTACAAAACCATTCTTCACTCCTAGGCCTTTGGCCTGTGATGAGAGAGGCTGCCATGAAGGTCTCTGAAATCCCTTGGAAGCCTTTTTCCATTGTCTTGGCTATCAGCATTTGGCTTGTTTTTACTTATGCAAATTTCTGCAGCCTGCTTGAATTCCTCCCCTAAAAATGGTCTCTTCTTTTCTATCACATGACCAGGCTGCAAATTTTCTAAACCTTTATGCTCTGCTGCCCTTTTAAATATAAGTTCCAATTTTGGGTCATTTCTTCCCTCATGCATAGGAACATATGCTGTTAGAAGCAGCCAGGTCAGGCTTGAATGCTTTGCTGCTTAGTAATTTCTTCTACAAGGTTGCGATGAGGCAAGATTACACCATTGCACTCTGGCCTGGGCAACAAGAGCGAAATTCCATCTCAAAAAAAATAAAAATTTCTTCCACCAGATACCGCAAATCATCACTCTCAAGTTCAAAGTTACACAGATTTCTAGAGCAGGGGCACAATGCTGCCAGGTTCTTTGCTAATGCATAACAAAAGTGACCTTTGTTCCAGTTCCCAACAAGTTCTTCATCTCCATCTGAGACCTCATCAGCTTGTACTTTACTATCCATGTCACTATCAGCATTTCAGTCACAAGTCAAGCAGTCCCTAAGGAGTTCTAAATTTTCCCTCATTTTCCTGTCTTCTTCTGAGCCCTCCACACTATTCCAACCTCGGCCCATTACCCAGTTCCACAGTCGTTTTCAGATTTTCAGGTATTTATAGCAATGCCCCACTCCTCAGTACCCATTTTCTGTGCTAGTCCATTCTGTCACTACTATAAAGAAATACCGGAGACTGGGTAACTTATAAAGAAAAGAAGTTTAATTCTTTTAATTAAACTTAATTAAAGGCTGTACAGGAAACATTATAGCTTCTGGGGATCTAAACAATCTAAACCTGGATCAGTTTCCCCTCAGGAAACTTTCAATCATGGTAGAAGGTGAAGGAGAAGCAGACATGTCTTACATGGCCAGAGAAGGAGGAAGAGAGAGACAGGAGAGATGCCACACACTTTTAAACAACCTGATCTCAGCAGTATTCACTCACTATCATGAAATCAGCACCAAGTGGGAAACCCACCCCCATGATCCAGTCACTTCCAACCAATCCCCACTGGGAACTACAATTGACATGAGATTGGGGTGAGGACAGAAAATTCAAACCACATCATTTCCCCTTTCACCTCTAATCGTGTTCCTTGTCTGTAGCTCTGTTAGGTCTTTACCACTTGAGATTTTGTGCGTTTTTTCACAGCTTATCTTTCCCAACCAGATGGTAAGGTCCATGAGAAGAGAAATCATGTCAAAACCTAAATTTCTTGTCATAAACAACGCCCAGCATGGGGCTCTGTGTGCTCAAAAACTGCTCACTCCTACAGAGTGCATTTCAATTTACAGAGTGTCTTCACAGATTTATCTCGTTGTTGATTTCTGAAGTGGAAGACCAGTATTTCTGACTTTATGATATACGAATGTTTGGATGAGCTGCAGAAGGTTGAGCAAAGCAAATGTTTCCATTCCATCTAGTTCAGTCACATAGACATAACATTTTTCTTTCTCTCTAAAATAAACTCAACTGACTCATGCTGCATTTTTCTTTTATTACTGCTGGCATTTTATTTAAATGTTTGCATCCATATTCCTAAGTGAGATGATATCTCCTTTTTTTGTGCGATATTTTCTATGTTTTGTATCAGAGTTATCTTAGTTAGAAAGTAATAACTCCAAGATGGCAGAGTCATGCACAGAAGGAGCCCCAATCTCTGAGTCTTTTTATTATTATTATTATTATACTTTAAGTTCTAGGGTACATGTGCACAACGTGCAGGTTTGTTACATATGTATACTTGTGCCATGTCGGTGTGCTGCACCTATCAACTCGTCATTTACTTTAGGTATACTTCCTGATGCTATCCCTCCCCCCTCCCCCCTCCCCACAATAGAACCCTGTGTGTGATATTCCCCTTCCTGTGTCCAAGTGATCTCATAGTTCAGTTCCCACCTAAGAGTGAGAACATGCGGTATTTGGTTTTCTGTTCTTGGGATAGTTTGCTAAGAATGATGGTTTCCAGCTGCATCCATGTCCCTACAAAGGACATGAACTCATTCCTTTTTATGGCTGCATAGTATTCCATGGTGTATATGTGCCACATTTTCTTAATCCAGTCTGTCACTGATGGACATTTGGGTTGATTCCAAGTCTTTGCTATTGTGAATAGTGCCGCAATAAACATACATGTGCATGTGTCTTTATAGCAGCATCACTTATAATCCTTTAAGTATATACCCAGTAATGGGCTGGCTGGGTCAAATGGTATTTCTAGTTCTAGATCCTTGAGGAATCGCCACATTGTTTTCCACAATGGTTGAACTAGTTTACAGTCCCACCAACAGTGTAAAAGTGTTCCTATTTCTCCACATCCTCTCTAGCACCTGTTGTTTCCTGAATTTTCTAATGATTGCCATTCTAACTGGTGTGAGATGGTATCTCATTGTGGTTTTGATTTGCATTTCTCTGATGGCCAGTGATGATGAGCATTTTTTCATGTGTCTGTTGGCTATATGAATGTATTCTTTTGAGAAGTGTCTGTTCATATCCTTTGCCCACTTTTTGATGGGGTTGTTTGTTTTTTTCTTGTAAATTTGTTTGGGTTCTTTGTAGGTTCTGGATATTAGCCCTTTGTCAGATGAGTAGATTGCAAAAATTTTCTCCCATTCTGTAGGTTGCCTGTTCACTCTAATGGTAGTTTCTTTTGCTGTGCAGAAGCTCTTTAGTTTAATTAGATCCCATTTGTCAATTTTGGCTTTTGTTGCCGCTGCTTTTGGTCTTTTAGACATGAAATCCTTGCTCATGCCTATGTCCTGAATGGTATTATTTAGGTTTTCTTCTAGGGTTTTTATGGTTTTAGGTCTAACATTTAAGCCTCTAATCCATCTTGAATGAATTTTCATATAAGGAGTAAGGAAAGGATCCAGTTTCAGCTTTCTACTTATGGCTAGCCAATTTTCCCAGCACCATTTATTATATAGGGAATCCTTTCCCCATTTCTTGTTTTTCTCAGGTTTCTCAAAGATCAGATGGCTGTAGATGTGTGGTATTATTTCTGAGGACTCTGTTCTGTTCCATTGGTCTATATCTCTGTTTTGGTACAAGTACCATGCTGTTTTGGTTATTGTAGCCTTGTAGTATAGTTTGAAGTCAGGTAGCGTGATGCCTCCAGCTTTGCTCTTTCGGCTTAGGATCGTCTTGGCAATGCGGGGTCTTTTTTGCTTCCATATGAACTTTAAAGCAGTTTTTTCCAATTCTGTGAAGAAAGTCATTGGTAGTTTAATGGGGATGGCATTGAATCTATAAATTACCTTGGGCAGTATGGCCATTTTCACAATATTGATTCTTCCCATCCATGAGCATGGTATGTTCTTTCATTTGTTTGTGTCCTCTTTTATTTCACTGAGCAGTGGTTTGTAGTTCTCCTTGAAGAGGTCCTTTACATCCCTTGTAAGTTGGATTCCTAGGTATTTTATTCTCTTTGAAGCTATTGTGAATGGAAGTTCATTCATGATTTGGCTCTCTGTTTGTCTGTTACTGGTGTGTAAGAATGCTTGTGATTTTTGCACATTGATTTTGTATCCTGAGACTTTGCTGAAGTTGTTTATCAGCTTAAGGAGATTTTGGGCTGAGACAATGGAGTTTTCTAAATATACAATCACATCATCTGCAAAGAGGGACAATTTGACTTCTTCTTTTCCTAACTGAATACCCTTGATTTCTTTCTCTTGCCTGATTGCCCTAGCCAGAACTTCCAACACTATGTTGAATAGGAGTGGTGAGAGAGGGCATCCCTGTCTTGTGCCAGTTTTCAAAGGGAATGCTTCCAGTTTTTGCCCATTCAGTATGATATTGGCTGTGGGTTTGTCATAAATAGCTCTTATGATTTTGAGATACGTTCCATCAATACCGAATTTATTGAGAGTTTTTAGCATGAAAGCTGTTGAATTTTGTCAAAGGCCTTTTCTGCATCTATTGAGATAATCATGTGGTTTTTGTCTTTGGTTCTGTTTATATGCTGGATTATGTTTATTGATTTGCGTATGTTGAACCAGCCTTGCATCCCAGGGATGAAGCCCACTTAATCATGGTGGATAAGCTTTTTGATGTGCTGCTGGATCTGGTTTGCCAGTATTTTATTGAGGATTTTTGCATCGATGTTCATCAGGGATATTGGTCTAAAATTCTCTTTTTTTGTTGTATCTCTGCCAGGCTTTGGTATCAGGATGATGTTGGCCTCGTAAAATGAGTTAGGGAGGATTCCCTCTTTTTATATTGATTGGAATAGTTTCAGAAGGAATGGTACCAACCCCTCCTCATACCTCTGGTAGAATTCGGCTGTGAATCCATCTGGTCCTGGCCTTTTTTTGGTTGGTGAGCTATTAATTATTGCCTCAATTTCAGAGCCTGCTATTGGCCTATTCAGGGATTCAACTTCTTCCTGGTTTAGTCTTGGGAGAGTGTAAGTGTCCAGGAAATTACCCATTTCTTCTAGGTTTTCTAGTTTATTTGCATAGAGGTGTTTATAGTATTCTCTGATGCTAGTTTGTATTTCTGTGGGGTTGGTGGTGATATCCCCTTTATCATGTTTTATTGTGTCTGTTTGATTCTTCTCTGTTTTCTTCTTTATTAGTCTTGCTAGCAGTCTATCAATTTTGTTGATCTTTTCAAAAAACCAGCTCCTGGATTAACTGATTTTTTGGAGGATTTTTTGTGTCTCTATCTCCTTCAGTTCTGCTCTGATCTTAGTTATTTCTTGCCTTCTGCTAGCTTTTGAATGTGTGTGCTCTTGCTTCTCTAGTTATTTTAATTGTGATGTTAGGGTGTCAATTTTAGATCTTTCCTGCTTTCTCTTGTGGGCATTTAGTGCCCACAAGAGAAAAAAAATTATAATTTAGTAATTTATAATTTAATTACTAAATAATAATTATAGTAAATTTATAATTTAGTAATTATAAAAAAATTTATAATTTAGTAATTATAAATTACCCTCTACACACTGTTTTAAATGTGTCCCAGAGATTCTGGTACATTGTATCTTTGTTCTCATTGGTTTCAAAGAACATCTTTATTTCTGCCTTCATTTTGTTATGTACCCAGTGGTCATTCAGGAGCAGGTTGTTCAGTTTCCATGTAGTTGAGTGGTTTTGATTGAGTTTCTTAGTCCTGAGTTCTAGTTTGATTGCACTGTGGTCTGAGAGAGAGTTTCTTATAATTTCTGCTCTTTTACATTTGCCGAGGAGTGCTTTACTTCCAACTATGTGGTCAATTTTGGAATAAGTGCAATGTGGTGCTGAGAAGAATGTATATTCTGTTGATTTGGGGTGGAGAGTTCTGTAGATGTCTATTAGGTCCACTTGGTGCAGAGTTGAGTTCAATTCCTGGATATCCTTGTTAACCTTCTGTCTCGTTGATCTGTCTAATGTTGACAGTGGGGTGTTAAAGTCTCTCATTATCATTTTATGGGAATCTAAGTCTCTTTGTATGTCTCTAGGGACTTGCTTTATGAATCTGGGTGCTCCTGTATTGAGTGCATATATATTTAGGATAGTTAGATCTTCCTGATGAATTGATCCCTTTACAATTATGTAATGGCCTTCTTTGTCTCTTTTGATCTTTGATGGTTTAAAGTCTGTTTAATCAGAGACTAGGCTTGCAACCCCTGCTTTTTGTCTTCACATTTGCTTGGTAGATCTTCCTCCATCCCTTTATTTTGAGCCTATGTGTGTCTCTGCATGTGAGATGGGTCTCCTGAATACTGCAAACTGATGGGTCTTGACTCTTTATCAATTTGCCTGTCACCATGTCTTTTAATTGGACCATTTGATCCATTTATTTGACTTTTAAAGGATTAATATTGTTATGTGAACTTGATCTATCATTATGATATTCTTCAGTTATTTTGCTCATTAGTTGATGCAGTTTTGCTTCTAGCATCAATGGACTTTATTTTGGCATGTTTTTGCAATGGCACTTGGTACCTGTTGTTCTTTTCCATGTTTAATTAGCTTCTTCAGGATCTCTTGTAGAGGGCAGGCCTACATTGGTGACAAAATCTCTCAGCATTTGCTTGTCTGTAAAGGATTTATTTCTCTTCACTTATGAGGGAAACTTAGTTTGTCCTGGATATGAAATTGGGTTGAAAATTCTTTTCTCTAGAATGTTGTTGAATATTATTCCTGCTTCTGGCTTTGTAGAGTTTCTGCTCACGAGATCTGCTGTTAGTTTGATGGGGTTTCCCTTTGGCTGGGTAACCTGACCTCTCTCTCTCTGCCCTTAACATTTTTCCTTGTCTGTTTCTACTGGTGAATCTGACAATTATGTGTCTTGGAGTTGCTCTTCTCGAGGAGTATCTTTCTGATCATTCTCTGCTGTTTCCTGAATTTGAATGTTAGCCTGCCTTACTAGGTTAGGGAAGTTCTCTGAATATGATATCTACAGGGGTATTTTCCAACTTGGTTTATTTCCTGTCACTTCAGGCACACCCATCAGACGTAGATTTGGTCTTTTCACATAATCCCATATTTCTTGGAGGGAGGCTCTTTGTTCATTTCTTTTCTCTTTTTCTCTACACTTATCTTCTTTCATTTCATTTATTTGATCTTCAATCGCTGATACTCTTTCTTCCAGTTGATTGAGTCGGTTACTGAAGCTTGTGCATTTGTCATGTAGTTTTCGTGTTATGGTTTTCATCTCTATCAGTTCTTTTAAGGACTTCTCTACATTGGTTATTCTAGTTAGCCATTCATCAAATCTTTTTTCAAGGTTTTTAGGTTTTTTGCGCTGGTTATATAGTTCCTCCTTTAGCTCTGAGAAGTTTGATCGACTGAAGCCCTTCTCTCAACTTGTCAAAGTCATTCTCCATCCAGCTTTGTTCCATTGCTGGAGATGAGGTGCGTTCCTTTGGAGGGGGAGATGCACTCTGATTTTTTTGAATTTCCAGCTTTTCTGCACTGCTTTTTCCCCATCTTTGTGGTTTTGTCTGCCTTTGATCTTTGATGATGGTGATGTACTGATGGGGTTTTGGTGTGGGTGTCCTTTCTGTTTGTTGGTTTTCCTTCTATCAGTCAGGACCCTCAGCTGCAAGTATGTTGGAGTTTGCTTGAGGTCCACTCCAGACTCTGTTTGCCTGGGTATCAGCATTGGAGGCTGCAGAAGATAGAATATTGCTGAACAGCGAGTGTTGCTGTCTGATTCTTTCTCTGGAAGCTTCGTCTCAGGGGTGTACCCAGCCACTTGAGGTGTGAGTGTCGGTCTGCACCTAGTAGGGGATGACTCCCAGTTAGGCTACTCAGGGATTAGGGACCCACTTGAGCAGGCAGTCTGTCCATTCTCAGATCTCAACCTCCATGCTGGGAGATCCACTGCTCTCTTCAAAGCTGTCAGACAGGGACATTTACCTCTGCCGAGGTTTCTGCTGCTTTTTATATAGCTATGCCCTGTCCCCAGAGGAGGAGTCTACAGAGGCAGGCAGGCCTCCTTGAGCTGTGTTGGACTCCACCCAATTCGAGTTTCCCAACAGCTTTTTTCACCTACTTAAGCCTCAGCAATGGCGGGTGCCCCTCCCCCGGCCTCATTGCCACCTTGCAGTTAGATCTCAGACTGCTGTGCTAGCAATGAGGGAGGCTCCGTGGGCGTGGGACCCTCTGGGTCAGGTGTGGGATATAATCTCCTGGTGTGCCGTTTGTGAAGACCCCTTGGTAAAGTGCATTATTAGGGTGGGAGTTACCCGATTTTCCAGGTGTTGTGTCTCCAATTTCCTTTGGCCAGGAAAAGAAATACCCTTCCCCCTTGTGCTTCCCAGGTGAGAAGATGCCTCACCCTACTTCAGCACTCGTTGGTCAGGCTGCACCCGTGGACCAGCACCAACTTTCTGACACACCCCAGTGAGGTAAACCCAGTACCTCAGTTGAAAATGCAGAAATCACTGGTCTTCTGTGTCACTCACACTGGGAGCTGGAGGCTGGAGCTGTTCCTATTCAGCCATCTTGGGTGTGCCCCCAGCAGTTGTTTTTTTTTTTTTTTTTCCTGAGTCTTTTCTTGACAGACAATTGCCAGGAGAGCTGTCTGGCTCAAATTGGATTGTGACAGGAGTGACTTTATTATGATAAGTCATATTGTGGTAAGTTTGTCTTGTCATCTCAGGTCCTGCCATCATCATAGGTGACTTCTGTGTCCACATCAATGGCCTTTCCAAAACCTTAGCCATTCCTCTTAACCTCATTAACCTTTGTAACTTCATTTCCTCTACTGCCATTTAGCCAGCATCCTAGAGCTTGTCATCCCCTAGAGCTTCCCAATCACATCTATTCTTCACCCTCATGTGGTTCTCTTATCTGCTTTTCTGTTAGGCCTTTCCTGCCCTCAATTCCTTCCCACCCATCTTATTCTCAATGGCCATTAGCTCACTTATTCTTGGGCTAATCTATCACTTCCCCTTCACTCTCATTAAAAGACCTTCTCTATTTCACAAAGAAGATGTGATCTTCAGGCAAAGAGTTCCCTCCCTCTCTACATAGTCCTCCAAATCTTGTTTGCGTCCACACCCATCCTCTTCTCCATTCCTCTTCTCTGAAAAAAAAGAGCTGTTCCTCCTCCCTTCCCATGTACTCACTGCCTTCCTTCCTGCTGTGTCATGACTTTGCTCCACTCTTTGTGCCCTGTCTCAGCTAGATCTTCGTTCTCCCCTCTACTGGCTTCTCCACCCTGGCCTTTAGATATGCCCAAACTTGAACTTCACAGCTCTCTCTTTATTCTGCATCCTTCTGCATAGTCAAGGCTCTACTTTTTGTTTACCATCTTCCCATCCAAACTTCTTGAAAGAGATGCCTGCACTTTCTTATTTTTCATGCATTCCTCAACTCCCCACTGCCATTTGTCTCCCTCCTCCACTTAATGATTTGTGCCAAGATCATCTGTTTCTAAATCTAGTGGATATTTCCAGGCTTTCTCTCCCTTGACCTCTGAAGTATTTGGCCCTACTGAACACTGTCTCTCTTTCTCCTCATTTGGCTTTAGTGATACTATCTTATCCTCTGGATTTGCTCTCATCTCGTTGGTCCCTCCTTTTCTGGCTCCTGCTCTTCCAACTGCTTAAACATTGCTGTCTCCACTATTCCATCCACTTCTGTTCTCTTGTCACATATTCTCTGATTTATTTCATCCACTCCCATGTCTTGAATGCCTAACTAAATGCTGATGACCAGAATCTAAATCTCTGGCTCAGCTTTATCTTCGGAGCTCTAGGCATCTTCATCCATCTTTATACTAATCTTTCTTTTTTGATGCCCTACAGGCTGCTTAAATTCAACATGACCAAAACAAAACAAACTTTCTTCTCCTTCAAACATCTTAGAGAATTGCATCTTTTTCTGCACCACCTAAGCCATGAATCATAAAGTCAGGCTCTATGCTCTCTTTTACCCTCTTCCATCTAATTACTCACTGATCTTGTCCAATCCTAGGGTTGAAATAACTCTCAAATATATCCCCCTCTCCATCTCCATCACTCCTTCTCAATTAGGCTTGCATAATTTTTTCCCAATTAGTTTTGTAATGCCTTAACTCATCTGCCTCTTCCTCTTTATTGCAGTCAGAAAGCTCTTACTAAATTACAAACCTACTCATATCACTCCAGCTGCTAACATCTGTTCAAAGAAAAATTAGACAAATTTAATTTAATAGAGTCTAACTGAGCAAAGAATGATTCAAGAATCAGGCAGCCTCCTGAACCAGAATAGGCTGAAAGAGTCTCCAGCACTGCTTTGTGATAGAAAAAGAGAAAGGAAAGTGTTGCACAGAAACAGAAGTGAGGTACAGAAATGGCTGGATTGGTTACAGCTTGGCATTTCCCTTATTTGCATATAATTTGAGCAGTTGGCCACCTTTGATTAGCCAAAACTTGGAGATTGGCACAATTATAGGTTACAGCCTGTTTATATATTCGGTTAGGTTACAGCTCACTATGTAGGAGAAATCTTTAGGCTGAACTTAAAATACGCAAGGAGGGAGCTTTAGATGAAGTTTAATTTAATAAACCCTTCACAGGCTGACCCCATAGCTTTCAGAACAAGGTGGAAATGATGGGCATGGCACCTTTCATATTGACATCTGCCTACTTTCCAGGCTTCCCCTCTGCAGAGCCCCTGCCTCGGCCCATCTTCAACTGTGGTCTGGCAAAAGCAAACTATTTTCAATTTCCTGAATGCACTTCATTCTCTCCAGTCCCGTAGCCTTTAACCATACTATTCTCTCAGACTGGACTGATACCCCATCTTCCCATGCCACTTCACATTACAAACTGTTTCTTCAGGGCTTGCCCTGGGATATTATATCCTTAGGAAGGCTTCTCTAGACATTCAGTACCACCACCCTTCTTTGTTCTCCTATAGCACCTTGCACATACTTTATTAGTGCAGTCATGTGATTATGAAATGATTTGCCTCTTCAATATCTCCAAAATCCTGCCTTCTTCTTGAACCCGGGCCAGTGTAAAGGTCCTCTACCTGGTTTTCCTGCTTTCATTTCTGTCCCCCAGCCATTTCAAAATTAGCAACAGAGGGGTCTGTTTCAAATGCAAATTGAATATCCCTTCCTTGCTTCAAAGGGATCCTTTAAGGAGGGTTGAAATCAGAACCAGTAGATATTTGGAAAATGTTGCTTTAACATGTGAATATGTGAATGAGGTCAAAAATGGCTTCATGGAAGTAGAATTTGTTAGGTCTTTTAGGATTAATAAACTATTGGTCAATGGAAAATGCTGAGGAGTACATTCTTTAAGGATTTGGAATAGGAATTAAAACAAATTAAAGAGTGTGTAAGCAGAAACTCAGTTGTATGTAAGAAAACCCAGTTTCCCCTGAGAAAGAGAAAGAGCTGGAGTCCTTTAAAAATTAACTACCTATTTTTCTGTCCTCCCTTCCCAGGCATTGTGAATACCCTGCTTCTCTAGCTGTGGAGCTGCAAGGTCACTAGACAGATAAACTCAAGTCGCAAAACATGTTTTTCCTTGAAAAGTAAGAAGTGATGTAATGCCTGTCTCAACTGAATAACTGCCTTTGTTTCTCACTTCTGTAGTATGCTTCTCCCTGCACAGACCTCTGGCCCCCCAACACCCCTACCCCATGAAATGCTTAAAAGGTAACCTAACTCTTTGTTCAGTCCTTTGGATGTTAATCCAACTGGGTTGGTGCACCAAAATAATTAATAAATACCTTCCTGAAGCCCATCAGTCTCGCTGATTCCTTAAAAATCCTGCTACATTTTCTTTAAGGAATCTGAGTAGGCCAGATTAGAATGGGTTGCTTAGATGGAGGAATTATGGGACATAACACTGGAAATGCTGCCCAACGCTGCAAGGAGAATTTTGATTGCAATCCTGAAGAGTTGCACCATTATAAGTGCTTTATGCAAGACAAAATTTAGTTCTGCATCTAATTTCCCTACTTGGAACTAACATAGCTGAAGAACATTAAATAGGAAATGAGTGTTTATTAGGTGGCAGGTCATATTCAGGGTCTCAAAAGACACTCTGTCACAGCAATGTCAGAAGAATACAGGAGAGCTGCTGGGAGACACCTGAGGGGGCAGAGAGATAAAACTTAAGAGTTACAATTTGAATGTCTTGATGTGAAAATAACTAAGACGTATACTGACCTAGAAAAAAAAATTTCAAAGAAAATTATTACTTACTGTAGTATTTGACCAAAGCCAGTATTTGTTTAAATACTAATACTTAAATATATATTAATGCTATTTTATTTTTTAAAAAACTTTAGTTAAAACAAATTTAATAGAGTTCATGTGAGCAAAGAACAATTCCCAAATCAAAGCAGCCCTCAGAATCAGAAGGGTTCCTAGAACTCCACTTGGCAACCTGGCAGTATTTCGGACAGAAAAAGGCTGAAGAAAACAGAAAGAAGGAACAAAAAGCAGATAGATTGTTTCAAAGCTACTTTCCTTGTAAAGATTAGACCAGAGGGGACTTCCCTATTATGCTGCTAAAACTGGCCTGTTTGGGAATTGGGCTATTATTGCTCTCTCTTGGAAGATCAGAAAAACAACTTAGTTTTTGCTTGGTGGTATGGAACTTTAGCATTAGTGATTCCATTTTGGTTTGGTCTGTTGGGGCCTGGTGAAGAAGCTCAATCCAAAGCAATGGCTTCCCATTGTTTAATTTAACACATTGCAGGGGATGAAAAATATCTTTTCCTCATCCATCCCTAGGTTCATGGCAGAAGTCCCTAAAACAAAACACAGATTAACAAGAGAAGAGTATATACATTACTTAATTTTTTTTTGTGACACAGGGGCCTTCAGAAATTAAGACAAAAAGAAACAGGTAAACTTGTGTATTTTTACGCTTAGGTTTAATGAAGAGGTAGATAGTCATAGAGAGGTATGATTAGACAAAGAGAGTATGATCTAATGGCAATAAAGGGGGGAATTTGGCAAGGTCTGTTTGTTCACATTCTTTCCTGTGAACCTCTCTTCAGAGATAAAAATGTTCCTTCCCTCCAGGTATAGGAAGAATGCTTCTTGAATGAGGATATTTTCTCAAGAGAGAAGGGTTGGGGAAGGTTGAGCATGGCCTCTGCTTCCTCTGTTTTCTCAAATTCCAAGCTTCCATATTTTGGGATAGCATGTTCTGAAGCCCATGGCTATTCTAAAATAATCAATTCTCGTGACAACAATCTAATCAGTGAGAATAGGCAACAACTACAATAAAATTAGAAAAAAGGGTGCCATAATTTAAAAAGAAAAAACACTACAAAAATTATTTGTCTCCAGAGAAAGTGATAGGTTGTTTAAGATTATGCTCTGGTGTGTAGAAGCTTGGTTATCAACTTCAAGTGCTCAGAGGAAGATGTTGTATTCTCTGTTTATAAAAAGTAAATAGTTCTGCATTAGGAGAAGTTTCTGCTTAATGATATGAGCCATCTTTAACTAGCTAAGAGTGAAACCATTGATTTTTGACCTGTTAATCTGCTTGAAGACTAGGAAAGGGTGAATTAATGTAGTTTCATTATTATTATAACTATTATTTTTGTTTTCAGATGAAGTTTCACTCTTGTCCCCCAGGCTGGGGTGCAATGGCGCAATCTCGGCTCACTGCAACCTCGGCCTCCCAGATTCAAGCGATTTTCCTGCCTCAGCCTCCTGAATAACTGGGATTACTGACATGAGCCACTATGCCCAGCTAATTTTTGTATTTTTAGTAGAGACAGGGTTTCACCATGTTGGCTAGGCTGGACTCGAACTCCTGACCTCAAGCAATTCACTCGCCTTGGCCTCCCAAACTGCTAGGATTTCAGGCATGAGCCACCACACCCAGCCTTCTGTTATTATTTTTAAAGGCTTTTAAAAGATAGATTGATAATAGAAACACCTGAATTAAATTCTTTGACCTGCAATGATTGTAGAGCTTTATGTTGCCCCATTTTGTCAACAAATTTGTCTTATCATTAAAAAAAAATCTGGACATTAACGAGATACCTATTTTGCAAACTTAAAGTTACGTATTTCTCAGAAACATATTAGTTATCATGATTCAGAATATCAGTTTTGATAATATTATGGGATATTTTATGACATCTTAAAGTAACATTTAAGAGTAGGTGAAATGGAGTCATGGTGGATTGCATATGGTTATCCCCCTCCCTCCATTAACCTGGCATTTACTGAAATGGCAACAGCTTTAGGAGTAACACAGAAGGGTAATCTCTCCTGGTTACATACCATTTAAGAAATACTGGTGATAGCAATGATTTAAACCTAATGTTAGAAATTGAGCTGAATGATAAAACATAATGTGTTTTTAGACTGCAAATGGCATATATTAGCAGACTCCAAATTGTGAGATTCTGAAAAATATACTAGCCTGGGAGAGGAGGACTAGACTTTTTTAGACTAGAACTAAATTATTTTGAAACTAGTATTTTAATTAAAAAAGAAAGAAAAGAGAGAGAGGAAAAAGACAGAGAGAGAGAAAGAAACAGAGAGGGAGAGAGAGAGAGAGAAAGGAAGGGAGAAAGGAGAAAGGAAGGGAGGAAGTAGAAAAGAAGGGAGGAAGAGAGGGAAGGAGGCACGGAGGAAGGAAGGAAGGAGGGAAGGAAGGAAGGAGAAAAGAAGGGAGGAAGAGAGGGAGGGAGGGACAGAGGAAGGAAGGAAGGAGGGAAGGAAGGAAGGAAGGGAGGAAGGAAGGAAGGAGGGAAGGAAGGAAGGAAGGAAGGGAGGAAGGAAGGAAGGAGGGAAGGAAGGAAGGAAAGAAGGAAGGAAGGAAGGAAGGAAGGAAGGAAGGAAGGAAGGAAGGACAGATACGGAAGGAGAAGAGATAAAATTAAATAGAATAAACAATACTTGGTGCCAAATTCAGTGGACATTTTTCCACGAGAATAAAAACAATCATAAGACTATAAACATGAATAATGCAAAGGAACATAAATTTTGTGGCTGCTGTCAAAATGATAATGCTGCTCCTATTTTTAGAAATATTTTTACTGTATACATTAGTTAATTTTATCCAGCTGTCAGTATGCATTCTGGAACTTGCCAGAAAGTGAATGAATGTGAACATTTAAAAAAATGAATAAAATAATCTTAACACGTCTGTGAGTGTAAAATAGAGCTCGTGCACCAAATGGCTTCACTGTCTACTTTTTGGCACAGGTATCAAGGTGGTACATGTAGGATATGCTCTTGGAATTGTTTTTCCAACAGAAATGTTAGATTTGCAATGAGTATTTTCAATCTTAAAGGGTCTTTCTCATGGCCAATAGCAGCATCCTTTCCTGAGATGGCTGGTGGGGACCACAGAACCAGTCTGCTATGTGTGATAAACTGATTCAGACAAGCTCAGGTAAGGATTTGGCTCTTGAGCTCATATTCAAACGTTCCCCAACACAATGACAAGCATTCTTAATTCCTCCATTGCAATTTTTTTTAATGGAGTGGTTAGGTTTTCTGGCCATCAGCATGTGGCCTTTGCACTGATCACTGGTAAAGAGAGGACTGTGTGGCCATGCAATGATCACAGGCTTTGGGATCGAGAGATGTGGGGTCAGATCCCATCCTGGCTACCCACTAGCTATGTTATATAACTTCTGGCAATTTTCCCGTCTGAAAATGGGTCTAATAATGTCTACTTCACAGGGATAGCTTACCTCTTCACAATTATGTAAGCAAAGAATTTAGCACTGTGCCAAACACAGAATACAGTCACCAGGGCCGACAGCAGTCACTTTTGGCAGCTCTAACATGTTGCTGCTCAGATTTTCATGTACTGGTTATTTTTTTTTAAATGAAGCCAAAAATTATAGGATCTTTACCTAACACCCAATGATATCCGAATGCCTTCTTCCCACAAAAGTTCTGGTGATTCCAAAATTAGAATGTTAATAATAAATCAAAAACAGTGGATCTTAACCAAGAAAGACAGCCAAGTGTTTTGAAGCCAGATAAATCAGTTTCTAATCTTAACTTCCTACGTACTAGTCACGTGGCCTTGGGTGAGTAATTCATTTCTTTCAATTTTCTCATATGTAAAATGGGCAACAGTACTTACTTCATGGTGTTGTCGTCTAGATGAAATGAAACAATGTGTATGAATTCTGGCTGTGCCATTTACCAGCTGTGTGATCTTGGGCAAGTTTCTAAATCTCTGGGTGCTGCAGTTTGCTCATAGGTCAGGTGGATTTCACAGTCATCCTAACACAGAGGTTGTTAGGAGGATTACATGGGTTAGCTCAGAGAATGCACCTAAAACAATGACTGGCACATGGTAAGTACTCAATAAATGTTATAACGCTACTCATTTTTCATGGTCTCTTCTTCTTCATTGGTTTTATTGTTAATAGCCAGAAATTAGGCTGATGAGATAACAACGGCATAGAGCTGAAAAAACTGCTTTAACACTTTAGAGCATAACATGCCAAGAGGATTTTAACCTACTGGAAATGGTATGCTGCCCGCTGCTCTTTTGGATTTAATATTACATGGACTCTGAATGGAAAACAAAGAGGAGTTGAGGTGGGGCAGAGGAGAAGTAGTTGCTCTGGAAACACTGATGGAAGTAAGAGGGCCACTCAGCTGTGGTGAGCCACTTCTGAGCCACTGAAACTGGCCCAGTGTCATCTTTCATAGTTGTCTTCACCTTGCATTTCACAGTTCACAAAACATTTCATATCCACCATCACACACTTATTCTCCCCATGCTCCCCTTTGCAGTAGCTGGATATGCTGAGTGGCCAGTCCCCATACTGCATACCCCACTCCACTCAGGTTTCTTTTTTGCTTGGTTTTCTCTCTAGTGATGGAGGTTTCCCCTCGTATCAGGAATTTAAAAAAAAAAAAAAGTTGCCATGGAAGTTGCTGAAAGTTTCTGAGTATCAACAGGAGAACAGTTAATTGGCCTGTCAGACTACACAACCTCCACAGAGGTCATCTCTGGCTGGGTAAACACTGCATCTCTGCCATTTACTCACTAAAGCAGTCAAAATTCCTCTTGACAGAACTGGATTAAGAAAAAAAAAAAACACAAAAACCTGCTCCAAAGGTAAGAGACAGCTTATTAAATTTGTGTCAGGCCTACTGCCTGATACTTTTTAAGCCCAGTCTGATTTCTTTTAGGCCCTTGACATGTGCTAATTGGCATTACTCTGTTAGCAGATGCTGAGAGGAGACAGGCATCAGGCTTCCTGCTTCTCTGTACTCAGCATGACATCCTCTCATAAATACCAAATGGGATGCCTCAAACGACTGGGAAATACGTGCTAAATGGGTACTTAGATGTATTTAGACAGCTTATTCATCACTGAATATGGCAAAACTCTTTGTGTGCTCTTTTGGGGAGGTAAAGAATGTCACAAGCGATGGAGCAAAGCAGAAAATGTGCCACATGGAAATCAACAATATTGTAAACAGTACATGGCTATTGTGGCCTTTCCACACCTTAGAGTTTATTACGATGCGAGCTCTTACAGCTCCTTCCTGGGCTTTCATTCTTCTGACAAATATTTATCATTGCTGGGCCACGTTCTGTTCTGAGCACTGGGAATACACCACCAAACAAAACAGATAAAAAATGCCTGTCCTCGTAGAACTTACATAGTAATAAAAGATGTAGGATGTCACATGGAGATGAATGTGATGGAGATGGAATGGGGTGGGGTGGGGTGGGGTGGGGTGGGCTTGGGACAGAGGTGGGGAATCGACTTTAATTAACCTGGTCAGAGGCCAGGCTGAGCACAGACCTGAAGGAGGCCGAGCCAGTCAGGTCAGAATAGGAGTGTTTTAGAGGAGGGGCAGAAGCCTAAGGGGCAGCCAGCTTGGTGCGCACAGAGATTGGCAGAAGAGAGCACAGCGAGGGTGGGACACAGCGGAGGGAACTGCAGCTGGAGAACTGGCTGGAGGTGGATACAGGCAGACCTTTGGAAGGGCTCAACCACCGCTGCACTTTAGAATCCCCTGTGGAGCTTTTTTTTTTTTTTTTTTTTTTTTGGAGGGGGTCCCGCTCTGTCCCCCAGGCGGGGGGGCAGTGGCCGGGTCTCAGCTCACTGCAAGCTCCGCCTCCCGGGTTCACGCCATTCTCCTGCCTCAGCCTCCCGAGTAGCTGGGACTACAGGCGCCCGCCACCTCGCCTGGCTAGTTTTTTGTGTTTTTTTAGTAGAGACGGGGTTTCGCTGGGTTAGCCAGGATGGTCTCGATTTCCTGACCTCGTGATCCGCCCGCCTCGGCCTCCCAAAGTGCTGGGATTACAGGCTTGAGCCACCGCGCCCGGCCCCCTGTGGAGCTTTTAAAGCAAGTGAATCAGAATATCCTGAGGTGGAGCCCAGGCCTGGGGATGTTTTTGAAATCTCCACATGTGCCTCCAGTGAGTAGTCAGAGAAAGGACATGAGCTGCCTTCTGCTCAGAGGGATCCTGAGCTTTAAGAACAGACCCCAGGAGGGGACGGGTGGATGCAGGGAGGCCAGTCAGGTGCTGCAATCATCCAGGGAGGGAGCTGGTGACTAGGATGTGGGATCAAGTGGAGATGATGAGAAGAGCTCAGACTCCAGGTATATTCTGAAGGCAGAGCCAAGAGAATGTTCCTGCAGATCAGGCATAGATGACACCGAGGTTTTGGGGCTGAGCAACCGGAAGAATGGAATTGCCATTTTACTGAAACGAGAAAGGTCATGGGAAGAACCTAGAAGGCATTTCTACATCATATACGAACACTTCGTATGGAAATGCCCATAGATAGTAAAACGCTCAGTACCTGGCACGTAAAGGACTCACTACGCTTTTAAAAGACAGTATGTGTGGTGAGGCTGAAGGGCAAGTATCTGCAGCTGAGTATCTTTAAGGTGGTTTGGTAGCAAATAATAAACATGTTTTCCAAGCATTTTTCCAGAGATAAGTAGAGGAGATGAAGATGCAGCCAGGAAAAACTTCCCATAAATGTCTCTGCCTCCATCTCCTCTAAATCTTTAGATAATGTGGGAAGAGGCTTCATTGCCTGGCAGAAATTCTGGCAACTGCCCCTACATTCAAGGAAAGTATGAGATATGCTTAATACTGGTAGATGACACTCCCATCTCCCCCAGTGTGTGGTACTTAAAGCTGAATACCCTGAGTGACAAATAGCAGGGGAATTAGCCAGTCACCTTGCCACTATATGTAGAAAATACCTACAGAGCAGTACCTGCTCCAGTTCTTTAGGAAAACCTCAGCCCTTGTATGGGGCTGTATATAATTTCATTTTCAACAACCTTGCCAAATTCCTAAGATGCTTAATATTGACCAATTAAACAAGAAAAAATGTAATAATATATTTGTCATTCAAATCACTATGTAATAAGGACCTAATTAAGGTCCTTATTACAAATTATATACAATAGTCAATTATATGCTTTTTCAATTGAATCCTTATATGAGTAAGATTTATTAACACAAATAGCTCCTGACAAACTTGGCCCAGGAACAAGCACTATATTTCCTCTGGGTTTTGGGAAAAAGTCAAAGTTATTATAAATGGTTGCTTAAGGGAGATATTTGCTATTTTCTCCGCTGATTTGAAGTAGGTCAGATTGAGAGCTGAATGCTTCCCTAAGGTTGTAATTAAGTATGAATATTAAAAAACTGAGAACAAATAAAAAAATACAACTTCTTTAAGCTTTCACATCACACACCTTGCATTGTGTTTTCACCTCAGGCAAGACACTTTCTTTGGAAAAAGGAATACAGTTAAAAAAATAGATTTTAGAAAAATGCAATAGCTCTACAAGCCTAGACTTTGAGAAAGATTTGTGCAAACAAAAATGCTTTGGAGAAGTATTTAACCAGGTAGAGTCGGGCAAAAATGCACACAAATGCTCAAAAAGCAGCCTGAACTATTGTGATTTAATTCTTCAGGACAGTCTGATGTTTTTCCCCCCTTGAAAATCACATCTTTCTGCCTCTTCCCACCCAAATCATTCACTCTTATAAAACTAGCTTAGTCAGATCAATATCTGAGCTAGCAATGTAAATTTAATTACAGTGAGGCCTGGGTAAACATTAGCTCTAAGACATTTCTTGGTCTATAGAGTGATAACTAAATTAAGTAGGATTATTTCATCATTACAGTATTAAGCCCACAATGTTACACAAGAGAAGCTAATATTTCTAACCCTTTTTAGCTTAGGAAAATATGCTATAAGCATTTACATGAGCCAATTTAGTATGTTTCCTCCTTGAAGAGCTATGAAATAGGAATACATAGCAGGTACATTTTCAGTGTAGACAGAGGAATGTGAAATAAGGAAGCTTCACATGGGACCCCATCCAAAGAGTCTAGTAATCAAACTATTGAAGGGACTCATTATAAGACAGTTACTGGGATGCTGGCACTCTGGGTCTCCTGACAGTCACTTTAGTTGAATTCCCATGGTCCTGGGAATTGACAGTCTTGCCTTCCATCTCCTGCATTTTCAGCTGTGCAGATTCTCTAAACACAGTCTTCCTTGAAGCCTCCACTTGGGCATTATTTGTTCCAGGAATCTTTCCCAGACCTCCCTGTATTTGGGCATTTCTATATCAGGGCACTGGCCTCATGATAAAACTATATTTCTGCCTCTCTTTGAAACCTGGGAGCAGCTTGATCATCATTGATCTCTACGTCAAGCACAGGGACTGGCACATATTAGGTATTCAATATTATTTATGGAATGCATGAATGAATGAACCAATGAATAGAATTAAAAAGCTAAGACATGGAAACACATCCCATGTGCTAGGTACTGGATAAAGAGATAGAAGACTTATCCTCTAGAAGTTGAGGATCTGGGTCAGGAAGAGGGGAATGTAAAGAGAGGCAGAAGAATATAAGCCAGCATTTCTTAAGGACCAAAGCAGTGAGCTGCTAGGACTAAGGGAGCTGCAGCACGGAAAGGCAGAGTACAATCCTGGAAACAGTCAGCCCACTGAAGGAAAGGCAGCCTCAAGCCACACAAAAGGAGGCAGGAGGGCAAAGTGGACATGATGAGCAAGGCCCTCTTGTGGAGCTGAGAAGAATTGCAGTTTAATTTATTAGATGATAGACATTAAAAGACTGGGTTCTGAATCCAGACAACTGGGTTTAAATCCTGACTCCTTTACTACATGCTCTTTGGGCAAATCACGTAATATTACTAAGCCTCAGTGTCTCCATTAGTAAAATGGACATAAAAACAATATCCTCCTCACAGATATGAGATAAAATATAAAAAGCCATTAGCATGGAGCTTACACATAAGAAATGTTATTATCGGTTTTATTCATATTTTGTATGGCATGGCTAGGACACACACATTTAAAAGGCTTCAGCCTAACTGTATGGAGGTGAGGGCTGTGCGTTTAGATAGAGGACCAGTGCAAAATTTTAAGGTCCCTGTCTCCTCTGGATTTGATTAAGAATGATAATGTATAACCCTAAAACATCAGCTAGCTGCAAGTCAAGATCCTAGCTAAGGTAATATTTGCGGCATTTGTGGGATGGTTATGTAGTATGTAAACCTGTACCACATTAGCCCAGTTGGTTAAAACCAGATCTCTGAGCATATTCCCTTCTCACCTCCTACTGGCCATTATAGTTACAAATAGATTAACTCTGATTTCTTAATAGGTTTATTTGTTTACTCTCAGTTGTACTGTAATCTCCTTTAAGAGGAGAAAGTGGTTATTATACATCATTTATGGCAGTGTCTAGCAATGCCCAATAATCTTCTCTGGGTTACTACTAGCCATTCATCACCAAAGTGATCACCCTTGATCCTAGATTCTTGACTCCATGACCCTAAGATCATGTGGACACAACAAAAATTTTCTACAAATATATTTGACACTCTGCTGATCTCATAGGGAAGTTTAATCAAGTAAGCTAGTGAGGCTACCTTGTGAAATAATTTTAAAATTATCTTGAGAAATCTATTTTTTAAATTAGTTGGAAAAATCTCCCACGGGGTCTAACTTGTCTCTGCCACTTTCCTAGAAATTGAAAACAAATTCTCTGATATTCCCTCAAATAGAACGTTTACCCATAAATTCGGGTCATTTTTGAATTTAAAAATACTGAAATTAAACACTTATTCATTTCAATATTTTGACATATTGTTTATAATGATAAAGCAGATATTTGTTTTGCATATTAGGCAATTTCATGTGTGAAGTGCAACTGGACTTCAAAGAGCCAATAGGCTGGAGCCAATAGTTTACCAAGCTCGTATCTTCTTAGGTAGATTTCAAATTTTGCTACTAGTAACACATTGTATTTTATAGGGGAAAAAAACATGTTCACCTTTATTATGATTTATAATCCCCTGACCTTCCATTTCTGTTCTCCCCAGAATTGCTGCGAGCATTAGTTCATTCAACTCTTACGTTTATAGAGAACTTGCTTCTCACCCATGCTTTACAAAGTAATTCTATTGGTTAAACGTCTATGTGAGTACTATGGAGAGATATTTTTTAAATAATTATCATGATAAAAACAGCTTATTAACTCGGTCACCTGGGAAAACGATTTATCCTTTCTGAGTTGTTTTCTGCCATCTGTAACAGAGCAATATTTCTCATCTTTTAAGGCTACTATAACAAGGAATGATAATAAATAAAAACTATCTCACACAGTGTCCCTGGTATTTAGTAGGTGCTTAATAAATCAAAACCAGTATAAACGTCATATGCACATTTTACAATTGACAAAATGCCTATTTTTCTATACTCTGGTCCTTATTGTAAAAGAGCTTCTTTCCCTGGCATCTATCCACAAGCAACAATGGCCGCTTAAGCAGTCCTCTAAATTATTCAAGAGGTTATTATAATACTTTTTAGTTCTACTTTTTATATATTACCATCCAATAATACTTGCAAGGGCAAATTAATCATCATTTTCCACACTAACTTTCATATTATAGTAATGAATCAGGGGGCTGGCTCTTGGGCAGGGAGGAATGAGAGAATCATGAAAAGAATCTTGTGCTTTCTTTAAAAACTATTCTTCTAATACTTTGGAGAAGCAAAGAGTCTGCTTCTCTGTAGACGAAATCTGCACTCAAACATCCATGGACTATGTCCTCATGTTACTATAATCTAATCAAGTTTGAAAGCTCCAAAGCTCATTGTTAGGAACCCAATCTGTTGTAGCTGCTTCAAACTAGAAACAGTTTTAACAGATGAAAGAATCAGGGATATAGTCATCTCAAAGTAATTATTCCATGTTCCCCTGTTTAGAAAAATATAAGTCATAAATTACAACCAGTTTACTCTATGTTTCATTTAGTGTCCATGAATCAAACTCTTCTGTTTTTCTAGTATGTGAGAATATTTTTAGAGGGCTAAGATTCTTCTTTTTATTAATAAATGCATTAGCAAGTAAGAGGAATGTATTTTGACAAAGCCTCAAATACACAATTTGCTATGGTGCCATTTCAGGATGTTTCATCACAATAGGTAGAATCAGAATAGGTAGAATCAGAATGGCACAGTAAATTAGAAAAAAAAAAAGCAGTTGGGCAGACCTTATCCCAAACATCTTGAATCCGAATCTCTGGTTGAGAAGTGTGCAGGGGGTAGCTGCTGGAAACTGCTGCTTCTTTAACTTTCCCCTGAGAGTCTACTGAGAAACCCAGTTTTGAACTTACCGCTAGATAATTTGGTAAACTAGATGCCACTGGAAGGCGACACCAAGCTAGCAGCAGTTATGGCAAAGGAAAAGCGATGATGCTGTAGGATGCTTTGGCTGTATCCTGTTTAAATAGTGCTTCGCAGGATGATCCCAAATCAAATATCTTTTCAGAATTTGAACTGGTAATGTGTCTTCCTGTTCTTCTTATGTTTCCATCCCCATAAGTTTCATCTACGTCCCTTTTGATTAATGTTAGGAAAATGTTTATTTAAAAATATAAAAAACATTTTTCTGTGCAAATAATTCAAGCAATTAAAGCTAAAAAATGAATATATTTTAATGTCTCTAGACTGAACAGTGAGGACTAATGCAGAAATTAATTATAAATAAGAAAATCTTTTAGGTGCTTCTTTCAGATTCTAGATCTTGAAAGTGTCTTTAAAATTTTAACTCACAACTATAGAATATATTATCATATGTGTATAGGGAATAGTGGACCCAATGTCTTTATTATAATAAAAAATACCCTAAGCCTTGGAAAATTTCACTTCTATGAACTTTGATTGATTTACCCAGTGAGTTTCCACCTCTCACAACTATATAATAAAAAATACTAAGTGGCTTAAAAAAAAAACTCAGTTACATAAATCTAGATTATTACTTGGAAAGAAAATTATATAAAAGGTCTCAGTGAGATAAATTGTAAAAGGATAAATTACTTTTGTTCCTATATTTAAAATATATGTGATCAGGCTCCTATCAAAAAATTGATACATCCAAGAACTTAAAATTCTACATCATAACATTCAGTTTCATACTTTTTTAAATCAATAGTCCTTCCTACTTTTGCTCAAAACACAGCTTTGCTTTTCAGTATTTGGGATTTTCTTTCGTTTTTTGTTTGTTTGTTTGTTTTGGTTATAAGTAACTTAGTTTCTATCTCAGCTCATCCTATCCTTTTGCCAGAAAGCCATTCCCTACTCCTAGCACTGTCCATATTTCCCTGCCAAATGCAACACTTACTTTCATTGGATCAAGGATTTGAAGAATGGAAGAACCTTAGAGATCCCTTCTGAAAAAGATTTAATTCAGGGATCCTCTCTCCAACTTCCTTGTCAGAGGATGGTCCCAGCTCTATAAAACATTCCTGGAGTATTCATGGCCCCTTGTGGCAGCCCTTTCCATTGCTGGAGAGCTTTCATGGATCAAGAGGTTTTCCTTGTGTCCAGACTAGCTGTATGATCCTAAACAAATCACAGCATCTCTTGAGTCTATGTTTCTATACAGCAAGAAGAGGTGATGATTTCCAAGGTCACACAAGTCACAGAATTCTTCCTAATTATTTTAATGGCAGTAAGCAGAATAAAATGCTTGCTTGTAACATCTTTGACTCTGAAGGATATTGTCTACAGGGTGAGGCTGGTGTTTAAGGGGCAAGGCCAGTAATTTTTAACACCATCCAATAAGGACTTTTCAATGCTACCGAGCAGCAGGTCTACATACTGTTCCCTAAAAGGACACCTCCTGGCTACTTGTTCCTTAACTTTCCACTCCCTAGTCTGCCACTGAAAGCCCCACATGGCACTTAGGGAACCCTCACCATGCATCTATTATTATCGTTATTACTATTATTATTACTGATTTGTTCACAGAAAACCATTACTGCCAAAGTCAGTGGTTGATCTTCCATCCTTATCTACTTATCTGCAATATTTTTCACTGCACCCACTCCCATCCTTTAAAAATTATCTTCTTTCTTAGCCCCAGGAGAATCAATCTTTGATTCTCCTTTGCCATGTTTTGATCACTTTTTATGTCCATCCCTTGAAAAGGAGTCGAAAGTTTCTTTGGACCTCTGATCTTCACAGGGAGAATGCTAAACTCTAGCTCTCCTTCTATCCCTGCCACTGTTTGACCTTACAAAGTATTTTCTCTGGGCCTCATTTGTCCCCGAGAAAAGAGAAGGAGCTGGAGTGATGATGTGGAACATCCCTTTAAGCTATACACTGCTGTGCTAGTCATCTTAATCACATTCTGCATTCCTTCAGTATGTGATAGTTTCAGAAAGCAAGTATAGGCCTGTGATGATGCTAAGACCACCAAGAGATCATTCATTCCAGTATGGGGAGTGATGGGGTGTATGGTGAGAAACCTTAAACACCATCTGGTCTGAAGCCTTTGTTTTACAGCTGAGGGAACCTCGGTTCAGAGAGGGCACTTGATTGCCTCAAAGCAGAGACAGGATAATAAGGAGGTCCCCTGGGCTCTCACTTGTTGCAAATTAAGAGTTTAAGTGTTTTCTGGATCTGGTTAAAGTGCGTAATGATATCAGAGTAAAATGTCATACACAAGGTGTAAATTGATCTAGAACACATTCAAGCCTTCCCCTCCCCCTTTAAAAAAACCAACTTTACTATTAGAATTTTGGAGAGATTTGCTATCGGTGGTGCTTTATACAAAATAGCATAATCTGATAACATAAAACACTTTAGATTTGTTTTTAAATAGCCAAATAAAACAAAACATCAAGTCACAGATTACATATATTTACATTAATTCAAATGTCCAAAGCACAGTACAGTAGTGTCTATTTAATAGTTCACATAATTTAAGATTTACATATACACAAGCCACATGAACCAATATTAGTTTGCTAGAACAGGGATTTAAGAAGTCACTCAGACATTTTGGTATTGACACTTACATATTTATGGCAACAAATTATGATGACTTTAAATTTTCAATGAGATCTTTTGTACAAGGATACAGAATGGAAAGAATGTACAAAATGAAAAGACAGGCGAACAAATGTACTTTCCTTGCACTATTTCTATAACATCATATAGGATATGGCATTATCCAGTACATTTTATCAGTGTAGTCTATTCATTGTGTTCTGAAATGGTAATTTTGGCTGAATAATCCCCAAATCTAACTTTGCTTTAGGCTTTATAATTGATGTTTGATGCTTCTTTCTACATCTTTTAAAAATGAAATTGAACACTAGTGTTTTTCTTTAAAATAACTCAACTTTGGTACTAGTAAGTTAGCAAAGTCTATTTTTAAAGGACACTAATATATAAAGTTTATTTTTTCTTTCAATATCCTAAATAAAGGGACAATGGGAGTCATATCACATCTGGGCCTGCTCTGAAATTATCAATAGTGCTAAAGACTAAGATATTGTTATCTAGAACTTAAACTTTGGAAAACAACCCCATCTTTCTCTGGCAGACTGAGGAACTAAAGTGTTTTACCTCATTTCCTACCAATCATTTTAAGAGACCATTTGGTTGTATTTCAAAGAACAAAACAACACAATTTCTGTCCTGTTGTTTATTTTGCAGACCACACACAAAGTTAAATATGAAGAGATTAAATTATGACATCATACAAATATAGGCACAAATTAAGTGGACGCCACAAAAGGTGTGTCAGAAAACACTGAATTGACTGAATCTGAGTCAGATTTCCCCCTCGTGGACTTTAGGATGCCCTCAGCTATCACTGCCTCGCTGGGAAAGAGCCTGACTTTCCCATTCTGACCTGCTGCAGTATCCTTCAGGGGTTCCAAAAACACCACTCTTTTACCTGCACCTGCCTTCCGTTCATCAGCGGAGGCATCACCAGCAGGGCCAGGACTGAGAATCGATGAATGGGCATTGCTTTGGTGTAGCATATTTTTCTGTCTCTTGGTTTTACACTTGCAGGGACATGGAGTCAGATAGAGGTACAAAAGTACCAAAACGATACTGGCCACGCAAGCAGCAAGAGTGGTAAAAGCTGTGTTAAATGCCTCATGAGCATGGGATCTGCTTACAGTGAAATTGCTCACATTTATTGTGACGTCCACAGTTTCATTTAACAGGCGTTGCTTATTCATTGCGATACAAGAATACACTCCAGCATCCTCAAAACGAGGGCTTTCTATAACCAGACTTCCATTGTGAAACACGTGAAAGTTTTCCATCTCTTTATCTGGCTCTAGCAGTCTGTTATCTGGACCCATCCAGATGAAATCGGTATTTGCATTACCCGTCTTGCTGTCACAGTGGACAATCAGTCTTTCCCCGACCTGAGCCTCATGAATAAAGCCAAGCGCACGAAAGGAACCATTGATGATGCTGTCAGAGCAATTCATAAAGCTATCCTGGAGCAGAAGTACCTGACGCGAGTGCCTGGAGTCAGACCATAGGCGACAGGTGTAATCGTTCTTAAAATCCATCACTGAGCTAAAGTGCCTACGATACCAAAAGACCAGCAAGGAATACAGGGAACAGTCACAGACAAATGGGTTTCCATGAAGGTAGATACCTCTCAGTTGTTTTCCTGGCACTAAATTTATATGGTGCATTGGCATGGAAGGAATTCGGTTATAAGAAACATCTAAAAACATCAGTTCTGGCAGCTTGAACCTTCCAACATACAAATCCATTGGAAACTGTGTGAGAAAATTTCCACTTAAGTAGAGTTTCTGCAACTGGGACAGCCCTCCAAATGCTGAAGGATCGAGATAGGATATGTGATTGTTGTAAAGCAGAAGCACTTCCAGAACCTTCAACTCTTGGAATACAGCATTTTTCACTGTCTTCAGCTTATTGGACGATAAGTCAAGACACTTCAAATTTGGAGTTGTGGAAAAACTGCCCGTGGAAATGCTGGTGATGTTGTTATGACGAAGAATTAGGGTGTTCAGCTTTGCAAATGATACTGGAATCCACTCAGAATCCAGAAGCCCAATTCTGTTATAACTCAGGTCCAGTCTCTTAATCAGTCTGAAAAGGTTCCCAGGCACCTTGGACAGGTTTTTGTTGGTGCAGCTGACGATGTCAGTGGCACAGATGCAGGCGGTGGGGCACACTCCAGAGGCGCCAGGGCCCACAGTCACTGTGATCATCAGCAAACACAGCAGCTCCCTGCAGCCCGGTCTGACGGCTCCAAGCAGGGTGGGCAGAGTGTGTACACGTAACGACATTATGGTCGCCTCTGAGTCTCTTCCCGGTATCTTTTCCACCGGCTCAGACTCCCACCAGTGAACCTGGCAAACAATTAATATTTCAGAGGGGGTAAAAAGCAGAAACTGACTACCACTAGTTAATCCATAAGAGCCATACCTTACTTTCTTTCCAATAACTTTTGAAATGGATTTTATTTCACAATAGGGAGCTCTGTGTTGCCTCTTCACTGTTAAATGTATTCTTTCGTCTTTCCTGGGTTAGTCCTGCTTGTAAAAATTTAGTCACATTCTCTCCATACCGCCGTCTCACCCACCATCAGAAACTCAATTTTTTCCTAAGGTGTATCCTGCGTTGTTGTTGTTTTTTAACTCCCTCCAACAAGCACAACTATACGCAAACGTAGCCTACAAACAATTAAACGGAAATACTTAGCAACCACCCATCCATAAAACAACTCACGGAGCTGGGGAGCCTCGCGGGCTCCGGGGAGGCTGCCTACGCGGTGCCTTCCGAAGGTCTGCGCGTCCGTCTGTCCGTGTCCGTCACTCTTGCACCTTCCGACTTCCTTTCCCTCCGGCTCCCGGCGGGCGGCAGCCTCTCGCCGGCTCTCAACTTTGAGGAGTTTCAAGCAGCCGCAGCGGCAGCAGCAGCTCTGGACGCAGCAGCCAAGCTCTTCGCTGGCTCCCGGGGGCTCTCCCGGGCTCCTCTCATTGCAGGCTGAAGGTACCGCCTCGGCGCTCTGGCCGCCGTGTGCCCGTGCGCGGGGCGCCCCGCTCCCGGAGCCGGGGCCGCGGGAGGGGGCGCAGGCAGCTGGGCGGCAGCGGGCGGCCCCGCCTCTCCGCACTCGGGAGGCTGCAGGACCCGGGGTTCCCGCGCGCCCGGGGCCGGGAGAGGGGCTGGGGGGCCGGTCCCACCCCTGCGCGTCCTGCCTCCTGCGGGCAGCAGCTCGGAGCCTGCGGGAGGGAGCCGGCTGGGCGCGTGGTGGGGGGCGCGCGGTGCGGAGGGGGCGGCGGCGCAGCCAATCCGAGAGGCGGCCGGCGCCCCCTCATACCGCCCCGCGGCCCCGCCGCCTGCACCCGCCTTCCTCCTCCAGCACCCACCCGGACCTCTAGAACGGCCGCGCAGAGCGGGAAGGAGGCAGGGGTCCACACCAGAGGCCCAGACTCTCGTCCTAGGGTCAAGACGCCCCAACCCACTCGCCTACCAATTACGTGCCTTCGTCCAGCTCCAAGCCGGGCAGTAACGGGGTCCAGGAAGGCTAAAGGGGACACGCCCAACCACTGAGGGAGGGGTCTCACCTTTGGAGACCCATTTCGCGGCGGCCGCACAGGTCACGTCTCTCTCCCCACCCAGGCCAGAGTCCCCGGACCTCTTAGAGCTTTGCTATGGGGCGAGGGCCAAGGAGGCTTTGCCGGCGCCCAGTGCAGTTGACTGTCTGGGTTTACAAAATAAACCCAGAAGCAGCCTGACGTCTCCGCTCGCATCTGGGGAGGAGGTCGCGGGGAGGGAAGTCGGGAACGTTTCCTCTCCACAGGGATCTCTGCCGGGAGGAAGTAACCGGAGAAATCGCCTCGGGGACACCCCTCACCTCCCTGGGAAAGTTCTATCCCTTTCCTAACTCAGGAGGCGGCAACAGGGATGGTGTCCAATTCAAGAAGGAGGAGGGCAGGAAAGAAGGCTTGGAGCCGACCTTCCGGCTGGAATGCAAAGATAAGGGTATTAACCCAAATAATAATAATAATCCCAGAGCAGACCTTTTTTTCTTTTTCTTTTTTCTCTCTTTTCCTTTCCCTCTTCTCTCTCTCTCTCTTTTCCTCTGTCTTTGTCTCCGCCACCTCCGCGTCTTTTGCAAGCGTGCTCGTGGCGCGTGCGGGACAGGGACGTAAGGGGCGTGTGCGCGGAGGCTCTTCATCCCTTCCAGAGATGCTGCAGCCGACCAGGGCGCTTTGGTTTGGCAAGCACAGAAGGTGCAGGCCGAACAAGGCCATTCAAAAATGAGGTGGAGGCTATGAGGCTGATGAGCTCTACGATTAAAAATCCATTTTTGTTTAATTCCAAGATAAGTTTTAACGATGGGATTTGAGTGAGCCAAATGGCCCTCTTGGCCATTATATCCGGATTAAAAGAAATAAATTAGTGCCCTGACAAAAGATGCCAACCACAGTGGAATGAAAAGCAACCAAATTGAGAGAACAGTTGGGGCAGGATAGATAAAGATGATGAGTACAACCAACTCTTCCTCCCCTCCCCTGCTCACCTTTTTACTTGAGCAATCTTGAACTTAGTGAAAGTTGTTTCCTACACGGTCCATGAGTCATTGTTGTGGTCAGGCAGATCTGTTAGACCAACGCCTAATTTAAATGGAATTGTTTGTGGATTAAAGCCGGGCTAGCACTAATAAATCTAGACATTTTCAGATGAAAACAACTTGATGCAGATTAATTTATTTCATAAAAAGTTGAATTTTATCATAAGAACACAGCCTAAAATGCTTCATGCAAGCCTTTCTCACTGTGCACTTCAAGGGGAGAGGCAGAAGTTGAGATTTTCTAGTATTAGGCCACACTTCCTGGGGTTCTCAAAAAAACTTGGTCTCCAGGCCTTCAATTTTATAGAGTTTGGATAGTTAATACAGAGGAATAGACTTAAAATTGCTCGGAGGAATATTTTTTAAATGACTAATAAATGACCAGGTTTTTGCAGGATTTTACCAATTAATTAACATAGTATTTTAAGGAAACCATGAAGGCAGAAGAAAGACCTGTATTTAATGCAAAAATAGTCTAAAAAGAATAAGTGATTCAAAAAAGTTGAAACAAGAAGGTTATATTATAACTACAGGCATACTGTAGAAACATTATGCGGAGATTACACAGCAAAAGTAAACTAAATGCACTCAAAATCCATAGACAAGGCTATTTATCCATTTGAAGACCTGACTGGGGGGGTTTCACATGTTTGTGAGGGGGAAGAAGGTTGTAAAAAGATTGAGTTTACCAACTGGGAGGAAAGAAAGATAATAGTTGATCTTAAGGTATAAGATGTGACCTTATTTTGTGGAGGATAGCATTTTTATCTTTCTAGCATCCTTTCTCCTTCTTCTAACAGATTCCCTCTTTTCACTAGAAGATAAATTCCAAGAGGATAGCAGTTTTATCTGTTTTGGGTATTACTGTATTCTCAGCTCCTAGAACCCTGCTTAACATATTCAATAAATTTTTGATAAATGAACTGATGAACAGGGAACCTATTCAGAGTGGTTAAGATAACGGTTTACGCCACCTGAATCTGCTGGTTGCTGTCCTGCCTTTTATGCTTTGAAAGCTTGTCTTAAAAATGAAGGGGAAGAAAGAGAAAGAGGAAGCCTGTAAATGTTATTTGAGTCCTGGATCTGGTAGTACCTGAAGGCCACTGCATACTTTTACTTCCTTTTTAATTATATTTTCCATCCCACTCCACTTTTTAGCTTAAATTATTTTGACTTGTGAGTATGTCGCTTGTGACGGACAGACTACTAACACATGTAATGATGGTGATAATAAATATGTACTGAGCCATTATTATATGCCAGACACTGAGCTATGCGTTTTACATGCATTATTTCATTTATTGCTCACCACAGCCCTGTGACATTATATAATCCTATAACCCAGATGGTAAACAACTGTGTTCCAAATTATTTGAAAATGAAATGGGATGCAATTATCTCGAGGTTCTATTTGAAGGATTTAGATTGAACAGAAGAGAGACGTTTCTGCCAGGGTGTTTCCAACCTGGAATGGGTTGCCAAGACAGATGGTTGAGTTGCCTTCTTAGGAGTTTAAAATAGGATGCGATAGATATTCCTCTGGCCTCTTCCACATGACATAATACATTGGTAGTTTTGACCATTCAGTAAAGACTCCAAGGGATAGTAGAATGTGGCTTGACACTTGACATAATTCTGAATCTAGTGTACTGAGAAGGGTGTGTGGTCATGTGAGTGTCTAACTGGGTTTGGAAATACCTTCTGCCTGAGGCAGTAATTTGAGGTGATGAAATCACAGGAGTTCTAGCCCTGTGATTTCCATAATTTCTCAGGTTATAATCAAAGATTTAAGGAATTAGAGATATGAGATAGCACATGTTTGATGATTCTAAGTCATTTTTACTAATAATTAACACTTCAATAGCACTTTATGTCCTAAGAAGGACTTTCACATTCCTTATCTCCTTTGATTCTACCCTGCGCCCTGTAATCAGGTAGAATTGATGCACTGGCAGATACCTTGTTGCCTCTGTTTTTGGCGTGAGGCACGCTGAGTGTTCTTTGGAGATGGAGCTCACTGGGTCACTGATTGCTGCATAAGGAGCTTCCTGTGGCGTCTCCTCACTCTGGCGGGCAGCACTCTTAATAGGATTTTTACAGTGTGACTTAGCTTGAACCCACAAGAAAAACATACCTTTGCCCAGCAACTATGGAAGTGCACTCAGCTCCTACAGCATCCTGTTCTCTTGGCCTCCTCCAGTTGGTTTTTGTAAATTGCCTAAGATTTTTTATAGAACCAGATCTCTCACCCAATCCTGTGTCTTTCGTTATATGGAGATATATTTTCAGGGAAAACTCAGACTCCAGCTCCTGTGCTTTCTGAACTCCAGGAGGCATGTGTCAGCTTGTGGCATGTTTCTCTGGACGCTCCCTCTACTTGGCTGGAAATGGGGGTATAGAATGGAAGTATTCTGCAGGAGGTACTGTGTGTCCTCCCCAGGAAGAGCTCACAATGGGGCTACTCTTTAAGCAATCTCCACTCACCCATCTGGTTGTTCTGTCTCTTATCTTCATTGACATAGGCTGGACAGTTTTTTGTTTTTTAATTCACTTGAGATAAAATCCACATGACATAAAATTCACCATTTTAAAGTGTGCAGTTCAGCAATTGTTTAATCACAATACTGTGCAACCATCACCACTATCTAATTATAGAATATAGATGCTCCTCAATTTACAACAGGATTACATTCCAAAAAAAAAAAAAACTCAATAAATAAGTTAAAAATCATTTATTACACCTAATCTACTGAACATCGTAGTTTAGCCTAGCCTACCTTAAATGTGCGTAAAACATTTACATTAGCCTACAGTTGAGCAAAATCGTCTAATACGAAGTCCATTTTATATTTAAAAAAAGTGTTGAATTGCTCATGGAATTTATTGAATACTGTACTGGATGTGAAAAACAGAGTGATTGCATGGGTACTTGAAGTATGGTTTCTACTGAATGTGTATCACTTTCGCACCATTGTAAAGTTGAAACATCCTAAGGCAAACTGAATCATCATAAGTCAGGGACTGTGTATTTTCATCACCCCAAAAAGAAGCCCTATGCCTATTAAGCAGTTACTCCTATTTTCCTTTCTCTCAGCCCCTGGCAACCACTAATGTACATTCTGTTTCTATGGATTTGCCTATTCTGGACATTTTATATAAATGGAATCATTCAATATGTGTTTTTTTGTGTCTGGCTTCTTTCACTTGGCATGTTTTCTAGGTTTGGACGGGGATTTTGAGCTAAAGATTGCAGAATCTGTTAGGAGCACGCTGTTGAAAGACTTGCATAGGTTAGCCGCACTTGAACTTGGAATGTGGTTGTGGGGACCAAAGTTCCATTTATCCAGAGTCTTGAATTATAAAAGTGTTAAACCTCTGTGTGGTTGCAGAAACCTACCAAAATTACAAGGTGAGGAGATTTAAGAGGCCATCTAAAATTTAGCTTCAGCAAAAAACATTTAGATTGGGCTCGGTGGCTCATGCCTGTAATCCCAGCACTTTGGGAGGCCGAGGATAGTGAATCACTTGAGGTCAGGAGTTGGAGACCAGCCTGGCCAACATCTCTACTGGAGAATCCCCGTCTCTACTAAAGTTACAAAAATTAGCCAGGCGTGGCAGCACACGCCTGTAATCCCAGTTACACAGAAGGCTGAGGCACGAGAATCGCTTGAACCTGGGAGGCAGAGGTTGCAGCGAGCCGAGATCACACCATTGCACTCCAGCCTGGGTGACAGAGCAAGACTCTGTCTCAAAACACAAAACAAAAAACCCATTTAACCTCTCCAGGAACCTTAAGAGTTAGTTGAGGATATAACAATTGCCTATTTCTAAAGTTCTTTTCAGCTTCAAAAAATTAACTTGATTTTCTGATAACAATGTGTCCTCTGTTGCTCAAGTACCGGGAACCCTGGGTTTTGTTTCTTCACCCGCCAGTTAGCACTGCCCTGGGCAGACACAGACTCCTCTTCTCTCTCCAGTGAATGACGGTCAGTCCCATTGCTACTTCAGGAAAAGTAACTTAAGGCAAGTTCTTTATAGTTGAGAGATCACTTTAATCTATTAAGTATTCTATTGTGATGGGTATCACATGTTCATTGCAGTATTTTCTTAACGTGCAACAGGGATGTGAGTAAATAAATTCGTGTACATACATCTGGTATATACATTCTTATTGAAATAATGTGGCAAGGGACTATCTGGTGATAAAGCAAAAAAATTACAAAATGGTATGGTTCCAGTTTTTGTAAAAGAAAAAAAATGTATGTTAATTATATGGTATGCATAGATAATCATCTGAAAAATTATGTACCTGTGCCATAGCAGTGTTTCTTTTAACATATTTCTTCTCTTTCCTTATCTGTACATTCTATTATTCTAGAGTCCTTTGTGAGAAGAAAAAGTACAATGAAAACTTAACAGTTTTTAAAGTCATGTGCATCAATGTTTCTACTTAATTTGGTTCCTACTTCGGAATCAACTACTGTACTTTCAGAGAGAAAAACCCTCTTCTGGCTTCTCAGGCAGGAAGTGACTCAGACCTCCCCTGTTTTGAGGCATGATAATTGCTGTCCTGCTTTAGCTCTGCATTGTTTATTTGGCGGATATTTACTGAGCACCCACTGTGTGCCAGGCGCTATTCTTTAGACTGAGAATTACAGCCATGCATAAATGCTGCAATAGCCATACAAGTCTGACTAAAATTAGGCACATAATAGACATTTACGTATTTCTTATTGCCCAGTTGTCCACATTCCCATGTTTAGGGTTCAACAACCTTGGGTGTGACCAACTTCCAATAGCTATGAGTCCTCCCTGATGGCACATTCTTAGTCCAGCCTTGGTGAAGGTGGCATGGCCCCCTGGCCACACTGCTTTTGGTTTTTCAATGAGAAACAAAAAGAAAAATAACAACTAAAAAATTTTTTTCTAAAAGTTCTGTACTATGTGCTTACGGAAAAAAAAAAAAATAAAGGAAGTTATAGGAAAAAGAATCAGAGAATGCTGTTTACAATCTCACTGGTAAGTTACAATTTCTGCTCAAATAATAAACCCATTGAAGTGAGGAAGCTGAGAAGTTTACAAAAGGATGGTCTTTTTTCTTTGTCGTAATTATATAATGAGAGAAACAAGCAGACCTCTTTTTAAATACTTTAATATTCTCAGCTTTAGGAATAAAATAAGCAGATGAAAATTTGCTTTAAAAAACTCAGTGTGTCAAAACTATGCATCTAGCATTACAGTTATCTCTTGAGATTTTGGTCATAAATGGCAGGTGTTCTAGTTTTTATTTTGCTCATTGTTAGCCTGAAGAGATCATCTGATTGAATTCTTAAATGCTATTATATCCCTCAAAACCGGGGTTAATTTTGCCTCTCTGATAAATACGGATAATATTTAACAAACCCAGTTTAGAGAACTATCTGAAGCATTCAGAGTCCTATTTTATGCCCTTTAAAAAGTTTGATTTCCTGAAGCAGTAATTAATTTATCATAGCTTTATAAAGGGAATCTAATTATTCAAAGTAATATCTAATTTGAAGTAGCCATTATTCACCAACCAACGTTAACACTAAACAAAAAAAAATTGAGAAAAGAATCAACTCTCTCCATTATACAGTCAGCACTATTGCAAATACTTATTCAATTATTTTCAGCAAACACAAGGCCCTCTGTGGTGGCTGCTCCATGGGCAATTTGCTCCGGAACTCTGATCTTTCAGTTTGTGACAGTGAAAAGAAACATCACATTAATATAGGAGAAGACAGAAGGACGTCACGAAAGACCCAAGAAAGTGGTCTTGATAATAAGACCTACCACTTATTATATTCTCACCATATACCAGGCTTCTCATTTAATTCTTATAAAGGGCTTTAGAGATGGGCATTAGCATCCCCATTTTCTAATGAGGGCCACGGGGCTTAGTTGGTTTATATAACCTGCCCAAGATTAGTGGTAGAAGCAGATTTCTCACAGAAGTCTGCCTTGCTCTGGATTGATGTTTAACAATTAGTTCTAATGCTTCCCATTTAGGGAGTAGCAAGGTCAACCATAATTTAAATTCCATTCAGCAAATATTGTTAGTCCTGGCCACACTCCCAGAGCCATGATATGGTTACTCTCCTCTAGGAATTTGTAGTATTATTAGAAATAATTATAGGATATAAGGTAGTGTAGAATTCATTTCCAAATTGGATAAAACCATGAGCCAAAGTATTTGCAACAGAAAATATCTACTTTGGGCATTCAAAAATTCCAAATATTCCAATTCAAAATTTTAGATCTTACTCACTTTGTTGGAAAAGTATCTGATTCAACAAAGTAAATTGTATGCAAATAAAAATATAATCTGGGGAAACCCATTAAATGGTCAGAGATGAAAATTATCTCTTAGAATTAAGCAATACTAACATGAATCCCTATCAGTCATCTTTTCTGTGGCACTCACAATAAACAATTATAAGCAAGGAAAGTAGTGTCTCTCTCCTGCACATACCAAGGAACTGAAACACTTAATTAAATGCCAAATAGAGTATTTAATAAAAAATCAGATTCCTGGATTTTGTTCCAGAACATCCATTTATTATTAACTGTATAACCCTAGGTAAATGACTCAACCTTTTGGATTCTCAGCTTCCCATTTGTAAGATGGAAACACAGTACTAATATGTGCACTGTTTAATTTCACAAAGTTGACTGAGATGAAACATGTAAAAAGTGCTTTGGTGAATTATAAAGCTGTAAAAGAGTACTGCCTTATTGCCCTTATGCCTTGGATGTGGTCTGACACAGCACAGATGTTTAACAAATGTTTGTTGAACCTAATGGCTAGGTTTATGTGCAAAATAAACAGAGCTGGAGAGGTGTCTCAACACAATGTTTGTACTAATTATGTGGCTCCCCCGAGCCTGGCTGTACCAGAGTCCAGCAGGTCCTCATTTCGCTCAGCTCTGCCTTACTCTCCATGGTGCTCTCTCTCAGCTGCTGCAGACTGGAATGACTTCACGGGTCTGCATGCCTAGGATTCTCAAAACCCCTAGGGACTTGAAGGTGGCATGTTGTGGGGAGCAACCTCAGTGACCTTTAGTAGAGAGTGAGGGTCAGCAATCTCAAAACACACTGGAGAGTACCCAAAGGGGTTTTGAACTACAGGGAAAGCAAAATAAATAAAAAATAATAATAATCACTTCCTCCAGAGAGCAGTTTTGACATGCTGCTACTTGTCTCTTGCATTGTGATAAAAATACATGGTAGGAAATCAATGTAGGTTTCCTTGGCAGCTGTTGTATAGAAGAGGTCAGGTGCAAATCTGAACAAGTTGCTGAAGGATGAGTCTGCTCACAGACATTTCCTGCTTCATGGAAACAGCCAGATGATAGAAAACATGCTTAACATGACGATTGTCCATGTATATCTCAAAGTAAAATTTTCCATTCACTCAGTATTTATTAAAACTCCTGGATGTCTAAATTCCTCTTGTCTCAATTTCCTTTCCTGGGAAGGCTCTGGGAACCTTGGCTCCTTGGCTCCATTTTTAGAAACAGAATATGCATTGCCCCAATGAACATTAATGTGTTTGTTTGTAGGGCATATCTGGGTGAAAGATAGGCAATAAGATCTTCAGACAGGGCCACCTTTATAACATTGACTTAGCCCAGCTTGACAGGTCCAGAAACTTGGTATTTTTGGTGTCCCAGGGCTAATTTTGTAAATGGAGAGGGACTTAAAATATAAACCAAAAGGCCAGGCACGGTGGCTCACGCCTGTAATCCCAGCGCTTTGGGAGGCCAAGGTGAGCAGATCATGAGGTCAAGAGATGGAGACCATCCTGGCTAACAAGGTGAAACCCATCTCTACTAAAAATATGAAAACAAAAAATTAGCAGGGCATCGTGGCAGGTGCCTGTAGTCCCAGCTACTTGGGAGGCTGAGCCAGAAGAATGGCATGAACCCGGGTGGCGGGGCTTGCAGTGAGCCAAGATCACGCCACTGAACTCCAGCCTGGGCAACAGAGTGAGACTCCGTCTCAAAAAAAAAAAAAGTATATATATATATATACACACACACACACACACACACACACACCAAAAACCATACCTACCTATCTGGCATTTATTCTCTGGCTGCAAGAAAGCTTTGGGAAGCCAAGTATATTTGGTGAATATGAAATAATAAAGAAGAGTAATTCATTTGATGACTTGAATATTTAGTGGTATCAAGCTACTGTGCATGACAAATCCATTGTCACAAAAGAGATACATTTGCCAATAAGACCAAATATTTGGATGGGCTGGATAAGACACTGTCATCCCCAGGCAGAAGGCATGAAGCAGTTAATCAGTGAAGTCTCTCTTTTTTTTGAGACAGAGTCTTGCTCTGTCGCCCAGGTTGGAGAGCAATGGCGTGATCTTGGCTCACTACAACATCTACCTCCTGGGTTCAAGTAGTTCTCCCGCCTCAGCCTCCTGAGTAGCTGGGATTACAGGCACACACACCATGCCCAGCTGATTTTTGTATATTTGGTAGAGACAGGGTTTCACCATGTTGGCCAGGCTGGTCTCGAACCCCTGATCTCAAGTGATCCAGCCACCTCTGCTTCCCAAAGTGCTGGGATTACAGGCGTGAGCCACAGTGCTGGGCCTGAAGTCTTAATAAACAGGAAATACAATGGCCCCATGATTCTGCCCAAATCAGAAAATTGCCCATTCTATTAAAGATAATCTCTCTCTATTCGTTTATCAGCCCACTAACAGAGAATGCAAAGACAACACATCATAAATATGGTAGAATGGTGATCACACACAAGAGAGACAAATGGACAAAGAACAGAGAACTCCTATCAGAAAGACATTATCAGACAGCTGAGGAGCCACGTGGAGAAAAAAGCCAGTGCCCAGAAGAATGTCATGAGATGCAGGCATTTTGCAGAGCCTCAATAAAATCAATATAAATATGTATATTGAAAGTGAACTGAACAATTACATAAGCAGAAATTAAGTTCTGTCCAATCCTTCTGATGGAAAAAAAAAAATCCAGCAAAGACAATCATGAGGCAAGAATCATGTACCATGCATAGAAGCGGAGTAGCAGAGCAAAGGCAACCACACCCTTGTAACCATCACCCAAATCAAGAAACAGGACATTACTAGCTCTCCAAAAATTTCCCTCTGTTCCCTTCTAGTCACTCATTTCCCAGTGGTACCCATTCTGCTGACATCTAACAACATAGATTAGCTCACCTATTTTTATACTTTGTATAAATGGAGTATATACTCTTTTGTGTCTGGTTTCTACTGCTCATCTTTATGTTGGAGAGATTCATCCATACTTTCGTATGTAGTTGTAAATCATTCTCACTGCCATTGATACAGCCCAAATTCTGTGACTATATCACAATTGGTTTAACTATTTTGTTGTTCATGGGCCATTTTGTTGGAACAATATTGGAATATTTGGAACATTGTTCCAACCGTCCAACAAATGATTGTTCCAATTTTTGTCTACTAACAAGTACTTTTGCCGTGAACATTCTAATACACGTCTTTTGGTGAACATATGCATACATTTCTAGGGGGTGTATGCCTTGAAATCTGTTTGCTGGGTTACAGGTTATGCACATGTTCAACTTTAGTAGTAACTCCCACTTCTCCAAAGTGGTTGTATCAGTGTATTATCCCACAAGTGGTATATGATAATTCTTACTCCTTCACATCCTTGCCAACACCTATTATTTTCCATCTTTTTCATCTGAGCCATTTTGGTGGATAGCAAGTGTTATTTTATTATGGTTTTAATTTGCATTTCCCTGAGAATTAATAAACAATTTTCTGTATGTTTAGTTACACATCCTCTTTTATGAGACTTTTGCCCATTATGCTGTTGAGTTGTTCAGCTTTTTCTTATTGACTTGTAGGTGTTCTTTATACATTCTAGATTTGTGTTTTTTAATCATATATGTGTGTGTTTGCATTGGATATAAATTAATATATATTAATATTTTTCTCTTACCTTGTGGGTTGCCATTTCACTCAATTTGGGGGAACAGAAGTTTTTAGTTTTAATGTAGCCAAGTTATCACATTTTTTCCTTTTATGATTAATGCTTTTTCATTTGCTTATTTTCCATTTAATAAAGCATTGCTGACTCCAAGGTCATGAAGATGTTCTACTCCAGAAATTTTGTTTCATCTTTCAATTTATTTCTGCAGCCCATTTGGTATTGACTCTTGTGTGTAATGTGAAATAAATATTAGAATACCTTTTTTTCCACTTGAATGTTGAATTGACACAGCACAATTTATCTAAAAGATTATCCTTTTCCCTACTGCATTGCAGGATCACCTTTATCATAAATCACGCCATCATATATGTGCAGATCTACTTCAGGATTCCCTGTTGTGTTTCATTGGACAGTTATCTGTTCTTGCACCAGTACCACACAGTTTTGATTGTCATAACTTTATAATAATAGTTTCTGATATATCATAGTGTAAGTTCTCTATATTTATTCTTCAAGAATGTCTTGGTGATTTCCAGCTTTTACATTTTATATGAATTTTAGGAAAATTTGTCAATTTCTGGAAAAAGAAGAACCTATAGATTAGACTTTGACCAAAATTGCATGGATGAATGTACTAATTTGGAGAGAACTAACATCTTTACAATATTGAGTCTTCCAATTATAATGATGCATATGCTTCCATTTATTTATCTGTCCTTTAATTTTTCTCAATAATATTTTTTAGTTTTCAGTTGGAGATCTTGCACATCTGTAATTAGATTTATTTCTAGGTGTTTGAGTTTTTTGATGCTATTGTAAATATGTTTTATTTTCTATTTGTTTATTGCCAGTATAGACAAATACAACTAGATTTATATGTTGACTGTGTATCCAGTTCCCTTCCTATATTCTCTTATTAATTCTAAGAATTTATCTTTATATTCTCTAGAAATTTTGAATGTGCATGATCTTACTGTCTGGAAATGACAATTTTATTTCTTGCTCACCAGTCTCCATGACATTTATTTCTTTCTCTGGCCTTTTGCATTGGCTAGACCTCCTTCTACAATGTTGGATTGAAATGATGACAGTGGTCATTCTTGACCCAGTTCCAATCTTAAGGGGAAGTTTTCAATGTGCTACCATTAAGAATGATGTTTGCTGTGGATATTTTGTAGATATTCTTTATGAGATTAAGGAAGTTCTGCTCTTAATTGATTACATGTTTTCATCACAAATGGATATTGAATTTATCAAATGCTTTTTCTGCATTTGAGATGATCATATGATTTTACTCCTTTTTCTGTGAATTACGTTTATGATTTTTGAATGGTAAGCCACACTTGCACACTGGGACTAAACTTGCACTCCACCTAATATTTTGTTAAGAATTTTTAAGTAATGTTTATGAGAAAGATGGGCTTGCAATTTTCTTTCTCACAATGCTTGTCAGGGTTTAAAAATCAAGCTTATGCTATTATAATTTTTTTTAAGTCTGGAAAGCTCACCTTCTGTCTCTGTGTTCTGGAAGAATTATACAAGACAGCTGTTAATTTTTCCTTAAGTGTTTGGAAGAATTCACTGATAAACTCTCTAGGCCCAGGCTTTTCTTTTTTAAAATAATGGCTTAATTTAAAAAAAATACATCCTAAATTATTGATATTTTCATCTCTTCTCCTGTCAGTCTTGGTAAATTGTGTTTTCAAAGAGTTTGTCTATTTCATCCAAATTGTCAAATTTATCAGCATAAAGTTATTTTAAGTTTCCTTTTATTGTCCTTTTGATGCTTGTATGATCTATAGTGATATCTCCTTTTTCATTGCTGTTGTTGCAAATTTGTTTTCTGTATTTTTTTTTTATCAGTCTTCTTTAGATTTTGATGTTTTTAAACAACTGACATTGGCTTTATTGTCTTTCTTATATGTTTGATTTTTATTTCCTTGGTTTTTGCTTTTATCTTTACCATTTCTTTTTGTAAGTTTGATTCCTGCTTTTTCTACTTTCTTGAAATTAACACTTAAATCATTGATTTTCAGGCTTTTTCCTTTCTAATATGGAATATAAGACTATATATTTCCTTCTAAGCACCAATTTTAGTTTTGTCACATGATTTTTCCAATGTAATTTTTATTATTTAAGTTTAAAAACTAATTTCTGGTTTTTTTCTTTATCCCATGGATTATTTAGAGTATATTGCTTAATTCTGAGCACTTGGGTTTTTCCTATTGTTGTTACTGATGTTTAGCTTAACTTCCATTGTGGTCAGAGAAGACGTTCTGAAAGATTTCAATATTTTGAAATTGTTGAGACTTTTTTCATGTTCTGACATGTTGATTCTAATAAATGTTCTTGTATACTTGAAGTGAATATGAAGTGGTCATTAGGTGCAATTTTGCATACATGGCATTAGATTAGATATGTTAACTATACTGTTTATATTTTCTATATCCTTACGAATTTTTTATTTTTCACTTTTTCTGCTACATGTTTGAAAGAGATGCACTAGTGCCTGCCACTGTGATTGCTGATTTGTACATTTTTTCTCATTCTGTCCATTTTTGTTTAATTTATTTTGAAGTTGTATTATTAGGTGCACAAAGATTTAGGATTGTACTCATTTCCTATTGGACTTATTTATTTATAATTATGAGCTGTCTCACTTTATCTCTAATAATGTTTCTTGCCTTAAAGTTCACATTGTCTGATATTAGTATAGCTAGACAGCTTTAGGAGCAGGGGCAGGTTTGTGTTTGCATGGTATGTTTGGCTTTCCTTTCACATTAAACATTTCTTTTTATTAGATTTGAAGATTTGGGTTTGTTTTTTATCTAATGTGACAGTATTTTACTTCAAAGTTAGCTTATTTACATTCAGTGTAATCACTGACATCACTGGGTTTATAGCTACCATCTTATTTTTCATTTTCTGTTGAGCTCTTTTCTTTTATATTCCTTTTGTTGTCATTTCATGCTCTTTTTTTGCCCTCTTTCCTCTACTTTTTTTTATTATTCAATGATTTCATTCTAAAAACTTGCAAGTTTTACTTCTTTAATTCTAATAGTGGCTATCCCAGAGATTGCAGTATATGTCCTTGATTTATTACAGAATTATACAAATTATTTTTGCCACTCTTCTGATACTATTAGACCCTTAGACCTTTTAAATGATTTATCCCTCCTGATTTTGTTCTTCTTGCCACATATCTTAGTTCTACATATATTTTATACTATAAAGTACGTTATAATTACTGCCTTTTGTAATCAATAGTAACTTGCAAATATCCATGTTTACCCTCATCAGTGTTTTTTATTCCTTCCTTCATTTCCATATTTTTCTGTCTGAGATTCTCTTTTCTTTCTCTCTTTCTCTCTCTCTCTCTTTTTTTTTTTTTTTCTTCTTTTTTTTTGAGGCAGGTGTCTCACTCTTTGTCACACAGGCTGGAATGGAGTGGCAAAATCATGGCTCACTGCAGTCTCAACCTCCTGGGCTCAAGCAATCCTCCCGCCTCAGCTTCCTGAGTAGCTGGGACTACTGGTGTGTGCTACTGTGCTCACTTTTTTTTTTTTTTTTTTTTAGAGACAAGGTCTTGCTTTGTTGCCTAAGCTGAGATTATTTTCCTTCTGCCTGAAGAACATCCTTTAGTTTTCCTGAAAACATCTTTATTCTACTTTCATATTTGAAGGATATGATTGCAAGATATAATTCTAGGTTGGCAATTATTTTCTTTAAGCACTTAAAGTTGATAGTATTTTCTTCTTACATCTATATGTTGATAAATCAACTGTGAATCTTATTGTTGCTTCTTTGAAGCTAATTTCTTTTTTTTCTTCTGGCTGTTTTTTGATTTTTCTCTTCATCTTTGGTTTTCAACAGTTTGACTATGATGTGGTTAGCTACAGTTTTCTTTGTTTATCTTGCTCCTTGTTCTTACATCAATACATAGATAATCTTATGCATTATCTCTTTGAATATTGCTTCTCCTCTATTCTCTCTCTCCTTTTTGGAACTCCAATCATATATATGTGAAAAGTTTCATATGTATCTTGTTCTTGCCATTGTTTCCATTCTTTTTTCTCTTCGTGCTTCAAAAGTAGATACTTTCTATTTATCTAGGTTCCAGCTCACTGATCCAGCCCATTATTCACTAATTATGCTGTGTGTCATCTGCTGTAAACTTATCTATTTGAATTCTGAATTTCAAATATTTTTTCAATGTTTAGAGTTCTAAAATATATATGTAATTTTTTCACAGTTTCCAACTTTCTAGTGAAATTTTCCTTTTTATTCATCATTTCACTATTTATTTTTCGTATTAATCATAAGTATTATAAATTCTTGTTCTGGTAACTCCAATTTTTGGCCCATTTGTGGGTCAGACAGATCTGAGAAGCTTGGTTTTTTCACTCTGTCTCAGATACTTTATATTTAGTGTTTACATTCCTAGCCAGAGAAGCATTTATATAAACACTCTCTATATTTAATGATTCAGTTTAAGAAAATGCTTACAATAATCGAGTTCTCCTTGTTTCTGAACCAAGTTTTATATCAGAAGACCACATCCTCATCTTGGGGAGAAGAGCGAGGAGAGTCGGTGTCTAAGCATTCCTAGCACTATGCCTGTGCTTCAGTGTTCCAGCCCCATGAAAAACCCATTTCTGTACAGCATCATATCCCATAGTTAGTCATACTTTTAGATTTTTAGGAATATTTTAGTGTCATTGCTATTTAGAGATTATCTGTATCTTATGTTACACATTAGATAAACATGCTCTGATAATATAAATGTTATTTGAGCTAATTAGATAAACTTTGATTTCAATAATTGTTCATCTTTAAAACTGATGTAGCTTTATCTTAGGACTAAAGGATTACTTATCTTCTTTATATATAATACACGTTATATATTGTATATATTATATATAGATATATAGATATAATAATAATAATGTAATGTGTACAGTTGTTCACATAAATTAATTCAACTATATTTAGCTTCCCCTGTATCCTGTCCTCTTAAGCTCATTGAGGGCAGAGGCAGTTTTCTTGTGTCTTGTCACTCTGCAGCACCTAACACAATACCTTTCATAAACATAATCTGGGCTTAGCTTAGCAAGTCTGTGGATTGGATTCACTTGCAAAATCTATCTATTGCTTTAAGAGAAGCCAATATTTAAAAGTAGACTTTTCATTAAAAGGATATTACAGATACTACTTGCTTTGTTTAATAATTACCTGCTTTGGAGATGTGTTTGTATTTTTAGCAAATGGAGATGTGAGTGCTTTAATTAGCTTCTATTATATATATTAGAAAACAATCTTGGAATAATGCCACTATGTAAGTTAACTATGCTGGTTCAAAATATATTTGAGATGGAATTTGATTAAATAATTACCAAAAATAGATATGTAAGACTGTATATGATTTCTTTAGTAGAAGATCAGGCAGCAATATTGATTTTTTCAATTAAGTACTGAATATACCCAGTCGAATTCAAACACTTACTAAATGACATTTTGCAACTTTCAAAAAGCCCTGACATTTAGCCCCTCAGTTGATTCCCTTAATAACTTGGTAAATTAGGCAAAAAAAGCAAAGAAGGAGAGGATCATGGGCAGCAAGGGATTTACCCACATTTACATTTATATTGGCAGAGTCAGGACTTGAACTGAAGTCTCCTGAGGCCTAATTTGATTCGCTATCTGTATCAACTAGAAATACCTAAAATAACTCTTATGTCTATAAAGATAAATGTACCTGTAGAAAATACATCCCTCAAAACACACATTTAATTACAACTTCTTAAATGAGCACCCTCTTCCTTTTTCTTACAGCTCCTTATCCCTAGATTTTAAAGAACCAAAACACATATAAACATCTGCCTAGAGCAAACACAGGGAGTTTCCTCATGACTGGAAGCCCACATTAAAGCCACGCCTAAGGGAAGAAGGGAAGGCAGGGCTGATAATATTTTGTTTATTTTAGTCCTTCTGCTTAGTTTTGGTTTGCAGGCACTGGACTGAACTTAGTTTTCAGAGCCAGAAATTGTCATTGTTTGTGTATCTAAATTTGTTAATACTCTGCTTTTAGAAATTTTTATGTACAATGGATTCCAAGAGTATTTTGGGAACTTCTCAGTGGTGAAATCTAAATTGTGGTTCAGTGAAGAGCCAACAAACACAAACTGCAAAGAGCAATTGGCACAGTAAACTTTTGGAGGATATACGACTCTTCTGCTCTTCTAGCACAAAGCACAGAGTAGGTGCTTGCTACAGTTAATCGGATGAATGAATGAAAAGTACCTTAATCCCTAGCATTGTCTCCTCAGTTCACCCAAAGATTCCCTGTGATGGCTGTGCCACCATTAGAGCAGCAGTTTATTTTCTGTGCAATTTTGTAGAAGAAAAACCGAAACCAAATTGTCACCCATGCTCCAAATTGTTATCCATGCTCCAAAGACTATCCTTGGTTTTATGCCATAGCAAATAAGGTATTGCCATTTCCAAATAAGTCTTGCCCCATACCAGTCTGTGAACAGGAGGCATTTGCTTTTGGGTAGTAGTTGACATGCTTTGGGGAGTTTATGCTGCCTCCCCAGCTCCCATCTCAGAGAATTCCTGCTATTCACAGTCACTGCTGGAAAGGACAGGCCTAAGTGGCCCTGTCCCCACCCCATGTCTGCCTTGCCCACCCCGATGAGACCAGGGGTAGACTCGTGGACCATAGCAATCAGACTCTCTCTTATGATTCTGAGCCAAGCTACAGAAACTACAGTCAGTGACTGTGGACTGCAGCTGAGAGCTCCTATCCAGCCAGGGCTGAGGTTGGTGCCAATGCAAGCCAATGTCAAGGACAACCAAAGCTACTTAAGAGCAAGATTTTAAATAAACAGACGAAGCCAAAGTCTGTGGACAAAGGAAATCAGACCAGCTTTTAAAAAGCAAAGAGTATGCAGCACTCACAGGAAATTAATAATTTTATTTATTTATGTATTTATTTTTTAATTTTTTTTATTTATTTTTTTATTTTTGAGACGGAGTCTTGCTCTGTCGCCCAGGCTGGAGTGCAGTGGTGCAATCTCAGCTCACTGCAAGCTCCACGTCCCTGGGTTCACATCATTCTCCTCCCTCAGCCTCCCCAGTTGCTGGGACTACAGGGGCCTGTCACCATGCCTGACTAATTTTTTTGTATTTTTAGTAGAGACAGGGTTTTATCATGTTAGCCAGGATGGTCTCGATCTCCTGACCTTGTGATCCACCCACCCCGGCCTCCCAAAGTGCTGGGATTACAGGCGTGAGCCACCGCACCCGGCCATAATATTTTTTAAAAGCAAAGAGAGTCAAAAGAGAAAGAGTCAAAAAACAAAGGAGAGAAAGAAAGAGTCAGAGACTAGAGATCAATCGACTTAAGTTTCTGACTCTCTCTTTCTCAGCTTTGGTCGCTAGGAAGTCTAGCTGGACTTTGTTTCCTGGTGGTGGATGTCTGCAAAATTGCTGGCTTAAACTTTCCAGTTAACTCCTGTTTTTAATTTGAGTTAATTTGAGTGAGATTCGATTGCCAGCAACCAATCATCTCTGACCAATGAACTTCCCTGTCCCCTTCTCCCCTGGGAACAAGGTGCTTCAGTTTGGCCCTTCTCTCTCCCATCAAGAAAGAATGGGATCTGAAAAACTTTCACACTGTCAAATACTGAGTTTGCTGACTTTTCCAGTAACACTTTAGAAGAGCACAGCAGTGAGAAGGCCACATAAGACAGCAAGGGATAACAATTCACGATACCATTTTGGGCATCAGTCGTAATCTATTTCAGGAGGAGCACCGGAACATCTGCTATTACCTCAGTAGCAGATCACTTACTATCCCCTTTTTGAGGGCTACTTACCGTCACACATAAAGCTTTTCCTTGCTCTCACACTCCATACACCAGATGCTACATAAGTTCTTCTGTCCATTGTAAATGCCTTGAAAGCGGGGATTGTCTCCACTGTGATGTTATACTCACTGCTCTCACACTAGCAGTGACAGCATTCATTTGAATGGATACACGTTCTACATATAATTTTAATGGATATTCCTTCTCCCTCTCTCAGAGTGAATATTTTGAAAACTTGTGGGCCTAATATTCAGATAACATCTCCTCAAAAACCTTCCTTTTCCTTTTTGCCACTCCCTCTGCACTTCCGTGTGTCCTTGCACTTCTATGAGATCTCCTAAAACTGAAGAGCATGAGGAAGACAGGAAATTACTATTAGCTTTTCCTTAGTCCAGGAAAAAAGACTTAGAGATGGCTCCGTCATATTCATAAAGTGTTGATTAAAGAAGCCAGTATCAGCAATTGAAAAGGACTTTCTAGTTTAGCCCTGCTTCCCATTCCATCTGGGCACCTCCAGCATCAGCCCACAATTTCTCAGGCTCCAATCCATTCCATGCCAGTCATTAAGCTGACTTTCCGATGAAGACACAGAAGGAAGAGAGCACATTTGCATCAATGCAGGTACAAGTGTATAAACTCAGTGGCTCCAAGTGGCTACACTGAACAATGTTCACTTACTTGGAAAAAGGGCCATTCTCACAGATTCTATTTAAGGCCAATGAGGATAATAGAAATTCTTGAATCTAGGACTATTCATAAATACTGTTTTAGAAGAATTTATTTTGATTCAGAAAGGACCACAGTTCCTGGCAGACTGTGATTAACGTTTTATTTCCTTTTCCTATATCATTAAAGGCAAGGGTAGTATTCAGAACACTCAAAAGACATATACAGAAAGAAAATAAAATGATGTTTTTGACATGCTTGGATCTCTATCATATTATGTTCTTGTCTCTTCTGGTACAATTGTAGGATTTATTTTCTAAACATTCCAATTTTACAGCATGAGTCATTGCTAATGTAGAAACCAACTGAATCATCCATCCATCCATCAATGAATATTCTTGTCTTCTTTTTTCTTATATGTGCTTATCATTATACTAAAAAAGATATTAGGAATTCTTGCATTTAAAGCACTTCTTCTCCCTTTCACTTATTTTGCTTGGTTCACAGGTAATATAGTAAAGCTATCATTAACTTTGTGTTGGTTCAGATTTCCATTCAAAATATTGACTCAGAAACTGAAATCAAGTGTACTCTTAAGTATCTCAAATCTAATGTCTTCCATACAGGAGGTAAACATAAAGTCTAGAAAAAGTAGTATAGAAAAGAAATATTTTCATAGTTTCTGGCCCTAAGAAAGACCAATCAGACTGGATTGTGGTAATAAGTCTATGTCTTCTTCACTTGGCCTTTAAAAGTTGACTTTAAAAGTTATTTGATTGGCCAGGCAAGGTGGCTCATGCTTGTCATCCCAGTACTTTGGGAGGCCGAGGTGGGCAGATCATCTGAAGTCAGGATTTTGAGACCAGCCTGGCCAGCATGGTGAAACCCCGTGTCTACTAAAAATAAAAAAAATTAGCCGGGCTTGGTGGCACATGCCTTATAATCCCAGCTATTCAGGAAATTGAGGCAGGAGAATCGCCTGACCCCGGGAGGTGGAGGTTGCAGTGAGCCGAGATCGCGCCACTGCACTCTAGCCTGGGTGACAGAGTGAGATCCATCTCAAAAAAAGAAAAAAAAAAAGTTATTTGATCATCTTGTTTCAAATATGAAGAATCTATTTTATTCCATTCCATCTGAAATATATCACCTAGGATACTTGGTATTGTAATATAATTATTTGTTAGGCACATCTTTTATTATTATTATCTATACCAGATGGTTTCAAGGAGAAGACATGTTTACTTGGAACCAACCTATGGTTTGGGGTGGGGCTGGGCGGTGGGTAGGAGCACTGGTCCAGGAGTCAAGAGAACTAAATGCTAGTCACTGTGATAACACCAGTGAGTGAAGGTGTCACTTATTGGGCTTTCTTGTTCATTAGTTTCTTTTTCAGTAAAATGAGATTCCTTCAGTGCCTGAAATCTCATTCTAAGACTCAATGACTGAGCCTTTTCCTATTGTTTATCTTTTGCCCCAAAACTTGTAGCACAAAGTCTCCCCAATTTTTATGTACTTAACAACCCACTGTTCAGTAACCATTCTATATTACATACAATTATTATCATGAGCCCCCTTTCCCATTCTGACGATGTGGAGATTATATAGGGAAAACTATAATATGGATCACATGGAAAAAACTGAATTAAAAGGAAGATTTGGTCTGGGCATGGTGGCTCACGCCTGTAATCCCAGCACTTTGGGAGGCCGAGACAGGCAGATCAGTTGAGGCTGGGAGCTCGAGGCCAGCCTGATCAACATGGAGAAACCTCGTCTCTCCTAAAAATACAAAATTAGCTGGGCGTGGCAGTGCATGCCTGTAATCCCAGCTACTCGGGAGGCTGAGGCAGGAGAATCGTTTAGACCCAGGAGGCGGAGGTTGCAGTGAGCCGAGATGGCGCCATTGCATTCCAGCCTGGGCAACAAGAGCGAAACTCCATCTCAAAAAAAAAAAAAAAAGAGGAAGATTTGAATTTATTATGTATTATTTCTAAGAGAGAACTCGAAAAATCATTTGTCCTAAACAATAGCTTCTATCTATTGACTCCCAAGTAGTTCCCAAGAAACTAAATTGCTCTTACCAAATTATCCTTTTAATACATTCATGTTATAGACTCATCAACTACCTGTTCATTAAAACACATGGCCTACCAAAATTATATTTTAACATCATTAGCTTTTAAATACTAGAAGTCATTTCAATGCTTAGAAAAGTCTGGTGAGCATGATTACATGTGGAAACTTTCAGATAGAATGTATCCAAAAAAGGAAGTATATTAAAAATGTAAATATATTTCAGATAGCATGTATCCAAAAATGTAGATATATTGACAGGCTTTGCCACTTTTTTGCAGTTTCACATCATGTCTTTACTTGTAATAATAACAATAATAGCTGCAAAGATAATAAACTACATTCCCATTCTGCTATCCCTCTACCCCCAGTACTGTATCTACAGTTTTCCCTGCAACATGGTGGCAGTCTACAAAGAGTCTTTGTGACATCAGGAGGAGAGTCTAGATTTCCTTCCAGGGCAACATATTTTGGTATTAGGTTGAACCATAAAATTGCCATTTTTGGTCAGGATGATTGACTACTGGTGGTTTCATATGGCACAAGCTAAAGAGCCTTCCTTGAGTTTGGGTTACAGTCCTGAGAGTCACTTGTGTGTCCAATGGGCCAGTCACTTAACTGCTGAGTCTTGGTGTGTGAAATGGTAGTAACACCTAGTGCATAGGATTGATTATTAACTTAACATTGAGGCTTAGCAATGACATACAGGAGCACCATGCCTGGAAACAGTTATTGTTCAAGAAATAGGTAATAATACAATATAATTATCGGTATAAGTAACTTAGAAGAGTTTCCTCACTTTCCCTTTAGCCATTTTTGCGTATTTGGTGAAGGTAATGGTTGCTATGGTAGAGAGAAATGGAAAATATTTGTGAAGCAAGCACAGTTTTTAAAACCCCAATAACGTTAAAGGCCTTCCACTCCTGTCTTGTATGCTGTCTTATGTCCTAGTAAGGGCACAGATAAAGTTTGACACATACTCGGTGGAGTATCTAAATAGAAAATGTACTGATGCAAACCAAGAACAGAGTTTTAAGAAAAAAATCAAAGCACTAAGCAAACATTCTGAACTTTTGGCAGAGGAATTGGACTGTCTGAATCCCCATGACTCTTTGGAGTTATTAATAGTGACGCATTTTGCCATATTTTGAGCAGACGCATATTTATAGGTCACGCAGTATCTGTATGGGGAGACTTTCAAGGCTTTATGGCCTTTTAAAAATGTCTTATCTTGGAAGAGAACAGGGCAAGGAGGATGCCATTTTGTCATCTGTGCAGCACCAACCACCCTGTGCTCATTAAATATTACGGGAAAGACGGGCACTGCAGCAGGGCCTGGAATGTGGCTCCCATCTGCTCTGCCAGAAGCCATGATGAAGTCACGAGTTGCACAACAGTAGTAATTCACAACTATTTATGACCATTTTAATAGCAAAGGTCTAGATCAGAAGGCTGTGTTTACATGCCGTGCAGCAGAATAGTTCATGAATCATTCCCACAGCAGCGTTTGGTCAAACCAATCAACCAAGTAATGAAAAATGAACCAGTTGTTCTTGAGGTTGTGATTAATAGATCTCTATATTAGCCTCTACTTTCCTCATGCTCTTCCATACCTGAGACAGAATTGACTCCTGCCCCATGCCCACAGACTCTCCTCCTCTGTCTTCCCGGCAAGCCACAGCCCTGTTACCCTTTCTCCACCCAAGCTCAAAGCCCTAAGACATCAGGTAAGTTAAAGGAGCTTTGAAAACTCCTGTAGAGTACCTGTGCACATAATTAAGGAAATATTATTTTTAGCACATGTTTATTTTCTCATTGTCATTGCTCCATTATGTGACTTCAATTAGTGACCCCGATGGCCCCTTTGCATCCAGATCAGTAAAATCCTTTCACTTGTCTGCTTAAACTGAGTGGAGGTTTTAGTGATTATCACTTCCATGCAGCCTGAAGGTCAGACTATTTCCTTTTGTTTCACTAGACAGTTAATCCCCTCATTAAGAGTGATGGAAAATGAATAATTAAACATGCCATTTTCGCATTTCAGGTAATGAGAGGCCCTAAGATCCCAGAGGATGCTGTAAGAGGAAAAGTCAGGGGAGTGTTGAAGACTCTGCCTCTTATAAATATGTGAGTTTCTCTCCCCTGGCTTCATGGTAGAAAAGGTTTGGCGAAGGCTCTTCCTCTAAGTTGAAACAAAAGAAAGTGAAAACCTTAGTTATTGGGCTGTACTCTAACACTTAGTAGCTGTGTGACTTGGGGCAAAGCAGCTAATCTTTTGACACTAAAAGTTTTCTCAATTATATAACTGGAAAGATAATGGTAAACATTATATTGAAGGTTTATGAGCTTTAAAAACATGAATGAGTGACAGTACTTACAACAGTGTCTACCAGATGGTAAGAGCTCTGTAATGTGTTAATTATATTATCATTTTCATTATCACCCAGGCAAGTCACCTGAATGCTGTGGGTATCAGGCCTCAGCCAAACAACCACTTGCAGAGTGTCAGAAAGCTCCCTTTTGCCTATTAGAACAAGGATTAAGAGTAAATTATGTTGTACCCTGGAGGGAAAAAACCCAAGTAGCCATACCTTTAGGGCCTTAGGGAATTCAGCTTTCACCAAACTTCTTCTAATTACTCTAAAAAGATTTTTTGAAGGGTGGAGGTGGTAGAAGGTAGAAAGCCACAAGAGTTGGGACCCAGATGACCACACTTGGTGAGTGAAGGTGAAGCCACCCACAGCAGCCTCCACTGGTGCAATCTGAATTCCTGCCTTCAATCCCAGGCCCCACAGCCTCTGCCCCTTCCTCAAGTTCTCCAACTCCCAGGAAGCCGGCTTGCCCTAGGCTTCCCCAGCCCTGTACCGCGGAGACTGGGCAGGGACTCCTTTTGTACTCTGACTCCTGTCTCATCTGACCATGTTTTAGGCAGACCTTATGCTCATGCCAACTAAAAATGGACTCACCCTGCTAAGGAAATCCAAGCCCCATTGGGAAATATCGCTGAGTCTAATTTGATCATTTCTTTTGCCGCTTCAGGCTGTGGACCTCACAAAGCAGAGATAGCACCCTTCAAGATGCAGAGTTCAGGGAAAGCTCCTATACAGAGGGGAGTGGGGGTCTCCGCTGAGTTTGGAAAGATGACTAGGGTTTGATTGACAGAGTGAATGGGGGGCGGGGTGGGGGAGATATTTCAAGTAAGTGAGGAGGGTCTGGAATGTGCCTAGAACAGGGAATCTTCTGAGAGGCTGAAACAAGCTGTGTAAGGGAGTGCAGGTTGCTCAAGCTGCTCAGAGAGGCACAGACCAGTGCGGAAAGAAAGGTCTGAGGGTTCATCAAGGTATTGGACTTTATTCTGCATAAATACAGATGGTGAAGGGTGGAAGCAGTGTTTTAGAAAAGAAAAAGTGTGTAATGCTGTGCATGCAGCATTGGTAGAAATGGGCTTGATGGGAGGAAAATTACTTAGCGGACTAAGGCCTGAGGTCATGGAGACCTATGCAAAGGAAAGTAAAATGCACGAGGGTGACTATATGATTATGTGCAGAGGGGGTGGAAACTGTTGCTCAAAACTGAATCTTAAAATTTGTTTTTTCATTGCTTTACCCAAAATAGTCGATCCTAGTTGGATTTTTGTGGAGAAAATATTTTGCCCCTTTTAAAAAGATTCTAGTAAGAAGCAGCTTTAATGCTATTTGTGGAAGGAAAAAGTTACCAGGAGAAAGAGTGAATACAGTGCATGATCAAAGGAGTGATGGAAAGTGACAGTGGCTTTCAAAAGAATGCAAGTGAATTAACATGTATTATGACAAACACAATCTTACAGCCACTTCATTTTCTTGTCAATGTTGGGAAATACTTTCTAGATATTCTAATAATGATGCCATTAGCATTGTACAATTTTTAATTTAAAAACTTATAACACAAATAGAAAGTTAAATCCAGAGGGGAACTTCAATATCCTTTCATCATTTTACAGAGAAGTTCACAAGACCAGAGAGTAAACAGCTCACACACGGTCACCCAGCAGGTGTGTGACAGGTCCATTGCCAGAAGGTAAATGCTTTGCTCCTGGTCCAGTGCCCTTTCTGCTTGGCCACAGGAGTCCACAAAGACCATTTTATTTATTTCTTTTTCAAAATACAAAATTTTATCAAAAAAGGGCCATTTTTATAGCTGAAGTAAGACTTGGTGTTTTCCATTTTCTCTTTTTAAAGTCAAGAGCTGTTTTCTCAGATAGATTATTCACATTTCCCTTTACTACGGTAATTTTCTTGTTTGTAGAATTAAATAATTAACCTTGAGGTAATCTTTGTGTTGAAGACACCTTAGCCTAGGGGTGCAAGTTGCTTAATGGGAAGAAAAGTGGGTGCCTAAGGGAAAGTACAGACTTCTAGGCGTTCCCCGGCTCCCTCGGAACAGCCCTCTGACCTGGTGCTCAGGATAAGGTGAAGTCATGGAAAAGCATCAGCAAACGTGCCTCTCAACCTGCCTTGCCCATGATGACCGTCATCCCAGGCCCCAGAGTGGAGGCGTCGAGCCTCCTCACAGGATCCCTGGGTGCCCATCTCCTCGGAGGGGGCCCCTTCCCACAAGGGACCCATCGGTCTCACTTCTCTGTTCTCCCTCCTCCCCACTTCTCTATCTTTTCTGTAAAATGTTTAAAAGAAAAAATAAATCTCTCCTGTTAGAGCATGTTCCTTTTCTTTTACCTCCAACCTTTTTTTTTTTTAATTTCTCAGTCTCTGCCTCTCATGCAGGTGAACTTGCTTTCCTCCACTTCGTGCAAACACACATTAGGGCTTTGCTTCCTCTGCTTCTGGGGCCCGTAGCCTTCCCTTTGTGGCACCTTCTCCCCAAGACCTGTTCCTTTCTGCCTCCTAGGAGCCCATTCTGGACAGGGGATGCCCCAATAATGTCAGAGGGCTCCTGTGGATGGTCCCCTACCCCCATCCCAGTTACCTGGCCTGGGCTCAGGCGTGGGAAGTCCTGAAGTTCTGATTTTCTTGGTTAATCTCCTTGAAGCAATTCTTCATGATACCAAGTGCCCTGATTCTTTGTTCAAAGTTAGGGGTGGGCCAGTATCAACCTTGATATTTTTCACTGTTGATTCATGTTCATGAAAGATTCTCCTAAAGTTTGATTGGTGAATGCCTGGGCCAAGCACCATAAGCCTAGGTGCACTGTGCCACATCCATATCAAGAGACTGGGAATCTTGGTGGGGTCAAAGTCTCTCCTGTATCCATGAACTATTGTATTGCCTCTCCTGGCAAGTCTATGAGAGAAGGGATAGCATAAACTCTGCCATAGGAGGAGGAAAGCTTCTCTCTTCTTCTCCATGGGACACAGGGAGGGAACTGATAGATGGCAGCCCTAAGGGCCCAAATTTAAGAGAGTAAAGTGGGGTGAACATGTTGAAATTGTGACCATTTTCCCAGAAGAAGCAGAGGGTATAATGCATCAAAGTTAGAGCACTAGAAGGGCCTTGGTATGGCCCCCGACACCAACTTGGACAGAGAGGCCAGACTCCAGCAGGTGGCAGCAATGGCAGTGGAGGTGGCACAGGCACCAACATGCAGAAGGGGCTGGCAGTGACCCTGGCAGGGAAGGATGCAGTGCCTCAGGGATAAGAGGATGCCAGCTGGGGACTCAGGCTCAGGTGCAGGTGTCACTAGACCTGGGCTAGCCTCCCACCCACTAGCCAGTTCCACAAGAATCTGTTCAGATACAATGTCCCCCTAACGAGGAAAGTGGTAGAAAAGTAAATACGCCTTAATTCCCCAAACTACTCATTTACATCTGGGTAAGACTCCTAAACCAGAAAAATGAGGATCTTTATTGCTAATTACATGCTGGGTGTCCTTAGGAGAGACATTTAAACTTTCTGGACCTCAGTTTTCTCGTATATAAAATAAGGATGTAAACAATTATTATTTTGTAGGATTGTTGGAGGACAAAATGACAATATGAGCAAGTGAAATGCTATACCTAGTACTATGCCCTCAGTAAACAGTAGGCAGCAACCAACCTGGTGGGAAGTCTGCTATCCAGGAGGGTAGGGCTTGTTGACTTGCAAGATGATGAGGATTTCCAGATAGACCCGGCTGAGTAAGCATTGCTTTTTCCAGTTGGATAACCCTGAAATCTGCTGCTGGAGTGGACTCTGGATGTGAGCAGGAGGCAAAACACAAGGAAAGCAGCCCGAGTGCTGCTGAGCTTCTCAGGTGCTGATTTAGAAAATGTCCATGCTCACTACACAAGGACCTAAATATGCTGGCTCAGCTATCTAAATGGCAATGACAGTTGATGACAGATGTTTCCCAACGACTTCCTCTCCCAGAATCTTTTGCACCCTACACGTTCCTGTTGTTCAGATTCTTTCTGGAAGCAACACAGTTCCCAAATGTACATCAGATTGTGTTTTTCCCCACATCTTCGCCAGGCTTGTGTGATCATCTTTTTACTTTTTCTTAATCTTTTTGATTAAATTGCAATTTAATTTTTATTTTTCTGACCACTGGTGAGACCTACCATCTTTTCACATATTTATTGGCCCTTTGCATTTTCTCCTAAGCTTTCATTACTTGAGTTTTACAACAGAAGGGCATCATCTTTAGAATCAGTCCAAGGCCAGCATTCATTACAACCACTCCTATTATTTCATTTTGTTTTCTTCTCTTCTTTAAACTTCATGCCTCTAATTAATCTGTTTAATTTTAATGGCTAGGCATGGCAGCTTACATCTGTACTCCTAGCACCTTGGGAAACTGAGGCAAGAAGATTGCTTGAGAGCAGTCTGGGCAATATAGTGAGACCCTGTCTCTACAAAAAATAATAATAATAATTTTACAAGTATATAATACTTCAGGGCACACACCGACTTTTGTTTGTCTTCCTTTGGCAGAGTCCTCACCATAGATAGAATTTTTTCATCTTTTGGATTAATCATGATTCAGGTCTTGAAATGAAAACTAAAATAAACTTTCTAGTTGACCTTTAATCCCAATTTGGAATTATTCTAGGTTGAATGAAAATCACCTACTTGATAGTACTCTACTTGTGTTTTTGCACTTTCCATAGAACAGAATTGGAGGCAGAATACTGTAGAAGAAATTTTCAAGAAGATTCAAGTACTAGATTTAGGATGTAGAAGTCCCTGCTTGCATACTGCTGCCAGTCTCCTTGCAGCTTTCAGCAAATCACTTTCCTTCCTCTCTCTGTAAATGAGGCAGGCAGCAGGTTGAGCTATATCAGTGATTCTCAACCCTGGCTACATAGTACAAGTACTTGAAAAACTTTTTTTTTTTTTTGTTAGTTTTGGTTGGTTTATTATTGTCTTTAAAAGTCTTCACAGGCAAAGTCATCCCTCCTTGTCTCTATCTTACACCCTGCCTGGTGGTTTTAGTTGAGGATTCTGGGAAAAAGAGACTTAGAGTGATGATGAGGAGATTTGACATTTTAGGAAGAAAATGGGAAGTTTCTGGAATTTCAGAAATTTTCAAACTTCAAAAACTGTCATGGTTGTTTCTGGCTCTTTATTTTATTCCATCTCTATAAAATTCCATATGTGGAAATAATGTGTTGCCTCATATTTATCTCTATTCAGTCATGCATTTAATACATATTCATTGAAAACTAATTATGTGCCAGACCTGTGCAAGGAGAGAAGGGAATGCAATAGAATTACCTGAAAAACTTCTTTAAAGGCTATTTAAGAAATTAAATAAAAAAACTTTTAAATAATGCATCCTAAGGTCAGTTAAATAAGAATCTCTGGGAGTAGGATCTATGCATTAGCACATTTTAAAAGTGCTAAAAAGTGCCTCAGGTGATTTTCATATGACACCAAGAATGGGAATCACTGAACGTGATGATCTCTGATATCCCTTGTAGTAAACACCTCTATGATTCTAAAACATGTTGAAATTTGGGCAATATATCAAACTCTTTAGTGATTTTTAAGTTAGTAAAATGGAGACTCTACTTCATGTTCCCACACACAGCAACGGAGTTTAGAATTGGCCTGAATGGTTGGCTTGGAAGATGTTTGTTAATGGCCAGAATCATTCATGAGTCTTCTTGCTTTTTCCTCTCCTCCTATAGTGAACATGTCTCTAAATGAAACAAGATGTGCTTTTGTTGAGCTGAAAACTGGATGAACTGAGGCTGTAAAATGAATGGACAATTAATCCTATAAATCACTAACCCAGAGGACAGCCAGCAACCACTTCTTCTGTCCCCACTTTGAGGTTAAAAACAAAAATGCTGTGTTTGGAGGCCATAATGTGAGCTTTTGTCAACAAAGAGGAAAGTGCAATACAGTTATAATAAGACCCACTTCAATAAATAATTTTTTACGCAATCCGTAGCTATTCGGCCAATCAATTAATTATGAATTGCAAACATATTTCACCCAGGAAGTGTTTGCTAACAGTTTGTGGTTGACAAAGACAATGTGTTCAACATAGGATCTAGTCCAAATTTACTAACAAAATATGACATTTTTACTGCAAAAGTGACTTAGGAGACATTACTGGGGAGACAAAAACCCTTAATACACAAAGATACTCCGTAAAACTTTAATTGCATGGTGGAATCCATAAATGCAAGAGAAGCAACCTCATCTAGAATTTCAAGTGAGAAATGTTTTGGGAGCCATCTGTGTCCCTATTCAGAAATATAATCAATGAAAGGAGTGAGGTTCCCTGAGAAGCTGCTTTGATCATGCAAACATGAGCTTCATTTTTAGATGTAACTAGTATCTTCTTTCAGGTGGTTATTGATCAGGTTCTTCTCTGCTGAGTCAATGACAAACACACACAAGGCTTGGTCCAACATGAAGTTTGATGTCCCAGGTCACAGTTGCAGGGAAACTTGAGGTCATAGCACCAGAGGTTTGAGCTCTTCAGTTCAAAAACCATATGCAGCATGAAAGAATGCTCTGGTGTTCTTTGAAGTTTGATGTATATAACTTCAAATCTCAAAGAGAAATACATTTCTCCTCCCACTGAATTCAATTGCTTTGTAAGTGGTCTGATTTCTGAAAAATTGATTTTTGGTGCAACTGAAGAGTCTATTTAACATTTGGGTTGCCTTAATAATAGAAGCCCAGGGATGCTATGACTCTCATGCTTCAAGGACCTTTGCAAAGCCGCAAGGACATAAAGATCAGGACGACATCACTCTGCCCTAGATGAGCTCACTTTCTAGGGGAACCAACACCTATATTAGAGTGTTGGAAGACTGCCTTTAAATGCTTCAAAATGCATCTGCTATTATTTTATGATGGGAGAAAGATCACCATGGTTTTTACTGATCATCAGAAGAAATAAGTACTTACTAGATTTTTATGTCTATATTGTTTATATATTTTGAAATTGTGGTAGAATACACATAACATAAAATTTACCATCTTAACCATTCTTATATGTACAGTTAGGGGCCTTAAGTACATTCACTTTGCTGTGCCACTGTCACCACCATCCACCCACAAGACTCTTTCCATCTTGCAAAACCTAAACTCCAAACACATTAAAAAATAACTCCCCATTCTTGGCAACCTGCCCTCAACCCCTGGCAACCACATTTCTACTTTCTGTCTGTGAATTTGTCTCCTCTAGATACCCCTTTTAAGTGGAATCATTCTGTATTTGTTCTTTTGGTTGGCTTATTTCACTCAGCATAATGTCTTTGAGGTAAGTTTTTTTTAAAGAGCCAATAAATACTTCCAAGTGTCTCATCAGCAACTAACTGTGCTTGTTCTAGCTGAGGTGCCTCGGTTTATTTACAGATCTTATTAGAAAGTCACTTCTTCTCATGGTAAAGGGAGCCGATGTCATTTTGTACATCTTTGAAGGAATTCAGTATTATTCATGGATTATCCATTCATGGGTTCTCTGAGCGCTCAAAGGCACCGGCACTGCCCCTAGTAAGCTGTTGGTGGGGCTTGTGCAGCCCCACCACAAGACGTCCAGAGACAAGGCAGCCCACCTGACTCAGAGCTGCCAACCCCCAGCCCACGCAAGCTCTGTGCTTGATTATGGGTGTATATTACCATCTGGTATGTGGGTTTAGCAGTAAGAATGGGAGAATCAATCAGGCTTTCCATGTCATATGTTGCTATTATTTTATTTAACACTTGTTCTATGGCCAATACTGCACCAAGCACAGCATAAAACCTGGAATTACTTGATACACTCCCTCTCTATTATCCAAGGGAAACTTCTGCCAAACTTGCTTCAGGGTGTTCCTCTCAGTCCACTGAAAAGTGGCTTTATTTCCTAATGCCTTCCAAATACAGAGTCTTGATTGTTTAAAGACTAAAAGCTGTGCTTTAGAATTTTAAGTAAGATCCATTTTAATAAGAGTCTCAGCAAATTTCTCTATACTTCATTAAGTTTCTATCCTGGAGGAAAATATATCTCTCCATATTCCATGATGTTAGTGCAGGAAATGAAGCAACCACTTCCACTCACTATTTCCCTGGCTGTTTCTATTTAACAAAACGGTGATTTTAGCTGAAGCTTTATTTGTGATTTTAATCACAATCTATATGTTGGACCTCAGTAATTAGAAATTTGAGTGTTTGTCATAAAGAGCTACTTCCAAGGTACATTACTTTACCATAATGCCTTCCAATGTTGTGGTCTCTTAAAAACTCTGTAAGGTCACATTATTTGCCAGTGTTTGTAATAGACGTGATACCTGGCTTCCTCTTATGCCCTTTGGAAGACTCTCCAATTCTTCCCTGGGCTCCAGGGAGTACTGGGATTATTCAAGTGCTTCCTCCCTTCAGCGAAGAGACTAAAGTTCCATTTTTACAGTAGAGAGCCTCAGCCTGCAGAGAGCAGTAACAGCTTCCTGGGCATGCCAGCCCTCGCACATACGACTACACTATCATCAGTATGGCAGTCTCTGGTTCTAAAGGATATTATAAATGATGACGCTCCTGCTTCAAATCCTATTCCCCTGTTCTATCCTCACCTCCCAAAAGGAGGAGAAAGATTGAGAGGCTTCAGACAATCAGATTTTACCAGATTTGTACTGCCTTTTAGTTTGCATCAGAAATCTGTGGGACCTGTATGCAGAGAAACATATATGTCCAAAGTGTAGCAAAAACGCAATTTTTTTTTTAAAGGATGTAACTTTAAGAATCACATGGCCTGGCACGGTGGCTCATGCCTATAATCCCAGCACTTTGGGAGGCCAAGACAGGTGGATCACCTGAGGTCAGGAGTTCGAAATCAGCCTGGCCAACATGACGAAACCTCGTCTCTACTAAAAATAGAAAAATTAGCTGGGCATGGTGGCAGGCGGAGTTTGTAGTGAGCCGAGATTGCACCCCTGCACTCCAGCCTGAGTGACAGAGCAAGATTCCATTAAAAAAAAAAATCACAAAATTTATTTAGAGGCACGCAGTGGGGAAGCCCTTTGTATGTTTGCATAGTTCTTTCTTCTTCTTGTGATTCCAGTTGGAAATCTAGGACTTAGATAATTGACTTCAGATTTACTGGGATAGGGGAAAGGTGCAAAGCCATAACACAGGAGCACACTTGTACAGAGAGAGCAGCCATCAGAATTCAGATTCAGCACACCTTCATGAGTATCCACTATGTGCCACTCAGAGGCTTATCTTTTACACTTTTGTCTTCACACCAAACCTGCGAGTTGGATGCTAATCTCTCCCATTTGACACATGAGGAAACTGAGCCCGTATAGAAAGTAAGTGATAGAGTTTAGATTCAAACTCAGGCCCTCTGCCTCAAGTCCAACTTATGACTTGAAAGCAGAAATATTTGAAGTCTGGAAAGAGGCTTTTCACTTCATTAAAATCTGGCCTGTCAAAGCTGAACATGCAGCTTTCTCCACACTCTGGTCTGTCGCCTTAGCACCCTGCACCAGAGACAGAGAACGTTAACCCTGGGAACAGCCCGGTGTCTGGCTCTTAGCACATATGCACATGCCTCAATTCTAGCTCAAAATTACATTGCCCTGGTTTAGAGGTGGCTGCCTCCCCACTACTTCTGCTACTGGTTGATCTGTAGAGCTTTCTTAAGATAAAGCAGATGTTCCTAGCCCAAAAGCCTTAAGGTTGCTGGCACCAAGCCCTCCAGCTGGAGCAGGAATGAAGGTCCCCAACACCAGAGACTGCCAACAAGGTACAGGCCTCAGAGTAAGCCTTGAAGAGTTAGCTAATGGCAGCATCTGGCTTTCCATCGTGATCATCTTGCTTCATGACACAGCACATTTTTAGGAAATTACACTTTCATTTTTCCTGCTGTCCGTTAAACAAGGTTTAATAACATAGTCTGGAAATACAGGTGGGAAGTAGATTTGGGAAGTTAGAGTATATGCAAATTAAAACCATAATTAGGTCTTAATTTGTTTGAATTACTCCAAAGTTGGTATCTTTTTCAAAAATAATAAATAACAAATATAGCAAATTATTCAGTATGGTCTGAGTAAAACAGGGTATTACCTGTTTAAGTATATAAAAAGGTATATATTAAAGCCTGGCACACAGGTTATCAGTAAATGCTTATATAAATGAATAAATGTATGGTGATTTTAGGATCTTGCCAAAACCAAGAGTGACAGCCTTCTTTGAGTTAGGCCTAATTTTCAATCCCGATACTAAGGGTGGGGGAGTTATGGTGGCAAACAGTTGAAAGTGTCTGCTGCTCCTTATTCTCTGCCCAAAGGATATTAAACCACCTTTGCATGGTATCTTCACTGGGCTCTGACTTCTGCTAGTGTAGTTTCTTTCCTCCTTGCTCCCCTGCCCCTCCCCCAGTGTCTGTGGACTATCTGGACCCCTCATTTTTTTTTGTCTTAAAGCTGTAGCCACACTCATGAGGTACAACCGGAAACTGCTTCCATAAAGGAAGGCAGTATGAACACTTTGGTACCTCTTCCCCTCCCCCATTCTCCTTGCCTTCCTCCCTCTTCTTCTTCCCCTCATCTTTTTCTTCTTCCCCTATTTATTCTAGAAATGTTTCAGATTAGAAAATAATTTGTTACTTTGCTGTTTTAAAAAGGTGATAATGTAGTCTTCTTATCTTAGAGATTAAGTTCTCTGTTCACCTAATGTACAAACATTTATTCTTTAAGCGAGGTGATGACATGATGATGGTCTACAGCAGATTGGAGGCACCCTGTAAAATTAATATGTCTTACATCTTCCCATAATTCTTTTATGTGTAAAGCATTTAATATGTACAATGAAAAAGAATTGTATACAACAAAGTGAACTGCTATGCCAGGCTCTGATCCAAAGAATTGTATGGATTGGTTTTTGGCATCTAAGGGCACTTTAGCCTTTGCTTCATATCAGTGAAACTATGTTCCTTTAAATTAGTTCAATAGAAATCTATACTAATTAGAATAATGAAAACTTGAAATAAATAAGGTATATAGAACAAGAAAATATTCCTGATTCAATTGTTTCATAATTTCTATTAGCACATTACACTGATGTTTTGTTTCAAAATATGATGGTTACTTTCTCAACATGTTTCTATTTTAAAATGACCTTTACTATTAACATATCTACATGGTGTCAAGTAACTGGAAAGCAAAAACAAAATTCATATAAATATTTGCAGAGACACCCTCAGTGTGATGAGCCTTGACTACAAAAAAGATGTTGATAAGCTCTGTCCTCACCAATAATTATTTGTTCCTTTTGGAAAGGTACATAGTCCGTCAAAGCACCTGAATTATTTCTAGTTCACAAATAAATTTAATGGAGCAAATGCTTTCTAGGTCACAGTATGGGAAAGGTGACATTGTTACTATGGAAAGAGTGAAGGTCTGTTTTTTGATCTGCTAAAAAAAATAGATTGGCATAGAGTTGTTTTCTAGTTACAAAATTGAATATTTTGTTTTGAGATTTTAATTTTCAAAAATCACCATCAGATAAGAAAATGAGTTTTTGTCATACACATTTTGTCCCAACTTTATAATAATTCATTACTAGTATAGCATAAGGTTTTAATAGGTAGTTAGATCATTTGAGCCAAATTATTTGCCAATCTATTAGTTATTCATTTATTGAAAATGTCAAAGTTGTGAGATCCTGGACAGTGTTAATCATGAGTGTTTTTAAAACCTTATTTTTACAAAACAGCAGTATTGGTATTGGCATAAGGATAGTCATATAGATCAGTGGAATAGAGTTGAGAGTCTAGAAATAAACCCACATGTCTATAGCCAGCTGATTTGCAACAGTGTTGCAAAAACATTCAATGAGGGAAGAATAGTCTTTTCAACAAATAGTGCTAGGACAACTGGATAACCACATGCAAAAGAATAAAGTAAATAAATATATTTACCTCACACCAAATATAAAAATTAATCCTAAATAGATCAAAGGCCTAAACTTAAGAGCTAAAACTATAAAAATCCTAGAAGAAAACAGAATCATAAATACTTGTGACCTTAGATTTGGTAATAATTTGTTAGGTATGACAACAAGCAACAAAAGAAAAAATAGATAAATTGGACCTCATCAAAACTAAAAGCTTTTTGGCTGGGCATGGTGGCTCACACCTATAATCCCAACACTTTGGGAGGCTAAATTGAGAGGATTGCTTGAGCCCAGAAGTTCAAGACCAGCCTGGACAACATAGTGAAACCCTATCTCTTAAAAAAAAAAATAGAAAACTTTTGTACTTCAAAAAACACTATTAGGAAAGTGAAAAGACAACCCATAAAATGGGAGACAATATTTGCAATCTGGCAAGAGACTTGTGTCCAGAATATATATGAACTCCTACAACTCAATAATAAAAAGATTAGGCCGGGCACTATGGCTCACACCTATAATCCCAGCACTTTGGGAGGCCGAGGCGTGTGGATCATCTGAGGTCAGGAGTTTGAGACCAGCCTGGTCAGTATGACAAAACTCCATCTCTACTAAAAATACAAAAATTAGCCAAGCATGGTGGCAGGCGCCTGTAATCCCAGCTACTCGGGGGAGGCTGAGGCATGAGAATCGCTTGAACCCAGGAGGCAGAGGTTACATGAGCCAAGATCACACCACTGCACTCCAGCCTGGGGGACAGAGTGAGACTCTGTCTTCAAAATAATAATAATAAAATGATTAATTGCCCAATTAAAAAAATAGAAAAATGATATTAATAGACATTTCTCCAAGGAAGATACACAAATGGTCAATAAGTACATGAAAAGATGCTCAACGTTATTAGTCATCAGAGAAATGCAAATCAAAGCTACAATGAGATACCACTTCACACCCACTAAGATAGCTAAAAACAAAAATTCAGATAACAAATGTTGACATGGGTGTGGAGAAATTGGAATCCTCCTATGCTGCTAGTGGAAATGTAAAATGATGCAGCCACTTTGGAAAATAGTCTGTTTTTCAAGCAGTTAAACAAGGAGTAACCATATGGTCCAGCAATTCTACTTCTAGGTATATACTCAAGAGAAGTGAAAGCATTTGCCCACACAAAATTTTGTATGCAAATGATTATAGCAGCATTATTTATAATAGAAAAAGGTGGAAACAACTCAAATGTCCATCAACTGATGAATGGATTAAGAAACTGTGGTATATCTATATAGTGGAATATGTTATGACCATAAAAGAGAAGAAGTACAGGCCAGACGCAGTGGCTCATGCCTGTAATCCCAGCACTTTGGGAGGCCGAGGTGGGCGGATCACCTGGGGTCAGGAGTTCAAGACCAGCTTGGCCAACATGGTGAAACCCCGTTTCTACTAAAAATACAAAAATTCGCTAGGCATGGTGGCCAGTGCCTGTAATTCCAGCTACTCGAGAGGCTGAGGCAGGAGAATCACTTGAACCCGGGAGGCAGAGGTTGCAGTGAGCAGAGATCATGTCACTGCACTCCAGTCTGGGTGACAGAGTGAAATTCCATCTCAAATAATAATAATAATGATGATGATAATGAAGTACAATACATGCTACAACATGGATTGAAGCTTGAAAACATTATGCTAAGTGGAAGAAGCCAGTCATAAAAGATCACACATTATATGATTCAGTTTACGTGAAATGTTCATAACAGGAAAATCTATGAAGACAGAAGGTAGATTTGTGGCTGCCTAGGGATGGAAAAATGGGGGTATGGAAAAGAGGCATAGCTAAAGGGTATGTGGTTGCTTTCAGAGGTGATGAAAAATGTTCTAAAATTGTGGTGATGGTTCCACATATCTATGAAAATACTAAAAACCATTGAACTGTACATTTTAAATGGATAAATTGTATGTTATGTGAATTATTTCTCCATGAAGCATTAAAAATGAGTGAAAAAAAATCTTATTCTTTAAACACTAGGAAAGAAACAATCCCGGTGATACATTGTCAGGGACGGTTTATAAATGAGACTTTGGCAGAAGGCAAGGGCTTCTCCCTTGTTTTTGCATGGTTCCTTTTATTGCTACAAAGTTATGAATCGTTAGTGGGTACTCATTGCCCTGAAGAAGAGAGTCTGCTCTAAAAACACTGACTCATTCAGAACCAAACCACTTCAGATCTTAAAAAAATGAAAACTAAAATGAAGCCCAAAGCAAACTAAGTATTTTAATTAATTTAAAATGTTGGAGGCTTTTAAAGAAATCTCCTTTGCTATTTTTCTCCAATGCGTAGAAGTAAGAATGCATCTTTAACATGTTCTAATACATTTTTTAGTAGAACAATAATTTAATCTAATTAAATGTCCAAAGAGAATTTTCTAGATGTTGACTTAAGTTGGCTACTCTGCCTTAGGAAGCTCCTGCTGATGGGAGTAGTAGAGAAGTGATTAAGAGTACCATGGACTTAAGCTTCTTTCCTGGCTCTGTCAAAATAAGTGACAAAAGATGCTCTGAGCCAGGTGTGGTGGAGCTCACACCTGTAATCGCAGCACTTTGGGAGGCGAGGTGGGCAGATCACTTGAGGTCAGGAGTTCGAGACCAGCCTGGCCAACATGGTGAAACCCCGTCACTACTAAAAATACAAAAATTAGCCGGGCATGGTGGTGGGCGCCTGTAATCCCAGCTACTCGAGAGGCTGAGGTAGGACAATTGCTTAAACCCAGGGAGGTTGCAGTGAGCTGAGATCATGCCACTGCACTCCAGTCTAGGTGACAGAGCGAGACTCCATCTCAGAAAAAAAAAAAAAAAGATGCTCTCAACTTCCCTTTCTTTTTCTCTAAAATTATACTTTGGTCCTCATGAAGTTATAAAAAACATTAATTGAAATAATAAAATGGACACATTTAATACACAGTAATCACTCTAAATGCTTACCATTGTTATTTTAAATTAGGCATTCATCTCTTGGCCTAATTACACATTTTGTTGGAGAATGTGTATACAATCTAGTGATTCACTCTGGCTTTTTTTGTTTTGTTTTGTTTTGTTTTATTAAGCACCATAGCAGATTTACCACTGACATGCAGGTTTACACCACAGAAAATTTGCTTCACTCATAATTGCAGCCAGTGTGTCTCCCTAAAGATGGGCAGAAAGCCGACTGGATCCATATACTCCCTTCATCCAGAACTTTGTATTTCATATTGTCTGGATGTGACTTACATCATAATTGCTCAAACTGTATTTTGTTATGTGTGAAAAACAAATGTCTTCTTATGTCCTCAGTAATAGAAAATCATTAAATATCTTGCAGCTGCTTAATCTTTTACTCAAGATATTTAGTATCGAAAACTAGAGTAATGGAGGCTTTCTTCTTTCAACTCTTTACTCTTAGCCATTATCATTCTTTCCTAAAAAATCAACATTTTCCCAAGGCATTGAGCATCTTTTCTGTAGGCTATAGTTGAGTCTTTCACATCTGGAAAATAAGAAATTGGAGATGGGTACAAACCTTGGCACTGATGCTAGGTGATTTACAAGTGTGTCTCGCTCCCATGTGCAGAGCTTGGCTATACAGTGCAAATCTTGTCAAAAATCTGTTCAATGATTAAAGATTTATTAAGCACTCTGCAATGTCCTATCTATTTTTGAGAACTCATGAAAGAATGTCACCAACCTCCTGGAGATTATAATCCTCTAAATCAAAACCAAAAACCATTATCTCATTTTCTTCTGCTACTTTCTCACTGTAGCGGAGATATCTGAGTTTCATGGGAAGCGTACCATAGGGTAGGAAGCAGAATGCAGAAAATAAGGCTTTTAGGTTAGAATTCAGAATTATTTATCATCTGCTTAATGTAGAAATTCTACTTTCTAGCATAATTACATGGTTATGTCACAGCTGAGATTATTTGACAAAATAAAATAATGTTAGTTACAAAACAAGGTAATTAATATCTTTGATAGCAGTTATGTTGAAGAGATCCACATTCAGTTACAACTAGTGGTCAAAAAATATTTCTTTCAAATTTTGTTATGTAAAAAAGTGCTTTCACGTTACTGAACACTAAAAATTGTTCTGTAAGATATAACAGACATTACTTGAGCTCTAATTGCCCCTTCTAGCCAGTGTGTGAACATACTCTCATATAAATCCAACTCTACCCAAGCATAGTTGTCTTTTATCCATGCAGAGTTCAAACAGATGTGCTCAATTTTTTATGACATCAATTATCTATAGAGAATAGAGATTGCACAGACATTTTCCTTTAAAAATTTGATATATGGTTAAGACATATACACTTTCATAAAATCAACAAAACAATGTACCAAAATTCTATAGTAAGTCCACCAGTATACCAAAAAAATAATAACAGTTTATTTTCCCTTTAATTAATGTATTTTATATTCAAGTAAAAACTCAGTGGATATAAGAAGGCAAGAACAAAAGTTGAATATACATAATTGTTACAATGAGTGTTCTAAACACAGGTGATAGAGCCAGGGCATCACAAGCCTTAAGTAACTTTTTTCTTCTCTTTTTGTATCTATTATACTTTTATTTTACAAAATCAGTATCATGCTTATCTACAATTTTGAATTCTCTCTTTCATTCAAATTTTCATTGTAACTTGACCCTTCTCTCATGTTATTGAGTATCCTCTGAAAAAAACTTTAGTGGCTAATTGATATTTTATGAATGCATCATTATTTACTTATCTACTCCCTATTTTTAGAAATTTTTTTGTTTCTATTTTGGGCTACTATAAAAACAGTGCAATGAACTTTTTTTTATTATTATTATACTTTGAGTTCTAGGGTACATGTGCATAACGTGCAGGTTTGTTACATATGTATACTTGTGCCATGTTGGTGTGCTGCACCCATCAACTCATCAGCACCCATCAACTCGTCATTTACATCAGGTATAACTCCCAATGCAATCCCTCCCCCCTCCCCCCTCCCCATGATAGGCCCCAGTGTGTGATGTTCCCCTTCCCGAGTCCAAGTGATCTCATTGTTCAGTTCCCACCTATGAGTGAGAACATGTGGTGTTTGGTTTTCTGTTCTTGTGATAGTTTGCTAAGAATGATGGTTTCCAGCTGCATCCATGTCCCTACAAAGGACACAAACTCATCCGTTTTTATGGCTGCATAGTATTCCATGGTGTATATGTGCCACATTTGCTTAATCCAGTCTGTCACTGATGGACATTTGGGTTGATTCCAAGTCTTTGCTATTGTGAATAGTGCTGCAATAAACATATGTGTGCATGTGTCTTTATAGCAGCATGATTTATAATCCTTTGGGTATACACCCAGTAATGGGATGGCTGGGTCATATGGTACATCTAGTTCTAGATCCTTGAGGAATCGCCATACTGTTTTCCATAATGGTTGAACTAGTTTACAATCCCACCAACAGTGTAAAAGTGTTCCTATTTCTCCACATCCTCTCCAGCACCTGTTGTTTCCTGACTTTTTAATGATTGCCATTCTAACTGGTGTGAGATGGTATCTCATTGTGGTTTTGATTTGCATTTCTCTGATGGCCAGTGATGATGAGCATTTTTTCATGTGTCTGTTGGCTGTATGAATGTCTTCTTTTGAGAAATGTCTGTTCATATCCTTTGCCCACTTTTTGATGGGGTTGTTTGTTTTTTTCTTGTAAATTTGTTTGAGTTCTTTGTAGGTTCTGGATATTAGCCCTTTGTCAGATGAGTAGATTGCAAAAATTTTCTCCCATTCTGTAGGTTGCCTGTTCACTCTGATGGTAGTTTCTTTTGCTGTGCAGAAGCTCTTTAGTTTAATTAGATCCCATTTGTCAATAATACCACACATCTACAGCCATCTGATCTTTGACAAACCTGAGAGAAACAAGAAATGGGGAAAGGATTCCCTACTTAATAAATGGTGCTGGGAAAATTGGCTAGCCATAAGTAGAAAGCTGAAACTGGATCCTTTCCTTACTCCTTATACGAAAATTCATTCAAGATGGATTAGAGACTTAAATGTTAGACCTAATACCATAAAAATCCTAGAGGAAAACCTAGGTAGTACCATTCAGGACATAGGTATGGGCAAAGACTTCATGTCTAAAACACCAAAAGCAACGGCAGCAAAAGCCAAAATTGACAAATGCAATGAACATTTTTGTACTTACATTTTTAACAACTTCACTGATGCATAATTGACATACAATCAACTGCACGTAAAGTGTGTAACTTGACAAGTTTTCACACATGTGTACCGCCCACAAGGCTATCACTACAATCATGATAATGCACATATCTATCATCCCAAAAACTTATCTCATGTCCCTAACAGTCCCTCCTTGCTTTTCACCCTCATCGCCAGGAAATCATTAGCTGTTTTTTACCACTATAAATTAGTTTCAATTTTTTTGTAATTTTACATATTGGAATCTCATAATATGTACTCTTTTGTCTATTTTTTTTCACTCAACATAATTACTTTGAGATTCATGCATGTTGTTTTATGTATGAGTAGTTATTCCTTTTTATTGCTGACACTATTCCATTGCATGGACATACCAAAATGTGTTTATTCATTCACCTGTTGACAAGCATTTGTGTTTTTCTGGTTTTTTGCTGTTACAAATAAAGTTCCTATAAACATTCATATGCAAGTCTCTGTATATACATGAAGTTTTTTTGGTATACAATTGAGTTTACACTTTGTTCTTGTATCCTGCTTTTATTTCTTTGGGGAAGATAACTAGGAGTGGAATGGCTGGGTCATGTGATAGTTGTATGACTTTTTAAGAAACAAATTAGCAGTATATCAGCATTCCAGTTGCTCCACATGCTTACCAACACTTGTTATGATCAGTCTTTAAATTTAGGCATTCTAAACAGAGTATGGTAATATCATATGGTGTTTTTAATTTGTATTTTACTAATGATTATAAGAAAACTTTCATATCCTTATTTGCCGTCTGTATTTGTCTTTGGTGATGTGTCTGTCCAGATCTGTTTCCCTTTTTTAAAACATTGAATTGGTTTGTATGATACAGTTGTGGGAGTTCTTTACATATTCTCAATATGGGTTCTTAACAGGTAAGTGATGAGCAAATATTCTCTCCCAATCTGTGCTTGACTTTTCAGTCTTTTAACAGTGACTTCTAAATAGTAGATATTCTTAATTTTGGTGAAGTCCAACATACCAAGTTTTGTTGTGTGGAGGGTATTTTTGGTGTCAAACCTGAGAAATCTTTGCCTAACTCAAGTTCATAAAGCATTTCTCCCATGTTTTCTTTTAGAAGTTTTATAGCCCTGTGTTTCACATTTTGGTCAATGATTCATTTTTTGTTAATTTTCTTACACTGCCCAAGGTATGGAGGTTCCCTTTTTTGTTTGTGTATTGATTGCACACTGTTCCATTACCATTTGTTGAAAAAAACTGCCCTTTGTCTGGTAAATTCCTTTGTACCCCTGCAAAAAACCAATTGACTATATATGTGTGGAGATCTAGACTTTCTGGTGTTACTATTCTGTTCTATTGATTTATTTGTCTATCTGATGGCAATACCATACTATTTAGAGTACTGTTGCTTTTTAATACATCTTAATGTCAAGTAGTATTAGCCCTCCACTTTTGTTCTTTTGCTTTTCTTGACTACTTTAGGTCTTTTGAATTTTCATATGAAGTTTATGATTAGCTTGTCGACTTTGACAAAAGGCCTGCTGGGTACATGATTGAGATTGTGTTCAGTCTATACATCAATTTGAGGATAATTGACATCTTAATAATATTGAGTCTTCTGAGCCATAAACATGGTATATCTTTACACTTATTTAGATCTTTAACTTTTCTCAGCAGTGTTTTGTAGTTTTCAGTGTACAAGTCTTGAATAGTTTTTGTCAGATTCATTCCTAAGTATTTCATATTTTTGATGCTATTATGAATGGAATTATGTTTTATATTTTAATTTCTGATTGTTCACTGCTAGTGCATAGAAATACAATTGAGTTTACATTTTGTTCTTGTATCCCACAATTTTGCTTAACTCATTTACTAGTTCAAGTCATTTTTAAAAATATATTTCAAAGGATTTTCTACTTATAAAGACATCTGCAGATAAAGACAATTTTATTTCTTCCTTTTCAATGATTTCAAAAATTTCTTTCAAAAATGACATTTTTTTTTCTTATTGCATTGCTTGATACTCTAGTATAATGTTGAATAGAAGTGGTAAGAGTAGACTTTTCTTGCCTTGTCAATCTTACAAAGAAAACATTCAGTCTGCCTTTCATAATTAGGTATGATGGTAACTGTAAGGCTTTTCTATAAAGAAAAAAAAAATTTTTCAGGTTGAGGACTTTTCCTTCTATTCCTAGCTTAATGTGAGTTTTTATAAGGAATGCATGTAGGATTTTGCCAAATGCTTTCTTTGTATCTATTTAGATGATCACATGTTTCTCATTTTAGTCTGTTAATATGAATTATATTGATGGTTTTCTAATGTTAAAACTACCTTGTACTCCTGGGGTAAACCCACTTGTTATGAACTATTATCCTATTTACGTAATGTTACATTCAATTTGCTAAACTTTTGTTGAGCACTTCTGCATTAAGTTTCGTAAGGGATATTGGTGTGTACGTTTCTTTTCTTGCAGTGTTTTGGTATCAACATAATGCTGGCCTGCTATGAGTTGGGAAGTATTTATTCCTCTGTATTTCCCCTGAAAATTTTTGTAAAATTAGTATTATTTCTTCCTGAAGTATTTGGTCAGAGTTGCCGAAGAAGCCACCTGAGCCTGGAATTTTTTTGTGGAGAGGTTTTAATTTCAAATTTAATTTATTTAATGGATATAGGATTATTTAGGTTGTTTATTTCTTCTTAAATGAGCTTTCATAGTTTGTGTCTTTCAAGAAATTCATCTATGTCATCTAAGTTGTCAAATTTATTTGCATAAAATTCTTCATAATATTCCCTAATTATTCTTTTTACACTCTGTTGAGTCCTTAGTGCTGTTAGCTTTTCCATTCTTGATGCTGGTCACTTGTTTCTTCTCTCACTCTTCTTTTTTGTTGTTTTGGCTAGAGGTTTATTCAATTTAGTTGATTTTTCTCAAAGAACCAGTTTTTTGTTTCATTTATTTTCTCTGTTTTTTTTTTTCAGTTTTCTGTTTCACTCATACTCATTCTGATCTTTATTATTTCATTTCTTCTGCTGATTTTGGGTTATATTTGCTCTTTATTTTCTAATACTTCAGATCCTTCTTCTTTTTGAATATAGTCATTTTAGCACTATAAACTGTCTTTTATGAACTGCATTGGCTGCATCCCATAAATTTTGATACACATTTACATTCAGACTAAAATATTGTATAATATTCTGTTTACATTTACATACAAATTGAAATATTTTATAATTTCCTTTCGATTTATTCTATTACCCAGGGGATGTTTAGAAGTGTGTTATTTAGTTTCCAAATACTTGAGAACTTTCTAGCTATCATTCTGGTTTTTATTTCCTTTTTTTTTTTGAGACAAAGTCTCACTCTGTAGCCCAGGCTGGAGTGCAGTGGTACGATCTCAGCTCAGTGCAACCTCTGCCTCCCAGGTTCAAGCGATTCTCCTGCCTCAGCCTCCTGAGCAGCTGGGACTACAGGCATGTGCCCCCATACCCGGCTAATTTTTTGTATGTTTTAGTAGAGATGGTTTCACCGTGTTCGCCAGGATGGTCTCGATCTCCTGACCTTGTGATCCACCACATCGACCTCCCAAAGTGCTGGGATTACAGGCATGAGCTACCGCGCCTGGCCTCTGTTTTTCATTTCTAATTTATTTCGATTTTGGTAAAATAGTTTACTTTATAAAACTTAAATTCTTTTACATTTATTTAGATATGTTTTATGGCTTAGAATGTTGTCTATCTTGGTAAATGTTCCATGTGTATTTGAAAGGAATGGGAATTCTGCTGCTGTTGGATGGAGTGTTCTTCAAGTTCCAGTCAGGTCAAATTGATTGATAGTGTTGTTCAAGTCTTCAATATACTCACTGATTTCCTGTCTATATGTTTTGATTGTTGAGAGTGCACATTCATTTTTGCATTACGATACCATTTTATGCTTCATTAAAGTTTTGTAGGAGAACAGTGCTGTCATGTGACTCAGCCCAAGTGCAGCATTGGTACTGCAATAAAACCTAAGCCATGACCTTCTGAGGCTGGAGAGTAATATCCCCTTAAATATCAGCATCACTATGAAAGGAGAACCAAAATCTAACTGGTACAAATATCTAGCCAATGTTTGTGGAATTTTTGAAAGTTAAAGAGTCTTTTTGTTAAAGATTATCATTCAAAATATAGTACATTCAAGGGGAGAAAAGGATGATATGGCAATCTCATAACACTGATACATAGTTCAATATACTATTCTACTTTAATATGCTTAACATTTTTTATATGTAAAGCTTAAAAATATATAAGATAATTTTCCCCTGTTTCTTACAAAGGGGACTGTGTTTTCTTTACATATAGTTCCATAAAATAATGCAAAGTTATTTTAAATCATGAAAACAAACATTATTTCGTAACTATTTTCGTATATTGATAAATCTGCGCAAAAAATTTTGGAATTCAACCCTTGACAAGTTAAACTAAAAGAGGCAACATGATGTCTACAAACACATTTTCCAAGTATTTCAAGGTCCATGATTTCTGTGGTAGGGATTGTACTCAGAGACTAAAGACAATTCTGTCCCTACCCTAGAAGGATTTGATGTGATGGATCCTCTGATGTGGCATCCCTTGTACGGGGCCCTGAAAAAACAGAAATAAAATCTATACATGTTCGGACCAAAAGTAGTCATGTAATGTTCAGTTCAATAATAATGGCTTAGGTTTAATTATAGGAGTGGAGCAAGGTGGGAATGGTGAGTACATCATGCCCATGAGACTTGAAAGAATGACTGTGTGAGATGTGGGTTGAAGCCTGATAATCTCATACTAACTGAAACCTGTTTAGAGTGTGCACTAATAAAATCCTGGTGCATATTAAAGAAGCCACAGCTCAAACTGTGTTTAGTATCACAGTATGAGCAAAAATTATACTCAGATAATTACTTGTCAGGGCAAGGGAAAGAAAGGAATCCTAGTGGTGACTTTTAAGATACTATTTCCAGCAACCAAGGTCCTTGTTATGGACTGAATGTTTCTGTCCCCTAAAAAGTTTATATATTGAAATCCTAACCCCTGATATGATAGTATTATGAAGTGGAACCTCTGGGAGGTGATTTAGGCTCTAGCCTCATGAATGGGATTAGTGCCTTTATAAAGGAGACTCCAGGGAGCTCTCTCCCTCTCTTTCTGCCTTGTGAGGATATGAGAAGATGGCAGGTTGCAACCTAGAAGAAAACCCTCACCAGAACCCAACAAGGCTGGCGCCTGATTTTGGGCTTCCAGAACTGTGATAAATGAATTTCTGTTGTTTATAAGCCACCCAGTCTATGGCACTTTGTTAAAGTGGCTCGAACGAACTAAGACAGCCTTTGACTGTATTATGATGTGAATAATCAATCCAGATGTGAGAGTATCTTCAGATTCCCGAGGATACATTCCGTGACATGATGGGCATTTTGTGCAACACTCAGAGAATGAAAAGGAGATTTGGAAAGTGCAAGGCCTTTATGAAATTAGTACAGGAGATTTCAAAATTTAGTTTGTAGATATAATTGTGTGTTTGTATTCCCTTATCAACATGAAACTTTTTCCTTTCTTCTTTTCTTCCTTTTGTCCTTCCTTCCTTTCTTCCTTCAATTATTTTTCTTCAATTCAGTGAAATGTAGAGAAGATATCCCTTGTTAATATTTAAAACAAACAAACAAACACAAAATACATGTATCTGGCTAGAAAATATTAACTTTAAACAGGGCAAAAATATACAAAACAGAAATTGAAGCTACCTCTCCCCACCTGAATGACCCTTTCCCATCTAATCTTTCACCTCAAAGAAAATTGCTATTTAACAAAGTCTTAGGCCGGGTGTCATGGCTCATGCCTATAATCCCAGCACTTTGGGAGGCTGAGGCAGGCGGATCATGAGGTCAAGAGATCGAGACCATCCTAGCCAACAAGGTGAAATCCCGTCTCTACTAAAAATACAAAAATTAGCCGAGCGTGGTGACGTGCGCTTGTAGTCCCAGCAACTCGGGAGGCTGAGGCAGGAGAAGTGCTTGAACCCGGGAGGCAAAGATTACAGTGAGCCGAGATTGTGCCACTGCACTTCAGCCTGATGACAGAGCGAGACTCCATCTCAAAAAGGTACATATATGCATATACATGTGTTCAGATATATTTTCAATCTATTTTTCTTCTTTGCTAATCCATAGAACAGAGCTCACATTATACACACCTCTTCACTCATTTTTTTAACTTGTTACCAAATACTGAGAATCATTTCATATACGTATATTACCTTACCCTTTTTAGGGACCAGTATTTACACCGATGGATTTAACTGTATTTTATTTCACCAATCCCTACTGATAGGAATTGGTCATTTAGTTTGTTGCCATTACAAATAATGCTTTAATTAATGAGTTTGGTGTCCATGTCCATAGATCTAGGTCAACTTCCATCACTATATTCCTATAGTAAGTTTCATACAATGGGCTTGCTCCTTCAAAGGATATATGCAATCAAGATTTTTATCCCGAAGTACCAGCTAGTATGTTAAAGAAAGTTAATTTTTTTTTTTTCTTTTTTTTGCACCAGGAACACATGCACTTTATTGAATGACATTGTAGAAAATTGTGTGAGGATAAAGGGCTGATACAGGACTGGGTTCTGGGGGCAGGGCGAGGAATGGAAGGTGGAGTACATGGGAGACACGTTGTGGACAGAGCTCCTGGCCTGGATGCTGCCTCCTGTTCTATCGATAGACTTGGAAGATCAGCACTGAGATGAGGATGAGCAGAATGGTCAGGAGGATGCCCAGAGCCAGGGCTCAGATGTTCAGGCACTTGGCAGTGGAGACACAGGCCTGGGCCCCAGTCAGGTCGCCAACCACCTTCCTGTCCATAGACTTCCTGTCCTAGACTTCACGGAGTGCTATGAAGTCCAGGCAGCAGGAGCTCATGAAGAGATGTTGAATTGGGACCAGATGACGTGGTCAGGCACGGAGGTCTCACTGCAGATGTGGATCACGGTGAACATCGGAGAAACAGGGTTGTGGGGTGCCCCCAGCACAGCCACCTCATGCTTCTCCTTGAGCGTCTCATAGTTGGTGGGGTGGCCAGTGTTGGTGGGAGTGAAGAGGGTTTGGACAGTGTGGTTCATGGTATCCAGGGAAAACCAGCTGTGTTTGGGTTGCTAGGATGGTTCTCAAAAAAAAAAAAAAAAAAGATTTTTATAGATAAGAACAAATTACTCTCCAGGAAAGCATTCAAAGTTACACTTCCACCAAAAGGGTATAAGAGTGTTTTTTCCTCCGTACTTTTGCCAGTACTCACCATTCAATTTCTTTCTTTCTTCTTCTTTTTTTTTGTTTTGCCAATTTGATAGATATATTATGTTTTGGTATTCATTTCCTTTATTATAATCATCTTTTACATCTTTCTTCCCCATTTGTACTTTTGCTCTGTAAGATGGATCATCTTATCTTTTGCCAATTTTTCTATTGATTTGCTCACCTTTCAGTTCATTTGAATGAGCTCTTTGTAAATCAAGAAAATTAACCTGTCCATCTGTCAAAAGTTTCTAATGATTGAAATAAATTATTTTCTTCCCTTTATCTTAACAGATAGACTTCTTAAGCCCTCTTATACAAAGAATTTCAGCCTGATTTCACTTTAAAATGAGATATAGGCAATAACAAAAGCCAAATTGTCACCTACTTTAAAGGATAAGTGAATAATAATAAGGCAGCATGATGTACCCAAGGGAAATTTGAGTGATCCTAGCTGGGAAAGAAACCAAATATTCATGCCTTTATACTCTGCACAAAACTTGCACACCAGAACTTTAAAAGGTGACTCTTTGAAAGTAGTTCCTCAGTGTCTTTCATACTCCTTAATCTTTCAAATTTTAAGTGACGCTGTTGACAAACTTTAATTTTCATTTTAATCATCTTAGCCTCATTATGAAATAGTGTTATACAAATATTTAAGTATAAATGATGTCTACATATGCTAGAAGACAAGTCATAGTTCAGCAAGAGAAGCATGATATAAAAAGGCCATTATGATGAGAGTCAGTGGACTTGGATTCCAGATGTGCCCCCGTCACTCCTTTGCCATGTAACCTTGGGTAACTCCCTCAAGTTTCTGTGGTTCTGTTTTCTCATCTACAAATTGTAAATAATAATAACTTGTATTCCTAGCCAATACCTTGTTTTGCTAATTAAAAGAACTCATGAATTATTTTGCAAACTATGCAACACTCTCGATTACTGTAATCATTGGGAAGTAACATATCTGTAGATTACTTTCAGCAATGTCTTATTGCCATTCTCCAAGTTGTGAAAGGTTCTGGTACTGATTACAAAATCTATTTTGAAAATTTCCCATGGTGAATATAAACAAAGCCTTAATTTCATTTTTTATTTCCTTCACATTTAAATAATTAATGGCATATTTTGATTAAACATGTTAGCTTCTTATTTCATCATGTCCAATATATGTCTTCAAATATAGAGGTGATTAGAGTTGGAATCATCAACAAATCCAAGGCAGTCCTTACAAAAATAATTTATCTGTTATGGGAGACAAAATATTTAAGCTATATAATGTAAGACCTAAAAGAATGCTATTAAATTATTGCATAAGTGTTTCTAAGATGTTTCTATCCTAATTTCTAAACATTTAGGGAAAGCTATTCTGTCTTTCAAAAAAGGAATCATTTCAGCCTGGGCAGCATGGCAAAATCCCATCTCTATGACAAACACAAAAATTAGCTGGGCACGGTGGTGCACTCCTGTAGTCCCAGCTACTTGGGAAGCTGAGATGGGAGGATCACTTGAGCCTGGAGGTTGAGGCTGCATTGAGCCAAGATCACGCCACTGCACTCCAGCCTGGGTGACAGGGTGAGTGAGGCCCTGTCAGGAAAAAAAAAAAAAAAAAAAAAAAAAAACCCAAAAAACAAACAAAAAAGATATAATTTAAATACTTAAAGTTTACAAGGCTTAGGTAGTCCCAAAATATACATCACTTCCAGAGATGTTTACATTGAAGCTAAGAGATGTGAGCCATTTTAGTGATTTGAAACTTTATTCAGAATAACTTCTTGTCATTGAAAAGGACATTATTAGTTAAGTGCAAATGGTCAACATTTTTGAAATTGCATATGAACAGTTCAAATAATCTGAGAAGCAGCCCTCATTCTGGAGTTTCACATAGCATACAAACTCAGGTTACTATTTCTTAAAAAATTTTCCTTAAAAAGATGATGAGTTGGGATAATTGTACCAGACATGGTAAACAGGACATACTGTTCAATAGGTAGCAATGCCTCCAAAAGATGTCAGTTCTTTCCTCTTTTACACACACATGCATACAAACACACATACACATACTCATATTTCCATTTGGTGCCAGCTTCCTGAATAGAACCTCAAACATGAGAAGACAGAGGGAGTTTCTGAGACGCTGGTAGGTTATTTTCTTAGGAGCCATTGCTTCTTGGTCTCTTTTTTTCCCAGATCAGATCTGCCCTTCTTAGCCTTTGTTTTGCTTGGCCTCTTCTCATGATGGCAGTAGTAGACTTCGATCTTTCCAGAATAAGTATACAACTGGACATTATTAGGCAAGTAATCTGATTTTGGTCTCGCCTTATGCATGACCGCTTTTGACTTCCTAACTTTCAGTAGCCTGGCTCATGTTTTTAGAGTATTAATTATTTTCTTAGAAGATTCTATATGTTCCTGGCTTTCAGATTAGCTCTATCCACTATCAGTACCTGACATTAACAGGAGTATCTAAACTCTATGATGCCTCATTGTATACAATGCTTTGTATGGATCCAGTGTGTATTTCACCACTATCTTAACTGCAGTTATTGTCACTGTGAATGTCATTATAACATATAAAGGTCTACACCATCTTTGCCTTGAGCCAAGACTCAGAAACCATGCCTCCTTTTCAAGTCCAAATGACCCCCTAGCTAAGCCTTCTGCATTTGCAAACCAGGATGCCACTTGTTTACCATCTTGAATAAACAGATGCTTTAACATCTGAAGAATTTCCAATAGACTGTATGTCCTTGTGCCTTTTGGACAATGTTTTTCAACTATTCTTGGATCTTTCTTACTTCTACCTCCTTTTCCCTCCTTGTTTTTTTCTTTAAGCATTAATCACTACCTGACATTATTTTATATATTTGTTTGTTTATTATCTGTCTCCCTAAATAGACTGTAAGTTTCATGAGTTCAAAGTCCTTGCCCTTTTTGTACCCATCTGATACCTAGTACCAAGAATAGTGACATAATAGATGTTTACTCAATATTTGCTGAATGGATGAATGAATGATTTTTGTAACCTTGGACAAGTTACTTCTCTTTTTGAAGCTTCCCTCTTGTTGTTTGCGAAATGAGGATGTTAGACTAAATTAGATGATTTCTAAGAACTGCTTACATTTTATGGTTGGAATTCAGAATACAGGTAGCTAAGTCCAGTCAGGACAGTAATGGAGAGCAGCAGACAGTTGCAGAGAACAAGTGATCTGGGTGCTATCCTGCACTGGGGGAGGGTCAGGGATAGGATCTCTAAGGAAAAGGGAATATACCATGTGCACATTCAAGAAAAGAGAAGTTCGGGCAGAGGGAACAGCAAATGCCAATGGGCTAAGACAGAAGTGTGTTTGGTGTGCTCAAGACAAGGCAAAGAGGAAGGTGTAGCTCAAGTACAGTGAAAAGGGGAGAGTTGGAAATAAGGTCAGGAAGGCAGCCAATGGCCAGATTATGTGGGATATAAGTGTATGTGTGCTGGGTATGAAAGGGAATGTAGGTGTGATGTGGTATGGGTAGTGCATGTGTGGCAAAGTATTGTGTTTGTGTGGTGTATGTGCACATAGTATGTATATGTGTGTGGTATGGTATGTGTGTACATGGGTTTGATGTGAGAGGTATGTGTGTATATGCTATTGTGTGTGTGCTATGATGGCATGTGTATAGCATATTTTTCTGTGCTTGATGGAGAGGAGAGTATACATATGCAGCACGGTATTTATGTATGTATCTGTGTGGTGTGGCATGTGTATAGTGTGTGTTTGTGTGTTTGATGTGGATAGGGAATAAAATATTAGATGATGTGTGTGTGTGGTATACATTGAAGTTACTGCTCACGTTGCAACAAAAGCTGATTAAAACTCATCCTGCCAGGGTAATTGAAAAACCCAGCTTGAAAATAAAATAAGCATTCCATTTTTTGGTGCTTCCTTCTGAACAAGCTTCCAGGATTAAAAGACTACCTTGCATATGTTACTGCACATTAATGAGGAATTTTGCTTATCAGATAGCCTAGATTTTTAATAATGGATTGATGCTTTCTGAAAAAGAACATTGTTTTGCTTTTGCTACATCATCCTGATCATTGAAATCTAATCTTTTTCAACATTGTAAATATATAATGCAGCAAAGCACAGATTCTAAAATAAATCCATAATTTAAATAAGTACAGAGTTTTAAGATTCATTTGGTTATAGTTTTGATGTAAAATGTGGGTTTGAAAACCCAGGGATTCTTGACCTATATTATCTAGATTTTTATGCCCCTGGCACCTTGAACTGCCAAGAAATATATATATCAAAGTGTCAGGGAGAGCAAAATATGTTGTCACTTTCAACTCTGTTTTATGCATTAATATTTGTACCTAAAATCTCTCTTCTCATTCGATCAATGGAATGAGATGATATACTGTCTCCATTCTGACCCACATAGAAAACACAACCAAGATTGAAATACTAATGATTTGCTTCACTGCTGATATTTCAGTTATCTCAGACGACAGTGAAAATGCCTCACGTCTTGACAAAAGATAGGACAGAATTTTCCTCTAATCATAATTGTAGTGGTTGCATGCAAAAAAAGAAAATATATCCAAAATACAATGAATAAACAGGGAAAGATGCAAAGGAAGTGAATCTCCCTTCTCTATTTAATACAGTTGACTAGTTTGTCCCTATGTGTACCAAAATATGTTTACCTACTGAATATCCTGAGCAAAACAAAACAAAACCTTCTTAGGTAAGATGAGTGTATTCACTGAAGTGGCCTTCAACTAGGGATCATTTCTAAAACATTCTATGTGCCTTTAAGTTGTTTCATACTTAAGAAACTGAATTCACTGGAGGTACTTAAAAGGATGAGGCTGTATAATGGTTGATCACTTCAGCTGGGCAAGCAGAAGATCATGATTTGAGTCCTGGCTTTGCTCTTTACTAGTTACAGAGCCTTGAGAAGGCTGCTTAATTTCTTCCTCACTAAGTGTCTGTTTAAGATATAACAGGGAGGAAAAAATGATGGAATAGGAGGTCCCCCCCTTGATCATATTTCCCCAGAGCAACAAGAATTTGGTAGCCATCCATGGACAAAAGTGCCTTTGTGGGAGCTGTGGACCCCAGTTTGCAAAACCCAAGCACAGCCTAAGACCAAAGATGGCTCCTTTGAAAGGGCAGACTCACACCTAGGTGGTACGCTCACCAACTATGGTCCTGTGACAGAATCAGATACATTCTGTTCCTCTGTGGACTCAGCTACAGCCCCATTTGGCTTTGGTCCTGCCACCAGAGCCATCTACCAGGGGATCTGGGAGGACTCACACCCACCTGTGCTTCAGGTGACAGGCCTGTGACCTGGCTGTGGATCCTGAAGCAGCTTGGGACCCAGCTCCAAGCTCTCTTGGCCGTGGTCTGAGAGCAGTCCTGCTCACACAGGAACCTGCTGGGAAACATGCCCATTCATGCTTTGAGAGGCCCACCTGTTTGCCTGCATTCCACAGCAGACCTTCAAAGAGCCCTAAAACTTGCTTCCAGGCCCTCTCAGCTGCAATCTGACTGCAGTCCTCCCATCCCAGGGATGTGCCAGAAGACATACCCATTTATGTCACTAGAGGCAGACTCACTGACCTAAGTAAATCTTAGGCCAGATCTTGAAGCAGCCCTGTGACCCAGCTTCAGCACCACTCAGCTGCAGTCCCAGGGCAGTCCTTCCCAACAAAGGACCCAGGAGGAGGCACCTTCATCCGTGACCCAGGAGGCAGGCCCTGAGCTTGTGTGTGGACCCTGAAGCAGTCCTGTGACTCAGTTTTAGTCCCTCTCTTCTGCCCAGTGAACCAGTGGGAACCCTCCCTGAGACCCTGCGAGAATACCCATCCATGCATCTGGCAACAGGCCTGCCAGCTGTAGACCAAACTTTGAACCCTGAAGTGGACCCTTGTCCCAGAACCAGACCTACTGACCAAAGACTTAGAGACAGTTGATTTCACTCAAGGACCAGAGAGGATCCATTCTCACTTGAGCCTCTGGTAACAGGCCCACCAACTTCAGACCCCACACTGGAGCCAGCAGCAGTCACATTGCCCAACTCCAACCCCATTCAACTGCAATCCTGGTGGCAATTCCATCAGCCCATGGACCTAATAAGAGGTCCTTACCTGCTGAAATCAATCTATAAAGACTGGAAAAGGTGTTTGCTCCTTCAAATGCACAGACACCAATGCAAAGCTACACAGATCAAGAAGAATCAGGCAAACATGACACCAAAAGAAACTAATAAAGCTCCAGTAACCAACCCCCAAGAAATGGATATGTATGAATTGCCTGACAAATGATTCCAAATACTTCCTGACTGTATCTTTAAAAAACTCAATGAGATGCAAGAGAACAAAAACAGATGCAATCATGTAGACAATCCATAAACAAAATGAGAAGTTTAATAAAGAAATAAAAACCATAGAAAAGAACCAAACAAAAATCTTAGAGCTGAGGAATATAATGACAGAACTGAAAAAAAAAATTCAATAGAGAGCTTCAACAACAGAGTTGATCCTGCAGAAGAAAAAAATCAGCAAATCAAAAATAGATTATTGGAAATTAGCCAATTAGAGGAACAAAAACAAAAGAAGAAATTAAAAGAATTAAGAAAGCATAAAGAAGCCATGAGACACTATCAAGCAAATGAATTTACAAATTGTGGGAACAGAAGCAAAAGAGAGAAAGAGGCAAAACACTAATTTTAAGAAATTCATACACAAATCAATACATGTGACACACTATATTAACAAAAATAAAAATAACTGTATGATCATTTCGATAGAAGCAGAAACGCATTGACAAAATTCAACATCCTTTTATGATGAAAACTCTCCACTTATTAGGTATAGAAACAATTTACCTCAACATAATAGAGGTCATATATAGTAAGCCCACAGCTAACATCATACCCAACTGTAAAACACTGAAAGCTTTACCTCTAAGATCAGGAACAAGGCAAGGATGGATACCCATTCTTGCCGATTCTATTCAGTATAGCATTGGAAGTCCTAGCCAGAGCAGTTAGGCAAGAAAAAGAAATAAAATGCATCTAAATTGGAATGGTAAAAGGTAAATTGTTTCTCTTTACAGATGACATGATCTTGTACATAGCCAGTCCTAAATATTTGACCAACAAACTATTACAGCTAATAAATGAATTTAGTAAAGTTACAAGACACAAAATTAACATACAAAACTCAGCTGTGTTACTATACATGAATGACAAGCTTACATGAATAAAAAACTATTCATAAAAGAAACTTAGAAAACAATTCCATTTATAATAGCATCAAAAAATAAAATATTTAGAAATAAATTTAACCAAGGAGGTGAAAGATATGTACACAGAAAACTATAAGACATTGATGAAAGAAATAAAGAAGACACAAACAAATGGAAAGATATCCCATGGTCATGGAATCAGAAAAATCATATTGCCAAAATTTCCATTTTATTTGAAGCAAGCTACAAGTTCAGTGTAATCCCTATCAAAATTCCCATGGCATTTTTCACTGAAAAAGAAAAAATCCTAAAATTTACTTGTAAACACAAAAGACCCTGAATAGTGACAACAATCTTGAACAGGAAGAACAAAGCTAGAGGATCATACTTCCTGACTTCAAATCATGTTACAAAGCTGTAGTAATCAAAAGAGTATGGTACTGGTGTAAAAATAGGCACATAGATAAACAGAACAGAGAGCCCAGAAATAAACTTTACTAGTCATTGCCCTAGTGGAAACTCTCTATGGCAGCTCTGACCCTACATTTCCACTTAGCATTGCCCTAGTTGGGGCTCTCTGTAGTTACTCCACCCCTGCAAAAAAATTTTATCAGGGACCCCAGGCTGTTTATGACATCCTTTGAAATCTAGGTAAAAGAAACCGTGCCCCCACAGTTCTTGCTGTGGGGCACTAAAAAACTAGCACCACATGAATGCCACCAAGATTTATGGCTTATACCTTGTAGAGTGGTGGGTTGAGCCACACCTGGTCCCACTTGAGCCATAGCTAAGGCAGCTGAGGAGCACTGCACTGAAATGTGGGAAGGAGACACCTAGGAGGCTCTGGATAGAGAGCCCACAGAGGGTTCTCAGGATCATCCTTTGAAACTATTCTGCCCTCCTAGAGCTCTGGTCCTGTAACAGGAGACACAGCCTCAAGGATCTCTACATGACTTTGAGGTCATTCTCCTATTGTCTTGATGATCCTTTCTGTTCATACTAATCTCCTTAACAGTCTCTTGGTCACACACTTGGTTTGCTCTCCTGAATAGGCTTTTTTATTCTTCACATGGCCACGTTGAAAATTTTCAGAATTTTTCCATTCTGCTTCTCCTTTATAGTCATACATTGCGTTTCTAAAAAGGGCATTGTCAGGCAATTTTGTCATCATCTGAACATCACAGAGTATACTTACACAAACCTATGTGATATAGCCTACTACACAGCTAGGCTACATGATGGACCCAAGGGAACACAATGGTAACTATTTGTGTATCTAAACATATCTAAATAGAAAAGAAGTAAGGTGAAAATATGGTATTATCATCTTACAGGACCACCAACAGCAAACTTAATCAACAAACGTTGTGTGTGTTCTGTCTGCTCCACCAAGTGGCCATTCCCCTGTCTCAAAATCCCTTGGGCCTTCCTATTCCCTGAGACAACAATATTGAAATTAGGTCAATTAATATTTCTACAATGGCCTCTAAGTGAAAGAAAAAGTCACAAGTCTCTTACTTTAAACCAAAAGCTAGGAATGATTAAGCTTACTGAGGAACCCATGTCAAAAGCTGAGATAGGCTGAAAGTTAGACCTCTTGTGCCAAATAGTTAACCAAGTTGTAAATGCGAAAGAAAAATTCTTGAAGCAAATTAAAAGTGCTACTTCAGTGAACATACAAATGATAAGAAAGCAAAACAGCCTTATTTCTGATATGGAAACTATTTTAGAGGTCTGGATAGATGATCAAACCAACCACAGCGTTCCCTCAAGCCAAAGCCTAATCCAGAGCAAGACCCTAAATTTCTTCAATTCTATGAAGACTGAAAAAAGGTGAGGAAGCTGCAGAAGAAAAGGTTGAAGCCAGCTGAGAGACTGGTTCATGAGGTTTAAGGAAAGAAGCCATTTCCATTACATAAAAGTGCAAGGTAGAGCAACAAGTGCTGATGTAGAAGCTGCAGAATGTTATTTAGAAGATCTTGCTAAGATAATGGATGAAGGCAGCTACACTAAACAAGATTTTCAATGTAGATAAAACAGCCTTCAGTTGGAAGAAAATCCCACCTAGGACTTGCATAGCTAGAGAGAAGTCAGTGTCTAACTTCAAAGCTTCAAAGGACAGGCTGACTGTCTTGTTAGGTACCGATGCAACTGGTGACTTTAAGTTGAAGCTAATGCTCATTTATCATTCTGAAAATCCTAGGGCTCTTAGGAATAATGCTAAATCAACTCTGCCTGTGCTGTAGAAATGGAACAAACCCTGGATAACAACACATCTATTTACAGCAAGGTTTACTGAATATTTTCAAGTCCACTATTGAGACCTATTACTCAGAAAGATAAATTCCTTTTACAATATTACTGCTTATTGACAATTCACCTATTCACTCAAGAGCTCTGATGAAGATGTACAAGGAGATAAATGTTGTTTTTGTGCCTGCTAATACAACGTTCATTCTGCAGCCCATGGATCAAGGAGTAATTTCAACTTTCAAGTCTTGTCATTTAAGAAATACATTTCATAAGGCTACAGCTGCTATAGACAGTGATTCCTCTGATTGATCTGGACAAAGAAAATTGAAAACTTTCTGGAAAAAATTTACCATTCTTTGATGCCAGTGAGAACATTCATGATTCATAGGAGGAAGTCAAAATATCAACATTAACAGAGTTTGGAAGGAGCTGATTCCAGTTCTCATGGGTGACTTTAAGGATTCGAGACTTCAGTGGAGGAAGTAACTGCAGATGTGGCGCAAATAGCAATAGAACTAGAAATAGAAGTGGAGACTGAAGAGGTGATTGAATTACTGCAACATCATGATAAAACTTGAACAAATAAGGAGTTGCTTCTTACGGATAACCAAAGAAAGTGGTTTCTTGAGATGGAATCTACTCCTGGTGAAGATGCTGTGAATGTTGTTGAAATGACAACAAAGGATTTAGAATATTTAGTAAACTTAGCTGATAAAGCAGTGGCAGGTTTTGAGAGGATTGACTCCAGTTTTGAAAGAAGTCCTACTATGGGTAAAATGCTATCAAACAGCATCTCATGCTACAGAAAAAAAATCTTTCATGAAAGGAAGAGTTAATTGATGAGGCAAACTTCATTGTTGTCTTATTTTAAGAAATTGCCACAGCCACCCCAATCTTCAACAACTACCACCCTGATCAGATTAAGGCAAGACCCTATACCAGCAAAAAGATTACAGCTTGCCGATGGCTCAGATCATTATTAGCATTTTTAGCAATAAAGTGTTTTTAATTAAGATATGTACTTTTTTTGGATACAATGGTATTGCACACTTAATAGACTAAAGTATAGTGTAAACATAACTTTTATATGTGCTGGCAAACCCAAAAATTCATACGATTTACTTTATTGTGATACTTGTTTTATTGCAGTGGTCAGAAACCAAAGCCAAAATACTTCTCAGATATACGTGTATGTGATTGGTTGTTGACTAAAACATGACTGTAATTATAAATTCCATCTCTGAGTCATTTCTTTCCTCTTGCATCTTACTGTATGCAGTTTAAAGTAGCCTAATAGCTTCTACAATATTTTGTTTAGAAATTTATTTAGATATCCTAGTTCATTGCTCTTTTTTTTTTTTTTTTTTTTTTTTTGAAATGGAGTCTTGCTCTGGTGCCCAGGCAGGAGTGCAGTGGTGCAATCTCAGCTCACTGCAATTTCCACCTCCTGGGCTCAAGCAATTCTCCTTTCTCAGCCTCCTAAGTAGCTGGGACTATAGGCATGTGTCACCATGCGCGGCTTATTTTTGTTTTTTGTTTTTTAGTAGAGACAGGGTTTCACCATATTGGCCAGGCTGGTCTCAAACTTCTGACCTCAAGTGATCTGCTCGCCTCGGCCTCCCAAATTACTGGGATTACAGGTGTGAGCCACTGTGCCTGGCCTCATTGCTCTTAAATGTCACCTTCCATAAAGCCCTCAGCCATAAACACAATTCAGTCATATTCTTTGCAGTTATATAACAAGCATGGGCTTTACTTCAGTTTCCAATTCGTTGTTCCTCAATTCCATCTGAGATTTCCTCAGAATGGCCTTTACCATCCGTATTTCCATTGATATCTGTTTACCATCCATATTCTATTTCTATTGGTATCTATTTACTATCCATATTTCTGTTGATATCTATTTACCATCCATGTTCTGTTTCTATTTGTCTATCCATTTTCTATTTGTCTATCCATATTCTATTTACCATCCATATTCTATTTCTATCTGTCTACCATCCATATCCTATTTCTATTGATATCTATTTACTATTTACTATCAGTATTCTATTGATATGTATTTACCCATCCATATTTCTATTGATATATTGTATTCTATTGATATTCTATCACTTAAGTAATCCCTAAGAAGAATTAGGCTCTCCCTAGTTCTGGAGTCTTCTAAGCCCTCACCAGAATTGCCTTTACTGCTTTATTCATGCCAAACTAGGCTTTTTCTGGGCTGCCCTTCCAAATTCTTACAACCTTTACTCATTATCCAGTTCCAAAACCACATCCATGTTACCCATTATTTGTTATAATAACAGCCCCACTTCTGGATACCAATTTTCTTCATTCCTTTTGTGCTGCTATAACAGAATACCACAGGCCCAGTAATTTATAAATAAAGGAAATTTATTTCTCATAGTTCTGGAGGCTGGAAAGTTTGATGTTAAGTTGCTGGCATGTTGTGAGGGTCTTCATGCTATGCCATCGCATGGTGGAAGACAGAAGAGCAAATGAGGACAAGAGCAACAAACAGACAGCACCAAACTTACTTTTATAACAACCCATTTTCACAATAATGAACCCACTTCCACAATAATGACATTAACCTATTCATGAGGGAGCCTTCATGGCCTAATAATCTTTTAATGGTCCCATTTCTTAATACCATCCCATTGATAATTAAATTTTATCATGATTTTAGAGGGGACATTAAATCCACAGCAGTTAGTATAATCAAATTATGACACTTGGAAATGAGAATGGGACCAGCTATTCCTAATGCCCATGGTTTCTTGAAAAAGTGTGGATACTAGAAAAAATTTAGAGATTTAGAGTTCTGTTAGAAGAGAGTGAGTACGGACTAGCTATAGAGCAGGCAACCAAAGGTATCTGCTACAGCAAATTTACAGGCAGAGTAGCACAACATGAGAAGCAATTCACCACAGCCCCTGAAACTCCCAGTCTTAATCCAGGGTTTATTTGTGTCGCCTCAGTTTTCTAGAGTTAAATGACTCCTAGGAGAAAAAAAAAAGACCCAAAGAGCCAAGTTTGATGTTCATACAGGCTTTATTTTTCAATACTTTGTCCAGTTGTTCACCACAAAGGAAAGCCTTCTCTACTCTAGGAAGGAAATGCACCCTTAGTTTTACAAATTTATTCATCATTATTTCAGATGTGCCTACTCCATCTTCCAGATTTTGGTGCTGCTGACTAGAGTCTCTTAAATTGTTTGAGTATCTCTGTTACCAGAGGGATCATAGCTGTTTTCAACATTTGTCACCCTTAAGAATCTTTTCTCTATTTCATGGGATTTTACAAAATTAGCACCTTTTGTCCCCTTTTTTTCTCCTTCCCCATCTCCATTTCATTTTCCACTGTCCTCACTCCTTTAGGCTTGGTAACATTCTAAGGGAAATGGCACTGCTGAGAATCTTCCCCAGGAAGCTCAGTGGAGGATACCATTAGTCTAACAATCCTTTTGGCTATTTCCAGTCTTTTCAATTTACAGAAATAAATCTGTGCTCTCAGCAAATGGAAACGACTTTCTAGCTGTTATTTCTCAGTTTAGACATCACTCAATTACTTTCATAGTTTGGTATTTTGTATCTAGCTTCCAAATACTCTAACCCAGAGCTGACAATACACTTCACTTACCTTAAGTGCTTTCCGTCCAGAGTTATCCCCACTTCATTGTGTATAAACTACAGGAAGAAACATTGACATCCTCACCCCAATTATGGCTCCATTCTCTCTCCCTTTGTCTAATTCCCTGAGAAGCAGCACAATAGTTGCCTCACACTTTCTGCTACCTGTTATTAGTTCCTTATTCTGCCGGTCCCTGTTAAGTGATTTGAGATAACTGTCTTTTTCAGGCTGGCTTACACATTAGTAAATGGCCTACCTACAGGTGCACTTATGTTTCAGGGTAATTTTTTCAGACAGGTCTTTAAAAGTTGACTCTGAAGCCTGTCAACTTGAAGGGCGAAGAGTTAGGAGTATCACAATCATTTTATGGCAAAGATTTATGCTTTAACATGTGAGCTTTTTGTTTTAATAGCTTTTTCTTTTTCTCTGATTACAAAAATAATACTTATTCATTGTGGAGAATTTGGGAGAAAACATGTTTCATTTATATAAGGACAGGCAGCTGTTAGAAGAGATGCGGAGGAGTATATTGAAGGCAAACATTCTAATGAATAGACTAAATCACATTCTGTACTCACACAGTTACTGTAATATGGATTCAAGGCAGAAATACAGATTGTCAGTCCTTATACTGGCAGTTTATCAGTTGACACTTATTATTAACAGCTAAAACATCTTAAGATATTTCCTTTTTTAACCCATCCCCTCAAGCATTTATAAGATATTTCTTAATGAAATATGAATTTTGTTAATTCAACAAATGTTCAGTATTAATTAGCTTGATTGTAATAATAATTTCACAATATATCTATATATCAAATCATCATATTGTACATCTTAAATGTGTACTATTTTCATTTGTCAATCATATTTTAACAAAGTTGGAGGGGGAAAATGTTCAATAACAAATATATACATATGTATTTAGTTTCTGCTACTAGAATAGTTACAGGCACTGGAACTGTTACTTCAGGGAGTATGACAGTAAATAAAATAGAGCCCTCATGGAGCTCATATTCGTGTAACTAAGGCAGCCAAAGAAATACACCGGGCACAGTGGCCCAAGCCTGTAATCCCAGCACTTTGGGAGGTCGAGGCAGGAGGATCATGAGGTCAGGAGTTCAAGACTAGCCTGGCCAACATGGTGAAATCCCGTCTCTACTAAAAAAGAAATACAAAAATTAGCTGGGCACAATGGTGGGTGCCTGTAGTCCCAGCTACTAGGGAGGCTGAGGCAGGAGAACTGCTTGAACCCGGGAAGCAGAGGTTGCAGTGAGCCGAGATCGTGCCACTGCACTCCAGTCTGGGCAACAGAGTGAGACTCTGTCTCAAAAAAAAAAAAAAAAGAAAAAGAAAAAAGAAATAACTCTATAAGATGCCTCTTGAACAGAAGCCTGAAGGAAGTGAGGGACTCACCCATGTTGATACATGGGGGAGAGCATTTCAAGCAGAGAGAAGAGCAAGTAGAAAAGCACTGAGGTAGGAGCTCGTGGGGTGTGTTGAGCAACGAGGAGCTCATGAAGCAGCACGGAGGCCAGTGTGACCTGACTGGGGTTAGGAAGAGTCTGGTAAGGAGATGGGGTTAGAGAGGCATAATAGGGTCAGATCATGTAGGCTTAGGCCATGTGGAAAGGACTTCTAATTTGACTTTGAGTGAGGTAGAAAGTCCTGGAGAATTTTGTGCAGATAGGATAGGACTTAATTTTTAAAATTAATATAAATGGTAATAAGCGAACAATTACAAATGAACAACATGACATAAAGGGAGCACAGAGGAAAAGAATTAACATAAGTAACTTTGGAAGATAGTATTTTGACTGTATACTGTGTTTTATTCTGAGTTCTCCAGAAAAGCAAAACCAATAGGATATTATTATTATACATATATACTCTCTCTCTATATATATATGTAATATATACACACATACATATGCATATATTTATAAATATACAGTCATAGGCTGCATAACAACATTTTAGTCAACTATGGACTGCATATACAACAACAATCCCATAAGATTAAATTGTATTTTTACTGTACCTTTTCTACATTTAAATATGTTTAGATACACAAGTACTTACCATTGTATTACAATTGCCTACAGTATTCAGAACAGTCACATGCTGTACAGGAGCCTAAGAGCAAAAGGCTGTACCATATAGCCTAGGTGTGTAGTAGGCTATACCGTCTAGATTGTGTATGTGTAGTCTACGATGTTCACACTAAGGCAAAATCACCTAATGACACATTTCTCAAAGCTTATCCTGTCATCAAGCAATGTGTGACTGTATATATAAAGAGATGTATTATAAGGAGTTAGCTCATGTGGTTATGGAGGCCAGGAAGTTACAAGATTTACCATTGACAAGCTGGAGTCTCAGGAGAGCGAATGGTATAATTCCAGTCTGAGTTTGAAGGCCTGAGAAGCAGGAAAGCTAGTGGTATAAATTCCAGTCTAAATTCAAGTCTGAAGGCCAGAGAGGACCAAGGTCCCAGCTAGAGGACCATCACATAGAGAGAAAGAATTCTTTCTTACTTAGTCTTTTATTCTATTCAGGCCTTCACCCAAATGAGATGAGACCCACCCACACTGAACAGGGTTATCTGCTTCACTCAGTCTGTCCACTCAAATGTTAACCCCATCCAGAAACACTCTTACAGACACACCGGAAGTAAGGCTTAATTGAGTATCTGGGAACCCTGTGGCCCAGTCAAGTTGACAAGTAAAATCAACGTCATATACTGTAAAACAAAGACAACTGATATACATAGATAACTGAATAAGTTATTTATTCAAGTCTTCTTTACAGTAGAATTCCAATTTATAAATGCAGACAGATGGTAGAAATAGAAAATCATTCTTTGGTAAACACTATAGTAATAACTGTTACAGGCTAGCAATGTTGATGGATGTTTACAATTAGTAAACAAAAATGTGATGAGAAATAGGATATTTGCAGAGTCTCAGATTATCTCCCCACAAGATAATTTTTAGTTACAACAGGGAAAAAATCACAAATTCCAGGTGGAGAAACTTGGTCAAGACCACATAATCAAAGTCAATATTGCTATTTGTAATATGAGGTTTATTGAAATCATGCACCTCCTGAGATGTACACTGAGAAGGGCACAATATTGCTTCTGGAGTCTTCTTGCCAAAAATTGATAACCTCTGTTGAATCATGAGAAAACATCAAACAAACCAAAACTGAAAGACTCTTCAAAATATTAAGGTCATAGAGAGTAAAGATAAAGGAATTGATCCAGATGGAGGAGAATAAGGAGACAGGAAAATTACACACAATGTGGGATCCTGAATTAAATTTTAGAGCAGAAAAAGGATAATTGGAGAAATTTGATTAAGTTCTACAGATTAGGTAATAGTATTTTATCAATGTTATCTTATAAAATAACATTAGGGCTGGGCACAGTGGCTCAGGCCTGTAATCCCAGCACTTTGGGAGGCCAAGGCAGTTGGATCACCTGAGGTCAAGAGTTCGAGACTAGCCTGGCCAACATGGCAAAACCCCGTCTCTACTAAAAATACACAAAAAATTAGCCAGGTGTGGTGGTGCACACCTGTAGTCCCAGCTACTCGGAAGGCTGAGGCAGAAGAATTGCTTAAACCTGGGAGGTAGAGGTTGCAGTAAGCCTAGGTCGTGCCACTCCACTGCAGCCTGAGCAATAGAGTGAGACTCTATCAAAGAAATAAAATAAAATAACATTAGGCTGCCAGTTAGTAAAAGTTATTTAGAAAATGATTATTACGTAGAAGACTATAATGAAATGTAATGATTCTAGGAAAAGGAGAACATGTTTAGAATATAAAAATTTAGAAATTCAAGTTGTAATGAATTACACAGTTTAAAAATCATACAAAATGTTCCAATCGATTTGATATGCATATTTAAAATAATTCAAGTTCCATACATCTTAAATCTGGCAACTTTATCTCCCAATTCAAGTCCTTTAAATATAAGGACAAAGAACTGTGAACTGTTAGATATCATCAAAGGAAAGGAAAAGTCATCTATACAGAAAGAGGAAAAAAATTAGCTCTCCATAACTAAACTTTGAACCTATTAGCTCTTTATAACTAAACTTTGAACCTATTAGCTCTCCATAACTAAACTTTGAACCTTTGCATTGCCTTTAGGGAAAGACTTTTCCAATTACTACACTTTTAAATAATCAGTTTTATTCTTTCCTCTGAATTATGAAATACATAATATGTATGTCTCTGAACAAAGAATAAAAGAACAATTCTGTTTCCTTTGTCCTATTTCCTTCTCCATGAATTGATCTTTTCATTCACGTTCATTTCCATGAGAAGACTAGACCTGCTGTGCTCCAGGCTAGAGCTGGATGGACCATGTGGACTTTCTAGATAGTCTACAGTCTGTGCCCCTTTATACCAATATTCTTTCTCTATATGTTTCAATATGTGTTTGTTTAGTGAGGTGGGACCTACCATGCTATATTCCACTATGTCACATGCATTTAACATATTACATCATTGATGGGAGACAGTTCTTCAGGGTCTCTACACATCTTGCAAGCAAGGCTCTGACTGCCCTTTGTTCCAAACCATTTGACCCAGGAGACTCGTATTTTCTACCAGCCTCCATGAAACAGTAGCAGGCTAATTTGTTAGCTTGCAAGGAGAGTGACATGGTAGGTCCTTGGCAGTTTCTGGTAGTCCTTTTAACTTACTACAAGTATTCATTTCAGGCACAGAATTTCAGGATTGGTGGCTCATCCCATAAGTGTACCATATGACTTCCTTATGATCACTACGAAAACACTCATTTGAATCATGCTTAGCACCTGAGGGAGCTGGGGTTTTGTTTTGTTTTGTTTTGTTTTGTTTTTAACCATTTCTCCTAGAGGTCAGTGTCTCCTTTCCAGGTAAAGGACCAACTTTATGTTTCAGCCACCATGTACAGTCACTTTCAAAAACCTCACCGGTTTTTGCTTTTAAAAATCTTAGTTGATATCATAGTCCTAATTTACGCCAATGATATTTTAACACTTCCATAGATTGATTCCCCAGTCAAGTGCCTCCTAACCTACTTATAATCTGGTTCTGCTACCTAAAAGAGTAAATGTATGTGTGTGGGCCTCCTGTTTCCAAGCAGGTGACAACAGCAACTCTGGGGTCCCAACTACTCATATTCCCTTAGAGCCCTAGTTCTGGGGATTGTCACGTGAAGTCTCAAGGCAGAAATATGTAGTGTAGGACAGAGGGGTGTGTGGGTGTGGGGGTGTGTGTGTGTGTGTGCATCTTCCTACTGCCTCCCCCAACAAGAAGACTGTGAGTAGCCTGTTTCTGCAAGCCTGTAAAATTATATTCATTACATTCTTGCCTGGTTCCATTTTAGAAACAACTTTGAAAATCTCAAACTAAGTATTTTTTGTTTTGTTTTGTTTTAGCAGGAATCCATGGGGTGTGGAGAAGAAGGGTGAGGAGATGCAGAAAGAGGGCACCAGATGGTATGGATCACATAGGAGACTGAGTGGATGGATGATTCTGACATGTCTTCTCTTAGGAACAGATGTGTTGCCAGGTTGCAGTAGTTCAGAAAGATGAGATGAGCACTTGCCATGAATCTTATCTTTTCTGTCAGAGATATATTGCATAGAAATTGGATTTGGCTCCTTCTTTTATTTGTTGGCTTATAACCAAAGTAAAATGCTCCATATGCTGAAAGGAGCTACCCTATTTCATCTAATCTAAGGTTTCCTCCATTGTAAGACGCTCTATTATTTTATGATCAACTCAGAAAGAAAAGTCACTGCCAATTAACTATGACACATCATATGTTGTGAGAGACATCCCAGTTTTAGAGATGTGAAAACATGAAGTACCTTGTGTTGTAGAATTGATGAAATATAATATGTAAATCAAGGGTTCCAAAACTTTTTGCCGAAGCCATTTCATGGTGTTTTATGATCTGAATTATCATGAGTCTGTGACCCTGAATAAATAACAATAGCTATGACCAATTATTGAACAAATAATATGTTGCTTGTCACATTTACATTCATTATTTCCAGTCCTTTCAACTACATTGCAAGGAAGAAAGTATAAATTCCATTTTACAAGGCAGGAAGTTGAGCTCCTAGAGGTTAGATAGAGTATGAAGGCGAAGCTGCCAGGAGTGAGAGCTGAGATTGGAACCCAGCTAGGTCTCCCTTCAAAGCTGAGATGCCTTCAGTTACTCTACGGAATTGCTCTTTTTGACGAAGCTGCCTGATTTGGGAATGCCTTTGAGAATGGTACTGTTATCTAAATATTTGTGGATTGTTTTAGAAACAAGTTCCCACCCATCACACAGTTGTCACCCAGTAATAATAGTGAGACTGGCTCCTCTGTTTCAGCTAGAGTTAAAAGTGAAAGGAGGGGAGAAGGGATAGGTATTCACCCCCAAAGAAATCATGACAGACAATGGGGCTAATGTTTTGTGAAACTGCAAAGTGCTGCATCATTGTTTACCTTTTGCCAAGTCCTTATTCATAGCAGGGAGAAAGCCCCTTCAGAACTCCTGAAATGTTAGGGCTTCAAGTTCTTAAAGCACATGCATAAAGTATTTCTAGTACATTATTCAATATACTTTTTCTTTTTGTTTTTTTCTGTAATTTGAAAAAGTCTTCACCGTAGCCAAGAACAAAATTTTAACTGATGGCAAGAATATAAAGCCTTGAGGTAATGTTTAATCGCTATTTATTATTGTATCCAAAGAAGAGGCCTTGACAATATTGGCTGCTACTGAGTTGCCATGGCAGTAATCAGTCAAACAGGAATGGGATTTTGCAAGCCTATTAACCCTTTTTCTTACCCAGCAGTGCAAAGCTGATAGAAATATTTTCATTTTGCACGATACAAATCGTGCAAATCGGATGAGGCAAATATGTCCCTTTCTAACAAGGTTCCAGTCTTGCTCCCTGCTTCCCAAGTCATCACATTCCCTTGCACCCTTGCTCCATCCACACTGAACCACTTGCATTCTTGAGTGTGCCACAGTCTATGCCTTTGGGCTCAGGGCACACAGGGCTGCTTCTGCTTGGAACACCCTTTAGAACCTATTCTAGCCCCAACTCCTACTCCTATTCTGTTCTGTGACCATACCACCTCCTCCAGGAAGCCTTAAGCATCCTTTCCTCCATTCAGTATGAGTTAGGCACATATTCTGAGTGCTCTGATAACACTCTATCTTAGCACATGTCACCTTGATCATAGTTGCCTGTGGCAATCTTGGTAAAGAACATCTGGAGCTGGTCTGCCTGAGTCTGAAGCTCTCCTTCGTTACTTACCAGCTGTGATCTTGGCCAAGTCATTTGACCTCTCTAAGTCTCAACTTCCCCCTATGTAAAAGGACAAAAATAATATCTACTTCACAGAATTACCGTGAAGATTAAGTGAGATGATCTAAGTAAAATGCTTAATGCTAATGAGTTCTCAATAAACATTATAGTAAAACTTGTCTCCTTCTAGAGTCTAAGCTCCGTGAGGACAGAGACCATGTCTTTTATTTTTGAATATTCAGGACCTCACAAACATCAGGCACACGGAGAGCATTTCCTCATTGTTTAACACAATATGGTTAGACTGTGTTAGGAATGGGTTTCTCTATATAATTTTTCCTGTAGGTGGAGCTTACCCATGAACACACAAAAAATAACATCTTGTTAATTATATTAATTACAAAATTAATTCATTGGTGAAAATTTGGAATATACAGAATTATAAAGACAAAAACCATCTGTGGTTGAGTGGGATGGCTACACCTGTGACCTCAGTGCTTAGGGAGACCAAGGCAGGAAACACCTGTAATCTCAGTACTTTGGGAAACCAAGGCAGGAAGATGGCTTGAGGCTAAGAGGTCAAGACTAGTCTGGTCAACATAATGAGACCCTGTCTCTATGAGAAATTTTAAAAATTGGCCAGGCATGGAGTGTGCCTGCAATCCTACCTACTGGGGAGGCTGAGGCAGGAAGATCACATGAGCCCAAGAATTCAGGGCTGCAGTGAGCCATGATAAAGCCACTGCACTTCAGCCTAGGTGATAGAGCAAGGCCCTGTCTCTTAAAAATATTATATTGAAATATTCCAATTTAAATTTTTTTCTAATGTTTTTCATTGTGGAAGTATATATAACATAAAATTTATCATCTTAACCATTTTTTAATGTATAGATCAGTGTAAAGGTGTGTTGAACACACCCATAATGTGCTACTATCACCAGGATCCAGCTCTATAACTATTTTAATCTTGTAAAACTGAAACTCTGTACCTGTTACAGAATAACTCTCCATTCCCCACTTCTTCTAGTCCCTGGCAACCACCATACCACTTTCTGTCTCTCTGATTTTTGACTTATAAGTACCTCAAATAAATGGAATCATATGATATTTGTCTTTTGGTAACTGGCTTGTTTTACTTAACACAGAGTCCTCAAAGTTCATCCATGTTGTAGCATGTGTCAGGATTTCCTTCCTTTAAAGGTTGAATAATCTTCAATCATATATATGTACTACATTTCACTTATCTATTCATTTGTTGATGAATATATTTGTTGATGAATAATAGGGTTACATCCATGTTATGAATAATGCTGCTATGAATGTGGCTATACAAACATTTCTTTGAATCCCTGCTTTCAATTCTTTTGTCTGTGTTCCCAGAAGTAGAATTTCTAGATCATGGTAATTCTGTCTTCAGTTTGTGACTGTTTTCCACAGCAACCATATCATTTTACATTTCCACCAACAATGCACAAGGGTTCCAATTTCTCCATATCCTTGCTTAACATTTGTTATTTTCTGGAATTTTTTGTTTTGTTTTTCACAGTAGCCATCCTAATGGGTGCGAGGTATTCTCCCTTTGCGGTTTTTGATTTGCATCTCCCTGATGATTAGTGAGGTTGAGCATCTTTTTATGTCCTTACTGACCATTTGCATATTTTTGAAGAAATGCCTATAAAGTCTTCTGCCCGTTTTTGAATTGGGTTGTCTGCTATTTTGTTGTTCAGTTTTATGAGTTCCATTTATATTTTGGATATCAATCCCTTATCAGATATATCATTTGCAAATATTTTCTTCCATTCTGTGGGTTGCATTTTACTCTGTTGATACTGTCTTTTGATGCACAATTTTTATTGATATACTATATTGGTACATATTTATGAGGTACAGGTGATATTTTGTTACATGCGTAGACTGTAGTAATCAAGTCAGGGTATTGGGGTGTCCATCACCTCAAGTATTTATCACTTCTATGTGTTGGGAACATTTCAAGTCTTCTAGCTATTTTGAAATGTGCAATACACTGTTATTAACTATAGTAACCCTACTCTGCTATTGAACATTAAAACTTATTCCTTCTGACTGTGTTTGTACCCATTAGCCAACCTCTCTTTATCTCCTGCCCCCACCCACACATAGCCTCTGTTATCTTTCTACTCTCTACCTCCATGAAATCAACTTTTTTAGCTCTCATGTATGAGTAAGAGCATGCAATATTTGTCTTTCTGAACCTGGTTTATCTCACTTAACATCATGTCCCATTCCATTCATGTTGCTGCAAATGACATGATTTTATTTTATTTTTTTAAGACAGAATCTCACTCAGTCACCCAGGCTGGAGTGCAGTGGTGCAATCTCAGCTCACTGCAAGCTCCACCTCCCGGATTCACGCCATTCTCCTGCCTCAGCCTCCTGAGTATCTGGGACTACAGGTGCCCGCCACTACGCCCTGCTAATTTTTTGTATTTTTAGTAGAGACAAGGTTTCACCATGTTAGCCAGGATGGTCTCCATCTCCTGACCTCGTGGTCCACCCACCTCGGCCTCCCAAAGTGCTGGGATTATAGGCGTGAGCCACTGCACCTGGCCCCGATTTTATTATTTGTTTACAGCTGAATAGTATTCCATTATGTATATATATACACCACACTTTCTTTATCCATTTATCCGTTGATGGACACTTAGGTTGATTCCACATCCTTGCTGTTGTGAATACTGCAATAAACATGGGAGTGCAGATATCCCTTTAATATACTGATTTATTTTCCTCTGGATAAATACCAAGTAGTGGGATTGCTGGATTGTATGGTAGTTGTTCTGTTTCTAGTTTTTTTCAGAAATCTCCCTACTGTTTTCCACAATGGCTGTACTAATTGATATTCCCACCTACAGTGTATAAGAGTTCCCTTTTTTCTTCATCCTTGCCAGCATTAGTTATTTTTTTGTCTTTTGATAATAGCTATTCTAATTGGGGTGAGATGATCTCTCATTGTGGTTTTTATTTGCATTTCTCTGATGATTAGTGATGTAGAGCATTTTGTTGGCCATTTGTATGTCTTCTTTTGATAAATATCTATTCATGGTTTTTGCCCACTTTTTAATAGTAATTTTGTTTGTTTGTTTTTGTTTTTGTTTTTACTGTTGAGCTCTTGGATTTCCTTGTATATTCTGGATATTAGTCCTTTATTGAATGAATATTTTGTAAATATTTTCTCCCATTCTGTGGATTGTCTCTTCACTCTGTAGATTGTTTCCTTTGCTGTACAGAAGCTATTTAGTTTAGTAGAGTTACATTTGTCTATTTTTGGTTTCATTGCCTGTGCTTTTGAGGTCTTAATCATAAAATATTTGTCAGAACCAAAGTCCTAAAATGTTTCTCTTATATTTTCTTCTAGTAGTTTTATAGTTTCGGATCTTATGTTTAAGTCTACAATCCATCTTGAGTTGATTTTTGTATGTGGTGAGAGATAGGGGTCTAGTTTCATTCTTCTGCATAGAGATATCAAATTTTTCTAGCACCATTTATTGAAGACAGTGTCCTTTCCTCAGTGTATGTTTTTGGCACCTTTGTCAAAAATCAGTTGGCTGTATATACGTGCATTTATTTCTGGATTTTCTATTCTGTTCCATTGGCCTATGGGTCTTTTTGTATACCAATATCATGATATTTTGGTTTACTATAGCCTTGCAATATATTTTGAAGTCAGGTAGTGTGATGCTTCTAGCATTGTTCTTTTTGCTTGCAAAATTTTTAAATGTTCATGAAGTCCAATTTTTTTATTTTGTTGTTGTTGTTGGCTATGTTTTCCTTTACTTTTCTTTTTTTTTTTAATTTTGAGATAGGATCACTCACTGTCACCCAGGTTGGAGTGCAGTGGTGCAATCACAGCTCACTGAAGCCTCAAACACTTGGCTTCAAGAGCAATCCTCTTGTCTCAGCCTCCTGAGTATCTAGGATTATAGGAATGCACCACCATGTCCAGCTAATTTTTTAAATAAATATTTTTGTAGAGATTGGGTCTTACTCATTGCCCAGGCTGGTTTGAACTCTTGGGCTCAAGTAATCTTCAATGTTTCAGCCTCCCAAAGTGCTGAGATTATATGTGTGAGCCACAGTACCCAGCCAGCATCTTTCATGTCTTATCCAAGAAATCAGTGACAAATCCAAAGTTTTGATACTATTTTCATGTTTTCTTCTAAGACTTTTACAGTTTTAGATTTTACATTTAGTTATTTGCTATGTTTGAATATGGTTTTTCCCCGCTAAAACTCGTATTGAAACCTTAATTCCCTGTGTGGCAATTTTGGCAAGTGAAACCTCTAAGAGGTGGAGCCTAATGGGAGGTATTTGGGTCATGAGGACTCTGCCCTTGTGTGTGGTTCGGTGCTGTTCTTGCAGTAGTGAGCGCACTCTCATTCTGACAAAATTGAATTGCTTATAGCAGGAATGGATTAGTTCCTTCAGGAGTGAGTTGTTATAAAGCCAGAATGCCCCTCAGGTTTTGCCTCTTGACATGTTTTCACTTCCCCTTTGACCTTCCACCATGTGGCGTTGCAACACAAAAGCCTTCACCAGAAGCCAAATGAATGCTGGCGCTATCTTTCTCGAAGTTACCAGCTTGCAGAACCATGAGCTAAGTAAACTTTTCTTTATAAACCACTCAGTCTCAGTTATTCTGTTATAGCAACACAAAGAAGTCAAAGACAATCTTTGATCCATTTTTAGTTTTGTTTTTTGTTTTTTGTTTTTTGAGACAGAGTTTCGCTCTGTCGCCCAAGCTGGAGCGCAGTGGCGTGATCTCGGCTCACTACAAGCTCCGCCTCCCGGGTTCATGCCATTCTCCTGCCTCAGCCTCCCAAGTAGCTGGGACTACAGGCGACTGCCACCATGCCCAGCTAATTTTTTGTATTTTAAGTAGAGGTGGGGTTTCACCATGTTAGCCAGGATGGTCTCAATCTCCTGACCTCTTGATCTGCCCACCTTGGCCTCCAAAAGTGCTGGAATTACAGGCGTGAGCCACCACACCCAGCCAGTTAATTTTTATATATTGTGTTAGATAAGGTGATATATAGTGTCAGAAAACTGGGTGTTCTTTTATATGTGAATATCCAGTTTTCTAGCACAATTTGTTGAAAAGATGGTGTTTTCCCCATTGAATGATCTTAGTACTGTTATTGAAAATCATTTCACCGCATATGTGAGGTATGTTTCTGGGCTATTTTATTTCATTGGTGGATGTGTGTGACTTTATGCCAGTACCACAGTGTTTTGATTACTACAGCTGTATAGTAAGTTTTGAAATCAGGAAGTGTGAGTCCTTTTATATTAGTCTATTTAGCGTTTCTATAAAGAAATACTTAGGTTGGGTGATTTATAAGGAAATGAGGTGTATTTTGGCTCACAGTGCAGAGTGTATAAGAAGTCTGTTTTGCATTTCTATAAAGAAATACCTGAGATTGGGTGATTTATAAAGAAATGAAGTATATTTTGGCTCACAATTCTGCAGTGTGTACAAGAAGTCTACTTTGCATTTCTGTAAAGAAATACCTGAGGTTGGGTGATTTATAATGAAATGAGGTTTATTTTGGCTCACAGTTCTGCAGAGTGTACAAGAAGCATAGTGCTAATATCTGCTTCTGATGAGGGCCTCAGGAAGCCTAAAATCACGATGGAAGGCAAAGGGGGAGCAGGCATGCGACATGGTGAGAGAGGCAACAAGAAAGAGAGAGAGGAGGGAGGGGCCAGACTCTTTTTAACAAGCAGATCTTATGGTAACTCATAGAATAAGAACTCATTCATTACTGCAAGGGAGGTACACCCATGACCATTAATAAGGGATCTACACCCATGACCCTAACACCTCCCATCAGGCCCTACCTCCAATATTGGAGATCACATTTCAACATGAGATTTGCAAGGGACAAATATCCAAATTATATTACACCCAGCTTTGTTTTTTTGCAAGATTGCTTTGGCTATTCAGGGACCACGTAAGATTGCCTGTGAATTTTAGGATAGGTTTTTCTATTTCTGAAAATCTATCTTTGGAATTTTAATAGGGATTGCATTGAATCTGTTGATGACTTGGGGAAGCACTGACATCTCAACAATATTAAATCTTTCCATCCATGAACATGGGATGTCTTTCTATTTATTTATGTCTTCTTTAATTTCTTTTAGCAATGTTTTGTAGTTTTCAATATTTGCATTTTTATTTTCTCACTTAAGTTAGTATCTAAGTATTTAATTCTTTTGATGCTATAGATGAGATTGTTTTTATAATTTTCTTTTCAGTTGGTTCATTTTTAGTGTATAGATATGCAACTGAATTTTGTGCATTGACTTTGTATCCTGCTACTTTGCTGAATTTATTTATTACTTCTAACAGTTTTTTGATGAATTAGGGTTTTCAACATATAAGATTGTATCATCTGCGAACAGAGACAATTCTACTTTTTTCTTTCTGATTTGAATGTCTTTTACGTCTTTTTCTTCCCTGAATACTGTGTTTACAACTTCCAGTTCTATGTTGAATAGAAGTAGCAAAAATAGGCATCATTGCTTTGTGCTTGATTTTAGAGAAAAAGCTTTCAGTCTTTCACCATTGAGTTTTATGTTCATAGTGAGTTTTTTCACATATAGCTTTTATTATACTGAGGCAGTTTCCTTCTATTCCTAATTTGTTGATTTTTTTTTTTAATTATGAAAGGCTGTTGAATTTTGTCAAATGCTTTTTCTACATCAACTGAGATAATTATGTGTTTTTTTTTTCCCTTTGTCTTGTCTCAGTCCATTTGGTGTTGCTATACCAGAATACCCATGGCTGGATAGTTTATAAAGAAAAGAGGTTTATTTAGCTCACAATTATGTAAGTTGGGAGGTTCAATAACATAGCACCCAACTTCTGACGAGGCTACAGTCTGGCTAAAAACATGGTGGAGAAGCCGAAAAGTGAGCAGGCATGTGCAAAGAGATCACATGGTGAGGGAGGAAACAAGAGAGTCTGGGAAGCAAAAAACTCGCCGCTGTAAAAACATGCTTTCTGGTAAATAATTCCATTCTGTGAGAGCAACAACTCACTCACTGCTATGGAAGGGCATTAATCTACTTATGAGGGATTAATCCTTATGACCCAAACACCTCCCACTAGGCCCCTCCTCCCTACAGTGCCAAACTGGGGATCAAATTTCAACATCAGTTTTGAGAGTAATAAACCACATCTAAACCATAGCATTTTGTCCCAGGCACCAAAAGTCATGTTCTTCTCACATACAAAATAGAAACATTTGCTCCCAATAGTTTCAAAAGTCTTAACGTTCTCCATCACCAAATCAAAAGTCCAAAGTCTCATCTGAGAGCCTGTGAAAATGTTTTTAAAACTTACTTTCAAGATACAATGGTGGGACAGACATTGGGTAAACATTCCCACTCCAAAAGGGAAAAATAGGCCAAGAGAAGGGAGGAACAGGCCCCATACAAATCTAAAACCAGCAGGGCATACAATTAAATCTTAACACTCCAAAATAATCTTTCACTCCATATGCTGCCTCCTGGACACACTGGTATGGGGATTGGGTCCCCAAGGCCTCAGAAAGCCCCACCCCAATGGCCTTGTTGCATGGGTTGGAGGCTAGTGCCTGTAGCTTTCCCAGGTAAATGTTTCACACTGCCAGTAGCTATACAATTCTGTGGTCTTGACAGTGGCCATGTTTCCACAGATCCATTAGGCATCACCCCTGTGGGAGCTTCTCTGGTGGCTCTACCCTTGTGGCAGGTTTCTGCCTGGGCTCCCAGGTTTTCCATTACATCCTCTGAAATCTAGGTGGAAACCTCCACATCTCCATCACTCTGGCATTTGGCATGCCTGCAGAATTAGTGCCATGTGGACCCGGATGCTGCCAAGGCTTATGGCTTGTACCCTTTGGAGCAGCAGCCCAAGCTGTATATGTGGCTAGTTGAGTCACAACGGATTGGCTGAAACAGCCAGGATGTAGTGAGCAGTGTCCTGAGGCAACCCTGGGCAGTGTGCCTATGGGGAATAGTTGGAACTGTCCCCTGAAACCATTCTGATCTCCTAGACATCCTCTGGCCTCTTCTGGTAGCTGGTCAAGCTGGGCCTTAGGAGACCAATGTTGGCCTGCCCAGGTACTGCTCGAGAGTTTTACTCTAGAGGGGCTCCTTTGAGCTTGGGTTTGCAAATTCCCAACTGGAATTGTTTTGCTCAATTTTCATCTTAGATGATCTATCATCATCTTCTAAGTCCAAACTGTGGTTTGTAATAAGACACATTTTTTTTTTCCTTTTGAACTTTCAGCGTACAGTATAGAACAAACCCCACCAGAGACATATCTGAGTTAGCAAAACATTTACTCCATTTCCCTATAGCAAATTATTCCACATAGTACTGCTTGTGATTGCAAAAATACCACTGTTTTACAGCCAATAATGAATGAATGATGGGCAATTTTACTAGAATTGCTTTTCATTTTTGTCAGCTTTATAAAAGTTTTCACATTTTCACGTATATGTTTCCAAAGAGTGAATGTGCATGGGGAAAGATTCTGAGAATTAATTTCGCACATATTTTAACAACTCGAGAGAGAACATATATGATTTATTGTCGGTTGTTTCAATAATGTTTCTACAATGAAAGAATTCACAAGGCTAAAAAGTTATATTCTGTATTTAATTTACTTGTGCAAATGTCTATATAGGCTTTTATTACTAACTCCATGATTTTCTATCATCACTTAAAGTTAATGGACAAATGTTGACTATTTGACACAAAACCTTGTTCTTCCATTTTAAAAAGTTTTTCTAAATGGTGGATTTAAGGCTCTCTTTGGAGCCGATTTTATTATTCTGTTACATAAGAATGTGTTCAGGGACAACAACGGCATAATGTGCAAATTAGTCCTCTATTCAATTAAAAGTTCAATACACAGTATTAATTTGACCTTATATTAGTAGGTAAAATTATAAATTTAGTGACCAAGCAGAATCATATGTCAACAGCTATAATATTAAAATCATTACTGTAGCATGATTTCTTTAGGCTACATCTGAGAACTGTTCTTTCCTGTCATCACAAATGATTTTGTCATTCCCACTCCCACACCAAGAGACTTGATTAAACGCTAGCATAGCTCAAGGCCCTGACCTGGGATCAACCCAGCCCTCCTCAAGTTCCTGTCTGGGAAATCTCAAGGTTGTTGAAAAATTTACTGTTTGCTCTAGCCAACATCTGAAGACTTGGCCCCTGTCTCCCAGGCTCTGTGGGAGGGTAAGAGCCTAACTTCAATAAGCACTAGTTAACAAACCCAGATGGTCTAATCACATTGGCCAACCCCTTTTACCCAATTATTGTAATGTTTCACTTCCTTGACTTTGGTTGAGACAGGCTGTTTCTGTCTCTTCACTCTCTCATTTTCCCATTAAAATGCCTGGTCGTCTCTATATGGATTGGAGTTGAGCTCATTTCCATACTGGTTTGTCTTCATAATCTTTAACTAGTATCTGGCTTTGTTTTTCTTTAACACATTTAGCCAAAACTTGAGCTAAACCAATTAAAATACAGAGGCATAGAAACTTTTCACTCACCTGAGAAACATGTCAATAGCAATAGTGTATGAATTAAGTATAGTTGAATGGCAGCTGGCCACAGTCATGACAGTAAGTGATTTACAATCCAGTCTTGTGAGAGAATTTGAAATAATGCTCTGCTCATCTCAATCATTCCCACTACAAAACAAAAGAATCAAAGAGGGAAGTGTTTCTACAAACAAGTAACAAATCAAGATGAGGTGTAGTAAAAACAATGATAATAATAAAAGCATCTCCTGTGTCAAAGTATTAATTTTTCTATTGGTTATCAGAGTAGAAAAAAATACATTTTTTTATTTACCCCTTTTAGGTTTATTGGCTTGGAGTCCATGAATCAAACAAATAACAGACAGATTAACAAGAGAAAAAAACAGTTTTAATTATGTACATAGCTATGTACGTAAACACCAGAGTTTATAAAGAAAAATGTTCCTCAAGGAGGTAGCCAGATGGTTAAGGCTTTTACAGTATTCCATTTTTAGCTAAACAAAGGAAAAGGAATTTGGGACTTCTAGGTTAGCAGGCAAGTTATAGGAAGGTGACCAAGAAAAGTATGGTAAACAAGGATTGTTTAGTGCTTTCTCCACTGATAAGAGTTATTGAGTCCTCTTCTCCGTAAGGGAAAAGGAGACACCTTTAAAGATGGAAATTTTCTAAATTTCCTTTATTAAAGGAAAATTTTTGTGCCCTACTTTTAGAGCTTTTTCTGTGTCTGTTGGTCTTGATGGCCTTTAGCTAAAATATTCAACGTAACAAAAAGGCATATTTTGGGGGGTATAGCATATCTTGGTACCCTTCGTGGTGACAAATTCCATTTCTGTTGGGCATTCCTAGGGGTTAGTGCTAGATTTCCCTGCTGACCAACTGGGAAAATGAGGTGGGAACAGAAAAGGGCATTGTGGCTGTCTCTCTAACAGTCTTTCTTCAGATGATCACTCAAAGCCAACTGTCCCCTACCTGTGACTGGGCTAAAGAAATGTGAGATGTTTTCACCAAAGTTGTCAGGGGAAAGAGCCAGTTGTCTTTGAGTCCTGCACATGGACAAGGACACACGTGTTCCCAGTTTTGCTGGTAGCCATATTATGACAATGAGGAAAAGCAACCCTACAACAAAGTGAGTGTCATAAATAGCAGCACGGAGAAGGAAGCTGGATTCTAGATGATATTGCTGAACCATGGAATCGATTGAATTACTTAAGATAATAAATTCCCTTATGGTTTAGGACATTTTGAGTTCGTATTCTGTTACTGGAAGCCTAAAAACAACAGAGCCCACGGAAGGAGTCAGTGTTCTCCATAGCTCAAAGGAGCACCTCTGGAGTTAAACTCTCGAGCAGTACCTGGGCAGGCCAACATTGCTCTCCTAAGTCCCAGCTTGACCAGCTGCCAGAGGAGGCAGACATTTTGATGAGGGAAGGTGGTCAGCAAGGGGGCAAGGAGCAGTGATGTTGAAACCAGCAAGTCTGTGAAGTCAGTTAAAATGTGCCAAAATATTTGGGTGAGGTAGATGGGGAGACGAACATTAAAGAGAGGAAAAATGAAGAGAAAAAAGGAGAGGCCAGAGATTGCTTTTCCTATACTCTGGAAAAGTACCAGTTCCATATGAATTACCTGGTTTACTTGTTTGTTTTTAAAGATCAGCTAGAACTTACCTCTGAATCTATCTGATTCTGGTGATTTTTTAGATAGTAGGTCTTTGAAGCTTCCTTCTGTCTCTTCTGTAGCATTTGATCTATTCAAGTTTTTTGTTTCTTCTTGGGTCAATTGTGTTAGTTTATATTTTGCAGGAACATCATTTATTCCCTCTAGGTTTTTTGAAATCTTGCCATTGAATCTAATATTCTCTTACAATGTTTTCAGTGTCGTATCTTTGATTGTCTCTCTCTCAGTTCTTATCTTGTGTATGTTTCTCTTAGTCAGCCTTCTATTGACTTTCCTTTTTAGGTTTATTTATCCTTTCTACTATTTTACTTATTATTTTGCTTTCCCGTTCATTATTTTCCTTCCTCACTACTTTAATCTTTCCACTTTTGTTTGGTTTTGTTTTCTTTTTCTAATTTCTTAAAGATGAGTATTGTTCTTTACTTTTCAGCTCTTAATTTTTAATGGCAAAGGCACTTAAAGCTATAAATATTCCTCTCATAGATTTCCATATGTCTTACTGGTTTGACATAAATAGTAGCTCTTGCCATTGCTTTGAAATCATTTTTAATTTTGGTTTTTATTTTCTTTTTGACCCAGAGCTATTAAAGTGTTGTTACTTTATTAAAGTGTTGTTGTTAATTCATAAGTGTTTAGAATTTTTGTCATTCTTTATTTCTTATTTCTGAGTTTTATTAAAGAATATGACCTGTAGGCCGGGTGCGGTGGCTCACGCCTGTAATCCCAGCACTTTGGGAGGCCGAGGCGGGCGGATCACGAGGTCAGGAGATCGAGACCATCCTGGCTAACACGGTGAAACCCCGTCTCTACTAAAAATGCAAAAAATTAGCCGGGCGAGGCGGCGGGCGCCTGTAGTCCCAGCTACTCGGGAGGCTGAGGCAGGAGAATGGCGTGAACCCGGGAGGCGGAGCTTGCAGTGAGCCGAGATCGCGCCACTGCACTCCAGCCTGGGCGACTAAGCGAGACTCTGTCTCAAAAAAAGTTACGTTTTTTCAACCAAGAGTATGACCAAATGTCATAAATACTCCATGAACATGCAAAACTATGAATATTTTCTACTTAATACTTTCTACTCAAAGGATATATGGTTTAATATTGTAGGGTAGGAAGAATATCTTCTCACTTCTAAGTTGTTTGCTGAGGCTGTAAGATACAGATTAACAAGAGAAAAGTATACAAATTTATTTAAAATCTGTTTTACATAACACAGAAGTGGAAATGAAGACCCAAAGAAACAGTTAACCCTGAGTATTTTTATACTAGGTTTGACAAAGAGTAGAAAGTTGTCGAAAAATATGATGGGGCAGAGAGGGTTTGAGCTAGGATAGCAAACTGGAGGAAACTCAGCAAGGCTTATTGGTTTAAATTACTTTCAACATCCCTCCATCTTCCCATCTTCGGTGTTAAAGATGTGCTTCTCTCTGAGTATCGAGAAGGTACCTCTCATGTGAGGGTCTTATGTCGTATTTCAGGGAGAAGAAAGAGTCAGAGTGTCCTTCCTCTACCTGCCGTTTTTCAGATTCCTTCAGCTTGAAATATTCAATATGGCAAGCTGCCATATTTTGGGGTAGTATATCCTGAACCCCATCATTTCAATAGTTTTACTGTTTAATTTCTGCTTGTCATTATTACTATTTTTTGCCCCATTGGATTTGGATGATTCTGAAAGACATATATATTTCTAAATGAAGTTATCCTTGCATTTCTAACACTTTATATATTTATCTGCTGTATCTAATACATACAAAGTAATGACTAGTGTATCTTTTACCTAAATTGTACTTTTTAGCCTAGGATGGTGACTGATGCCTCTAATCCTAGTGTTTTGGGAGGCCAAGGTAGGAAGATCTCTTGAGCCCAGTAGTTCAAGGTTGCAGTGAACTATTATCATGCCACTGTATTTCAGCTTGGTCAACAAAGTGAGACCCTGTCTCAAAAAAAAAAAAAAAAAAAAAAAATTTCTTTTTATCATTATGTATTATTCATCTTTAATTTCATTGGTGGTTTTAAGCTTAAATTCTGCCCATCTGGTATTAACGTGAATTTCTGCTTTCTCTTTGTGATATCTCTTTGTCCATTTCATTTTTCAGTCTTTAGAAAACTCACTATTTTAAGCATTAAAAAACAATAAACAGTGTATTGCTTGATATTGTTATTTAACTCAACCCGCCAGTCTCTGTTTTTCAATAGAAAAGTTTAGCCCATTCATGTTAAGTATAACAACTATTTTATTCATTCTATTTTATTTAATATTTATCTTTGGTCTTACTTTGCATTTCCTCTTTTTTCTTTCTTCATTTTTGCTGATTTGTTCAGGTTGCTCTACATTCTCATTTTCTTATTAATTACCTTCCCTTTATCATCACACACAAGTGTCTGGACTATCATATGAAATCCTCATGCTTTTTCCTTTCAACCAAATCACTCCTTTTCTCACTGTTCCCACCAATAAATGAGACCTTTGAATACCTTTACTTCTCCGTTCTTCCTGCCAGGTTACCTTTAAATTTTTACTCTACAGAATAGAATCTATTCTACTTTCTTTTTTATTTTATTTTATTTTTTTCTTGAGATGGAGTTTTGCTCTTGTTGCCCAGGCTGGAGTGCAATGGTGCCATCTCAACTCACTGCAATCTCTGCCTCCCGAGGTTCAAGCGATTCCCCTGCCTTAGCCTCCCGAATAGCTGGGATTACAGGCACACATCACCATGCCCAACTGATTTTATATTTTTAGTAGAGATGGGGTTTCTCCATGTTACTCAGGCTGGTCTAGAACTCCAGACCTCAGGTGATCCGCCCACCTCGCCCTCCCAAAGTGCTGAGATTACAGGTGTGAGCCACCACGCCCAGCCCTATTCTACTTTCAAATACTTTTTTTGCTGATACGGCTTAATACTTTGGGTTCTAGGCTATTATTAGATTTCTCTTGCAGTAAATTCTTCTTTTTAAGATTGCTTATTTAGCTATTAATCTCACTCTGTTAACACCTATTTGCATCTAACTTTACTTACTGCAAGCTATACTGCTTACCATTCTTTTTTTTTTTTTTTATAGTAAACTTTATTTTCAATGATATTTCACTTAACATAATTTCAAAGTCAGTCTGTGGTCTAAGATGAGCAGAAGAACAGATACTCTATTTTTTCACACTGTTCCTCTGAGCACGGAATGGGGTTTCAGGGTTCTCAATGTCAACACCTAACATTTTACCCTTGAGATTTACCTATAGATACAGAAAGAAGAGAACATCAATATACAAGAATCGATCTCTGTGAGGGTCTCAATAAGCTCATGTTACATCCTCATTATAACCTCTGTAGGGTTATAATGGTAACAACTGATTTTCCACCCCTCCACCAAGTTTGGTGTCTTTTTTTTTTTTAGGTAAAATGTCAAATGCAAAAATGCTGCACTTATTTCTCTTAATACATTGAAAATAGGGGAAGATGCAGATTTTTAATCCTTCATGAGTCCAAGCTGGAACATGACTTCTGCTAATCAGATGTCATCAACATACGAACTCCAACTTTGGCGGCCATCAGCAAACTGGCACCTGCAATTAAACCTACAGGCATGACTTTTCCATAGTAGTAGGATCTCAATCCCAAAACACCAACAAAAGTAACAGATGTAGCAGCCAGGAAAACCCAAACGTTCCTTGGATCCTGAGACATCTGGTAAGAACCCAGGCCAGCGAGGCTGCCGAAGAGCAGCCCTGCAGCCAGGGACGCCACCCTTCCTGTTTTTACATAGCCAACGATCCCACCAGAAACAACCACTGCTGTGTAGCCAAAGCCAAACCAATGCAAAGGCACTAATGGGAGGGGGCTCTTCTCCATTCTTCTCTTCTCAGTCCAAACAGGAGACTACCCTAGGCCTGCATCGATCTCCCGAAGGCCCGCGCGGTCCACAAGCGCGCACAAGCCGCGAGGCACACCAGCCAGGTCTCGCCGGAAACGCGTTTGCGTCCGCGCTGCGTCCCTGGAGCGCGGCAGGGCGGGGAGACAGGCGGGGCGTCGTGTCGCCTGCGCAGTCTGCTTACCATTCTTGTTTCCTCTCTTCATCTTCTACTCTGACCTGGTTTCCCTAAAATGGAATAGGAGGATGATATTTTCTATGAATTCCTGCATAGCCACAAATACATTTTTTCTAATGATAAAAGTATGATAATATCTTGCCTCAGATATAAAATTCTTAGATTGTAGTTCTTTTCTCTCTGATATTAGTAATTTTTATTAGCTCCTGAGTTGTAGATGACACAGCCCTGTATCAGTCTAATGTTTCTCCTCCTTCTCCTTCTTCTTCTTCCCCTTCTTCTTCTTTTTCATCTTCTTCCTCTCCTTCTTCTCCTCCGCCTCCTCCTCCTCCTCCTCCTTCTTTCTTCTTCTTCTTCTTCTTCTTCTTCTTCTTCTTCTTCTTCTTCTTCTTCTTCTTCTTCTTCTTCTTCTTCTTCTCCTCTTCTTTTTCTTCCTCTTCTATATGTGTGTATATATATATATATATGTCTATAGACAGATATTTGCATACTTGATCTTTCTGTCTCTGTATTTATAAGATTTATCTTAATCCTTGGAGTTCAGAAATCTTACCAGAGTATGTCTAAGTGTGTGGATCTTGGCAGTACATTTCCATCTGCTGACTTGAATAAATCTAATTTTAACTAATTTTGCCTCTCCTCAATCTGTGCTCTTACGTTTTTCTAATATTTACATGTAGGTCTCCTGCATCTTTCTTCCAGCTCTGCTATCTTTTTGCTCATGATTTCTACCTCTTTGAATTGTTGCTCCTTATTTTGAGATACTTCTTCCAGTTGTGCTTTCAGGCTACTAATTTGAACCCAACATAAATCATCTTCTTCAGTTCACCCACTTGCTTGTTCAGTTAAAAAGTCATGGGTTGCTCTTTTTTTTTTTTTTTTTTTTTCCGGTCATTTTTCAGTTATTTTGTTATTGTTGTTTGGGTTTTCATTTTTTATATTTTTAAATATTATAAGTAATACCCTTAAGTTCACTTTTAATTTTTTCTAGATCAAGTTGTTGCCTCTCTTCTCTAGCAGTTATGTTTTGCATGGAACTCCTGCTGTGAAGGTTATGCTATTTTAGCCTTAGAGCATTTATTCTCTAAATCAGTCCTTCTCAAACTTTAATGTGTATATGAATCACTCAGGAATCTTCTTAAACTGTTGATTCAAATTCAGAATATCTGGAGTGTGATCTGAGTGTCTGCATATCTAACAAGTTATGCCAATATTTCTACACCTATTTCTAACAGGTGATGCCAATGCTGCTGGTCTATGGACTACACTTCCAGTAACACAGCACTCAAACATTAGTATACATCAGAACTGCCTAAAGGGTTTATTAAAATGGGATCATTGGTTCTACACCCAGCGTTTCTGATTCAGTGGGTCTCAGATAGTGCCTGAACATTTGCATTTCATTTTCATGTGTGTGTGTGCTGTGTGTGTTTGCGCATGTGTGTGTAGATAGTAGGTATATATATTTATGAGGCACATGAGATATTTTGATACAGGCATACCATGTGTAATAATTACATCAGGGTAAATGGGGTATCCATCATCTCAAGCATTTATCCTTTCTTTGTGTTGCAAACAATCCAATTCTACTCTTTTAGTTAATTTAAAATGTACAATAAATTATTGTTCACTGTAGTCACCCTATTGTGCTATCAAATACTAGATCTTATTCATTCTATATATATAGCTATATATAGATATTTGCATACTTGATCTTTCTGTCTCTGTATTTATAAGATTTGTCTTAATCCTTGGAGTTCAGAAATCTTACCATATTTTTGTACCCATTAACCATCACCACTTTCTCCCCCACCTCCGCCAACTATCCTTTCCAGGCTCTAGTAACCATCATTTTACTCTCTATATTTATGAGTTCAATTGTTTTAATTTTTAGCACCCACAAATAAGTGAGTGCTAAATGTGAAATTTGTCTTTCTGTGCCTAGCTTGTTTCACTTAGCGTAATGCCTCCGGTTCCACCTATGTTGTTGCAAATGACAGGATATTATTCTTTTTTGTGGTTGAATAATACTCGGTTGTGTATATATACTACATTTTCTGTATCCATATGTCTGTTGATGGGCACTTTGGTTGCTTACAAATCTTAGCTATTGTGGGTAGTGCTGCAATAAACATGGGAGTGAAGATATCTCTTCGATATTGCTTTGATGTGCTTACTTTTGGGTGTATATCTAGCAGTGGGATTGCTGGATCACATGGCAGTTCTATTTTTTATTTTTTGAGGAAACTCCAAACTGTTCTCCATAGTGGTTGTACTAATATACATTCCCACCAACAGTGTATGGAGGTTCCCTTTTCTTCACATTCTCACCAGCATTTGTTATTGCCTCCCTTTTGGATAAAAACCATTTTAACTGGGGTGAGATGATACCTCACTGTAGTTTGTATTTGCATGTCTCTGATGGTCAATGATGTTGAGCACCTTTTCATATACTTGTTTGCCATTTGTATGTTTTCTTTTGAGAAATATCTATTCAGATTTTTTGCCCATTTTTTAATCAAATTATTACATTTTTTCCTGTGCAGTTGTTTAAGCCCCTTATATGTTCTGGTTATTATTCCTTTGTCAGATGAATAGTTGGCAGATATTTTGTCCTATTCTGTGGATTGTCTCTTCACTTTGTTGATTGTTGCCTTTGCTGTGAAAAATTTTAACTTGATGCGATACTATTTTTTCATTTTTGCTTTGGTTGCCTGTGCTTTTGTGATATCACTCAAAGAATCTTTGCCCAGATGTTTTGGAGAGTTTCTTCAATGTTTTCTTTTAATAGTTTCATAGTTTGAGGCCTTAGATTTAAGTCTTCAATCCATTTTGATTTTATTTTTCTATTTTGGTAGAGATAGCGGTCTAGTTTCATTCTTCTGCATATTGATATCTAGTTTTCCCAGCACCATTTATTAAAGAGACTGTCCTTTCCCCAATGTATGTTCTTGGTACCTTTGTAGAAGATGAGTTCACTGTAGATATATGGGTTTATTTCTGGGTTTGCTATTCTGTTCCATTGGTCTATGTGTCTGTTTTTATGCTAGTACCATGCTGCTTTGATTACTGTAGCTCTGTAGTATAAATTGAAGTGAAGTGAAGTAATGTGATTCTTCTAGTTTTGTTCTTTTTGCTCAAGATAGTTTTGGCTATTCTGGGTCTTTTGTGGCTCCATATAAATTTCAAAATTATTATTTCTATGTTTGTGAAGAACGTCATTGGTATTTTGATAGGGATTGCATTAAATCTGTAGATTGTTTTGGGTAGTATGGATATTTTAACCATATTGATTCCTCTAGTCCATGAACATGAAATATTTTCCAGGCCGGGCGTGGTGGCTCATGCCTGTAATCCCAGCACTTTGGGAGGCCAAGATGGGCAGATCACAAGGTCAGGAGATCGAGACTATCCTGGCTAACACGGTGAAACCCCGTCTCTACTAAAAATGCAAAAAATTAGCCGGGCATGGTGGCGGGCGCCTGTAGTCCCAGCTGCACGGGAGGCTGAGACAGGAGAATGGGCGTGAACCCGGGAGGTGGAGCTTGCAGTGAGCTAAGATGGCACCACTGCACTCCAGCCTGGGCGACAGAGCAAGACTCTGTCTCAAAAAATATATATATATATTTTCCATTTTATAGTGTCCTATTCAATTTGAAACATCAATGTTTTATAGTTTTCATTATAGAGAGCTTTCACTTCTTTGATTAAGTTTATTCCTATGTATTTTATTTTATTTGTAGCTATTATGAATGAAATTATTTTCTTGATTTATTTTTCAGATTGTTTGCTATTGGCAAATAGACAGGCTATTGATTTTTGTAGGTTGATTTTGTATCCTGTAACTTTACTGAATTTGTTATCGGTTCTAGCAGATTTTTTGGTGGAGTCTTTAGATTTTTCCAAATGTAAGATTATATCATCTGCAAACAAGGATAATTTGATTGCTTCCTTTCCAATTTGGATGCTGATATGGTTTGAATCTGTGTCTCTGCCCAAATCTTATGTTGAGTTGTAATCCCCAATGATGGAAGTAGGGCGTGGTGGGAGGTGATTGGATCATGGGGGTAGAGGTCTCATGAAAGGTTTAATACCATCCCTGTTGGTGCTGTTCTCATAATAGTGAGGAAGTTCTTGTGAGATATGCTTGTTTAAACGTATGTAGCATCTCCCCACTCTCTTTCTTGCTCCTACTCTGACCATGTAAGATGAGCCTGCTTCCCCTTTGCCTTCTGCCATGATTGTAAGTTTCCTGAGGCTTCCCCTGAAGCTGAGCAGACGGCCAGCATCATGCTTCCTGTACAGCCTGCAGAACCGTGAGCCAATTAAACCTCTTTTCTTTATAAATTACCCAGTCTCAGGCATCCCTTTATAGCAATGCAAGAATGGACTAATACAGATACCCTTTATTTCTTTCTCTTGTCTTATTGCTCTAGCTAGGACTTCCAGTACTATGTCAAATAATAGCAGTGAAATTGGGCATCGTTGTCTTGTTCCAGACCTTTGAGAAAAGGCTTTCAGTTTTTCCTCATTTAACATAATACTATCTGTGGGTAGTCTGTCATATGTGGCTTTTATTGCGTTGGGATATGTTCCTTCTATAAACAGTTTTGTGAAGGTTTTTATCATGAAGGGATGTTGAATTTTATCAAATGCTCATTCAGCATCAATTGAAATGATCATATGTTTTTTGTCCTTCATTCTGTTGATATGATGTATCACACTGACTGATTTGCATATGCTGAACCATCTATGCATCCTTGGGATAAACCCCACTTGGTCATGATAAATGATCTGTCTAATGTATTGTTGAATTGAGTTTAGTAGTATTTTGTTGAGTATTTCTGCATCGGCCTGTAGTTTTCTTTTTTTGTTGTGTCTCTGTCTGATTTTGGTATCAGGATAATACTGGCCTCATAGACTGAGTTTGGAAGTATTCCCTCCTCTTCTATTTTTTGGAATAGTTTGAGTAGGATTAATGTTCGTTATTTATTACATGTTTGATAAAATTCAGCAGTGCAGCCATTGGGTCGTGGGCTTTTCTTTGCCAGAAGACTTCTTATTATGGCTTTGATCTCATTACTTGTTACTGGTCTGTTCAGGTTTTGGATTTCTTCATGATTCAATCTTTGTAGTTTGTGTCTAGGAATTTACCCATTTCTTCTAGGATTTCGCTTTTCTAACACATTCCCAGGTGATGCTGATGCTACTGGTCTGTGATGCACACTTTGAGATCCACTACTCCAGATGGAACTCAGGTCCAGCTGTTGGGGCACCTTATGTGTACACACTCAAGCCAAAGGTAAGAGCCACAGTTGGCTCTACCAGGGAGGTAGGTGGTATACAGCAAGTTCAGCAAGTTGCTGGCTCTTTTTCAGAGCACTGGAAGAACATCCTGGTGGTCTTCTTGCTACAAAGATCAGTGGCCTTTCAGCCTCGGAGAAGGAGTAGATTTGGCCCATTTGTTTAACTCTCCTGCCAAAGAGACCAGCAGGCTTTTCAGGAACACCCACCTGTGCTAGTGCCATCTGTCTCCCCACAGAGAGCTACAGATCTCCTCAGAGCCAATCTGATACTGGCCTCCAGGCTCTGATTCCAACTACAGGACAAAATTCCTGCCCCAGCTACCAGATTTCTCCATCCATCACTACTTAGATTAAGGCCATGCTCCACTCCTCCAGGCTCGGCCTGTCTTCCAACTGCAAGAACCACTGAGCTCATAAAGGAGTGCAATTGGATTGGTGCGATAGAGGAGGAACGAGGAACACTATCTTCCAAACTTCTCAAGTGTTTAGTAGGAGAAAAGCTGGAACTAGAAGAGTCAGAAAGGTCCTATGGAAGATGGACATGTTGAGCCTTAAAGAACGGGTAGACTTAGAACTGGGAAAGGAAGAGGTAAAGTAGGTACAGCCTACTTTAAGACATAAAATCAGGAAACCCTGTGTGATGATTACCCTGAATGGAATTTCTGGGAGTCATGGCACATAAAATTGGTTGAATGAAATTTGATTCTGGCAGGGAGCGGTGGCTCACATCTGTAATCACAGCACTTTGGAAGGCAAAAGCAGGTGAATCACTTGAGGTCAGGAGTCCAGGACCAGCCTGGCCAACATGGTGAAACCCCATCTGTACTAAAAATTCAAATATAATTAACTGGGCTTGGGAGTGCATGCCTGTAATCCCAGCTACTCAGGAGGCTGAGGCAGGAGAATTGCTTGAACCCAGGAAGCAGAGGCTGCACTGAGCTGAGATTGCACCATAGCACTCCAGCCTGGGTGAGAGGGTGAGACCCTATCTCAAAAAGAAAAGAAAAAACTTGATTCTGATCAAGGAAATCTATGATTGCTAGACTGATAAATTTTGAGTTTCATCTTGAATATGGTAGAAAGCAAGATGACATAGTGAAATAGCATGAATTTTTTGGCTCAAAGTGAATGAGCATGAACTAATGCCAACTGGGCATTTCCTAGCTTTATGAACTTGGGCAAACTGCTTAATTCTCTGACCTTGATCCTGTAAAATGGAGATAGCTATGCCTTCCTCCAGATCTCTTATTAGGAGATCATATGTGTAAAAGATAAAGACTGGCACAGGACTGAACCTGTCTTCCTTTCCTGGTGGTATTGAGTTGGGGATGAACTGAGATCCTGCTCAGATCAGCTGCCTAGAGGAAACAGCAACGTTGTTGAGGGAAAGAGGTTAAGAATGTGACAAGGAGAAATCATTTTGAAACAGACAAGGCTGAGAAGGTACCAAAATGTATTTGTGTGTTTGTGAGGGCAGTTTTTTGAGAGACAAGTTGTTGAAAAGGCAGTGGGGAAGACAGGATAATAAAGAGGAGAAAATCAACTGAGACAGTGAAGTAAGAAGAAACTCAAGATTTCCTTCACATTTTTGACTCAAAGCAGCCATGTAGTAGACATAGAAAGTGTCACAGAATGACCTATCGGGCATTAAATCGGATGGTTAAACTATGGCGGGTAGTAGAAGGAAGAAACCAACCACCAAAAAAGTTGTAGATTCCTTCAGAAGCTGATATGTAACTTAAAGTAACTTTTTCGAAGTTCAGAATTATTTATCTCCTGTTTGTTTGTTTGTTTGTTTGTTTTGACAGAGTCTCCCTTTATCGCCAGGCTGGAGTGCAGTGGCACAATCTTGGCTCACTACAACCTCCGCCTCCTGGTTTCAAGCTATTCTCCTGCCTCAGTCTCCTGAGTAACTGGAATTACAGGTGTGCGCCACCACACCCAGCTAATTTTTGTATTTTTAGTAGAGACAGGGTTTCACTGTGTTAGCCAGGATGGTCTCAATCTCTTGACCTTGTGATCTGCCTGCCTTAGCCTCCCAAAGTGCTGGGATTACAGGTGTGAGCCACCGTGCCCAGTCTTTTAGCTCCTTAACTCTACATATACACATACTTTTTTTTTTCTTAAACATAAAAAAGTGAAATGTCTATGATATTTATAACAGAAATTGGGCCATCCTGCCAAAGAAGATTCATAGTCACTAATTTTAGGATGAATATGATTAATCTCTGAAGTACCAGAAGAAAAATGTAATGCCCAAATAAGAGATACTATCTTCATCAATTGTTTAAGTATTAATCTAAAAGGACAGATTTCAGATCTTTAAAAAAATGATTATATGAAGCTCACAAATATTTCTCAGGTATATCGTATGTTTTAAAAGGCTGAAGAAAATGTCTATGGTAAATGCTGCAGACGCTTTGAAGACTATTCTTATTCAGATCAATTAAAATAAATATGTATGCAAAAGTGTCTAGCATGATGGCCAGCAAACAACAAGTTTAATAAATGTTAGGGAGGGGCCAGGCATGGTGGCTCACACCTGTAATCCCAGCACTTTGGAAAGCTGAGGCAGGCCCATCACTTGAGACCAGGAGTTTGAGATCAGCCTGGGAAACATAGTGAGACTCTGTCTCTATAAAAAAATATATATATATGGCCTGGTGAGGTGGCTCACACCCATAATCCCAGCACTTTGGAAGGCTGAGGAGGGTGGATTACCTGAGGCCAAGAATTCAAGACCAGCCTGGCCAACATGGAGAAACTCCGGCTCTAGGAAAAAAAACAAAAATTAGCCAGGCATGGTGGCCTATGCTTGTAATTCCAGCTACTCGGGAGGGTGAGGCAGAAGAATCGCTTGAACCCGGGAGGTGGAGGTTGCAGTTAGCAGAGACTGTGCCACCGCACTCCAACCTAGGCTACAGAGTGAGACTCAATCCCAAAAACAAACAAACAAAGCAAACAAACAAAATAAACAAATAAATAAGTAAATACAATGTTAGGGAAATCAAATTAAGCTCTTTAACCCAAATTTAATCTGAAGTACCATCAAGACTTCTGCTTCCTTTGGCTGTGCATTGGCACACTCTGCCTGCTGGTCCTGGTATGCCTCAGGTCCTCTTGCTGTTAGTGCCTCATCTATTCCAGCATTTACCTTTTTTACACCCATGCCTAAAAGGAACGAATATGACAGTTCTGTAAAAGAATACAAAAGTAATTTATAGACACTTTTGCACATCTGGAATTTAATTTTTTTAAGTGGTTCTCTGCCTTTTCTACCTCAGAGCATAGAGATGAAGGGCCTAACCCCTGGGGTCAGAGAGATGCAAGTTCAAATCCTGGGCCTCCCACTGAGACTATTAACTTGAGCAAGTTACTAAGCATCACTGAGCATTAGTTTCCTCATCTGTAAAATGGGAGTTAAAACTCTGTACTTCAAATGAGATAATGTAGGTAAAGATGTGGCAAGGTGTCAGATGCGTAGTAAGCCTTGATAAGCAATGCTGAGTATTGTGACTTATAGCGTGTGTAACTGTAATAACTATATACCGTATACATCTAGATAATATACATCTATAATTATTTTTAAACACCCTTATAATATCCCTCCCTAAATTCCTATAATTCTGCAGTTTTGATATTTAGAATAGAAAAAGTGAATCACAAATTGTAAAAGAAATATAATTGCTAGTTGAGTAGAATATTTACAGTTAATATATGGTGCTGGCTTTATCTTAGAACTATAATCTAGAGATGTATATTGACTTTGAAAAAGATTACATTATCTTAGATACAAAGTGGAAAAGTGCTCATAATATCTGGGCAACAAAAACAAGTTGAATGTAAAAGTATTTATTCACTTTTGGACTCTCATATTAATTTGAATTGGCAAATTGATATTAACTTACACAGTATCTTTATATCCATGAATTAAATTAATTCAGAGCTTTTTTCCAAAGGAGCCAAACCTCATTAATAATTTTATTTGGTTGTTATCTAGAATGTTGTAACAATTTCTAAATGTCAGGTTATAGAAATTTCTAGTATACAGAAATCTCATTTCAGAATTCAGAAACCTTTTTGTTTACTTCTTTCAGTATGTATGTATGTATGTATGTATGTATGTATGTATGTATTTTGAGATGGAGTTTCACTCTTGTTGTCCAGGCTGCAGTGTAATGGTGCAATCTCGGCTCACCGCAACCTCTGCCTCCCAGGTTCAAGCAATTCTCCTGCCTCAGCCTCCCAGGTAGCTGGGATTACAGGCGCCTACCACCATGCCCAGCTGATTTTGTGTATTAGTAGAGACAGGGTTTCACCTTGTTGGTCAGGCTGATCTCGAACTCCTGACCTCAGGTGATCTGCCCACCTCGGCCTCCCAGACTGCTGGGATTACAGGCGTGAGTCACCGTGCCTGGCCTATTTATTCATTTTTAATTTCATTTCTTTTTTTTTTTTTTTTTTAGAGACAGGGTGTTGCTACATTGCTCAGGCTGGTCTTGAACTCCTGGGCTTAAGCCATCCTCCCACCTCTGCCTCCCCAGTTACTGAGATTACAAGCAGGAGGCATCACACCCAGCTTGCTCCTTTTAATACTGGTATGCCCTAGCCAATGATTCTTTAAATAATATTACTGCTCAATATCATCCTTATTAAAAAGTGGCTGGATTTCATACTAAAATCAGGAAAACATAAGGAAGAGAAGTACAATATTGTGATTTATAATAAGGAATACATATTTTGGTCTTTATCCTCAATTCTTGGCACAGAGCTCCTAAAACCCTTGTCATGTCCTAAGCAATAGGGGTGGTAGGTGCATCTTTGTTCCCAATATTTTTTTTCCCCAGTTCCTGATGCAGAGCTCCTAATCCCTTGGAAACCCCTGAGTGACAACAGTGTCTTTTGTTCTAATGAGGCAACCCTCAGTAGGTTCTTGGATGAAGGCTGGACACCAGAAAAACCAAGCCATGATTAGAAGCTTGGAAACTTCAGACCCATTCCCCATCCTCTGGGTTTCAGAGACCTTCTGGATTGCTGAGCACCTGGAGGTGCTGGGAGGGTGGCATGACCATGCCCCATGCCCCATACCTTGTCCTATGCATCTCTTCCATCTGGCTGTTCATTTGTGTCTCTTAGAATATTTTTTCTAATAAGTTGGCAATAACAAGTAAACTGTTTTCCTGGGTTCTATGAGCCATTCTCATAAATTATTGAACCTGAGACGGAGTCATGGGAACCTCCAGTTTGTAGCCAAGTCCAGTAGAAGTTATGGTAACCTGAGGATCTACTACTTGCAGTTGGCATCTGAAGTGGTGGATAGCCTCATGGGACTGAGCCCTTCGCCTGTGGGATCTGACGCTATTTCCAGTATCAACTGGTGTCGGAATATGGGTCAGTGTGGGAAAAAAAAATCCACACATCTGTTCACAGAAGCATTGAATGTTGAGAGTACGGTAGGAAGAAAATCCAGATTTTTCACTAAACCGGAAGTCAAAGCTATCTCCAATGGGGATGGCAGGAAGATACAGTTGTGACTGAGTAAAGAAAGAAGTAGCGGAGAGAAAGCAAAAGGACTGTCTCCTTGGAATAAACTGAGCAGTCCCCCATGAAACGCCAGCTGTGAACTCTGAGATGCCTCAGAGCAGGAGTGAGTAGCGTAGGCTGTGTTCATCGAGGCTCTGGAGGACACGAAAGGGGATGCTATCCAGTTATGCAGTGCCCAATCAACACAAATACTCATCTGGGGGCATATGAGGAAATGCTGCAAAGGGATGACTAACCCTCGGCACTGGAAGGACTGGCAGTGCCTACCTAAATGATTCACTGAGGGAAATTACCTTGTGTGTTGAGATTAAGATTGTCAGGTTTTATTTCATCATTGGAGAAATTGGAGAGAAATATCTCCTCATATAAGAGAGCATTTTGGCTGACTGACTGCTAATGTCGCGACTGACACATTCACCCCATTCCTCACTGTGTTTCCAATCACCCTCACACTAAACCCGTATGTAGCCTTTGATGTATATGGAGTCTTCTGCTTCGTGACTGATTAGAGGACATGAGTTTTGTTGAGAGAATGTCTCAAAAGACAGGGGAGAGATGATGATTATAGCACCTATGTTGTACTGATGCCTTAGTCCAGCCTGGTTGGGGGGTCGGGGGGGGAACTAGAAACTGGAGGAATGTCCCCAAAAGAATGTTTGAGGTTCTGGGCCGGTCGCGGTAGCTTATACTTGTAATCCCAGCACTTTGGGAGGCCAACGCGGGCAGATCACCCGAAGTCAGGAGTTTGAGACAAGCCTGGCCAACATGATGAAACCCCATCTCTACTAAAAATACAAAAATTAGCCCTGTATGGTGGCACACACCTGTACTACTCAGGAAGCTGAGGCAGGAGAATCGCTTGAACCCGGGAGGTGGGGGTTGCAGTGAGCCAAGATCGCGTCACCGCACTCCAGCCTGGGTGACAGAGTAAGACCCTGTCTCAAAAAAAAAAAATGTTTGAGGTTTTGGCCATCGAATTAGTGCCAGATGCTGACAGATCTATTTTCTTGGGAGACTTTAAGGTTCTGGGAGAGGGTAAAGGCCAGAAGCTGGAAGAATAGAAAGGACTCTAAATGTAATCAGATCTGCTTAAGGGCCCACATGACCAAGGGTAGCAGAGAATTAGAAAGAGGCCTTTCTCCCTTCCTCTGTACAAAATCCCACACCACACTCATACCCGAGAATACAGCACCTTTGGCATAGACACCAGCATCCTCACCCCAGACAGTGGTGGCTGGCTGTGGTGGTTGGCTGTGGTAGGGACTAGATGGTGGACAGGCATCAGGAAGTGCAGCTGGAGGAGGACCCAGTGGATGCCATGTGCTGACTGCATTTGACAGACTGGTATGTGGACAGGTGCAAAGCACCCACTTGTAAAAAGTCCCCAGCATAAGTAGGGACACATTGTTGGGAGGCAGTGCTAAGTTACTACTTAAGCAGGTGGAGTGCTGCCTCAGGAAATTTCATGGGCTGGTGAGGACAGATAACATCAGGCTTATGCTTTCAAACAATAGAATGGCAACAGTCCAGGTAGCCTTTGTAGCTCTTGCCTCCATCTCAAAAAATAAAGGGGAAAAAAAGCAAAGAAAATTGGGACGAGACCCCAAATGTACCAGTGTCATGAACGTAGATTGATTCTCTTCAGGCTGAATGTGTAAAAATGCATTACTATTGTTTACAACAGGCCCTGAGGCAATTGTCTATCATTTTTAACTTTGAAAAGTAATTACATAAATTTGTGTCTAGATTATACAAATTGCAAATTGGAGCATTACCATAATTTGCCTTAATTTGCTTTGTAAAATGCCCGATTATCTACTGTGAGGTTGCAACCACAATTTAGAACCTAACAACTAATCTCTACCTTCCCCTTCTCTGTTTCTGATCTTCTACATCTCTGAAAGGCTCATACAAGACCTTCTGTGCCAATGTTATTTAGTTTGAATTAAGAAAACTAACATGGAGCTTAAACTACGGAGGTCTGTTCTCAAAGATGACACAAGGGAACATCAAAGCTCATCAGAACATCTGGACATACTAGCCGAGGGGGAGATTTTCATAAAGCTTTATTATCAAATGCAAAATTTGCACCAATATAATAATTCATCCTCTCAGAGTCTGCATCTTTCTTCTTTAAATTTGAAGCCTCAATTAATTGCAAATGTGGACCATTCTGGCGAAATAATATTTCCGGTTAATCAACTTTCTTTTTAAAAAGCAGTATTTTGTCAGCATATTTCTAAATACTTTACAAAACAACTGCTCTGCTTTAAGAGGTACAGTTTCATTGGGACATGACTAATATTATGTTGATGATTACAGACCTCACAATGCCTCTGCTTCATAATTCTGAACATCACTTCTCATTTTTCCAGTACCAAACACAGTATTTTCATTCATTCATTTATTCATCAATCCATTTAACAAATCTTGACTGAATGCCTACTCTGTGCCAGGTACTCTTCTAGAGACTGAGGGTACAACAGAGGCAAAACAGACAATAATCTCTTCTTCTATTGAGATTAAATTTGGGGTCAATATTATATATATGTTGACATGTATATATCAATATGTCAGTGTCATATATATATATGAAATAAGACATTGGATTGACTTATTGAGAAGTGCCTGTTCATGTCCTTTGCCCACGTTTAAATGTTTTTTTTGAGTTAATTTTTTTCTTCAACTTGTATTTTAAGCTCTTGTTGCCCAGGCTGGAGTGCAATGGTGCAATCTCAGCTCACTGTGCAGGATGTGGAGGTTTGTTACATAGGCAAACATGTACCATGGTGGTTTGCTACACAGATCAACCCATCACCCAGATATTAAACCCAACACTTATTAGCTATTCTTCCTGATGCTCTCTCTCCCACACCCCCAACAGGCCCCAGTGTGTGGTGTTCCCCACTATGTGTCTATGTGTTCTCATCATTCAGCTCCCACTTACAAGTGAGAACATGCGGTGTTTGGTTTTCTGTTCCTGCATTAGCTTGCTGAGGATAATGGTTTCTATCTCCATCCATGCCCCTGCAAAGGACATGATCTCATTCCTTTTTATGACTGCATAGTATTCCATGGTGTATATGCCTGCACACCTACAACCGTCTGATCTTTGACAAACCTGACAAAAACAAGCAATGGGGAAAGGATTCCCTATTTACTAAATAGTGCTTGAGAGCTGGCTAGCTATGTGCAGAAAATTGAAACTGGACCCCTTCCTTACACCTTACACAAACATTAACTCAAGATGGATTAAAGACTTTAATATAAAACCCAAAACTATAAAAACTCTAGAAGAAACTCTAGGCAATACCATTTGGGACATAGGCATGAGCAAAGATTTTATGACAAAAACGCCAAAAGCAAGAGCAACAAAAACAAAAATAGACAAATGGAATCTAATTAAACTAAAGAGCTTCTGCACAGCAAAAGAGACCATCATTAAAGTGAACAGACAACCTAGAGAATGGGAGAACATTTTTGCAATCTATCCATCTGACAAATGTCTAATATCCAGAATCTACAAGGAACTTAAACAAATTCATGAGAAAAAAAAAAAAACATTTAAATGTGGGCAAAGGACATGAACAGACACTTCTCAAAAGAAGACATTCGTGCAGCCAACAAACATATGGGGAAAAAAAGTAGTTGATTTTTTTTTTAACCACTGAGGTCAACTAGTTTTTTATTCAATACTTTCAGGAGACAGTATACATATACATACATACATATATGTATATAATGCTTCCAGGGAGTTAGGTTCCAATTAGTTAAGATATTTTCAACTATATTCTCTTTTTCTTGCTTGCTTGCTTTTTTTTCTTTTCTTTCTTTTTTTTTTTTTTTTGAGATAGGGTCTCACTCTGTAAGTGCAGTGGCACAATCATGGCTCACTATAGCCTCAACCTCCTGGACCTCAGCCTCCTCGGTAGTTGGGACTATAGGCACCTGCTGCCACGTGTGGCTAATTATTTGTATTTTTTGTAGAGATGGGTTTCTGCCATGTTGCCCAGGCTGGTCTTGAACTCCTGGCCTCAAGCAATCCTCTCACCTCATCTCTCAAAGTGCGGAGACTATACACATTAACCCCTGCACTTGGCCTCAACAGTATTTTCTTGATATATATTTCAGTGCAGTATTTTCGAATGTGTATCAGAAAGAACATTAGAATGAGATAGATTCTTTCATTAAATTTTTTTTGTTTTTTTTTTTTTTTGAGACGGAGCCTCGCTCTTGTTGCCCAGGCTGGAGTGCAATGGTGCAATCTCAGCTCACTGCAACCTCCCAGGTTCAAGTGATTCTCCTGCCTCAGCCTCCTAAGTAGCTGGGATTACAGGCGTGTGCCACCACGCCCAGCTAATTTTCTTTGTATTTGTAGTAGAGACAGAGTTTCACCATGTTGGCTAGGCTGGTCTTGAACTCCCAACCTCAGGTGATCCGCCTGCCTTGGCCTCCCAAAGTGCTGGGATTACAGGCATGAACCACCCCACCTGGCTGAGATAGATTCTTTCTAATATATATTAGAAAGAATACTGGCTTTCTAAATTCTTTTAAATTTGGAACATTTTTCTTCTCAGTCTAATTTATCTCCTCTACTGAAAAAAAAAATGTAAAACAATTCAACATTTTGTCAGTACTAAACAAAGGACAACACATCATTACCAACCATCACAACCTTCTGTGATTCCAATCCTGTCAAAAGAAACATCCTGTAATTTCCCCCTTCAAAATCAGAAAAATCCAACAAGATCAGTGCAGAAGTGCATTCTAATAATAGCCCGCTCCTAGTACTAATGGAAAGGCTGAAGGCTTCACAAACCTTTTCAAAGAACACTTTGATGTAATTTTGAAGTCACGAACAGTTCTGTTTCTCTAAGCAGGCATTTTTCAGAGGACTGAGTCCAGTTAGAAATCCTAAAACTGAAGAGCGCCAGTGAAACTTGAAGATGATTCAGAAAAGAACAGCTGAAATGACTGAAAGCCTGGGAGATCCTTCTAGTGACGGGGTGCTTGAGGAACCAAATGTATTTACCTGATTTGGTTGGATAAGAGAGAAGACTTAGAATTCACTGTGAATCACTGTAAGCAATAGACCTACAGTATTGAGAGAGCTAGAGTGATAAGAATACTACTGGCCTGGCACGGTTGCTCACGCCTGTAATCCCAGCACTTTGGGAGGCTGAGGCAGGCGGATCACAAGGTCAGGCGTTTGAGACCAGCCTGACGAACATGGTGAAACATCATGTCTACTAAAAATACAAAAATTAGCCGGGCGTGGTGGTGCATGCCTGTAATCCTAGCTACTCGGGAGGCTGAGGCAGGAGAATCACTTGAACCTGGGAGGCAGAGATTGCAGTGAGCCGAGATCATGCCACTGCACTCCAGCCTGGGTGACAGAATGAGACTCCGTCTCAAAAAAAAAAAAAAAAAAGAATACTACTATGTTCAGTGCTTTATACCTATTATCTTTTTAATACCCTTTCAGTAACTCAGGAGGCAGATTATTAGTGCTATTACTCCCATTGCACAGTTGATGAAAACTGAGGCTTAAGTAACTTGCACAAGGCCACATGGCTAGTAACAGTTGAGCTGCAACTTGAACTCAGACTGGCTCCAGACTCCCAGCTCTCACTTGCCACAGCATACTGCCTTAAGAGTAGAAACATCCAACTGCCCATAAGGATATGCAAAAATGAGGACATATAAACAAACAAGATTTTGAAACTCATCACTCCAGAGAGTATAAATGCAAATGGAGTGTCTTACTGGGATAGACAGAGTTTAGTTCTGCCCAACAGGTAAAAACTAGATGAGAATGACTTCAGGGGTCTCTCTTTTTTTTGGCAATGATTAAAAGGATGGTTTTTATTCTTTATACCATTTGGAAAACAGGTGACATAAAGAGGATTAACATCCTGATCAAATAACATATCTGATATCTTGGGAGTGTTAGCTACCCAATTAGGGAATGAACTTTTGCCAGTTAGGGAAAAATAGAGTGCTACAATTCAGGTACTCACAAATTCTAATAGTCAGGTAAACATGTATGTCATAGTGATTGTATATAGGTAAAGAAGTGGGCAGAATGTACATAGAAAACTTCCGAACTGTCTATCTCTTGCTGTCTAGGGATGGAATTTCTAAATATATTTTACTCTAGTGCCTAATAGAAAATTACCTCAAGGAAGTAGAGACCTTTTGAGAAATCTAAGATGGCAATGTGCTGGTGTTTCCTAAAATGTGCTCTGTGAGACACTTAAATAGGCAATGCATCTCAAAATTAGATTCCATGCTCAAAATAGACTCCCACATATCAACATCATATTAAAGGCTCAGAGAAGTTTAACAATAAAGAAATCGATTTAACTTGGGTTAACCAACACTTCCCAAATATACTGGCTACAGAACCATTTCTTTTTTTTGAATACCTATGTATCACCCCTTGAACCAGTATTTTACTGAACACATTACAGTAGACTGTTTAAAACTCACATCCTCGTAACTTTCACTACTTGAAATTACAAAGTGCTTTTGTTAATTGCATATTTTTGCTCAGCCATCTTAGAATTGTGTGCCATATGAGGACAGGGACTCATCTGTCTACAGACTTCCCACACTCATAAATTTTTTGTGTGTGCTGTAATAGACTTTGATTCCCTCAGTGTTCTGATAACTATGGAATCCTGATCATGACTCCAAGGAAGACAAGGGCCCCTGCACCCAGTTGGTGCTATGCTAGGCAGTGGGGATATTGCATTAACAGAACAAATATGGTTCCTGCTGAGGCAGAGCTGACATTTTACTGAGGAAAATAGACCATTAGGTACTTAAACCAGCAATGAGAGAGACTGTTTTTCTTTTTCTTTTTTTCTTTTTCTTTTTTGCAGAGAAAGAGTCTCCCTGTGTTGCCCAGGCTGGTCTTGAACTCCTGGGCTAAAGCGATTCTCCCACCTTGGCCCTCCCAAAGTGCTGGGATTGCACCGCACGTGGCCAAGAATATTTTCCATTGTAAATGTATAAATTAGTAAATGAAGTTTACCTCAATTCTATGTATGTTTTAGTTGGTGTGAGCTGTACCTTGCATGCTTACCCTCTGGCTACTTGCAAGATGCAGGCTGGAGACAGTGGTGTGCTGGTAAACGACCAGCGGGGGTAGGGGAGGTGGCTTGATTTATAACATTTGCAGATTTCCATGATGCAAATACTCCCGCCACACTGGATTTCAAACCATCCGGGCGATGCCAAGTAGCTTCCTGGAAATTTAACCATCTGCTCTCGGTAGCTGCTGCCAGCGGCTCCAGCACACACCACTGGTTCTAGCCCTTCAAAGCAAGTTTAACCAGCATTCTTCTCATCACAGACTTTTGAGTTTCAGAAGCTAAGTAAAAGAATTTTTAAAAATTAGAGAAAGACTAACTTTCTGAAATCTTTTTTCTTCTCTTCCTTCCTTTTTCCCTTCCCTTTTTCCTTCCTTCCTTTACCAAAGACACTAAAAAATAACAATTACAATCTACAAATACCATCATTTCATAAAAGAAAGGATATTTTAATTTTTAAAAAATGGGAACAACATAATTTCGGAATAAAGATTAGTCCTTTAAATTTAATGAATCCAGATCTATGAAAATTTTATTACCTTACTTATTTTTCTAATTTTATTATGAAGTAAGGAAAGTTTTGTGCATGCATTGCAATGTTTTTGGCTATAAGTGAAAGAAACCTGGCAGTGGGTTAAGTAACCTGGAGTTATTTTTCTTACCTAGCAAGAGGTCTAGAGGTGCGTGGTTGCTGGGCAGTAGTTCAACTATGCAGTGATGCTATCAGACTCCTACCTTTTCCTTAGCTTTCCTTTCCACCAGCTTTAGCTTGTAAACTTGTTTCCTCATGTTTGTAGCTTCATAGTCACAAGATGTTGCTGCATCTCCAGACAAACGAAAGGCAGGAGCAAAAGGCCTTTATATGGATTGAACTATGTCCCCAAAAAAGATATGTTGATATCCTAACCCAGACACCTGTGAATGTAGCCTTAGTTGGAATGCAAATGTAATTAGTTAAGATGAGGTCATATTGAACCAGGGTGGGCCCTAATCCAATAACTGATGTCCTTACAAAAAGAAAAAACAGAGAGAAACACAAGAGGAGAATGCTATGTGAAGGCACAGACACACACAGAGGGAAGACAGTCCTGTGAAGAAGGAGGCAGAAGTTGAAGTATTGAAACTGCAAGCCGAGGAATGCCAAGTATTGCTGGTGTAGGAGAGGAAAATAATTATCTTTTCTGTACCCATCTTAGGTTCTCCAGCTAGGAAGAATAAGACTGTATATTAGAGTGGCCGGGCACAGTGGCTCAGGCCTGTAATCCCAGCAGTTTGGGAGGCTAAAGTGGGTGAATCACTTGAGGCCAGGAGTTCGAGACCAACCTGGCCAACAAGTTGAAACCCCATCTCTACTAAAAATCCAAAGATTAGCTGGGCTTGGTGGCAGGCTCCTGTAATCCCAACTATTCAGGAGGCTGAGGCAGGAGAACTGCTTGAACCCAGGAGGTGGAGGTTGCAGTGAGCTGAAATCGTGGCATTACACTCCAGCCTAGGAAACAACAGAGCTAGATTCAGTCTCAAAAAAAAAAAAAAAAAAAGATTATATATTAGACTGACAAAAGACAGATTAACAAGAGAAAAACAAATAGGTTTATTGAAATATGCATTGCACAGACACACAGGAGTATTCAGTAATGAGTAATTCAGAGGAGTGATTAGAACTTGAACTTAGCCTGGCGCAATGGCTCATACCTGTAATCCCAGCACTTTGGGAGGCCAAGGTAGGCGGATCACGAGGTCAGGAGTTCAAGACCAGCCTGACCAACATGGTGAAACCCTGTCTCTACTAAAAATACAAAAATTAGCTGGGTGTGGTGGTGGGCTCCTGTAATCCCAGCTACTCAGGAGACTGAGGCAGGAGAACTGCTTGAACCCGGGAGGCGGAGGTTGCAGTAAGCCAAGATCACAGCCCTGAACTCTAGCTTGAGCGGGCGACAGAGTGAGACTCCATCTAAAAAAAAAAAAGGAACTTGAATTTACATAGCATTGAGCAAAGAACAATAATTTTGTAGAGAACTGGCAAGACAAAGGAAAATGACTTTGAGCTTCTAGGGGCAGCAAATTGTGGGAAGGCAAATATATGGGGAAACTTATGGTAGATGAGAGCTAGTTAATACGTTTTGTTTTTGTAGATTCCTCTGGATGACATCTTGTCTCCAGTGATAAGGTGTTTTCCCTTTACGTTATCCCTTTACGTTATCCCTTTACTGGTAGGGGGGTGGAGGGCGACACTTTCACAAGGGGAGCTTATGTTCTGCTTTCAGGCAGATAGGAGGTGGACAGAGACCTCATCCTGTGTCTGCTTTTTCTCAGTTGCCTTCAGGTCAAAATAATCCATATGCCAGAGTGGCATATTATGGGGTGGCATAATCCAAACCCCTTCATTGGCAAGTATCAAAAGCCAAGAAGAGACAAAAAAGAGTTTTTTTCCTGTACAGCTTTCAGAAGGAGCATGGGCCTGCTGACACCTTATTTCAGTCTGAGGGCCTTCAGAACTGTGAGACACTACATTTCTATTGTAACCTACCCAGTTTGTGATACTTCGTGATGGCAGCCCAAGGAAATTAACACAACACAAAATCTTGTCTTTACTTAGGTTATCTCCAGCTGATTTCTTTTTATAACCTATTGGCCAGAACAAGGTCAAATGCCCAAACCAAGAACAACCAATAGAGAAGGGGAGAGAGATTTCCATGACTGGTTAGGCCCATCCTGGAGTCAGGGACCACTCTCCTTGGAAGCAAAATCCCTCCTCACCACCTGAACATACTGAAAGAAGGGAAAATGGCTCTTGGGGAGGTAATGGGTAGTGACTTGAAGGTGGACCTTTGTGCTGTTCTGTGGACTTTAGAAATGCTACCCTACTTAACAGTGTTTGAGATTCATCTCAAAACGGATCTTTACATTCTCTCAGGAGTTTAGGTAAAGGATCCAGGTGGATAGCTCCAGGGTAAGAAGTTAGAAATGCTGACAGTATCTGAGAGGTAGTGTTCACAGGGAGAGACCATGGGATCTCATCTCAAACCAAGAAATGGATGGTAAATGTAGTGAAAAGAAAGTGTCAGGAAATTGGAAATCTCACGGAGGAGAAAAGGCAGGTGAAATGATCTGGTACTGATGAAAATCCCCCATCTCTACATCAAGGGGATTATCAACTCAGTTTCAAAAATAGAGAACAAGAGAGAAAAAGAGAAACAGGAAAGCTCTTTTAACTACAGGTAGCAGCGTATAGTAAGACATATTTTTAATCTTTTATCAGTGAAAGTGTAAACAGTTAAATCCAGCACTAAATAATAAATGTGTTAATGTTTTAAAGTATATTTTTTCACAGCTAAAATTAGAACTAAACATGCGAATGAACTCAGCACCAAGGGCCAAAGGTGATGGAGAGAACATTTCATCTCCCAGGCAACTCCCAATTCTGCAAGTTCTAGAATTCTTAAACATTAAATTTTCTTCATTGAAGACATATGTGGGAACTATACAGCTTCATCATAAGGCAACCAAGTCTTGTGATTTATGGGTTAAAGGAAAGTTATGCTTCTCCTGGGGTCTTCCTCCACATTTCAACCCAGATGGGCTTGGGTTGTGTCCCCAAAAAAGATATGTTGATATCCTAACCCAGATACCTGTGAATGTAGCCTTATTTGGAATGCAAATGTAATGAGTTAAGATGAGGTCATATTTTTGCTCCGAGGAGGAGCAAAACTTTCACCTGAGCCTCTTCCACCTGGACCTATCCTTTATCCTACCAGCTCCAAGAACAGGATTTTAATTGGTCAACTGATCTACCTGCATCTTCCCAACTGCAACACATTCTTTGCCCCATAGCTGCTTTATTTCCACAGTATGTCTTACCTGGAATCACCTCTTCCTTCTTGGAGTCCCTTCTGTCCCCCAGATATACTTTTGTCATGGCACCATGGCATTTTGTGGCTTTTAAAAATTACATGTCTTATCTCCCCTTACTAAGGACTTTGGGGACAGAGATCATTCCTTAGTTATCTCTGGGTTCCCAGCATCTAACACTGTTGGGGTCTCTTAAATGTTGGATGAATAAATGAATTATTAAAAGCTAATCTCAAGGGGGAATAGAATATGTCACAAATTCCTCAGCTGGAACTCATAGGGATCAATGATGTCCCACACGAAAGCCCTATAGGGACAAGAATTTAGGAAGGGTGTTAGCTGCAAATCTTCCTGGCCTATGGAAAAGCATGGAATATACTGTGAGCCATATATGTCCTTGAAGCTAATCTAATCTATCTCAATGAAATTCTATGGTTAGGTATTGTCATCTCGCTTTCTAATGTGTAACTTTTGCTTTCCTTGGAAATTGAAAGGAATTGAGCTATTTCTTAGGTAGTTTCAGGACCATACTGCTTCTCAGAGTTAAGGACTTCCTTTCTTCAATGTGTACCTGAACATCCAGAAGTTAAAAACAAGAGTAGCAGAGTCTTGCAGATGCAAACATAGTACAGAAGTTCTCATCCATTGCCCAAATTGAAATGTGAAATGTAAACTGTAGCCATCCAGTTCCACTGCAGTGCTGGAGCAGAGGAGAAAGGGAGTTGGGATGAATGTGAAGAACTCAGAGGACCATTGGGAGCATATTCATTTTACTCATTCTCCATAAAAAGCAGTCATGTTGCTGGTAACCTGGAGGTGCCAGACTCATGTTACTTCTGTGTGCAAAATGTCCCCACATGGCATTTTGCCCCATTTTCATTTCTGCTCTTGATTAGGTCACTGTGAACTTTCTCTCCATGTTTACTCGAAGTACCAGAAATATGTAGGGACAGCCTCCACTTATCTCGAGACTTCCTACTGTTCATGATTCAGCTCACTTTGCTGTTCTTTTTCATTTCCTCTACTTTACATTTTGATTGTTTTTTATCTTCTTTTTCTTCAGCTTTATTGCTTGTTTCATTGGTTCTTAGCCCAGAGTCTGGAAGTGACCCTGAGAAGTTGTCTAAGCAGAAATGCATGCATTGTGTTTTTAGATTGTTCAAGACAGGGCTGCCATTACCCCACTGGATGCCTTTGTGCAAAGTGGAAAAATGTGTCCCTTTTTCTGAGGAGATGCAGCCCTACACTGGGGTGCATGGCTTGGTTAGCAGAAGGCAGACTGATTTCAAAACCAAGTCTATTGTGCATTCTTGTGCCATGAATGGAGAGGTACAGCTCTGTGTAGAGAAGAGCCCGTAATCTTGCTTAAATAAGTCACTACAGCAACTATTATCTCACAGTGAAAATGTTCCTCTTTAAAGGCCGCTTAATACATGAATGACCTTGGACACACATTTATTTCCTCACTTTTCAGTAGTTTACAAGATCCCTGAACACCGTTCAAGGCTTATATTAGCGGCTTTCTGCTGCCACTAACACCAAATCCAAAACACCATGGACTTACTTGCAAGGTCTTATTCGCACTTTCAGCATAGCACCATGGACTTATTGGCCTGCTTTAGTGTTATGTTACCATCTCACACTTGTCTTCATTTCAGCAAACAATTCATAAACATGGACTAGGAGCCAAACTCTTGAAGCACAACTTTTGTTTATCTCCAGCTTGGCATTTTCACTTCATCTAACACTATTTACAAAATGCGTATCCTTGAAACTTCCAAACAAAAGACTCTGGGGATGTTTGGCAAACCCTCAGCATAACTTCTGCTCTTCCAGGCTTGGGATCCACAAGAGAGCTGCCTCTTGGGTCAGCTCCTCCAGCCCTGCTTGGCTCCTCCCTTGGCCACTCCCAGTCCCACAGACCCTCCTCGATGCACTGCGCTCTGACACCTGCTTGAAGCGCACAGACTAGTTTAGTATCACTTGAGGGAATCTTTAGGTATAAATTCTACACAGAAGAAAAATGTTAATACTCTATTTGCATAGCGTTTTGCTCTTTAGGAAATGCTTTCACATGCATTAGCTCGTGTAATCTTGAATTGGAATAATCAGCCAAAAAGTGAAACTGCATACAATTCAGTCATCTTTCAGTCTATCCCACCCCGTTCTTTTCACGGTGCTGGTTGGTTCATAAAAGGAAGCAAGTGAAAGCCTGCCCCACTGTGGCCCCAGTTCTGGGCTTCAGTTTCCAAAATAGATACAGACCTTGCCCAAGTTCCATCTGTTCTGACCCACTTCCTCCTTGCCCTGGTCTCCAACCTTTGGCCCCCATGCATTCACTTTGGTCGCCTCTTTGAGGCCTTTCTTCCTCCAACTCCCTGCAGGCTAAGGATGAAGTGGTTTCTCTCAATTCCCTTTGTGCGAGAAACACAAGGTTCTTTATGCCTACACCAGTTTCATTGGGAAGCCCTCTTTATAGCAGCTACGCAAATCCTGCTTCTGGGATACCTGTGACTCATTCACACAGAATCCTGATCCCTTCAAACAACAACAGTAATATTAACTCATGCTTACTGCTTTCTGTGTGGCAGGCGTGGCACTCTGTGCTCTCTGCATGCTATCTCATACTGTTGTAGATTTAGGTTGAGTACCTGATGCCAGTAAGCCAAACACTGACACATCAGTGCTTAGGAGCACAGAAAGGTTATTCAAATTGGCTACAGCATGAGGGTGCGAGAGGCACCTCTCAAACCCCATCTGCCTTTGAACATAACTGGGGGGCTTTTACGAGTAAGGTAGATATGTAGGAGTTGAGATTCTCTGATGATGAAAGCTGCTTGTGTCCCTCGGTCAATTGAACTTCTGGATGCCATCAAGGAGGTCTCCGTGACCTGAGGATCATTGTTCTTTAAAAGAAAAACCAGTTCTTTAATCTTGCAGGCAGCTCCTGGGGGTTAGGACATGAAGTTAATCACTTATTAATGACTACCCACTACCGAAATGACTATGTGCAAGCAAGCATGCATGGAAGAAGAAAAGGACAAAGAAAGAGGAAGAAGTAAAATGAACATCTTATGATTTTTGTAATATAGGCTTGGGGCCATCACTTTCCCAACAGACACACTGGGCTGCTATGAGTATGCTCATTTACATATGAGGTTGAATTGAAGCAGTTTTCACAAAGAGACACCACTTACCCTAAAGCCCTGAGCTGTCTGTTTCCAGACTTTTTTCACTCCTTTACCTTTTGCCAGCTTTACAACTTCATACATTTAATTCCTCAGAGACCACAATTTTTGTTTAAAATCTCTAAGTTTCTTCCTAATTCTATACCCCAGTGTCAGCATTCAGCAGTTCTGTAAGATCTCAAAAGATTATTTCTCCCAAATCCTCACTTTGTCCTTCCCCAGGCAAACATTCACATATTCACAACCCAATGCATTCACTTTACTCTCATCCTAGGCAAATTGGGGGAAGTCATGTTTCCATGGCAATCCGGAAGAAGAAATATTCACCGCAGGCCTGCCTCTGTCCACCCAGGACTTGGGCATAGTCATCATTCAGTCTTTGCTCTAAAGCAGAGGTTTTCAGCCCAGGTTGCACAATAGATTCCCCTGGGAACTTTCATAAAGCTGGACACCTGGGCTGCTCACCTTGAGGAACTGAGGCAGAATCGCTGAGGGTGCAGCCTGGACACAAAAGTTTTGGGGATTTTTTGGTTTTTTTGTTTTGTTGTGTTGTGTTTTTTTAGAACCTGGTGATTCTAATGAGAACCACTTGCCTGCCTTTCTCTTTGCCAATCTGAGTCCATTACCATTTTCTTGGGCTAATTCAGACATCATTTTCTCCAGATACTCTATGGGAGCACCTAACACGGCGCTTGCCACATAAATGATTGATTGTTTTCTCTCTGTACATCCTCATTAGCTCCAAATCAGTAGAACACCAATTTAATTTGCCTTCTTTGTAAAAATGTATTCAATCCACCCCATATCACTGTAGAATATCTATACATTGTTCTAGAATTACTGTTTTCTTATTTCATATGGATCTGGTTTGCTTTAACTATTTCAGATATGGAGGCTACGTTTGTTTTTTGTTTGTTTGTTTGTTTTTTGTTTTGTTTTGTTTTGTTTTTGCCTCTTTCCATAGTGCCAGCAAAGAGCTTCTAAATCACAACAGACAGTAAATGCATGTTGCTAAAAGTAAAACCTATTTTTGCTTTCACTTTCCTTTGATATGAAAGTCAATGAAATAGGCTGCAGAGAACGGGAGTTTAAAAGGCTGAAATAGGAGAAATACGTAGCCTGGAAAAAACTGGAGATGCCCTCCCCCCTCAAAAAAAAAAAAAAAGAGATACCCAGTAAGCAAAGTGAAATTGTATACTGCAGACTGATCAGCTCTATCCAAGTGGGTGCTCATTTTGGATATGAGCTCATACAAATGGTAAATGATTTCATTCAAAACTTTCCTTGGGGAAAAGTCACTTGGGAGTGTTCACTTTACATAAAAGAATCCAATTTAATCTTCAGTGGAAAAAGTGGAATTGGATGAGGGCAGAGCTCTCCTTTCATTTTAGAGCATAAAATTGGCAGCCTGGATACTGGTCGAGTCTCTGGTACTAACTAGCTGTGAGTTTGATACATCACTGAGTCCATCAGAGCTGACTGACTCCCAGGCCTCTCCAAAGTAATAATGGTAATAAAAATAGTGAACATTCATGGAGTTCTTGCTGTGTAACAGGCACTGTGCTGAGCATTTTTCATGCATTATTTCATTTAACCATCTTTCCTTGGGACAAGTACTATCATTAACCCCAAATGAGGAAACTAAGGCTCGGAGAGATTAATTTGTCTAAGATCACAAAGAAAATTTATTTTGGTGAAACTATTCATTCAAGCCTAGCTCCAATGTCCATTCTTCTTTCCTCACACCTACATGAGACCTTCCTTATCCCTACATTTGCAAGCAGAGTACATTATTCTGGGCTCACTGAATGCTTTATGCACACAGATATTTTAGCGCTTCTCCCACTGTGTCTTGTGAATTGTTTTTGCATGTCTCTCCTAGCTGACTGCAAACAATGAATTCAAGAGCTGTATTCTATTTGTCTTATTACTCTCAGCACTTACCGTAGGGCTTAACAATTAGTAGACACTCATATGTACCAAAACATGAACTCTCAAATTTGTTATATCCTCAGAGAGGTTAAGTAATTGACTCATGTACACACAGGAAGTACAAAGTGAGACTGGATTTTGCATTCAGGCATCTGACCATCCCAGCTCCCTCAGTTGTTCAAGCCAATGCAGAAACCAGGGAACCATTCCTTATAATAATTCCCTGCTCACAATTCCTGCCCCCTTCCCCCTTTCCACTCCAATCATTGTTTCAACCCATCACCTTCTTCCCAACCCTCAATCGCCATGGCAATTCAGATTACTGCCTTAACTCACCTGGATTACAACAATAGTTAGGGTATAGGATTTTGGCTGACCCCCAAAACAAAAGATTAAAAATTATGGATGACTTTTATTAACTACAAGCATGTCTTACAATTTCCCTTAGAGACAAAGATATACTTCTGCACACTCAGCCCTGAGTAGCTTCAATCATGGTTCTCTAGTAAGTTAGAATTATATTTTCTCCCTGTGACATAAATTTCAGTATGAGGATCAGCAACATTGCTCCAGTCCTATAAATCATATGAGGCAACCAAATAGTCTCCAAGATTCTAGCTCATTTTTTGTTCATCTGTTTTAAGATTGCATTTCACCAGTTTATTTCAGGGTGTCTGCCATTTTGGCCCCAATTTTGATAACTGTAGATTGTTGTTATTTTAAAGCCATTTCATTGCTCAGTCTTGCTGGGACTGGGGCCCTGCCTTGCTGTTGCCCTCACTAAGCTGCATTCTGGTTTCCTGCCTGTCTCCCTTGATTTTGAATAAATATCACATGCTCTTGCTGTGCTTTTGCTGTGCTCTGCCACCTAGAGGGCCCTTGGTCATACTGTGTTGAGACCTCCCTGCAGGACTGGCTGCTTGCCCTTTGCAGCCAGCATTTTTCAGATAACTTCCCTCCATGCTCCCGAAACACATCTGTCTCCCCACTGCCTGCCTCCTCTCAGGGATAGGTTTTTTTTTTTTTTTTTTTTAGATGAAGTCTCGCTCTGTCGCCCAGGCTGGGGTACAGTGGCATGATCTCAGCTCACTGCAACCTCTACCTGCTGGGTTCAAGCGATTCTCCTGCCTCGGCCTCCTGAGTAGCTAGGATTACAGGTGTGTGGCACCACGCCCAGCTAATTCACCATGTTGGTCAGGCTGGTCTTGAACTCCTGACCTCATGATCCACCCACCTAGGACTTCCAAAGTGCTGGGATTACAGGTGTGAGTCACCGTGCCTGGCTGGGATGGGTCTCTTTACAGGTACTGAAACTAATTTAGAACCATAAATGTCCCTTTGATAGCTACTTATTGCAAACACAAGAGAAATTTCCTTAGTTTAAAGAAAATCAGTCATTTTTGGCAAACTACTTAGACTTTCAACAGTGAAGCTTCTCAGAATATTGAGGTGTCCTGCTCTTCTGGGAACTGTGGGAGAAAGTACTCCAGTTAATATTCTCGGACGACCTGCCAAGAAGAAAGGTCACACCAGTAGGAGTTCCATGTGCTATTTAAAGAACAGACCTTAGATGGGAGAAGCAGCAATATGTGGCCAGGGTTTTAATGAGGAATAGAAAGGTAACATGTGGCTAAATTAGATAGTAAATGAAATTGTTGTGTTCAGAAACAACACTGGCCACTTATCCTGTTTCATAATTCCTCTGCTTTAAGGTTATTATCTTCATTTTGAGTATTGTGAATTATTTATTAGTATTATATATTTAACTTGTTAAATGAAGAAATGTGTTCTTGTATGAGAGGGGGGAAGTAAAGCCAGTTTTAGTCTTTTGGAATTCATCTTCAGAAATATTTCTAAAAGTAGGCCAGACGTGGTGGCTCACGCCTGTAATCCCAGCATTTGGGAGGCTGAGGCGGGTGGGTCATGAGGTCAGGAGTTCGAGACCAGCCTTACCAGCAAGGTGAAATCCTGTCTCTACTAAAAATACAAAAATCAGCCGGATGTGGTGGTGCGCGCCTGTAGTCCCAGCTACTCCAGAGGCTGAGACAAGAGAATCACTTGAACCCAGAAGACAAAGGCTGCAGTGAGCTGAGATCGTGCCACTGTACTCCAGCCTGGGCAGCAAAACTCCATCTCAAAAAAAAAAAAAAAAGAAAAAGAAAAAGAAAAAAGAAATATTTCTAGAAGTGACAGCTATGTCTCAAGGGAGAAAATGAGGATCATGAGAAAATGAAACAGTTTTTCTCCATGTTAATTATGTGTACAATCCAAATCCATCTAATACTTGGTGACTATAAATTTATTCATTTTCCCTCTACCCACCCTCCTTCCTCTGATTATCTTTCTAAATTCACTTACAGGCAGCAACTACCCAAAAAAAACCCACCATAGTAGAGTAGAGGAGTGATGGGTAATGTGTTAAGGAAGGTATAGTCCCTGTAAGTAACATGCTGCAGTAAGGGCCGGAAACAAGAAGATTGCTCACAGCAGCCCCAGTAGAGTTTAATATCAGATATTGAGGTGAGTCAGGAAGATCTAAGAAAATCAAACCTGAGTCTACCAGAGTTGTCTGTTCCCACTTTTTCATTCTTCATTTCCTCACCCTCTATTCACTTTTTATGTATGGTTAAATATTCATTATTCATTTTATGATGCCCATGCAGATAGCAGTCAGAACTTAATGTTATAGTATACTGGTTACGGTTATGTTTTATTAACCATTTGCTTTTTTCTTGAACTTAATAATTGCATTTTTAAAAAACTGCTTAGTTTTCTGGTCTCTATTACAGTTCTTCCCACACCTTCCAATATTCTATTAGCCGAATTTTCCAAAGATTAGTCAAACCAGGTGATGTATTAATTTCAGTTCCAAAATAAATGAATTCCTTTAACTTTGCAAAGACTATTACATATAACACTGTGTTACGAAATTTGAATATATAGACATTTTTAAAGTAGAGTGTTTATGTGTGTAACTTTTTAAAAATATGTAACCATAAAAAAGTAGGTAAATAATATCATTTTCAACTTAGAGTGCTTTTCTAGGAGGCAGTAGAACTTTGTAGTTAAGTGTCTGGCATTAGAGTAACTAGCTTCAAATCCCAGCCTTGCCACTTACTAGATGTGCCTACCAGAAACAAGATACTCAACCTATTTGCGCCTCAGTTTTCTGATCCATAAAATGGAGATAATAGTACCTAACTCAAGGATCGTTCAAGCTGAACTTACATAATACATATAAATCACTATGTTGCCTGACATACAGTAAATGCTCAGTAAATGTTAGGTATTATTTAGCACAGTAGCAAAGGAAGAAACAATTTAAAAACACTGAAAAACTTCATCTAAAGTTTATATATGGGCCGGGCGCCATGGCTCACGTCTGTAATCCCAGCACTTTGGGAGACTGAGGCAGGTGGATCACCTGAGGCCAGGAGTTAGAGACCAGCCTGGCCAACATGGTGAAACCCCGTCTCTACTAAAATTGCAAAAATTAGCTGGGCATGGTGGCAGGCGCCTGTAATCCGAGCTACTCAGGAGTCTGAGGTAGGGGAATTGCTTGAACCCAGGAGACAGAGGATGCAGTGAGCCAAGATCACGCCTCTGCACTCCAGCCTGGGCGACACAGCAAGACTCCATCTCAAAAATAAATAAATAAATAAGTTTATATATGAAAAAATATGAACATAAAATTAACAGAAAAATAATAAGCTGAAATAAAAACATTTGCAGCATGGATGGCAGGCCAAAATGTTAATATACTTAATTATGTAATACTCCTTAGATAAAATAGAAAAGTAGGCAAAGTACACTAATTGACAGTTTATTTAAAAAAAAAAACAGATGATAGACCAGTGTGGTCAATATGGTGAAACCCCATCTCTACTAAAAATACAAAAATTAACCGGACATGGTGGCAGGCACCTGTAATCCCCGCTACTCAGGAGGCTGAAGCAGGAGAATCACCTGAACTTGGGAGGCAGAGGATGCAGTGAGCCGAGGTTGCACCACTGCACTCCAGCCTGGGTGACAGAGTAAGACTCTGTCTCGAAAAAAAAAAAAGATATAAAAACATATCTGCCCTCACTTATAAAAAAAAAAAAAAAAAAAAAAAAAGCATATTAAAATACAATGATAGCCAGGTGCAGTGGCTCACGCCTGTAATCCCAACACTTTGGGAGGCCGAGGCAGGTGGATCACCTGAGGTCAGGAGTTTGAGACGAGCCTGCCAACATGGTGAAACCCCATCTCTACTAAAAATACAAAAAATTAGCTGAGCATTGTGGTGGACGCCTGTAATCCCAGCTACTCGGGAGGCTAAGGCAGGAGGATCGCTTAAACCCAAAAGGTAGAGGTTGTAGTGAGTCGAGGTCACACCATTGCACTCCAGCCTGGGCAACAAGAGTGAAACTCTATCTCAAAAAAGTAAATAAATAAATAAATAAATAAATAATAAAATAAAATACAATGACATACAAAAAAAGGGAAAAGACGTAAATTACTAATATCAGAAATGAAAAAGGGGCCATTGTTACTGATCCATGGACATTAAAAGAATATTAAAGGAATATTAGTCACAACTCTATGCCCACAAATATGATCATTTATATGAAAATAGAACATTTTCTAGAAAGACACAGTCTACTGAAACCCACACAAAGAGAAACAGGTAATCTGAATTAGCCAAAATATATTAAAGAAATTTAACTGATAATTAATAACCATCTAAAACAGAAAGTACAAGGCCCAGATAGGTTCACTGGCTAATTCTACTGAATATTTAAGGCAGAAATGATACCAATTCTCTACTATTTCTTCCAGAAAATAGAAGTGAAGGAAACACTTAACTCATTCTATGAAGCTAGCATTAATCCTATACCAAAACCAGACAAAGACGTTAAAAGAAAGGAAAACTACAGACTCATATCTTTCACAATCATAAATCCAGAAATTCTCAACAAAATATTAACAAATGAAATCTGACAATGTATAAGAATTGTGCACCACAACCAAATGTATTTTATTCCAGGTATACAGAGTGGTTCAATTGATTTGAAAATCAATTAATGTAATTTATCATATCAATAGGCTAAGGAAGAAAATTTTATATGCTTATATCAACAGATGCAGAAAAGCACTTGACAAAATCCAGCATTCATTCATAGTTTAGAGAAAAAAAACTCTAAACAAACTAGGAGCAGAGGGAAACTGGATCTCAACTTCATAAAGGATAACTGCAAACTAACTACACCTAACATCATGCTTAATGTTAGGAAACTAGATTCTTTCTCCCTATGATCAAAAACAAGGCAAGGGTGTCCCCTCCCTCTCACTACTTCTATTCAGCATTGTACTGGAAGTCCTAACTAATGTAATAAGACCAAAAAACAAACAAACAAACAAACAAACAAAAAGCAAGGTAAACAGATTGAGAAGGAAGAAAGAAAGAAAACTTTGTTCACAGATGATGTGATTATGTAGAAAATCCCAAAGAAGCCAGGCGCAGTGGCTCACGCCTGTAATTCCAGCACTTTGGGAGGCCAAGCCAGGCGGATCACCTGAGGTCAGGAGTTTGAGACCAGCCCGGCCAACATGGTGAAACCCTGTCTCTGCTAAAAATACAAAAAATTAGCCAGACATGGTGGTGCATGCCTGTAATCCCAGCTACTCGGGAGACCAAGACAGCATAATCTCTTGAACCCAAGGGGCAGAGGTTGCAGTGAGTTGAGATTGTGCCATTGCACTCCAGCCTGGGCAACAAGAGCTAAACTCCATCTCAAAAAAAAGAAAAGGAAAAGAAAAAAGAAAAGAAAAGAAAGGAAAAGAAAAGAAAAGAAAAGAAAAAGAAGGAAAATCCCAAAGAATCAACAACAGCAAAAAACCATCCTGAAACTATTATAGTAAGTAATTATAGCAAGATCACATAACACAAAGTTAGTATACAAATGTAATTGCTTTCCTATATATAAGCAATGAACAACTGGAATTTGAAATAAAAAATAGACCATTCATATTTGCACCAAAAAATTACTTAGGTATAAATCTTAGGACCTATGTAAGGAAAACTACAAAACTGTGAGGAAAGAAATCAAATCACTAAATAAATGAAGAGCTATTTTCATGCTCATGGATAGGAAGACTCAAATTCCTCATGCTACCAGTTCTTCCTGATAACTTGATCTATAGATTCAACACAATCCACATTCAAATATCAGCGAGTTATTTTATGAATATTAATAATTTTATTCTAAAGTTTATAAGAAAATGCAAAAGACCCAGAATAGCCAACATAATATTGTAAAAGAACAGAGGTGAAAGACTGACGCTATCTGGCATCAAGCGTTACTATAAAGCTATAATGATCAAGACAGTGTGGCATTTGTGAAGGAAAAGACCAATAAAACAATAAACCTATATAAATACAGTCAATTGATCTTTGACAAAGGAACAAAGGCAATTCAATAGAGAAAGACTAATCTTTTCAACAAATGGTTCTAGAACAACAGGACATCCACATGCAAAATAAGAAAAAAAATTAATCTAACATAGACTTTGCACCTTTCACAAAAATTAACTCAAAGTGGATTATAGACTTAAACGTAAAATATAAAACTACAAAACTCCTAAAAGATAACAGGAGAAACTCTAGGTGACCTTGTGTTTAGTTGCGAATTTGTAGATTCAACACCAAAAGCACAATCCATGAAAGAAAAATTGGTAAGTGAGACTTCAATAAAACTAAGAATTTCAGCTTGGCAAAAGATACTGTTAAGAAAATAAAAGGGCAAGCCACAGACAGGGAGAAAATATTTGCAAATACATCTGATTAAGAAGTATTATCCAAAATATCAGCCTGGGCAACATGGTGAAACCGCATCACTACAATACAAAAAAATATGAAAATTTGCCAGGCATGGTGGCACAAGCCTATAGTCCCAGCTACTCAGAAGGCTGAGGTGGGAGGATGGCTTGAGCCCTGGAAGGTTTCAGTGAGCCAAGTTCACACCACTGCACTCCAGCCTGGGCTATAGAGACAGATCTTGCCTCAAAAAAAAAAAAAAAAAAAAAAGTTCTATCCAAAATATGTACAGTGTTAATATTCAACAATATGAAAGCAAACAACCCGAGTAAAAAAAATGAGCAAAAGACCTGAATAGACACCTCACCAAAAGAAGACATACGGATGGCAAATAAGCACATGAAAAAATACTCAATATCATATGTCATTAGGGAATTACAAACTAAAACAATGAGGTACTATTACACCCCTATTAGAATGGTTAGAAAATCAGAACACTGACAACACCAAATACTGGTGAGGATGTGGAGCAACAAGAACTCTCATTTGTTGCTGGTAGGAATGAAAAATGCCACACCCACTTCAAAAGACAGATTGGCAGCTTCTTACTACATTAAACTTAATCTTAACATAGAATCCAGCAATCGTACTCCCATTTACCCAAGTAAGTTGGCGTTTATCCAAATGAGCTAAAGACTTAACGACCACCCCAAATCCTGCATTTGAATATTTGTAGCAGCTCTATCATAATTCCCAAAACTTGGTAGCAAATACCCTCACCAAATGCCTTGCTGATATTAGTGCAGTGTGCTTACAGAATTCCACTGCTTTGCTGGACCAGTAACACTAGGCCATGTCAGTTCAGATCACTGCAGAGTAAGTGGAAAAAATAATAATGAGACTTAAATAATAACAGATGTATGCAATGTGGATTAAAAGACACAGTTGTCCATTTAAATTCTATTTCCCCAGTGTTCTAAAAAACAATATAGACGTTTGTTTGAAGTTATTTGAAAGGCTTTTAAAAAGTTTCAGATAGTATGGTTATTGACACTACCCAGCAGTATTTTATTGTTATTCCTTAACAAAGGAAGAATTTTTTTTTTCTTTTTTTCTTTTTTTCTTTTTTTTTTTAAGACAAGGTCTCACTGTATCATTCAGGCTGGAATGCAGTGGTGCGATCTTGGCTCGCTGCAGCCTCAACCTCCCAGGGTTAGGTGATCCTACCACCTCAGCCTCCTGAGTAGCTGAGACTACAGGTGTGTGCAACCACACAGAGCTAATTTTTTGTATTTTTGTAGAGATGGGAGTCTCACCATGTTGCCTAGGCTGGTCTTGAACTTCTGAGCTCAAGTGATCTGCCCGCCTTGGCCTCCCAAAGTGCTGTAATTATAGGTGTGAGCCAACGCACCAGGCCTGGAAGCAAATATTTTTAAGTCTGTCTTTGAGGAGTCGTGTGTGTAAACCTGAGCATCTATCTGAAAACAGGCCACTAAGCTCTGCCCAATTACGAAGAAATATTTAAAGCCATTTAGGTCAAGTACCACATTAGTTAGTATATTGATGTTACAAATATACAATTATCTATATTCATTGTAAGCACCACAAATAAAATATAAATATCACCTAGAGAATACTTATGAAGCATTCAGGCTTTGAGAACCTGATTCTAATGTGCTACTAAGATAATGAGAATTCATTAAGAGCTCTTTGCACATAACAGAAGGGTTAATATTTGCCACGACAGGGAGTTGATACTCAGTAGAACATTCTAAGCTTCCATTCCTGGATTGGTTAAAAGTCTGGAAAATTATGTCACAATTTGCCCATCAAGAGATGATACTGCATTGCAGAAACACATGAACTTCCAGGTGATGCCAGACTGGATGTTGCCTGGGAAACCATTACTGGTTTTTGCTACAGCTAGAAGAGAAAGTCTGTTCCTAAGGCGAAGATCGTTTCAGAACTTTCTGTCTCTAGTTCTTCCATAGCTTCTGAGTCCTCACTGCTCACATGTCTTCTACACACAGCCCCAGGTTGATCTGATTCTGTGTGGTCCCTGATTCCCAGATATTTGCCTGAATTTGACTCCTTCAGGTCTAGACATAAGTAAAAAAAAAAAGGAAAAAAGAAAAAAATCGCAAAGCTGCAAAACTGTTTGGTTTTACCTATGCAGTACCTTTTTATTTGAGGAAATGTTTAAAAATCGGGATACAGCTCACATATATATATGTATGTATGTATGTATATGTGCATATATATACTTTTTTTTTTTTTTTTTTTGAGACTGAGTCTCGCTCTGTCACCCAGGCTGGAGTGCAGTGGTGCGATCTCAGCTCACTGCAACCTCCACCTCCCAAGTTCAAGCAATTCTCCTGCCTCAGCCTCCTGAGTAGCTGGGATTATAGGCACCTGCCATCATGCCTGACTTATTTTTTAGTAGAGACGGGGTTTCACCATGTTGGCCAGGCTGGTCTTGAACTCCTGACCTTGTGATCCGCCTGCCTTGGCCTCCCAAAGTGCTGAGATTACAGGTGTGAACCACCGCGCCTGACCAAAAATATATATTCACAGTTTTTTTATTCTTGAAAAATTGGAATTTTGGCAATTTAAAGCCATATTCCCTCATGAAGTAATCTGCTAGAGCAGAGTGGCCACGGTGCTCTTAAATTATACATGTGGTCTCCAGTTTGCCACAATCCTCACTAATCCCAATTGTTCCCAACACTGAGGCTATTAATTTTCATTTACCACCATACTTTCACCTCTGTATATTCTTTGTGATAAAGAAGTACTTCTCTTTTCTTTCTTTCTTTTCTTTTTTTTTTTTTTTTTTCTGAGGCAGAGTCCAGGTCTGTTGCCCAGGCTGGAGTGAAGTGGCATGATCTCGGCTCACTGCAACCTCTGTCTCTCGGATTCAAAAGGTTCTCCTGCCTCAGCCCCCCGAGTAACTAGGACTACAGGCACCAGCCACCACGTCCTGCTAATTTTTGTATTTTTAGTAGAGATGGAGTTTCACCATGCTGGCCAGGCTGGTCTCAAACTCCTGACCTCAGATGATCCATCTGCCTCGGCCTCCCAAAGTGCTGGGATTACAGGCATGAGCCACTGTGCCCAGTCTTCTCTTTTCTTTTTTTAATTTTTAAAAATTTTTATTTCCAACTTTTAAGTTCAGGGGTACATATGCAGGATGTGCAGTTTCGTTGCATAGGTAAACATGTGCCATTGTCATTTGCTGCACAGATCATCCCATCACCCAGGTATTAAGCCCAGAATCCACTAGCAATTCTTCCTAATACTCTCCATCCTCCCACCTTTCACCCTCCGACAGGCCCCAGTGTGTGTTGTTCCCTACCCTTGGTATCCATGGGTTCTTAACATTTAGCTCCCACTTATAAGTGAGAACATGCAATATTTGGTTTTCTGTTCCTGCATTAGTTTGCTAAGAATAATGGCCTCCAACTCCATCTCTGTCCTTGCAAAAGACATGATCTCATTCCTTTTTATGGCTGCATAGTATTCCACAGTGTATATGTACTGTATTTTCTTTATCCAGTCTATTACTGATGGGCATTTAGGTGGATTTCATTTATTTGCTATTGTTAATAGTGCCGCAATGAACATACATATGCATGTGTCTTTATAATAGAATGATTTATATTCCTTTGAGTATATAGCCAGTAATGGGATTGCTGGATCTAATGGTATTTCTGCCTCTAGGTCTTTGAGGAATCGCCACACTGTCTTCCACAATGGTTGAACTAATTTATACTCCCACCAACAGTGTAAAAGCATTTCTTTTTCCCCACAACCTCACCAGTATCTGTTGTTTTTTGACTTTTTAAAAGTAGCCTCCGCCTCCCAGGCTCAAACGATCCTCCACCACAGCCTCCCAAGTAGCTGAGACTACAGGCATGTGCCACCATGCCTGGCTAATTTTTGTATTCTTAGTAGAGACAGGGTTTAGCCATGTTGGTCAAGCTGGTCTAGAACTCCTGACTTTTAAATGATCTGCCTGCTTCAGCCTCCCAAAGTGCTGGAATTACAAGTGTGAGCCACCATGCCCAACCCCCATATGAATTAAAAAATTTTTTTTTCTAATTCTATGAAGAATGCCAATGGTAGTTTAATGGGAATAGCATTGAATCTATAAATTGCTTTGGGCAGTATGGTCATTTTCTTGATATTGATTCTTCCTATCCATGAGCATGGAATGCTTTTCCATTTGTTTGTGTCCTCTCTAATTTCTTTGAGCAGTGGTTTATAGTTCTCCTTGAAGAGGTCCTTCACTTCCTGATACTCTTCCATGTTTAATATACAAAGTGAATCTATGTACAAAGAACAAACACTGCTCATTTACTCATTTATATCTCATGTCTGGTCCCTACAGCCATTTAACTTTGCAACTCCTGGTCTCACTCACAGACCTCTGGGTGTTCTTGAAGTGTGTATTATGCTGTTAATTTACTCCCAGGGCTACCTTGTGCCTTGTTTCCTTAATCCTCCACTGCCTACAGACCAGGGGAGACAGGTCATGCATCTAAAAGTAAAGGTTCCGGGTGGCTCTTAATTGCTCCTCTGAATTTGCCTTATTGTCTACAGATGGGCCATAACATTTCTTTCTAATTTAGCAATAAATACTATATACTCAGTGACTCTTAGTATAAGAGAATCTGGATACTCTAGTTCAGTTGCCTCCATAATCATTTAATTTTCCTTGTAATTGAGGTTATATGTAAATACGGTAACCATAAACTAATTTAGCCACTAGTATAATCACCTAACAGGTTCTCCTTGCCCACTGCCTAGACAGAAGCAGTTTATTAAGACAGGGGAATTGCAACAGAGAAAGTGTAATTCATGCAGAGCCACAGTATGGGAGACTGAAGTTTTATTATTATTCAAATCAGCCTCTCCAGAGTTCAGGGATCAGAGATTTTAAGGATAATTTCATGGATAGGGGGTTGGAAAGTGGGGAGCGCTGATGGATCAGTTCAGAGATGAAATCATGAAAAGTCTAAGCTGTCCTCTTGCACTGAATCAGTTCCTGGATGGAGGCCACAAGATCAGATGAGCCAGTTTATGGATCTGGGTGGTGCCAGCTGATCCATGGAGTACAGGGTCTACAAAATACTTCAAGCACTGATCTTAGGTTTTATTATAGTGACATTATCCCCAGGAGCAATTTGGAAAGGTTCAGAATCCTGCAGCCTCCAGCTGCATGACTCCTAAACCATAATTTATAATCTGGTAGCTAATGTGGTGGTCCTGCAAAGGCAGTCTAGTATTCAGGTAGGAAGGTGGTTTGTTTTGGCAAAGCGCTGTTATCGTCTTTGTTTCAAAGTTATACTATAAACTAAGTTCCTCCCAAAGTTACTTTAGCCTATACCCAGGAATGGTGTAACAACTTGGAAATTAGAAGCAAGGGTCGAGTCAGTTAGGTCAGATTTCTTTCACTGACATAATTTTCTTAGTTGTAATTTTTGCAAAGGCAGTTTCAATAGTTTTTTATGAATAGGAGGAAAGAAATAAAGAGAGGGAAGGAGGGAGAAGAGGACAGAGGAAAAGAGGGAGAGAGAGAGGAAGGAAGGAAGGAAAAAGAAGGGTCAATAACCATGTGACCGCCTAAGGGGTTCACCTTGCCCACGGCCTAGACAGAGCCAATTCACCAAAGTAAGGGAATTGGAATAGAGAAAGAGTAATTCACGAAGAGCCAACTGTGTGGGAGACCAGAGTTTTATTATTACGAAAATCAGTCTCCCCCAGCATTTGGAGAGCAGAGTTTTTAAGGACAATTTGGTGGGTCGGAGGAAGCCAGTGAGCTAGGAGTGCTGATTGGTTAGGGATGAAATCAGAAGGAGTCAAAGCTATCTTCTTGTGCTGAGTCAGTTCCTGGGTGCAGGGCACAAGATCAGATGAACCAGTTTACCGAACTGGATGGCGTCAGCTGATCCATCACATGCAGGGTCTGCAAAATATCTCAAGCATTGATCGTAGGAGCAGTTTAGGGAGGGTCAGAATCTTGGAGCCTCCAGCTGCATGACTCCTATCCATAATTTCTAATCTGTGGTTCATGTTAATCCTACGAAGGCCACCTAGTCCCCAGACAAGAAGGAGGTCTGCTTTGGGAAAGGGCTGTTATCATCTTTGTTTTAAACTATAAACTAAATTTCTCCCAAAGTTAGTTCAGCCTACACCCAGGAATGAACAAGGACAGCTTGGAGGTTAGAGGCAAGATAGCGTTGGTTAAGTTAGATCTCTCACTGTCTCAGTCATAATTTTGCAAGGGCAGTTTCAACCATAGTCAGCACTCAATTAGTACTAACCATAATATTGTCAATGATTGGTATCAGGCTTAGTGTGTTTTGCTCCACCTCATGCCTCCTTGGTAATTCCTCAGCCTGCTGGGGACAAGGCAAAAGTTCACTTCCATTTTTTTCAGTCTCTCTTTATATGAATTGATCATTTTTTAAATCCTAGATTTTCTTTGGGGGACTGAGGCAGGAGGATCACTTGAGACCAGCCTCGTCAATATAGCAAAACCCCATCTCTACATTCCCTTGCCCCTGAAAAAAAAAAAAAAAAAAAAAAAAAAATCCAAGGTTTTTTTAAGGACCTTGTATGTTAAAAAGGAAAGTGAGGAAGTAGACCTGACAGTAGTTACAGACACTACCCTGTTTCTACCTTCCACTCTGTGCTCTCAAATCCCAACACCACCAACATAAATAAATGGTGATTAGATAGTTTAGCCAGCATTTGCTCTTGCCTTAGGTAAAGGCTATTCAAATGGCCAGGGACTTTGACATATGCATCCAACTGAAGCTGAACTCAACTTGGCTGGCTCTGCCCAGGTAGAAGGGGCTTTGAATGAGATTTTAGCAAACAATCAGATGTTACCAAAATCTTATTAGGAGAAGAGAATTATCCTGTGGTCTCTAGCTCAGGGCCTTGAGGGAATATCCTTTCAGGACCTAGATGGAGCCCCATGGTCAATGCACCAAGAAAATAAAGGGCTTTAGCCTGAAGGTGACAGATGGAGGACTAAATTACTTTAAATGTTTGTCCAAAATATGTAAAACAAATTGCTAGGATAATATCAGTGTTGGTTTGAATAGCCTGTTGGATTGGTTGAGATGAAGTGAGGAGCTGGCAGCTGAGCTCATCTGGTAGCACAGATAAGAACCTAATTAGCTCTATGAAAGAGAAAGCCCTGTGCCACCTCCCCTGAGCTGTCTGAGGCCCAGGGGCACACCTTCCAGCTACCTGAGGCTGCTGCCTCCTCCCAGTCCCACTGAGGAAAGGAAGTGCTGTTTCTCTCCTGATAGGACAAGGATGACCCAGCAGATGGGCGTGTGGGCAAGCAGAGTTCTCAACTACCTTTTCTCTTAGCATGGGTGACAGTGTGTATGCCCACTGACGTCCTTTCCTTCCTCTTTGTTTTTGTGGACCAAGCAGGAAGGGGCTTCGATGGGATTTTAGCAAACAATCAGATGTTACCAAAATCTTATCAGGAGAAGAGCATGTAGAGTTACCCTGTGGTCTCTAGCTCAGGGCCTTGAGGGAATATCCTTTCAGGACCTATTGTCACGGAAGGAAATGACAATAAGGAAATCTTCCTTACACAAATATGTAAGTATGCATTCCTCTTCGTCAGATGCAATCACAACTTAAAGAACTTGCACCAGCCTTGTGATCTGGGTCTTGGCCCCTAAGACCTGACTAGAATCAATTATTCTTAAGACACCTGCTGAGAGAACTTATTCAGATAAAACATTTCAGGGCTTTTTTGATTTAAAGCTTTTCTATTTAAAGAATAACAAGCTCCTTCTCTAGTTTTCTTTAACAAACAAGGCATATGACAGGCAAAGGATACAGATTTTTCATAGCTTACTTCCTCCTGAAATTTAAATCTGGTTAATCAAGCTCTGTGAATGACAGTTTCTCCTTTGAACTTTGTGGGCTAACACAGCTCTCTGAACACCCACAGTTTGTTCGGTTTTTTTTTTTTTCTCTCTCTCTTTTTTTCCTGAGCAGTGTAAACAATTGTAAAGCTTTAAATAAATGAGCTATAAGAAATTTTCCCAGGGTCTTCATTCTGTGATTCCACCAGGTGTCAAGGTCTCTGAACCAGCTGCCTTAGACACATGCCTGAACTCAAAGCAGCCATACTGTTAAGGGACAGACTTGGTGCTGGGGGATAAACTTAGTGATTTCGGTTTTTGTTTGTTCGTTTGTTTTGAGACAGGGTCTCCTCTCCCAGGCTGGAGTGCAGTGGCACAATCATAGCTCACTGCAGACTTGACTTCCTGGGCTTGGGTGATCCTCCCACCTCAGCCTCCTGAGTAGGTGAGTATAGCACACACCACCACCCTCGGCTACTTTTTTATTTTTATTTTATTTTTTTGAGACGGAGTCTCGCTCTGTCACCCGGGCTGGAGTGCAGTATCACGATCTCGGCTCACAGCAACCTCCACCTCCCAGGTTCAAGCGATTCTCCTGCCTCAGCCTCCCGAGTAACTGGGACTACAGGCATGCACCACTACACTTGGCTAATTTCTGTATTTTTAGTAGAGACAGGGTTTCTCCATATTAGACAGGTTGGTCTGGAACTCCTGACCTCAGGTGATGCACCCCCCTCAGCCTCCCAAAGTACTGGGATTATAAGCATGAGTCACCCTGCCCAGCCTATTTTTATTTTTGTATAGACGGGGTCTCGCTATGTTGCCTAGACTGGTTTCAAACTCCTGGGCTCAAGCAATCCTTCCACCTTGGGCCCCTAAACTGCTGGGTTTACAGGCGTGAGCCACCCGGTGGAACCCAGCTTGCTGGCTGTTTTGATTTGACTTGTAGGGAACAAAGCCTGACACTGGCCGGGTGCAGTGGTTCATGGCTGTAATCCCAACATTTTGAGAGGCTGAGGCAGGCAGATTGCTTAAGCCCAGGAGTTCGAGACCAGCCTAGCCTGGTCAACATAGTGAGACCCTGTCTCTACCAAAAATAACAACAACAACAACAAAAACAAATGCCCTCCTTGACTTTGTCACAGTGTTTTAATTTTCATTTACATCACCCTTCTCTATGTGACACTGTGGGTGTGGCATCTGTGCTGCTCAGGACACAGTGAGGTGTCTGGTGTCAGGGTGAGCAAAGACCAGGGCAGGCAGAGAGACCTCAGATTCTGGCTTCACTGCTTAGTGTCAGCTGATTGGCTTGAGGCAGAACCAGCCCTCCAGGAAGTCCTTTCCCTTTTCTGGTATTCCTCACAGAGACAGTAAGAGCTACCCTGCAGGGTGGTTTTAAAGGTAACAATAGGCTCACCTGTAATCCCAAAGGCGGAAGGAACACCTGAGGAACGCCTGAGACCAGCCTGGCCAACGTAGAAAAACCCCTCCTCCACTAAAAATATAAAAATTACTGGGGCGTGGTGGCACATCCCTGTAATCCCAGCTACTCGGGAGGCTGAGGCAGGAGAATCACTTGAACCCGGGAGGTGGAGGTTACAGTGAGCCAAGATCATGCCATCGCACTCCAGCCTGCACAACAGAGAAAGATTTCGTCTCAAAAAGAAAAGGTAACAATAATGAATAAATGAATATGTGACACCTGGTAAAGTAGGCTCTCAATAAATGGTAGCAATAATGATTATTGTTGATTTTGTAAAAAGAGTTAATACACTTTAAATGCTTGGAATAGTATACTCAGTAGGTGTTCATTGTTATTGAATACTGTTATCAAAGGGAATCCAGATGCCTTATCAATTTGGGATCTTCAGGCTTTTTCCCAGTAATGCTATGGATTTTCTAACGTGTTTGATTAAGGCAGAAAGGCTGGTATCTTCAGAAGAATTTTGACATGATTTAGCAGGTTAAATTCAGCCTATGAAGGGAAGTAAAATTATAAGATCTGCGTCTCAGAAAGAGCAAGACTGTGGTTTAGAGAATGGATTGGAGGAAGAAAGGAACATTAGTGGGAAGATAAACTTGGAAGCCACAGCACCACCACAGCAGGATTCTAGATTTGAACTAAAGCAGAGGCTATAGTTAGAGGCTATAGGAAGAGGACTGATCAAAGATTGGCTTTGGAGATAGAAGCTACTCTACTTGTGGCAGATGAAGAGGAAGGAGTCACAGATGATCTTGAGATTTCTGTCTTGGGGCAACCGGGTAGATATTGATTTCATTTTCTGAGAGGAGGAGCAGTTTTGGAAAATAACATGATTCGTTTAGAATTTATTTTAAATTGGAACCTTGCGTAGTCATTTTATTCAACCAGAAACAAAGACATTTCTTTACTCTTAGCTATTTTTGTCCTGTATTTTTAAACTATCCCATAATTTAACCAGCATATATCACTAAGAATAAATGCATAGGTAGAAAATAACCACAATCAGTCTTTTGTCATGATACCAAAATATAAAGTGGCTGGGGCCACAGTTATGTAACACTTAGAAATCATGACTAACAAAATAGAATACTGACATATGATTCTAAGATTTACAATTATAGATTAATTAAACTGCACCAGATTCAGATAAATGAAACTAATGTCTGATTCTCCATCTTCATTTATTTAAATGTATTTCAGGCCGGGCTTGGTGGCTCATGCCTGTAATCCCAGCACTCTGAGAGGCCGAGGCAGGCAGATCACCTGAGGTCAGGAGTTCAAGACCAGCCTAGCCAACATGGTGAAACCCTACCTCTACTGAAAATACAAAAATTGACTGGGCGTGGTGGTGCATACCTTTAATCCTAGCTACTTGGGAGACCGAGGCACAAGAATCGCTTGAACCCAGGAGGTGGAGGCTGCAGTGAGCCAAGATCACACCATTGCACTCCAGTCTTTCAACACTCCGTCTGAAAAAAGTAATAATAAAAATAAATAAATAAATAAATGTATTTCAGAGAAGCAACAACAAACTATGTTAAGGAAAAGAGCACCCTAAAAGAAAAAGGAAGAGCAAAAAAAGTAAGCTGTTAACAATATTTTTGTAAGTGATAATTGGGAAAAATACTTAAAAGCCTACTATTTTACCAATAAAATAGAATAGTGATATACGATTAATTTATAAAACAAAGGATGCAATGTGGGCCAATCGTATGTACACAGTAAATACTCATCAGAAAAGAATATGACTAGGAGCTACTTTTTATGGTGCTGTTTTCAGTCATTTTCACCTTTTCAGTAGAATTTTAAAAGTCCCTTTTCAGTAATAGGAGTGATACTCTAACATAAAGCCATAAATGCACTCCCAACATTGAATTCTAATTATCTGCTTCTGTGTTTTTGCCTCCCTGCACTGCGAGCTACAGGACATAGAGAAGACCATGTCCTACTCAACCTCATATCTCAGGTGCTAAGCACTGTGCCTGACCGAGGGAACACTTGATGAATGTTTATCTAATAAAGTAAGAAAGGAAGAATAACACACATCCAAAAATATTAAGTTATTTCCATCTTCCTTGACAAAACAACCTTATGGCCGGGCGCGGTGGCTCACGCCTGTAATCCCAGCAGTTTGGGAGGCTGAGGCGTGTGAATCACTTGAGACCAGGAGTTCAAGACCAGCCTGGCCAACATGGTGAACCCTCAACTCTACTTAAAAAATAATAATAAGTAGCCAGGTGTAGTGGCACATGCCTATAATAACAGCTACTCAGGAGGCTGAGGCAGGAGAATTGCTTAAGCCTAGGAGGCAGAGGTTGCAATGAGCCAAGATCGCACCACTGCACTCTAGTGTGGGAGACAGAGTGAGACTCTGTCTCAAAAAAAAAAAAAGAACTGAGCATAGTGGCTCAGGTCTGTAATCCCAGCACTTTGGGAGGCTGAAGCGGGCGGATCACTTGAGCCCAGGAGTTCGAAGCCAGCCCGGGCAACACGGCGAAACCCCATCTCTACCAAAAATACAAAAAACTAGCAGGGCGTGGTGGCTCACTCCTGTGGTCCCAGCTACTGGGGGCAGGTGGGGGACTGAGGTGTGAGGATCACTTGAGCCTGGAGGTGGAGGTTGCAGTGAGCTGAGATCACAGCAGTGCACTCCAGCATAGGTGACAGAGAAAGGCTCTGTCTCAAAAAAAACAAAAAGAAAAAAGGAGAGAGAACTGGAATTAGAAAACTAAACTGTGGTTTAAAGGTAAGGGACATTGCTAAATAATGTAAGACCCAATTCTTGTAGGGTATTAAATTATTCTCTGTGAAAGAGCTTACAGCCTTTTCTTTTACAGAGAAAAAAATTCATGAACTATGGCTCTGGAACTATGAGTCTGGTACCCAGGAAGCCTGGTCTTTAGTCCAAGCTCGGTAGTTAACCTGTGTGATTGAGGCAGCTGCTCAATCTCCCCGAGCTTCAACTTGACCTAACGATGATTTCTGTCATCTCCCTTCCACTTGCGCAGTCTCTTCCTGCAGTGATGGTGTCATACCAGCCCACGGAACAGTGCCCATCAAACAAGGTACTTGTCAGTATTTACATTTTTTTCTAGTGGTTAGTCATTTAAAGAACTATTTGGCATTACTAAAGCATGGATGCATGTATACCAATCCTTGGAATAAAATGAGCATTTACTAAGTGCCAAGCAGTCTGCTTAGCACTTTGCATGTTTAAACTTCACAAGTAGAAGTGGGCCAGAGGGGTTGAGTATCTTTCCCAAAGTCACACAGCTTGTGGGTTATTAATTTGGGACTCTGAACTCCAGCTTTTCTGCCTGCAAAGGCCATGTTCTGAACCACTAAGCTACATTGGAACAGAATACAGAACTTGCATAAAACATAAGAATTCTAAGAATTTTGTGGAAACGTTTAAGAAATCCTGACAGAATGGGATCTTTTATAAATTCACATTTCTCATTCCATCCATCCTGAATAGTGAAATCACTGATTTGGCTCTTCTCAATCTGTAACATCTCAAATCCCAACAACTATTGCCTTGTTCATCAGCACAAAGTTTGCACGTACTTAGTGCAAAATTTAGTTCTGTTACTAAATCGAACTCATGAGAAGTTTTAATCCAGAATCTCAAAGTTCCTAATATGCTATCAGAGAAGATTTTGTACCCTAATAGAAACAAATTATTCATTATTCATATGTGCTTGAAAATACTAAATGTGAGTGCTTGGAAGAGGACTTATCAAAAATATGTGGACTGTTTAAGTCAGACAAGCAACGCAAAAGCATAGTTTTGTTATTTGCCAAATTTGGCCCATTTGTTTAAGGCAGCCCAGGAATAGATTTAAGCACATACACACACCAGCCAACTGAAATTAATGTATATATGTATATATTTAATGGGCTGATTTATGGCCCACTTATAGGATTCCCAAGAAGATAAGAAAAATAATTGCATTCCTTAAGTTAGAAAATGTGGATAAAACGATAATGGCTTGCATAAAGAAAAGTTTAAATTTCTCTGTGGCTATAACTACTAACAAGCTGCTAATATTAAAGGATATCTGTGTGAAAGCACATTCACAGGGTAAAACATTATATGTGCATAAGTTGTCATTACTGTTTAAGAAAAAGCCGAGTTTGGTGGGTAAAAAAAAAGAGATGGCTCACTGAGCTTTGAAACATGAAATAGGGCCAGAATAGCACTAGTAGCCAGATTAGCAATAGTAGCTGTCTACATAGAGCATAATAAGTTCTTGGAAGCCAGAAAATCAGTTGAAAATCTGTTGATCTCAAACAACTTTAAGTTTAAAGAGTATAAGTGGAATTATCATTTGCATTATTATAGCTCCTCTGTTCTCTGGTCTTGGGATGATTACAGAGATTGTTCTTCTATTCTCACAGTGCACAGACCAGCTGAAATCTACAGGACTAGAAAGATTTGCAATTCATTTATAGAATTGCTAGAACTAAATAATGGCAGATTTTCAAAGATATGTAATAGATTACTCTGAATTATAAAATATTAAGGCTATCATTTGGGTTCTGCCTTGATTGTATTAAATTTCATGGTAATGACTGTACTAAAATTCATGGGGAAATGCAAGATAACATTGTTGATGGCCGTAGACAAGAGGATGAAAACAATGCACAATGTATGGAATTAATTTTAAGCCACACACTGAGTAGACAGTGATGTAAAGTAAAATGATATTTTTCAAGGAAAGACAATTATGTCACATTATAATCCAGTTTACATAAATAGTATACCATTAAAAAAAAACTAAGTCTTCAGAGCATGTAATTCAGGACTGTTTTGAAATCTCTTACTCTTGTTGGTTAGTTATTTTGTACTGTAAGGGAGGGAAAATGGCTTCTTCCACACTTCTAGGTTCTTTGGCTGGGATACAAATTAAATTGACACAAAACAGATTAACAGAAGAAAAAACATTTTTGGCCAGGCTCAGTGGCTCATGCCTGTGATCCCAGCACTTTGGGAAGCTGAGGATCAAGGGAGGATCAAGGGAGGATCACTTGATCCCACGAGTTCAAGACCAGCCTGGGCGACATAATGAGACCAAATCTCAATTAAAAAAAAGAAAAGGAGAAAACATTTTTAATTATATGCACACACACTGGAATCCCACAAAACATGAGACTCAAAGAAAGGCCAGATGATGGAAGCTTATCCTGAGCTACAGGAAGGAATAGGGACTTGGGACTTGCAGAGAACTAGTGACAAGTTATAGGAGGGTGATGAGAAGAAATGGATGGTGAATAAAGGTTGTCTTGTTATGTAAATGAAGTCTCCCAGGTAATAAAAGTTGTCTGAGAGCAGGACTCTTCCTGATACAGATACTTTGACTAATGTAGATTTCTTTTATAAATATAAATTTATTTTACAAAAGGACAGCTTTTCAGAGATACCCCTGTGTCTGCAGTTGCTCAGAATAATCAGCTCGAAATACGCCAAATAACTGTATTTTGGGGTGGCATATTTTTTATTTTTGAGATGGAGTCCTGCTGTCGCCTTGGCTGAGGTGCAATGGTGCAATCTCAGCTCACTGCAACCTGCGCCTCCTGGGTTGAAGCGATTCTCCTGCCTCAGCCTCCCAAGGAGCTGGGATTACGGGAACCTGGGGGTGGCATATTCTGATCTTCTGTAGTCATGCATTGGGATCTTCTGTAATCATGCATTTTCTCTCTCTTTCTCTCTCTTTTTTTTTTCTGATTCATTATTTCCTTTTCTTTTTCATCTTGGTATTTGTAGGGAAAGTGATATTCCCCTCCCCGAAATCATATTATTCCAGACAAAAGAAAACAAATGCCTACGCTTATCTAATCAATCAGAAGACCGCCTCCCCACCCCCTCTTTTTTTTTTTTTAAAGATGGAATCTTGCTCTTGTCGCCCTGACTGGAGTGCAGTGGGGTGATTTCAGCTCACTGTAACCTCCGCCTCCCGAGTAGCTGGGATTACAAGCACCCGCCACCACGCCCAGCTAATTTTTGTATTTTTAGTAGAGACAGGGTTTCACCATGTTGGCCAGCTGGTCTCGAACTCCTCACCTCAGGTGATCCACCTGCCTCGGCCTCCCAAAGTGCTGGGATTACAAGCGTGAGCCATGGCTCCAGGCGAACAGTCTCCCTTTTAAGCACACTGTCCCCTTGAGTTACCTGCTGGTTTCAAGTGGAACACTAGGGGAGGAAGCAGAAAGTTCTTGTCTTGCTCTGCCACATACTGGATCTAGCTGAGGCCAGGGCTCAGGCCTGTGGTTTCCTGTAGTGTGGACTGAGCTATTTTTCCATCAAGAGGGCAGTGGAGAGATGAAGTGAAAGGATTTAAAAGCGGTTTGTGGCCTGGCGCGGTGGCTTACCCCTATAATCCCAGCACTTTGGGAGGCTGAGGCGGGTGGATCATCTGGGGTCAGGAGTTCACGACAAGACTGGCCAACATGGCAAAACCCCGTCTCTACTAAAAATACAAAAATCAGCCCGGTGTGGTGATGGGTGCCTGTAGTCCCAGCTTCTTGGAGCCTGAAGCAGCGTTGCTTGAACCTGGGAGGCAGAGGTTGCAATGAGCCGAGACCACACCACTGCACTGCAGCCTGGGCAACAAGACCGAAACTCCATCTCAAAAAAAATAAATAAATAAAAATAAAAGCGGTTTGTAAACTGTAACACATTGCACAGAAACACAAGATTACTACTACGAAATATTAGTTAGAAAAGTAGAGTTCTTCTTACCATTTCCGTGTTTCTTCTCACTTCCTCCTTTCCTCTTCTGACCACCTCCTCAGCCGTGAACGCACCACACCAGCAAGAACAATAAGAACCGAGGGTCTGAATTGTTTAATCAAAAGAAGAGTCAAAATAAGCTACACCCAGATTACTGAGAAAAGTGAAATGAAAACAAGCTCAAAACCAAATTCCAGGAAGATGCTGTCTTTGTATTGACTTACCATTTCATGTTTTCATACATGTCAAAGTCTTGAAGCTTCGGTCATTAGTCTTCTGCTTCCTAAAGCAAGAAAGTAAATGCTGACTCGTGTCATTTGCCCCAGATGCCACCGGAAATGTCATCTTCTCCCCAGACGCTGGCTTGCAAGCATAGCAGCACCCAAAGGCTAACCTATTTCCCCTATAGCCCAAGCTCAGAGATCTCCCGTCTGGCCACAATGATCTACAGGAGAGGAAGAAAGCTATCTAGGGACGAGATCTAGAATCAACTGAGAGAGATGCTTAAACATCACCAGTTACTTTAATGAGTAAGTACTTTTCAGTTTTTCCATTTTATTTGAAACATTAAGTTGGCATTTCTGACCAGCCTTTCTTGAGACTGTCATTTTTGGGGCACTTACGGTAGAGAGGAATCAGTACCCTAGCCTCCTCCAGCCCACCCCATGTAACGCTAAAGAGACAACTGGTGCTTGGCAATAACAAAAAATTAGTGATTGATAAACTAGTAAATTTATTAAAATGGACAGTGAAAGGAAACAACCAATTTAGTTGTGAACTGCAGAAGGGACGTGAGGCATTTGTTGTCTGCAATCTTGTATGTTGTGGTTGACCACAAAGGCTTGGCATCAGTTTTTACTTCCAGCACTGCTTCTTATGAAATGGATGACCTTGGGCAGATTACTCGATCTTTTAGCCTTAATTTTTAAATGTATAAAATGGAGAAAATTAAGAGTATGTAGTCCGGGTGCAGTGGCCCACACCTGTCATCCAAGCACTTTGGAAGGCTGAGGCAGGTGGATTATTTGAGTCTAAGTTCAAGACCAGCCTGGACAATATGATGAAACCCTGTCTCTAAAAAAACCTATAAACATTAGCCGGGCATGGTGGCACAGGCCTGTAGTCCCAGCTACTAGGGAGGTTGAAGTGGGAGGATTGATTGAGCCTGCAGAGTTGCTGCAGTGAGCCATGATCTCACCACTGAATTCCAACTTGGGCAACAGAGCGAGATGAAAGAAAGAAAAAAAGAAAAGAAAAGAAAGAATTTCTTAGGGTTTGTGTGTGTGTGTGTGTGTGTGAGACGGAGTCTCACTCTGTTGCTCAGGCTAGAGTGCAGTGGCGCTATCTCAGCTCACTGCAACCTCTGCCTCCCAAGTTAAAGCGATTCTCGTGCCTCAGCCTCCCAAGTAGCTAGGATTACAGGCACACGACACCACGCCCAGCTAATTTTTATATTTTTAGTAGAGACAGGGTTTCACCATGTTGGCCAGGCTGGTCTTGAACTCCAGACCTCAAGTGATCTGACCTCCTTGGCCTCCCAAAGTGTTGGGATTACAGGCGTGAGCCACTGCGGCCTTCTTAGAGTTCTTAAGAAGAATAAAGAGATAAACTGGTAAAACATGTAAACACATTTTGGAGGGTATACTAAATAATGCCACTAAATAATTAATATTGCTAAATAATAAGTTAAATGCTTCATTTAACTAGAAATCTCCCTTAACCACTAAGCCCACTTTCCAGATATGTTAAGGTGGCTCCGAATAACAATAGCAGTGAACATTTGTAGAGTTTACACAGCATTTCATTTGATTTCCACAGTTAACTCTAAGGTAGGCAGTGCAGAGCTGTTGACTTATTTTTGGAGCTGGAGGAGAAGAGAGAAGCGGAAACTCGACTGGACACGGCAGCAGGGAGAAAAACCCCTAGGTCCGTGTTGGCACTGAAGTGGGGAAAACCATGGCCTGGGGAAAGGCCTAATGTGAGAAGTTAATTGGTGTGCCTGGGAAATAGGACATTCATTTCACTAGCACAGATTCTTGGTCCTCAGCTTCCTTAGTCCCTGGACCTTGCTTGTCCTTTCTTCCACTCCAAGCCGTGGAGCTTGAAACTGGCAAGTCCTCAGTTGCACTGCCAACAGGCAAAGCAGTGGGAACTCAAGTTTCCAGAATCCTCTACAACACAGTGTGAGTAAAAGCCAAGGCAGAGACGGTGTCTTGCTCTGTCATCCAGGCTGGAGTGCAGTGGTGTCATCACAACTCACTGCAGCCGCAAACACCTGGGTTCAAGATATCCTTCCACCTCAGCCTCCTCCTGAGTAGCTGGGACTACAGGCGTGTGCCACCACATCCTGATAATTTTTAATTTTTAATTGTTTTTGTTTTCGTTTTTTTGTAGAGACACGGATGTAGCTTTGTTGTCCAGGCTTGGCCTGAATTCCTGGTCTCAAGCAATCCTTCCCCCGTGGCCTTCCCAAAGTGTTGGGATTTCAGGTGTGAGCCACTCTACCTGGCTGAGACTTGCTCTTATAATCTCATTTTTAAATTCAAAAAATGTTTTCCATAGGTGGGCTATCTATGGAAAAAGGTGGCTCAGGCCTGTAATCGCAGCACTTTGAGAGGCCTAGGTGGGTGGATCACCTGAGGTCAGGAGTTCGAGACCAGCCTGGCCAATACAGTGAAACTCCATCTCTACTAAAAAATAGAACAATTATCTGGGCATGGTGGCAAATGCCTGTGATCCCAGCTATTCCGGAGATTGAGGTAGGAGAATCATTTTAGCCCGTGAGACAGGGGATGCAGTGAGCCAAGATCACATCACTGCTCTCTAGCCTGGGCGACAGAGTGAGACTCTATCTCAAAAAAGAAAAAGAAAAAAATTTCTTTTTCCACAGAAACACTATTACACGTAGAATTTAAATACTACAGGCCGGGCGCGGTGGCTCAAGCCTGTAATCCCAGCACTTTGGGAGGCCGAGACGGGCGGATCACGAGGTCAGGAGATCGAGACCATCCTGGCTAACACGGTGAAACCCCGTCTCTACTAAAAAATACAAAAAACTAGCCGGGCGAGGCGGCGGGCACCTGTAGTCCCAGCTACTCGGGAGGCTGAGGCAGGAGAATGGCGTGAATCCGGGAGGCAGAGCTTGCAGTGAGCTGAGATCCGGCCACTGCACTCCAGCCTGGGCGACAGAGTGAGACTCCGTCTCAAAAAAAAAAAAAAAAGAATTTAAATACTACAGAAATGGTAACAAGAATGATAGCAACAATAATAAAACAATAGCCATTTCTAAAACTCTTTTGTGTAATCCCTTCAGAGGAGCATAGGTGCTATTTCCCCTATTTAATGAGTGAAAAACTAAGCAGCACAAAGATAAAGTAAGCATTAGAGGTGGAAGAAATCCAGGCCTGCTGACTCAACCCCGGGTTCTTGTTCCTGAGTAAATGGACTTTTGTAGCTAGTCCTGGAGCAGAATTGTCACAATCCAACCTGTTCATCAGTTGAAAGCACTCGTCATTATTAGCTCTCCCATCGCCCTTGTGTTTTATCCATGGGAACTTTTAATTCAGCCACTGGTTAGAATCTAGAGTAGTCAGCATAAGCCTAAACATTTGAAACACAAATATAGCTTTAGTGCAGCACTGGGTTTTCCATTGGCTTTTAAGAAGACTAGCTAACAGAGTGATGAAAATTGAACTAAGTTATTTCACACCTGCTTTGTTTTCTCACGGAAAATTTTAAAGCTGTGCACAAAATATTATTTTGTTTTTCAACAGAGAATAACAAGGAAAGCTACATGCAAATATTTCTATCTAGATAAGATTATTTTTTTTCTCTTAATTTAAACAAATATTTATAGCTGAGATTAAAAGCTCAGGCTTTGGAGCCATACTTACTCCTAAAGAAACAAAAGGAAACCTTAAGCTTATCTAATTATTCGGAAGATTCACTGTCATTAATGACTGTGGTGGCATGAGCCCACCTACCCAGGAGGCTGAGGTTGGAGGATTAATTGATTGAGCCTGGGACGTTGAAGCTGCAGTAGTGGTGATCATGCCACTGTACTCCCGGGTAACCAAGTGAGACCTTGCCTCAAAAAAAAAAAAAAAAGAACAAGGAGAAGAAGATACATTGTCAAAAGAATAGTTCTGCCATTTACTAGCTGGGCAACCTTGGGCAATTTATTTATTTATTTTTAATTTATTTTTTGAGACAGAGTCTCCCGTTGTCCAAGCTGGAGTGCAGTGGCACGATCTTGGCTCACTGCAACCTCTGCCTCCTGGGTTCAAGCAACTCTCTTGCCTCAGCCTCCTGAGTAGCTGGGATTACAGGTGTGTGCCACGACGCCGGGCTAATTTTTGTATTTTTAGTAGAGACCGGGTTTCACCATGTTGGTCAGGCTGGTCTCAAACTCCTGACCTCAGGTGATCCACCCACCTCGGCCTCCCAAAGCACTGGGAATACAGGCGTGAGCCACCATGCCCAGCCAACCTTAGGCAATTTATGTTACCTCTCCATGCCTCAGTTTACTCATCTATAAAATGGAGATAATAATAGTTCCTCCCTCACCGGCTTGTGAGAATGGAGTAGGCCTGTCACAAAGTGAGTGCTCAGTGAGTGCAGATGATTATTAGGCACAGGCACTGGGCCCTGAGGGGTACAAAGATGGGTAAGACCCACTTCTGCCATCCAGAACTAGCATAGAGTGGGATAGAATGGCACATGGGCAGTTAATTATAGAACAAAACAGAACCAAAGGTTAAGTAGAGGCATCCCTCAGAGGAAGGAGAGAGTTTTCTACTTGGGAGAGTAGGGAAGGCTCTCTGACAAAATTGTCTTTTAACTTGAGTCTTACTGAAAGAACAGAATTTTAGTAAGAGGAAAGTGTTGGGGAACATTCAAAGGTGAGTCATAGAAACAAAGATAAAGACATGAGAAAAAGGCCTCTGGGCTTACACAAACCCTATCGTTCCCCGCAGTCTTTCAGAAGATCCCAAGAAGAAAGGATCATATCCCAAAATATAAAAAGTTTACAGAATGCAAAATGTTGGAATTATGCTAACATATTAAATGAATTTGAAATTTTAAAACTTAGACGATGAAATTTTATGTAAGAAAACATATAAAACTAAAACTATACCATTTAAAAAATAATGTTTTAATCAAAGACAAACTTTTTAAAGACTAAGAAAAATTGAGGGAATGTAAAATATTTAACCATAAAGCCAAAAACAAATGTGACATTGATCACTGTGCTCAGCTTCCCAAAATATATTGCAACATTCCCCTCCTCCCTAAACTATATCTTGAAAATATATATATTGTTTCCAATATTCGTTAGACATCAAAATTTTTTTTTTTTTTTTTTTTTTTTTTTTTTGAGAAAGGGATATCACCATGTTGCCCAGGCTGGTCTCGAATTCCTGGGTCAAGTGATCCTCCCGCCTCAGCTTCCCAGAGTGCTGGAATTACAGGTGGTGAGCCATCACGCCCGGCCAACATCAAAAATTTTAAATGATTGCCTGGATACAGATCAGCTTAAGGATTTGTTCACAATTAAAACAAAACCAGTCATCAAAAATAAAAATGACTTTATCAACACATTTCAGAAGTAAAGTTTATTTCCACCCAATTATGTATTCCCAGCCAGTGCTTCAAGCAAAATTATACAGCAGCTCTCTGAAATTGCATGGTGAGAATGTGCTGCCATCATTCCCATTGTTGGTCAATGCAATATTTACCTTTAGGGAGACTGTTCAAAGGTCACGGACAATTATTTGAGGAATTCAGCCATAGTTTGATGGGAAGATAAATGAGTCTCTAGAGAATTGGGAGACTGGGCGAGACAATTATTTGAGGAATTCAGCCATAGTTTGATGGGAAGATAAATGAGTGTTTAGAGAATTAGGAGACTGGGCGCGGTGGCTTTTGCCTGTAATCCCAGCACTTTGGGAGGCCAAGGCAGGAGGATTACTTGAAACCAGGAGTTCAAGACCAGACTGGGCCACAAAGCAAGAGCCTGTCTCCACAAAAAAATAAAAAAATAAATTAGCCAGGCATGGGATGCACACTTGTGGTCTCAACTACTCAGCAGGCTGAGGCAGGAGGATCGCTTGAACCCGGGAGATAAAGGCTGCAGTGAGCCGTGATCGCACCATGGCACTCCAGCCTGGGTGACAGAGTGAGACTCTATCTCTTAAAAAAAAAAAAAAAAAAAAAAGAAAAGAAAGAATTGGAAAGTGATAGGGGCCTGCATAGACTGCTTTTCCTACCTCCTACCCCTCAACCCCAGAGAACTTTTTATTCTCTCCACCTGAATATGTATGAAACTCAGGAGACAGGTCTGGGCTAGAGACAAAGATAATAGCTACATTCACTGAGTACTTAGAAATGTGGTGGTGTCATGCTAATAACTTTACATGTGTTCATTTAACCCCCACTTGTTAGGAAAACTGCAGTTATATTGTTCCCATTTTATTGACGAGGTTTCTTCAGGGCAGAGAGGTTGCTTAATAGGCTCAGGGACTCAAGGGCCAGTAAGCAGTGGAGCAGGATCTAAACCCAAGGGGCCAACCCCAGAGCCCCTCCCTCTCAGCCAATGTGCTTTATTGCCCCAATTCTTAGTCATCTGCATACAAATAGGAATTGATAAGGGGATGGTTCGTTGTTACCATCCAAACCAGGACTCTTAAAGGTTTGGGGTGCTACTAATCATTCTGGGAAAACAGGCGGAAACCAGAACTGTTTGGGGCAAATAGGCACACATGGTTACCTCATTTCCTGACACTCTGAAAATGGGTGGACACACGAGGATAAGAATGTTGAAGAAGAGAAGAAAGGACCCCTTCAGTGGGCCTTGAGAAAGACCGGAAAGGGAGGGAGAAATAAGAAAAAGAGAGAGAGAGAGAAAGACCAACATTTGGGGAACTGCAAGAGAAAGATAAACCCTCAAAAGATACTAGGGAAGGACAAGATGCAAGGGTGTCACTGATACGTGGACTCGAGGGCTGGGTTTCTTAGAGGGAGCAGTCAGTCATGCCCCCACCCCTCATACTGTAAGAACCAAAAAGTGACCACGGAAAGGAGCAACAAGGAAATCATCGGCGATTTACTAACAAACATTCCTTTGCTTTGATGCAGTCAGAGACAAATTGAGGTAAACGGAGGAGTGAGTGGGAGGTGGGGCCCAGACCTAGACCCAGTCAGTGCAAGCAAGTTTTGTTTTTAAATGTGGCCTTGGAGCGGAGGCAAAAGATAGGACTGTCCTGGAGGTGGAGTCAAAGATGTTTCCTTTGTTTTTCAAAGCAAGAAGCTAGAATGTGTTTAATGCTAAAAAGAAGGATCCAAGCCAAGTAGGGTAAAGAAAATGCAGAATGCAAATTATCCCCTCACTGGGGGATATCCGGGAGCAAAGTCCCTGAGCTGCTGAGGAAGCTTTACGCCTAAGAAGGTACCTCTCTGCCTTTGCAGGAGAGTGGGAAGCGGGGTGAGGATTTGAAGGTTTGAAGAGGGAGTCGAGGCAGGGTTCTGTCTGCAGGCCTGTGTTTTCTCTGGAATCATTGTGGGAGGGCTTACTGAGTCAAAGGATTAGAAGGGCCTACTGTCTGGCAGGCCTTGTATTAGGCTCTTGATGTATGAGATCTCTTTTCATCTTCACTATTATTCAGCGAGGTAGGTAATATTGTTCCCTTTTTACAGAAGAGGAAACTGGTTCAAAACTGTGGGCAACCGGCCCAAGAGCACGCAGCTGTCCAGGGACAGAGTCCCTGTCTGGCTTCTTTGCCTGGAGTTGAAAGCCAGATCACCACCTTCGGTATCTTTCATTTGTGTTAAAGGGGTAATAGGTAGGAAGTTAGCAAATATACTTTGAATAATGGACGCAAGACCATCATGTAGATGTTTACTATAGACTGTACTTGATTGAAATCGTACTTTTGTGTCTATGAAATGCTTTGATTATTTATTTTAGGGAATATTTACAAAAGGCTATAAAACAAAAGCTTAAAAAAGTGAGGTCACTGGAATTAATGGTCCATAGTTTTATCTTTTGTTTTTATAGAAGTTACCTGTATATCACTTATTAAGAATCTCCACTTCATTCATAAAAATGCCCTCTGCATTTCTTTCTGTAATTCATAGGAGTTGTTTATATTAGACTATTATTATGGGAAAATATGCTGCTTTAAGAATTTTTAAACTTTGTAATTTTCAGACTCAAAGTGTTTGGGATTCTTCTGTTGGTAATTTATTTTAAAAGAATTACAAATTTCAGATTGTGGCCTGGTAGGGATGATATAAATACAAACTGAATATACCCACAGTGATTCCTGCCTCCACAAAGTAAACCTGTGATTACATGGAGCCCAGTTTGAAGATCTTTATTCTAGTTTCCGTTTTTCACTTATCTTGCATGATTTTAGATGTGTTTAAGGACTACCTGGATAACGAACTTAGAAATACAGGCCTTATGGTGTGGTTTCATGATGCAGGGATTCATAGGGGAATCATGATCGATGTTGAGGGGTGTGAGCCAAATGTGCAGTAACAGCTGTCACAGCTGTAGATAGACACAGGTGCTCTCTACATTTTTACTCAATTAATTAATGGACTGCAGATCCGAGACCTACATAGCAAGTGAGGTCAATGTAGAAAGGGAATTCAAATCAGTTAACAATCTTTCCAGTGGTTATTTGGCAATTCTTTTTCTTTTTCTTTCTTTCTTTTTTTTTTTTCTCTTTTTCTGACACAGTCTCACACTGTCACCCAGGCTAGAGTGCAGTAGCACAATCTTGGCTCACTGCAACCTCCACCTCCCAGGTTCAAAGGATTCTGCTGCCTCAGCCTCCCAAGAAGCTGGGATTACAGGCGCGTGCCACCATGCCTAGCTAATTTTTGTATTTTTAGTAGAGACAGGGTTTTGCCATGTTGGCCACGCTGGTGTCGAACTCCTGATCTCAAGTGATCCACCCATCTTGGCCTCCCAAAGTGCTGGGATTACAGAATTGAACCACTGCACCTGACCTGGCAATCATTTTTCTATTGCATTACTTACCACAGCATAGCATCTCTCAGTACTTTTCTGTATGTTTCCTTTGCTCCTAAAGCCGCTTTTGAAAATAGGCCTGCATTACTTCTTCCACTTTGGTGTTGTATGGGTCAATGGATGTTCACTGACTGGCCTCAAATCAAAATATGAGTCTCTAGAGAATCCCCAGTCCACATAAGTTTTCCTAAAGAAAAGTTCGAATTGTTTGCTTTTCTTTTTTCTCTCAGAACTGTATTGGCATGTAATTTAATTTTTGGCAAGTTTAAATTCACTTCGAAAACTAAGCAAATGCCAAGACATAGATAAATTATACAGGTGAGCGCATTAAAAATAATCCCTTACCTGTACCATCCAGTCCACTAAAATTTAACAGAATTTTGGAAAGTTCAAACTATTGGTTAGATCCCCCAATATTCCCAGTACGGTATTGTATTAAGATAGTCATATGCAAGAAACTTATAGTTACAAGTACTTCCCACAATGAATCAAAACATCTTGATTGTTAGTAACTGTCTCTGTGATTTAAAACTTCTCTGCAGGATCTCTAAAGCAACTGGCTTATTTCAATGTACCTCTTCTTGTAACTAAAGATCAATCAGAAAAGAAAAAAATCAACATAATTATTACAAAACTTCAATGAAAGATAAATGCTACGTGTTTGGTTTGTGATCATTGTAAAGCAATAGTCAATGAGTTGTAATTCATAGCTTATGAAGCTGTTAAAAAATTAATTATCCCCAAACAGGGAAATATAAACAAGATGCCATAATTTATTGTGGTAGTAGACATTATTAATGCATATTTCTGTGACGGCGCTAGCCTCAGCCCAAAGTTTACTTTGAAAACAGAAAAAAACATGGAACTATTTATAACTATGATTTTTTTTTTTTTTTGGAGACAGAGTCTCGCTCTGTAGCCCGGGCTGGGGTGCAGTGGCGCGATCTCGGCTCACTACAAGCTCTGAATTCCGGGTTCACGCCATTCTCCTGCCTCAGCCTCCCGAGCAGCTGGGACTACAGGCGCCCACCACCACGCCCGGCTAATTTTTTTTGTATTTTTTTAGTAGAGACGGGGTTTCACCGTGTTAGCCAGGATGGTCTTGATCTCCTGACCTTGTGATCCGCCCGCCTGGGCCACCCAAAGTGCTAGGATTACAGGCGTGAGCCACCGTGCCCGGCCATAACTATGATTTTTAAAATTATCTCGAAAGTTTAAAAAAAAATTGTGTTTTAATTCGAAGTTGGAATCAGGTTGCAATGATCATAAACCTCCCTCCTCTGGCTTAGACTCTTCCAACACTCTCAGGTACTTCATTTACATACATCAATTTTAGCAGCCAGCTCTTTAAGTGCCGATTTTCCCACCCCTCCTCTTGAGAGAAGAGATTGCCTCTCCTTTTTTTTTTTTTTTTTTTTTTTTTTTCTGAGAATCGCTCTGTCCCGCAGGCTGTAGTGCAGTGACACGATCTCGGCTTACTACAAACTCCGCCTCCCGGGTTCACACCATTCTCCTGCCTCAGCCTCCCAAGTACAGTAGCTGGGACTACAGGCGCCCGCCACCACACCCGGCTAATTTTTAAAATATTTTTAGTAGAGACGGGGTTTCACCATGTTAGCGAGGATGGTCTCAATCTCCTGACTTCGTGATCCACCCACCTCGGCCTCCCAAAGTACTGGGATTACAGGCCTGTGCCACAGCACCCGGCCGAGATTGCCGCTGTTTTTGATACTTGTCTGGCTTTGTCCTCTAGCCTGGAGTGCGTTGGTGCGATCTCCACTCACTGCAACCTCCGCCTCCCCGATTCAAGCGATTCTCCTGCCTCAGCCTCTTGAGTAGCAGGGATTACAGGCGCGTCACCGCACCCGGCTAATTTTTTATATTTTTGGTAGACACGGGGGTTTCAACATGTTGGCCAGGCTGGTCTTGAACTCCTGATCTCAAGGTATCCGCCCACCTTGGCCTCCTAAAGTGCTGAGATTACAGGTGGGAGCTACTACAACTGGCCGAAATTGCCTTTTCATACCTACTCCTTGCACCCAGTGCACTATTTGGCTCTCTGTGATCTTTATTAAGTGAATGAGTGAATCTATAAAATAGCTACCAAAATGAGTAAGTGTGCTTATCAAATCTGAAGCAAAGAAAGATGCCTAGGCTAGAAAGATCACTGATCTGGCCATTTCGAATCCTTTTTTTGTTTTAGTTTTTATAAATAAAAAGAGCTCTGAAAATGGATGCTATCGACCTTTTTTTAAAATCAGAAAAGGTTTATGTCTCCAAATTATTCTTTTCTACTCACTCCCCTAAAAGTGTCATTTTGGTTTTGTTAAGTTTTATTTTTAATGCTTGGTCTCTTAGCTTTAACGATTCTTTCCCAAAATGATAGTCTTGAGGGTGTCAGATTTCATTAATCCTGTTACAGTTACAGTGCTCCTCTTTATCAAGAATTTCATTTCCATTTCAGGTTTGTTTGTTTGTTTTTGTGTTTTTGTTTTTGAGGCAGAGTCTCGCTATGTCACCCAGTCTGGAGTGCAGCAGCAAGACGGTAAGATCTCAGCTCACTGCAATCTCTGCCTCCGGGGTTCAAGCGATTCTCCCGCCTCAGCCTCACGAGTAGCTGGGATTACAGGCACCTGCCATGATGCCCACCTAATGTTTGTATTTTTGTAGAGAGGGGGGCTTTCAGCATGTTGGCCAGGTTGGTCTTGAACTTCTGACCCCAGGTGATCCACCCACCTTGGCCTCCCAAAGTGCTGGGCTTACAAGCAAGAGCCACCGTGCCTGGCCCCATTTTGCGTTCTAACTGGAATACTTCTTCCCAATCATTTTCCTCTTTCTTTCCTTCTCACCATCATAGCTGCATGTTCCATTAGAGAAGAATAATAAGGCCAGGCACGGTGGTTCACACCTGTAATCCCAGCACTTTGGGAGGGTGAAGTGAGTGAATCGCTTGAGACCGAGAGTTCAAGACCAGCCTGGCCAACACGGTGAAATCCCGTCTCTACTAAAAATACAAAAATTAGCTGGGCATGGTGGCAAGTGCCTGTAATTGCAAGTATCTGGAGGCCAAGGCACGAGAATTGCTTGAACCTCAGAGGCAAAAGTTTCAGTAAGTTGAGATCTCACCACTGCACTCCAGCCTGGGTGACAGAGCAAGACTCTGACTCAGAAAAGAAGACATTCTCAGGTAAACGTTTTTGTCAGATATTGGCCCTGAGCTCTTGTAGCAACATTTGGGTGGGTTAAGTTAACTGGTTAGGATATAGTACCTCCAGAAGTCCTCAGACACTATGAGGTTGTCAGTCTATAGAACTGTGTTTTGGTTCTTCTTCGTTTTTTCTTTCCTTTTTTTTTTTTTTTTTGACACAAAGTCACACTCCATTGCCCAGGCTGGAGTTCAGTAGTGCAATCTCAGCTTGCTGCAACCTCCACCTCCTGGACTCAGGCAATTCTCATGCCTCAGCCTCCTGAGTAGCTGGGATTACAGGCGTGTGCCACTACACCCAGCTCATTTTTAGTATTTTTAGTAGAGATAGGGTTTCACCAAGTTGCCCAGGCTGGTCCTGACCTCAGGTGATCTGTCCTTCTTGGCCTCCCAAAGTGTTGGGATTACAGGCGTGAGCCACCGCACCCTGCCTGGGTTCTTCTGAATTCAAAGTCTTTATGTGCTTTATGTCTCCTGCTTGAGATTAGGATATGGGATTATACTCATTCGCCACCCATCCCCTCCCTTCGTGACCACCTCTCCTGGGCAAAGGAGAGGGTTGCCTGACTATGAATAAGAAAAAGATAGGAAAAGATCCTTCTTCTATTAGAGATAGACTTTGGACTAAATCTTAGCTCTATCACATGGATATCTTTCCCTGTAAAATGGGAATAAGAGTTATCTCATAAAGGGCTGGGTGTGGTGGCTCACGCTTGTAATCCCAGCACTTTGGGAGGCCAAGGTGGGCAGATCATCTGAGGTTAGGAGTTCGAGACCAGCCTGGCCAAAATGGTGAAACCCTGTCTCTACTAAAAAACTACAAAAATTAGCCGGGCGTGGTGATGCGCACCTGTAATCCCAGCTACCCAGGAGGCTGAGGCAGGAGAATTGCTTGAACCTGGGAGGCGGAGGTTGCAGTGAGCCGAGATTGTGCCACTGCACTCCAGCCTGGGCAACAAGAGTGAAACTTCCTCTCAAAAAAACAAAGGGAATGTTGGTAAAGCACCTGGGATCTAGTAGCTGTTCAATAAACATTAATTTTGTTTTAGCCAAAATATTTCACTTGCATCATCTAATTTGATCTTCATAGAACCCTGACAAACAAGCAGAACAAATATTGTAATCTCTCCTTTATTGATTATTAACCTGGTATTCTCAAACTTCCTAAGTACGGGTTGAACATCCTTTATCCAAAATGCTTGGAATAAAAAGTGGCTAACACCTGTCATCCCAGCACTGTGGGAGGCTGAGGATGGCGGATCACCTGAGGTCAGGAGTTCGAGACCAGCTGGCCAACATGGTGAAACCCCATCTCTACTAAAAATATAAAAAATTAGTTAGGCGTGGTGGGCCCATGCCTGTAGTCCCAGCTACTCAGGAGGCTAAGACAGGAGAATTGCTTGAACCCAAGAGGCAGAGGTTGCAGTGAGCTGAGATTGCACCACTGTACTCCAGCCTGGGCACCAAGAGTGAAACTCCTCAAAAAAAAAAAAAAAGGAAAAAAGAAAAAGAAGAGAAATCAAAACAAAAGTGTTTTGGATTTCAGATTTTTGGGTGATTTCAGAATATTTGCATGTGTGTGGGGATGCCCATACATAGGCTGGGATGGGACCCAAGTGGAAACACGAAATTCGTTTATGTTTCATATACAGCATATACACATAGCCTGAAGGTAATTTTATACAATACTTTAAATTTTGTGCAGGAAACAAAGTCTGTGTGCATTGAACCATCAGAAAGCAAAAGTGTCACAATCTTAACCACTCATGTGGACTGTGGTTGTTTGACGTCACCATCATTTCTGACTCAGTTTATATGTTTAGAGGCAACTGACAAGTAATCATTTTCTTCTCTCTTTTTTTTTTTTTTTTTTGAGATGAAGTCTCTCTCTGTCACCCAGGCTGGAGTGCAGTGGCGCCATCGTGGCTCACTGCAAACTCTGCCTCCCAGGTTCACGCCATTCTCCTGCCTCAGCTGCCCAAGTAGCTGGGACTACAGGCACCCACCACCATACCCAGTTAATTTTTTTTTTGTACTTTTAGTAGAGACGGGGTTTCACCATGTTAGCCAGGATGGTCTCGATCTCCTGACCTCATGATCTGCCCACCTCAGCCTCCCAAAGTGCTGGGATTATAGGCGTGAGCCACTGCGCCCAGCAAGTAATCATTTTCTTACACTTATTAACACGTAAGCACTTAATAGTAGAAACTATGACATACTTTTCTCTCTTTTTTTGAGACAGAGACTGACTCTGTCGCTCAGGCTGGAATGTAGTGGTACGATCTTAGCTCACTGCAACCTCCGCCTCCCAGGTTCAAGGGGTCTCCTGCCTCAGCCTCCGAGTAGCTGGGATTACAGGCATGTGCCACCATGCCTGGCTAATTTTTGTATTTTTTGTAGAGACAGGATTTCACCATGTTGGCCAGACTGGTCGTGAACTCTTGGTCTCAAGTGATCCACCTGCCTCGACCTCTCAAAGTGCTGCGATTACAGGCGTGAGCCTCCTCACCTGGCTAACATACCATTAATATAGTGAAAAAGTAATGTGTTCAGTGTAACTTGGAGCATCACGTTGGCTCTCAAAAAGTTTTGGGTTTGGAAGAACTTTGGAAGTTTGAAATAGGGATGCTCAACTTTTAATAATAATAACTAACTCTTATCAGCACTTACTACTCGTTAGGCATTATTATTATTATTTTTAATTTTTATTTATTTATTGTTTTTTGAGACGGAGTCTCGCTCTGTCGCCCAGGCTGGAGTGCAGTGGACGGATCTCAGCTCACTGCAAGCTCCGCCTCCTGGGTTTATGCCATTCTCCTGCCTCAGCCTCCCGAATAACTGGGACTACAGGCGCCTGCCACCTTACCCGGCTAGTTTTTTGTATTTTTTAGTAGAGATGGGGTTTCACGGGGTTAGCCAGGATGGTCTCGATCTTCTGACCTCGTGATCTGCCCGTCTCAGCCTCCCAAAGTGCTGGGATTACAGGCTTGAGCCACCGTGCCCAGCCTCGTTAGGTATTATTATAAACAGTTTACATTTAATCCTTACATCAGATGTATGAAGTCTACTACTAGGTCCATTTTACAGATCTGGAAAATTAGGGCAGAGAAAGGCTAAATAACTTTCCCAAGTTCAAAATGCTAGCAAATAGGAGAGTTAGGATTCAAACCCAGGTAGTATGATTCCAAACACAATGCTCTTTGCTAGTACTCTGTAGACAGGGCTACGGATAGCCTCTAGCTATCTTCTTAAGTGGATCTTCTTAAGTGGGGTCTTCGGGTGGGCTTGGAACCAAATTAATGCAAGACAGATTAACAGAAGAAAAGCATGTATGTTTTATTAATTTTTTACATGAACATGGGGACCCTCATAAGAGAGTGAAGACCCCAAGAAATGGCCAAAGCAGAAAGCTTTTATACCTTTTAGACAAAGAACTACACAATTTGTGAAGAAATGACAGGACAAAGGGGTATAAGCTAGGGGTAGTAAATTCCAGGAGAGTTGCTAGGAGATAAATGGAAAGAGGGTATAAAGCTAGTGGAGGATAAGGGTTTTTTTTGGTCAGTTTATTTATACAGCTCCATTGCAGCGGTCACTTCTTAAATCACTGGAAACAAGGGTTATCTTCTCGCGCTGGTGCAGAGAAGGCCGCCTTTTCACAGGAATTTTTATGGCTTGATAAGAAAGGGCAGATCTGGAGGCCCTTTCTGCCACCGCTGATTCTCAAGCATCTTCGCTCAAAAATATTTATATCAGAGAGGCATCTTTTGGGATGACATACACTAGTTTCCTTCAACTCTTAAGTGCCTCCGACAGTCTTTAAGTAGTGGACTTGAACTTAATATCTTTCCAAGTCTAGGGCACTTGGCTGGCAGAGAAGGAGCGCATTAGGGAATTCCATAAGCAACACTGTGGCAGAGACAGCACTGAATAATTATCAGATCTGCCAGCTTCCGGACAGAACTGTGTTAACGGGGAGGTGCATTAGGGCACAGATTATGGCCAGAGTGCTGGCCCAGAGAAGGCACAGATAGCTGGGCTGGCACAGGAGCCCTGAAAACACAAAAGGAAAGGGTTTCCGTCTTCACATTTTGCACTTTGGAGACTTGAGTCTAGAGTGGGAAGGAATACATTTCCCAAAGACCCCTAGACTTTCACAGTTCTTGGCCCTTACCATTTTCTACATGATAATGCAGCTATCAACCAGTATTTCTGGTCTGCTTTTTGAGGGCAAGATCATATTTTACTTATTTTTATGCTCCCTATGTGGAGCATATGGTAGGCACTTATTAAGTGTGAGTTGGAGGAATACATGAATCTAAACAAATGAACATGCTTGAGTCCCAAAGGGATTTGGAGTTTGCTTCAGTTTTGTTTCGTTTTTCTTTGTTTGCTTTTTTTTTTGGAGATGAAGGTCTTGCTATGTTGCCCAGGCTGGTTTCAAACTCCTGGTCTCAAGCAATCCTCCTGCCTCAGTCTCCCAAAGTGCTGGGATTACAAACATAAGCCACCGCACCCAGCCAAAACTTTTATTCTGATAGCAAAAAATTTTAATGAAGATTCTTTGTGGGGAAGATGTCAATATTTTCAACTGTTCTCTTATGAAACAATATTCTACCTATTTTAATATTTTCATTTTTGTATTTATATCCATTTGAAACTAAAATAGGATATATAGCTTTTAAAACTTGAATGTGTAGTTTAATAATAGCTATCCACCCACACCTATTAAAATGTTTACTAATGCATAAAATCTTACAAGTTTCAAGCTGCACCGGATTTTCATGGCTTTGTGTAAGTAGATGAAATGGATGCCATGTTCCTCCCATTTGCAATCTCTAGCAGTATTTCAGTGTTTCTACTATTTAGTCATCTGTGGATATGAGTTGTAAATGGCAGCTTGAAATAATCTGAAGTTTTGAGGATGAGTTTCACAGCTTTTAACATTGCATCCAATGTGCTGGAGAGAAAAAACTTTTTCTCTACTCTTTTAGCTTCAGTACCTGGGGGCATACAGATTAAACTAACAAAAGACAGATTAACGGGAGAAAAGGCATACAATTTTATTTATTTTGTGTGTGTTGCCAAGATACAGATCTAGACATTTTATTTGTTTATGTATTTATTATTTAGAGATAGGGTCTCACTTTGTGGCCCAGGCGGGAGTGAAGTGGCTGGAACACTGCTTACTGCAGCCTCAACCTCCTGAGCCCAAGCCATCCTCCCGCCTCAGCTGTGCGCCACCATGACTGGTTAATTTTTGTATAGAGATGGCATTTCGTCATGTTGCCCAGGCTGGTCTCGAACTCCTGAGCTCAAGTGATCCCGCCCACCTTGGCCTTCCAAAGTGCTGGGTTTGCAGGCGTGAGCCACCGCGCCAGCCACTGTTTTTAAATTAATATTGGCAGGCAGGGAGTGCACCGGAAAACAGTGAAACTTAGGGCTTTGGGCTTTAAGGGATGATGAATTGTGGGGAAGTGACTGGGAAATAAATGGGGGGAGCTCATGGAAGATAAGGGCTGTTATAGTAAGGTCTATTATGAAAAATCATCTTGGTGTCTATTCCCTGTCTTCGGTGAAAAGGATGATAACCTGTCTGATTGATAAGAGTTGCTCTTGTTTCCCTGGTTGGGGGAAGGGTGTTTACCTTCCTCAAAGGGAAATATATGCCCTGATTCTAGGGCAGATAAAAGGAGGGCAGATGACTTCCTGCATCTGTCAGTTTTCAGTTGCTTTCTGCTCAAAATAATCCTCATGCTAAAGTGCACATTTTGGAGTGGCATATTCCGATTCTCTTCAAATGTAAAGCAAATAATATTACAGCTGAAACGTATTCAAATTATTTCCAGTTTTATCCTGATTTTTTTCAGTCCTATTGATGAGAAACAGCTACTTCCTTATAAAATAAGTCTGTTTTTACGGGTTTTTTGTTTTGTTTTTTGTTTTTGTTTGTTTTCTGAGACGGAGTTTTGCTCTTGCCCAGGCTAAAGTGCAATGGCACCATCTCGGCTCACTGGCAACTTTTGCCTCCCGGGTTCAAGCAACTCTCCTGCCTCAGCCTCCCAAGTAGCTGGGATTACAGGCATGTGACACCACGCCCGGCTAATTTTGTATTTTTGGAAGAGATGGGGTTTCTCCGTGTTGGTCAGGCTGGTCTCGAACTCCCGACCTCAGGTGATCCGCCCGCCTTGGCCTCCCAAAGTGCTGGGATTACAGGCATAAACCCACTGTGCCGGCCTGTTTTTATGTTCTTGACCTAGCACAGGTACTCTTTCCTTGTGTTACCTGTTGCATTTCATTTAATTCTTTTAAAGCTCTAGCAAGCAATTTAAGACTATAAAGGATATTTACAAAAATAAAAGGGAAGGGAAGTCAACCAGAATCCTATTCTATGAAGATACATTTTTACATATTTCCTTTCAATGTTATCTATGCATATCTCTTTTATATAGTTTAAGTGATGGAGCATTCAGTATGGGATGTAACGTCTTCCACTTAACATTACATCACAAACATTCTCCATGTTCTTGCATACTTGGGGTCCTCATTATCTAACAGTGGCATAGAGCTAACCATCTCCACTTAGGCTTCTGGGCTGCTTCCAGGCTCTTGGCTAGGCATCCTGCTAGCACTCTCAGCCCTAGGAAGGGTGGATCCGTACTTGGCTCCTCCCCACCAGGTGGAACCTGAGCCTCCAACAGCAGCCTCAGGCCATTCAGAGGTCAAGCCCCAGGCCGAAACTGCGACTAGACAAAGAAGGCTTTTGGCTCTCTCGCCCATCTCCCAGGTCCAGGCTTGGTGGAGCCTGCTATGCGGGCATTCCAGGTCCACTCCCTCGGGGCAGAGGCCACTGCGCCATCCCCTTCCCCATGGTCTCCCTACCCCCGACCTGCACTGGGCGCTCCGACCTGCACTGGGCGCTCCGCCCAGAGGTGAGTCCCTCCCAGCCGTTCTCTCCTTCTGTCCTAGCCATCCGCAGACCCACCCTGTGCAAGGGAAGGAGCTAGGCCGTGCGCCCTGGGCGTCATGATCCTCCTGCGGGCCTCCGAAGTGCGGCAGCTGCTCCACAATAAGTTCGTGGTCATCCTGGGGGACTCTGTGCATAGGGCGGTATACAAGGACCTGGTACTTCTGCTGCAGAAGGACTGCCTGCTCACTCCCCGGCAGCTCAAAGCAAAGGGGGAGCTGAACTTCGAACAAGATGAGCTGGTGGACGGAGGCCAGCGGGGCCACATGCACAACGGCTGTAACTACCGTGAGGTCCGCGAGTTCCGCTCCGACCACCATCTGGTGCGTTTTTACTTCCTCACCCGCGTGTACTCCGACTACCTCCAGACCATCTTGAGAGAGCTGCAGTCGGGCGAGCATGCCCCCGACCTGGTCATCATGAATTCCTGCCTCTGGGACATCTCCAGGTATGGTCCGAACTCCTGGTGGAGCTACCTGAAGAACCTGGAGAACCTGTTCCGGTGCCTGGGCCAGGTGCTGCCCGAGTCTTGCCTCCTGGTGTGGAACACGGCCATGCCTGTGGGCGAGGAAGTCAACGCGAGTTTTCTTCCGCCCAAGCTCCGGCAGCAGAAGGCCACCTTCCTGAAAAACAGAGTGGTCGAAGCCAACTTCTATAGCGCCACCGAGGCACGTAAACATAACTTCGATGTACTGGACTTGCATTTTTACTTCCGCCACGCGTGGGAGAACCTGCACTTCGACGGGGTGCACTGGAATGGACGCGTGCACCGCTGCCTCTCCCAGCTGCTGCTGGCCCATGTGGCTGACGCCTGGGGTGTGGAGTTGCCCCAGCGCCATCCTGTGGGCAAGTGGATCAAGAAGAAAAAACCTGGCCCGAGAGTTGAAGGGACGCCCCAGGCCAACAGAAATCACCCGGCCTTACCTCTGTCCCCACCCTTACCTTCCCCCACATACTGCCCCCTGCTTGGGTTCCCACCCCAGCGATTGCCGCTGCTTCCACTCCTGCCCCCACAGCCTCCTCCTCCCATTCCCCTTCACCAGGGAATGCCCCGGTTCCCACAGGGTCCCCCAGATGCCTGTTTTTCATCAGACCATACTTTCCAGTCAGATCAATTCTATTGCCATTCAGATGTCCCCTCATCAGCCCATACAGGTTTCTTCTTCCAAGACAACTTTGCGATTGGTCCCCAGCTGCCTATGCCCTTCTTCCCCACACCCCGTTATCAGCGGCCTGCCCCTGTGGTCCATAGGGGTTTTGGCAGGTATCGTCCGCGTGGCCCCTATGTGCCCTGGGGACAGCGGCCTCAACCTTCAAAGAGAAGGGCCCTAGCCAACCCAGAGCCAAGGCCTCAATAGATGGACCTAGGCCTTATTTCCTCTTTATGAACATGGATTGGACAGATCTGACACTTCCTTTCCATTGCTTGGCCTGAACAGACTGACCTTGTTAACTTAAGCCTGGAGTCCATGCCTGGTCTTCTTATTGTTCATTGCTGTTACCAAGAAAGCCAAGGAGGAGCAGTCTGACTCATTCTTCTTGGCTGCAGCCTCTTCCCCACTTCCTGGGGGTGACCCAGCATTATTCCTGCCTCCCCACTCCCTATTCTCTTTGCCTTTGTGTAGAACTAAAATTGAAATAAAGAAGTTGCACAAAAGTAGTTGTGGGTTTTGCATGTCTATATTTAATGGATGCCTCTCCATTAAACAATTAGTTCTTAGTATGTTTTGGCTCTGTGTCCCCACCCAAATCTCATTTTGAATTGTAATAATCCCCATGTGTCAAGGGCGGAACCATGTGCAGGTAATTGAATCGTGGGGGTGGTTTCCCCTATGCTGTTCTCATTATAATGAGTGAGTCTCACCAGATCTGATGGGTTGTTGTTGTTGTTGTTTAGACAGAATTTTGTTCTTGTTGCTCTGGCTGGAGTGCAATGGCGCGATCTCAGCTCACCACAACCTCCTCCTCCCAGGTTCAAGCAACTCCCTCAGCTCACCGCAACCTCCTCCTCCCAGGTTCAAGCAACTCCCTTGCCTCACCCTCCCAAGTAGCTGTGATTACAGGCATGCAGCACCACTCCTGGCTAATTTTGTATTTTTAGTACAGACGAGGTTTCTCTGTTGGTCAGGCTGGTCTCAAACTCCCAACCTCAGGTGATCCGCCCACCTTGGCCTCCCAAAGTGCTGGGACTGAGCCACCCGGCCCAGCCACCACTTCTCTGTTTTTAAGAATGTTAACATAACTAAGACTGTTTAAATGCTAGGCTCACTGTATCACTCAACTAGTGAAATGTTAATACTTAGATAAAATAGTCAAAATCAGATGTGATTAAAATTGTTCAAATAATAGGATTTTTCATTGCATTGATTTGACTGGTTTGTAGCTCCCCAATACCACCATCCCTAAATTTGACAAGAATTAGGACATGCTGTCTTGCAAAAATTAGGTTCATGAAGTCACAAGAAATTGGTGAAATTATATATATCTACAGAAGGAATACATTAGCAGCTTTTAATCCATTAAAAAAACAAGATTCTTGGAGAATGGGACCTTTATCTTATCTCTGTGTCTCAAATCTTAGCACAACGCCTGGCACTTAATAAATACTGAATAGCATTTCTGGATGAATCAATGAGTGAATAAAGAGATGGCTTAGAAATAAATGTTTCTGATGAGACTACAGTCCAAATCTCTAGAGTTACCATAAATCAACATTTAATCTTTGTAACACATCTGAAGGAATATTATTGAAATAGCATGATGATGGTCTTTAAGGATTCTAGAAAGGGAGTGATGAGTCAGAATTTGCCAGAATGTCCCAGCATCGTCAGGTGAAAGAGAACCTGTCTGGTCAATGTAAATGTTCTAATCCCATGGAGATTAGGGCAGCAGACTATGAGATTTGGTAACATTTGCCATCAAGACGAGCTAGCTGCCTTCATTCTGCCTTTATGTTTCCCAGTCAACACCAAACAGTGTTTAGCTGCTGATCTGAGTAAGCTGACACATTTAGTGTTTCTATTCCCATGAACAAGGTAATACATTGGTGTTCTGGTTTATAACTCTCTTGTGAGTTAGGTCAGTACGTCTGAATCCTTAATCTGATGATGCCTGATGAACCAAGGAGAATGACTTATTAGATATACAGTGCTGAGGATCAGACGCTGAATCAATGGTGAATCCACAATATTATGGATGAAATTGCATCAACTACTCAACAGAGAAAGTTCTGTTTCTCTCCGATGGGTAGGAGTGCAGGGAGACTCGAACAGGGGAAATCTTTTCCTTCAAAGGTGTATTAATTTCCTGTGGCTGCTGTAATAAAAAAGCACCACAGACTTGGTGACTTAAAATAACACATTTATCTCCTAATTCTGGAAGTCAGAAGCCTGAAGTCCATCACTCCAAAATAAAACCCTTACTATGTCCTCACCTGTATAACATGATCAGGCTTCTACCTGCCCTGGCAATGTCATCTTCTGGAACTCTCTTTATTGCTCTTTATTCTTTGAACCACACAGGACTTCTTTCCATTCATACAGCACAACAAGCTCTTTTATAACTTGGGTCTTTGCACTTGCTGTTTCCTTTACCGCATTGTTCTATATCCCGTACTTCCTAAGTCTTTTAATGCCTAACTCATCCTTCCATTCTCACTTTGCAAGTTCCCTCCTAAAAGGCCTTTCAGGACCATTTCATCTGAAAGTACCATGATGTTCTGTCATAGCACTCTTTACTTTCTTTGTATGGCTTACCTCACTCTGCAATGGCTTCAGTAGTTACTTGTTAGCCTCCCTACTAGAATGAAAGTTCCATGAGTCTTGTTTACTCTGGACTTCCCAAGGCCTACTAGCACAGTGCCTGATAAAGAGGTTTTCTTTTTTTTTTTTTTTTTTTTTTTTTTGAGACGGAGTCTTGCTCTGTAGCCCGGGCTGGAGTGCAGTGGCCAGATCTCAGCTCACTGCAAGCTCCGCCTCCCGGGTTTGCGCCATTCTCCTGCCTCAGCCTCCGGAGTAGCTGGGACTACAGGCGCCCGCCACCTCGCCCGGCTAGTTTTTTGTATTTTTAGTAGAGACGGGGTTTCACCGTGTTAGCCAGGATGGTCTCGATCTCCTGACCTCGTGATCCGCCCGTCTCGGCCTCCCAAAGTGCTGGGATTACAGAGCCACCGCGCCCGGCCAAGAGGTTTTCAAGTATTTATGCTTTAGTTAAATATTCAAGCACATAATTCACTCACATTCAGTAATCAACTAAGAATGCAGTTTGTATTAAGATTGAGCAACATCAGCCCAAACAGCTATTGTGAAAAAATAATAATTGAGCAGCATTTGATTACTTAGAAAATGTCTACAGAACATTCCCACAACTTTACCTAAATTATGCTGGCTAGCTAGCCCTCTTCCTCTCACCCCACCCCTCCACCCACTGGGAGTAAGACTCAGACAGCACATTCAGTGAATGCTTGCCTTTAATTTCATACATATCCTGGCTTTTATCTTCCAGCCTAGGGCTTTCTTCTTTTTCCATATTTGCTATTTTCACCTTGCTCCTTAAATGAGGAAACCTAGCAAAGCAATCAAGCTCTTGTCTGGTAAAAAGAACCAAAACTATTTAGCATCCGTGAGAGAAATTATTGCTCCACTGTTGAGGTTTAGAATGCAGGGTTCATTTGGCCTATTTTCCATCCTCAAGAAACAACAGCACTCACAGATTTACATACTTGAGTCTCGTCTTCAATTTCCTGGAAAAGTAAAATTAATGATTACATTGACATCATCGAAGCAGCATGTTTCTCACAGGATTCTATACTAATATATTATACCAAAGGCCAGATTTTAAAGCTGTAACAATATTTTTCCATATGTACAAAGAAAGCAAGGTCCAGCATTTGAAAACAAAACAAACCTTCCCTCCTCCCAGAGTAGGATTAACAACAGCCCTTCACGGTCAGCCACAGAGCTCTTGCTCTCGCTGCCAGGAGGCAACATTCACGACTAAATCTGGAGTTGTACAAAGCGGCAGCCCCTCTCTTCGACAATTTTATGTTCACACTTCTGCAAAGGTAAGTTGTTTCAAAAACTTAGATCATTAAGATGCATGTGAGGCCAGGCGCGGTGTCTCACGCCTGTAATCCCAGCACTTTGGGAGGCCGAGGCGGGCAGATCACGAGGTCAGGAGATGAGACCATCCTAGCTAACACGGTGAAACCCCATCTCTACTAAAAATACAAAAACTTAGCTGGGCGTGGTGGCGGGCTCTTGTAGTCCCAGCTACTCGGGAGGCTGCGGCAGGAAAATGGCATGAACGTGGGAGGCGGAGCTTGCAGTGAGCTGAGATCGCCCCACTGCACTCCAGCCTGGGCGACAGAGCAAGACTCCGTCTCAAAAAATAAAAAAAAGTGAATGTGAGAGAAAGAAATTACCGTTGTTTTAAACTATTGTATGTTTGTTTCCATAAACTCCAGGAATAATATTCTCATTCTCATAACTCAAGAAAGAGCTCTACCATGGCATGCTTAATTTTATAGATAAACAGTGGCATGCTTAATTTTATAGATATACAGTCTCTGACTTACGAACTTTCAATGTACGATTCTTCAAATTTACGATGGCGGGAAAGCAATATGCATTCATTAAAGAGTGGTCTAAAGGCCAAGTGTGGTGGCTCACGTCCGTAATCCCAGCACTTTGGCAGGCTTGATCCCAGGTTTGAGACCAGCTTGATCAACATAGTGAGACCCCCATCTCTATACAAAAAATTTTAAACAATTAGCCAGGCATGGTGTCAAGAAACTGTAGTACCAGCTACTCAGGAGGCTGAGTTAGGAGCTGAGGCTTGAGCCCAGGAGTTGGAGACTGCAGTGAGCTATGATCATACCACTGTACTCCAGACTGGGCAACAGAGTGAGACCCTCTCTGAAAAAAACAAAACAAAAAGCCCAATGATCTCTCTCAATGCTGAGCAGCATAGCCACAGCAGCTCCCAGTCAGCCATGCCATCACTAAGGTAACAACTAATAGATACTCTACAGTGTCCTGTGTTGCCAGATGATTTTGCCCAGTTGTAGGCTAATACAATTGTTCTGAACACATTTAAGGTAGGGTTGACTAAGCTATGATGCTCAGCTTATGATGGATCATAAACTCTTTGTAAGTTGAGGAGCATCTGTAGTTTTTATTGGAAGATTTCACCCCTTTGTAAGTTGAGGAACATCTGTAGTTTTTGTCACAAGACTTTACCCATTTAACTTTAAAGAAACATTTCCTAAAACATGTGACTTTGCCCCTTGGTTTTACTCCATATGCATTCTATAGGCGAGGATGTTTGTAAAAGGATTCTTTCTATAACTGCTTTACATGGAAATTCACAATGACCTTTAATAGATTAGAGGCTCTGAGAAATTCTGCATGAAATAAACTTGACTAAGTGTGTTTAACTTAGTATTCCCAAGATGTATTTAACCCAGAACCATTTTCATACATTGTGTCTTTTATTTATTTATTTATTATTTTTAGAGATGGGATCTCACTTGTTGCCAGGCTGGAGTGCAGTGGCATGATCATGGCTAACTGCAGCCACGAATTCCTAGCTCAAGTGATCCTCCTGCCTTAGCCTCCCAAGTAACTGAGACTACAGGCGCCACTCCCAACTGTTTTTTTGTTTATTTTAACTTTTCTTTTCTTTTCTTTTTTTTTTTTTTGAGACTGAGTCTTGCTCTGTCACCCAGGCTAGAGTGCAGTGGTGCTATCTCGACTCTCTGCAATCTTCACCTCCCGGGTTCAAGTGATTATCCTTCCTCAGCCTCCGGAGTAGCTGGGATTACAGGCGCCTGCCACCAGGCCTGGCTAATTTTTGTATTTTTAGTTGAGACAGGGTTTCACCATGTTGGTCAGGCTGGTCTCAATCTACTGACCTTGTGATCCACCCGCCTTGGCCTCCCAAAGTGCTGGGATTACAGGCGTGAGCCACTGTGCCCGGCTTGTTTTAATTTTTCTAGAAATGGGGTCTCATTGTGTTACCCAAGCTGGTCTCGAACTCCTGGCCTTAAGTGATCTTCCCTTTTTGGCTTCCCAAAGTGCTAGGATTATGGGTATGAGCCACCGTGCCCAGCCTTAGCATCTTGTTAAAAATGTATTTTGGGAAATAGTAGTCTAGAGAATGCCAAATAAAATGGTTAGGGTAAGTGAAGAGAAAAGAAGGTTTGTGAGTGATATTTTATATATGAAGCCCTTTTCTGATGTAGCAGTGCCCAAACAGGAGCTAATATTTGTTAGGTAAGCCTGGGACAAGTGTGGAAATGGCTGATTAGCTGAAGTAAGATAAACTGGACCAAAAATGATTGCCCTCATCTTCCTCTAAAATGGGAGACTGAGACAGCCAATCTTAATAATAAGTTCTGGGCCAATTCCAGTCCAGCCTGTGGAGTGTGGTGTGCAGCAGAAGTGTTCCAGCCTAGGTATTCAGTGCTTGGCACAGGGTCACAGAATATCCCAAGACATATCCCAGTGGAACATGGTAATTGGGAAGTAGAGAATAAACAGTGTTCCGAGGCTGAGCAGAGAGTCATTCAACAGCAGCACACTCTATCAACACTTAACAACGTTGTTAGGAGCAGACTCCAGTCCCTAGGAAAGGGCCTATCTTAGAAAAAGGAGAGCACCAGCAGGAGCTCCTGTAGATAAGCTAGACATCCTTGGAAGAAAAGACATAACCAGCCCATGTGACCTGACAAGTCTCATCTAGGCTCTGGGCAAAGTACCCTCTTGTGCCCTGTAATCATGATACCTCTTTGACTTGACCATTTGCTGGCTTCTTGAGCTGGACTTGTCTTTACTTCTTACTCCCATGTCTACGTAGCATGGGCTAATTTTTGGCAAGTAGTCTTTGATTTTGTATTTCCTCTGGATAATGATGTCTCACCACCAGATTGATTCCTTCCCTACCATCCACTCTTCCCTACCTGCACCAGCCCTAAGGCGGTGGCTCTCAAACTCTATTTATTGTGCATCAGAATCTCCGGGTGGACTTGTTAGGACACTGCTGCTGTCCCCCAACCACCTCACTTCCCAAGTTTCTGACTCAGTCTAGAGTAGAGCGCTAGAAGTTGCATTTCCAGTAAGTTCTCAGATGAGGAGGACCACACTTTGAAAACCACCACTTTTTTTTATTCTTCCAAAGAAACAAAACATAGAATCGTGTAGCCATAACCCAGATTTAACCATTGTTAACATTTTGCCAGTTCATCTTTTTTCTGAAGTATTTTAAAGCAAATTAGTTCATAATATTTCATCTATAAATATTTCATATGTTGGAAATAAGGACATTTTCCCACATAACTGCAGGATTAGTATCATATCTAACAAAATTGACATAAGTTGCTGATATTATCTGATACTCAGTCCCAGAAATGTTTCCTGCATCTATTCAAACTGGGATCCACTAAAGAATCACTCATTGCATTGGCTTTTATGTCTCTCAAATCTCTTTTAAGCTAGAATGGAATCCAACACCACTGTGTCTTTTTTTTCTTTTTTCCAAGACATTAACTTGTTGAAAAGACTTATCCTGTAGAATATTCCACTTTCTGGGTTTGTCTAATGATTTCTTCATGGTGTTATCTAAATTTTATTGTATCCCCTGTATTTCTTCTTCTTCTTCTTCTTTTTTTTTTTTTTTTTTTTTTTGAGATGCAGTCTTACTCTGTTGCCCAGGCTGGGATGCAGTGGTGTGATCTTGGCTCCCTGCAACCTCCGCCTCCTGGGTTCAAGCAATTCTCTGCCTCAGCCTCCCAAGTAGCTGATATTACAGGCTCCTGCCACCATACCCGGCTAATTTTTGTATTTTTAGTAGAGACAGGGTTTCACCATCTTGGCCAGGCTGGTCTTGAACTCCCAACCTCGTGATCCACCCGCCTCAGCCTCCCAAAGTGTTGGGATTACAGGTGTGAGCCACCACACGTGGCCTATCCCTTGTATTTCTTATAAAGTGAATGTTAGATCTTAAGTTTTGATTAGATTCAAGTGAAACATTTTTGCTAGGATATTTCATAGGAAAGACAGTGTACTTCGCGTTGCACCACAACCAGAGGCACATGAATGGTTTTCCCAGAATTAGATGCTAAGATTGATCACCAAGTAAAAAGGAAAACAGCCAGAAGCCTCTACTTAAAAGTTTTGTTTAGGGGAGGGCGTGGTGGCTCACGCCTGTAATCCCAGCACTTTGGGAGGCCGAGGCAGGCAGATCACAAGATCAGGAGATCGAGACCATCCTGGCCAACATGGTGAAACCCCGTCTCTACTAAAAATACAAAAAATTTGTCGGGGGTGGTGGCATACACCTGTAGTCCCAGCTACTCAGGAGACTGAGGCAAGAGAATGGTGTGAACCTGGGAGGCGGAGCTTGCAGTGAGCCGAGATCCCGCCACTGCACTCCAGCCTGGGCAACAAAGCGAGACTCTGTCTCAAAAAAAAAAAAAGTTTCGTTTGTCCAGTTGCAACCACCAAGCATCTTGTGGGGTGATACATTGGTACCATATACATATTTCAATTCTTCGTCAATCTTTAAAAAAAAAATTAAAGTAGAGATGAGGTCTTGCCATGTTGCCCAGGCTAGTCTTAAATACCTGGGCTCAAGTGATCCTCCCATCTCAGCCTCCTGAGGAGCTGGAATTGTAGGTACGAGCTAACACGCCTGGCTTCCTATTCTTTCACGTAACTGTTTTAGCACCGATTGATCATTCTTGTTTGAAACAATGACTTCATTAGGGGTGGGAAAATGTTCATTTTTCTCATTTTACCATTCCTTATACATTTCTTAGCTGCCATTCTCTTGTAAAGAGATTTTTTGCCAGGCGCAGTGGCTCACGCCTGTAATCCCAGCATTTTGGGAGGCCGAGGCAGTCAGATAACCTGAGGCCAGGAGTTCAAGTCCAGCCTGACTGACATGGCAAAACCCTATCCCTACTAAACATACAAAAATTAGCCGGGCATGGTAATGGGCGCCTGTAATCCCAGCTACTCAAGAGGCTGAGGCACAGGAATCCCTTGAACCCAGGAGGCGGAGTTTGCAGTGATTGGAGATCACGCCATTGCGCTGCAACCTGGGCGGCAAAGTGAGACTCTATCTTGGAAAAAAAAAAAAGAGAGAGAGAGAGATTCTTTTTGTCATCAACTGGGGCTATTTGTTTACCCCAAGATACACTTCTTACAGAAAGCCTGGCTACCATGAAGTATGACAGTGGGTGTAACAGGACTGTACCCTCAGACTGCCCCTCCCAGTTAGTTGGGGCTCTATTGACTATGACCCAGGCAGGGGAAAAAGACATGACACTCATCTGAAATGAGGTTTTATTTAAAAGTTGGCCTTTGAAACAACCCAAAAGCCCACTATCAGCATGGGAAAATAAGCTCACAACTGGACAGACAGCAACGATGTACATCAATGGTGGAGATGAATCTGCACATAGAGGATAACTGGTCTTGGTTTCAAGGATGGAAAGAAGCCAAAGATTGGGAATTAGGTATGGCATTTGAAGGAGTTAAGGATGATCTACTCCCAACATATGCCAATTTGATACATTGATTATTTCAAGCTACAAGCACTTGAGAAACTGTAATTGCAGAAAGAATTATTTGATCTGTCTTTTCCTTCATGTAGCAAGCCATAAAAATTCCTTTGAGGAGGTTGCCTTCCTCACACTGTGGCAAGAAAATAACCCTTGCCTCCAAAGACTAGGAATTGCTGCTGCAATGGATCTGTACAAATTAACTTATTGAAGAAACCCTTGTCTTCCACTAGCTTTACACACTCCCGTAGGTCTCCTAATGACTCCCCTTGAATTTACTGCTCCTGGCCCATCTCTTCACAAATTTATGATTCTTCTTCTAAAACATATAAAAGCTCTCTGCTTTGGCCATTTCTTCAGATCTTCACTCTCGTGAGGGTCCCCAAGTACACATGTAAAAATAATAAAACTGGGCCAGGCGCAGTGGCTCATGCCTGTAATCCCAGAACTTTGGGAGGCCGAGATGAGTGAATCACCTGAGGTAAGGAGTTTGAGACCAGCCTGGCCAACATGGTGAAACCCCGTCTCTACTAAAAAAAATACAAAGAATTAGCTGGGCTGGTGGCACATACCTGTACTCCCAGCTACTCGGGAGGCTGAGACAAGAAAGAATGGCTTGAACCCAGGAGGCAGAGGTTGCGGTGAACCGAGATCGCGCCATTGCCCTCCAGCCTGGGTGACACATCGAGACTCTGTCTCAAAATAATGATAATAAGAAGAATAAAACTTGTATGTCTTTGTTCTGTTAATCTGCCTTGTGTCAATTTGATTCCTAGATGCAGCTGAAGATCCTTCTTGAGAACTAAGACAGGTAGAGGTGATCTTTAGCCTCCCTATACTTTATAAACCTAGCCCGTTGGGCCAGTTAGTAAAGGCAAAAGGTAAAAATACTCTTTTGCATGCTCAGTCATCTTCACTTTGGGATTGTGTCTTTTACAATCAACCAATAAATAAATGTTTACACATCAAGGTGAAGCTATTTGTGTATCTTTGAGTTGACAAATGATATACTGGTCTCTTATTTGTTTATTGGCAAGTACATATTTGTGAACTCAACAAAAAATGTTGATTTTGTATGGGGAACTTCATAAAATGTTCATGGCTAGATAAAAAGATTTAATAAGAAAACCATTATTATAAGAGTATTCAAGAAAATTGCTGTCAGAGTGTATTTTTCTTTTTTTTTCTTTTTGAGATGGGAGTCTTGCTCTGTCACCCAGGCTGGAGGGCAATGGCACGATCTCGGCTCACTGCAACCTCCGCCTCCCAGGTTCACGCATTCCCCTGCCTCAGCCTTCCAAGTAGCTGGGACTACAGGATCCTGCTACCACAGCTGGCTAATTTTTGTATTTGTAGTAGAGACAGGATTTTGCCATGTTTCCCAGGCTGGTTTCGAACTCCTGACCTCAGGTGATCCGCCCGCCTCGGCTTCCCAAAGTGCTGTGATTACAGGCGTGAGCCACCACACTGGGCCTTATTGGAGGGTATCAAATTAAAAGTGCTTTATTGAGTAATTCCTTAATACCAGGTTCTCAAACAATTCCACTGAAATACCTGTAATGGTGGAAATGAAACCCATATATATAGGAGGTCTGCCTGCTGCAGCCACTCCAAGGATTAAATTAATTTCAAGCCTCACATAAAATACTAACTGAAATTCTCTGTTTACTTCATGCAGCATCCTTTGTTTTATAAATAATAATAATCATAATGCCCTTCAAAACATTGAGTAAAATCAGTGCAAAACATTGAGCAAAAATGCAGTGGGATTTAGAGTCCTAATCCATAAAATAGAGGGATGATAGCATCTCTTATAGGATTATTATGGACAACTAAATTAATATTTATAAAGCCCTTAGAATTGTGACTGGCACATAGTTACTACTATAAAAATATTTGTCCATCAGGTGCAATGGCTCACACTGTTAATCCGAGCACTTTGGGAGGCCCAGGTGGGAGGATTGCTTGAGGCCAGGAGTACGAGACCAATCTGGGCAACACAGGGAGATCCCATCTCTACAAAAGATTATTTTTTAATTAGGATCCCTTGAGCCCAAGAGATAGAGGCCACAGTGAACTGTGATTACATCACTGCATTCCAAAGTGGACAAAAGAGACTCTCTCAAAAAATAGGGCTGGGCACGGTGGCTCACACCTGTAATCCCAGCACTTTGGGAGGCTGAGGTGGGCGAATCACCTGAGGTCAGGAGCTCGAGACCAGCCTGACCAACATGGAGAAACCCCATCTCTACTAAAAATACAAAATTAGCCGGGCGTGGTGGTGCATGCCTGTAATCCCAGCTACTCAGGAGCCTGAGGCGGGAGAATCACTTGAACCCAGGAGGCAGAGGTTGCGATGAGCTGAGATCACACCAGTGCTCTCCAGCATGGGCAACAAGAGCAAAACTCCATCTCAAAAACTAAAGTAAAAAAAAATTTGTCAAATAAGATTAAAGATTGTTCCAAGTTCATGCTATTGTTTTAGCTACTACCATGTAATTGCCTCTCAGAGTATTAGCAATCCCGTTTGAATGTGATTTTAATATTTAAGGACATAATTATGGATTGAGCAGGAGACAGGGGAGATTGTGATTCTTTATTTGAGCTAAGGTAGAAAAGGGATCAAAGAATGGATGGAAATGGCACGAAGCCCAGGGTGTTGGCAGAGGGCTGCCAGAGTGACCAGGCTGGTTGGTGCAGTCACTTAACACACATTTCAGAGCACTGACCACAGGCCCAGGGCCAGGTATTACAGACTGTGGAAACTATAAGCAGTTGCTGAGATGATGTGATGCAGTATTTCTTAGACCACTTCCATCAGAATCACTAAGATGTTTGTTAAAAAAAAACAGTACCAGTGCACAGGCCCCACCCTAAAAACATTAAATCAGAATCAGAATCAGAAATTCTGAGGGCAAAAACCTGGAGACAAGTGTATCTAAAAGTTCTCCAGGTATTTCTAATGTGCAACCAGGATTAAGAATCACTAATGCCAGGCGCGATGACTCATGCCTGTAATCCCAGAACTTTGGGAGGCCAAGGCAGGTGGATCACGAGGTCAGGAGTGCGAGACCAGCCTGGCCAATATTGTGAAACCCCGTCTCTACTAAAAGTACAAAAACTAGCCAGGCGTGGTGGCACGTGCCTGCAGTCCCAGCTACTCGGGAGGCTGAGGCAGGAGAATCACTTGAACCCAGGAGGCGGAGGTTGCAGTGAGCCAAGATTTCACCACTGCACTCCAGCCCGGGCAATAGAGGGAGACTTCGTCTCAAAAAAAAAAAAAAAAAAAAAAATCACTAATCTGGTTCGGCCTTTTCATTTGGGAGATGAGAAAACTGAGGACTCAGAAATTAAATAACTTGCCTACGATGGTAGAGCTGTCTTCAAACAGGTAACTATAAGATAGACTGGCTATGCACTAGTACAGTACTTTTCAAAATTAAAGTAATGCTTCATTAGTAAATTGTAAAAATAAATTTAGTGCATCCTGACCAGAATTTCTTTGGAACAGAATAAAAATATCAGAGTACAAATCAAGTAATAATGATACTATTCCATGGCATGTGTGTGTGTTTGTGTGTGTGTGTGTTTATATGTGTATTCTGTGACTAGAAATAAAATGTCATTATTATTATGAGTTGTTGTTGAAAAAATTGAAAAGTCCTGCTCTGGAGTTTTCTTAAAATTTGAATATCTAAGGTTAGAAGGTGATGTCTGCATATAGGAGTGATGTAACTGCCTCTGCTATCTGGTATGTAGCCCACAGAGAGGGTATGGATGGTATCGAGGTTAACATGGGCTTGGGGATGCACACATCTTGGAGAAAATCGAGTCTATGCCCTTTATTGGCAATGGGAGCTTTGCAAGAACCTCAAACTCTTTATGGCTCAGATACCTAAACTTTAAAATGAAAATAAAAACACACACCTCACAGGATTGTTAGTTTAAAATGCCATAATATCTGTAAGGCACTTGGCATAATCTTTGGCACATAGTAAATAGTCAATAAATACAAACAATTAAAAATGCATCCATGATCTATCATTTCCTGACTCAGAGAGGAAAGGAACTAAAAATGTACTAGGATCAAAATGGTTTCTGGAAGGATGTATATTCTTGGGACTAATGTTTATTTTAGAAAGACAAAAGTGAAAAAATAGCTGAATAATTGCTTTAATGGGCAACATATTTACAAAACCTTTTTTTTTTTTTTTAATTTTCACAGAACCAGAAATTATGGTGCTACAAAAATACCTGCTTATCTTAGAGCCAAAACATTTCAATTTTTAAAAAATGGCCTTGTATTGCAGATATATAAGTCAGGTATGCCACCCCTGGGATCATATCAGATGGGAGGCAGGACTAGATTACAGCTCCAGACAGGGCAGCATGCAGAGGCTTGCATTGTGAATTTTAGCTCCAGATAGACTACAAGAACAAACTAGCAATCCTGAGAGGATCCACAGACTCTCTGAAGGAAGCAGCCTGCTCCTGCAGGACCCAGGAGACCCCCAAATCCTGTGAGCCCCAACTGCAGAAGTGGGAAAGGGAGAGCCTCCTCTCCCGAACACACACCCACTGGAGAAGCTGAAGGTCGGTTTGCGGGAGAAGTTCCCGACTTTGCCTGAAGCTGAATCAAGTTAGAGAGCTAAGCGAAAAACAGGGGTAGAGGAAGCAGCAGAAAGGCCCTGGGAGCTCGCTGGGTGCCCGTGTAGCCCATTCCTGCCTGGCACCACAGGGATCCATTGGGAGGGTGGCCAGAGATGCAGGGGGTAAAACTCCACAGGGAGAAGGAATGCTGTGGCCAAAATTTCTACCAATTTAAACAGGGTGAGAAGCCTCCTGGCCAGAACTCAGGGGAGGGCATGAATCCAGTGTGCAGACTTCACACACAGGGGAAGAACTAAAGCCCTTTTCTTTCACAGCTGAGGCAGATATCCTTGGGCAAGTTTTAAAGCCCATCTCGCCCTCTGCCTGGAAACAGACTCAGGGCTGTTGGTGGGGACATGGTGGGAGTGAGACCAGCCCTTCGGTTTGCATGAGAGCTGGGTGAGGGCTGTGACTACCAGCTTCCCCCACTTCCCTGATAACCTGCATGACTCAACAGAGGCAGCCCTAATCCTCCTAGGTACACAACTCCAGTGACCTGGGAATCTCATTCCCATCCCCCACAGCAGCCACAGCAAGACCTGCCCAAGGAGAGTCTGAGCCTCCTGAACAGAGTCTGAGCATGTGCCTAGCCCTGCCCCCACCTGATGGTTCTTCCCTATCCACGCTGGTAGTGGAAGATAAAGGGCATATAATCTTGGGAGTTCTAGGGTCCCACCCACTACTGGTCCCTCTCCACACTACTACAGCTGATGTTTTCTAGAAAGTGCCACCTCCTGGCAGGAGACCAACCAGCACAAAAATAGATCATTAAACCACCAAAGCTAAAGACCCTCAGAAAGTCTATTGCACCCTTTGCCACCTCCACCAGAACAAGTGCTGGTATCCATGGCTGAGAGACCCATAGACAGTTCACATCACAGGACTCTGTGCGGACAACCTCCAGTACCAGGCCAGAGCTGGGTAGACTTTCTGGGTGGCTAGACACAGAAGACAGACAACAATCACTGCAGTTCAGCTCATAGGAAGCCACATCCGTAGCAAAAGGGGGAGAGTACTGCATCAAGGAAACACCCTGTGGGACAAAAGAATCAACAACAGCCTTCAGCCCTAGACCTTCCCTCTGACAGAGCCTACCCAAATGAGAAACAGCCAGAAAACCAATCCTTGTAATATGACAAAACAAGGCCCTTCAACACCCCCCAAAAATCACACTAGTTAACCAACAATGGATCCAAACCAAGAGGAAATCCCTAATTTACCTGAAAAAGAATTCAGGAGGTTAGTTATTAAGCTAATCTGGGAGAGACCAGAGAAAGTTGAAGCCCAATGCAGGGAAATCCAAAAAATGATACAAGAAGTGAAGGGAGATATATTCAAGGAAATAGACAGCTTAGAGAAAAAACAATACAAAATTCAAGAAACTTTGGACACACTTTTAGAAATGTGAAATGCTCTGGAAAGTCTCTGCAATAGAATTGAACAAGTAGAAGAAAGAAATTCAGAGTTCAAAGACAAGGTCTTTTTTTTTTTTTGAGACGGAGTTTCGCTCTTTCCTTCTTGCTACCCAGGCTAGAGTGCAACGGTGCTATCTCCGCTCACCACAGCCTCCACCTCCTGGGTTCAAGCGATTCACCTGCCTCAGCCTCCCAAGTAGCTGGGATTACACCATGCCCGGCTAATTTTATATTTTTAGTAGAGATGGGGTTTCTCCATGTTGGACATGCTGGTTTCAAACTCCTGACCTCGGGTGATCCTCCTGCCTCAGCCTCCCAAAGTGTTGGGCCATGCCCGACGACAAGGTCTTCAAATTAAACCAATCCAAAAAAGACAAAGAAAAAAGAATAAGAAAATATGAACAAAGCCTCCAAGAAGTCTGGGATTATGTTAAACGACCAAACCTAAGAATAATCAGTGTTCCTGAGGAAGAAGAGAATTCTAAAAGCTTGGAAAATATATTTGGGGGAATAATTGAGGAAAACTTCCCCAGCCTTGCTAGGGACCTAGACATCCAAATACAAGAAGCACAAAGAACACATCGGAAATTCATCACAAAAAGATCTTCGCCTAGGCACCTTGTCATCAGGTTATCCAAAGTTAAGATGAAGGAAAGAATTTTAAGACCTGTAAGACAGAAGCACTAGATAACCTAGAAAGGAAAACCTATCAGATTAACAGCTGATTTCTCAGCAGAAACCCTGAGATATATAGATATAGATATAGATATAAATATAGATATAGATATATACAGATTCCAAGGAATGGAATCTGGGGTCATGCAGTGAGTGTTATAGCTCTATTAGAAGCTGTGGGTCATGGAAGAGAACCGTGGAACCCAGTGACTAGCGTTCAGCTCGATTAGGACGAACCCCGGCACTTAGCCCTGCAGGAACAATGGCAAGCCTTTAGCCCGATCACGAGTGGCAGTGGGCGTCTTGCTGGATCAGGAGCACAGTGGACACCCTGCTGGATCCGGAGGGATGGAAGTCAGCGGCAGGTCTGCGACGGCTGCAAACAGCAGTGGTGGATGGTGAGAGAAAGCTCAGCTCCAGCCGTAACAACACAGACCAGAAGAGAGTGCAGTTGCAAGATTTAATAGAGTGAAAACAGAGCTCCCATACAAAGGGAGGGGACCTAAAGAGGGTAGCTGTTGCAGGCTCAAATGCCTGGGTTTATATCCCCATCATTGTCCCTCCTGCTGTGCTCTCAGGCAGTAGATGATTGGCTATTTCTTTACTTCCTGTTTTTGCCTAATTAGCATTTTAGTGAGCTCTCTCTATTATCTGATTGGTTGGGTGTGAGCTAAGTTGCAAGCCCTGTGTTTAAAGGTGGCGGTGGTCACCTTCCCAGCTAGGCTTAGGGATTCTTAGTCGGCCTAGGAAATCCAGCTAGTCCTGTCTTTCAAAACGAGCCTCAATAAATTTAAGAAAATTGAAACTATATCAAGCATTCTCTCAGACCACAGTGGAAAAAAACTGGAAATCAACTCCAAAGGGAACCTTCAAAACCATGCAAATACATGGAAATTAAATAACCTGCTTCTGAATGAGCATTGTGTCAAAAACAAAATCAAGGTGGAAATTTAAAAAGTCTTGAACTGAATGACAATAATGGCACAACCTATCAAAACCTCTGGGATACAGCAAAGGTGGTGCTAAGAGGAAAGTTCATAGCCCTAAACGCCTACGTCAAAAAGTATGAAAGAGCATGAACAGACAATCTAAGGTCGCACCTCAAGGAACTAGAGAAACAAGAACAAACCAAACCCAAACCCAGCAGAAGAAAGGAAATAACCAAGTTCAAAGCAAAACTAAATGAAATTGAAACAAAACGAAACAATACAAAAGATAAATGAAACAGAAAGCTGATTCTTTGAAAAGATAAATAAAATCAATAGACCATTAGCAAGAGTAACCAAGAAAAGAAGAGAGAAAATCCAAATAACCTCACTAAGAAATGATACAGGAGATTTCACAACTGACCCCACTGAAATGCAAAAGATCATTCGAGGCTACTATGAACACCTTTACGCACATAAACTAGTAAATCTAGAAGAGATTGATAAATTCCTGGAAAAATACAACTCTCCTGGCTTAAATCAGAAAGAATTAGATACCCTGAACAGACCTCTAACAAGCAGTGAGATTGAAATGGTGATTTTAAAATTACCAACAAAAAATGTCCAGGACTAGATGGATTCACAGCAGAATTCTACCAGACACTCAAAGAAGAATTGGTATCAATCCTTTTGACACTATTCTACAAGATAGGAAAGAAGGAACCTTCCCTAATTCATTTTATGAAGCCAGCATCACCCTAATACCAAAACCAGAAAAGGATATAATCAAAAAAGAAAACTACGGACCAATATTCTTGATGAACATAGTGCTAAACTCCTGAACAAAATACTAGCTAATCAAATCCAACAACATATCAAAAAGATAATCCACCATGATCAAGTGGGTTTCATACCAGGGATGCAGGGATGGTTTAACATATGCAAGTCAATAAATGTGATACACCACATAAACAGAATTAAAAACAAAAACCCATAATCATTTTAATAGATGCAGAAAAAGCATTTGACAAAATCCATCATCCTTTTTTTTCCTTTGAGACAGAGTCTCGCTCTGTCGCCCAGGCTGGAGTGCAGTGGCACAATCTCAGCTCACTGAAATCTCTGCCTCCTGGGTTCAAGCGATTCTTGTGCCTAAGCCTCTCGAGTAACTGGGATTACAGATGTGTGCCACCATGCCTAGCTAATTTTTGAATTTTAATACAGATGGGGTTTCACCATGTTGGCCAGGCTGGTCTTGAACTTCCGACCTCAGGTGACCTGCCCGCCTCAGTGCTGGGATTACACGCATGGGCCACTGTGCCCGGCCCTATCATCCCTTTATGATTAAAACTCTCAGCAAAATCGGCATACAAGGGACATACCTTAATGTAATAAAAGCCGTCTGTGACAAACCCACAGCCAACATAATACTGAATGGGGAAAAGTTGAAAGCATTTCCTCTGAAATTGGGACCAAGATAAGGATGCCCACTCTCACCACTCTTCTTCAACACAGTCCTGGAAGTCCTAGCCAGAGCAATCAGATGAGAGAAAGAAATAAAGGGCATCCAGATCGGTAAAGAGGAAGTCAGAATGTCACTGTTTGCTGATGATATGATCATTTACCTTGAAAACCCTAAGTACTCCTCCAGAAAGCTCCTAGAACTGATAAAAGAATTCAGCAAAGTTTCTGGATACAAGATTAATGTACACAAATTAGTAGCTCTTGTATACACCAAGAGCAACCAAATGGAGAATCAAATCAAGAACTCAACCCCTTTTGCAATAGCTGCACTAAATAAATAAATAAATAAAATACTTAGGAATATACCTAACAAAGGAGTCAAAAGACTTCTACAAGCAAAACTATAAAACACTGCTCAAAGAAATTATAGATGGCACCAACAAATTGAAACACATCCCATTCTCATGGATGGGTAGAATCAACATTGTGAAAATGACCATACTGCCAAAAGCAATCTACAAATTCAACACAGTCCCCATCAAAATACCACCATCATTTTTCACAGAATTAGAAAAAACAGTTCTAAAATTCATATGGAACCAAAAGTCTTGCATAGCCAAAGCAAGACTAAGCAAAAGGAACAAATCTGGGGGCATCACACCACCTGATTTCAAACCATACTCTAATGCTTTAGTCACTAAAACAGTGCAGTACTGGTATAAAAATAGACATATAAACCAATGAAACAGAATAGAGAACACAGAAATAAACCCAAATACTTACAGCCAACTGATCATTGACAAAGCAAACAAAAACATAAAGTGGGGAAAGGACACCCTATTCAACAAGTAGTGCTGGGATAATTAGCTAGCCACCTGTAGGAGAATGAAACTGGACCCTCATCTCTCACCTTATACAAAAATCAACTCAAGATGGATTAAGGACTTAAACCTAAGACCTGAAATTATAAAAATTCTAGAAGATAACATTGGAAAAACCCTCTAGACATTGGCTTAGGCAAGGATTTCATGACTAAGAACCCAAAAGCAAATGCAACAAAAACATAAATAGCTGGGAACTAATTAAATTAAAGAGCTTTTGCATGACAAAAGGAACAGTCAGCAGAGTAAACAGACAACCCACAGAGTGGAAGAAAATCTTCACAATCTATACATCTGGCAAAGGACTAATTTCCAGAATCTACAACGAACTCGAACAAATCAGTAAGAAAAAAACAAATAATCCCATCAAAAAGTGGTTTAAGGATATGAACGGACAATTATTAAAAGAAGATATACAAATGGACAACAAACATGAAAAAATGCTCAACATCGCTAATGATCAGGGAAATGCAAATCAAAACCACAATGCAATGCCACCTTACTCCTGCAAGAATGGACATAATCTAAAAAGAGTAGATGTTCGCATGGATGCAGTGAACAGGGAACACTTCTACACTGCTGGTGGGAATGTAAACTAGTACAGCTGCTATGGAAAACTGTAAAAATTTCTTAAAGAACCAAAAGTAGAACTACCATTTGATCCAGCTATACACTGCTAGGTATCTACCCAGAGGAAAAAAAGTCATTATTCGAAAAAGATACTTGCATACGCATGTTTATAGCAGCACAATTCACAATTGCAAAATCATGGAACCAACCCAAATGCCCATGAGTCAATGAGTGGATAAAGAAACGGTGGTGTGTGTGTATATATATATATGATGGAATACTACGCAGCTCTAAAAAGGCATGAATTACAGCATTTGCAGTGACTTGGATGAAATTAGAGAATATTATTCTAAGTGAAGTAACTCAGGAACGGAAAACCAAACATCGTATGCTCTCACTGACATGTGGGAGCTAAGCTATGAGGACACAAAGGCATAAGAATGATACAATAGACTTTGGGGATTTGTGGGGAAGAGTGGGAGGGGGCGAGGGATAGAAGACTACAAATATGGTGCAGTGTATACTGCTAGGGTGTTGGGTGCACCAAAAGCTCACAGATCACCACTAAAGAACTTACTCATGTAACCAAATACCACCTGTACCCCAATAACTTATGAAAAAAAAATTTTTAAAATCTTAACAGAAAAGTAAAGAGTAAAATAAAATAATTTAAAAAAAAAAGAAACGTGAAAAAAAAAGTCCGGTATGCCGTCACTCATTTGGATGTTGTCGCTTGTTTAGTTTCTTTCGAAAAAGAAAGATTTTAAACACCCACATTAAAAAAATGTTTCACATTCATTTTTGGTGGCTGGATCTCAAACAAAATGAAAACTTAGGCCCAAGAACCCCTTCCTGTTTCTCATATACTTCAATTTCTCTCTTTGCTCAGATCCTGTGCATGTCCACAGAGCGTTTCTGATCCAGCTCCCCGTTTGTAATATGGAACTCTTCAACAAGGAATAAACTCCCTCTACTTATTCATTGTTCAACCTCAGTTTTATGAACAGACAACTGCACAAGCTGGTCTGAAATAATGATGCTCCTATGCTTAACATTTGTGTGGCAGCTGGTGGAAAACCTTAGGGTTTTTTTTCCTTCTATTCCTTCCTGCAAAGGCATATGCTTGTTCTAGAACGTCATTTGCATATAGGCATATACTTATATACATACACACATATATGTACATATGAACACTTATAAAGGACTCAGATTATATGCTAAGTTCATAGGACATAATGTATTAAGCTTAGCTTTATAGAAGATTTAGAGATGAATCAAACACTAGGTTTATAATCAAGGAGCTTAAATCTGATAGAGAAGATAGAGCATGTTCACAAATAACTCTAATCCAGGAGAAAATGTATTAAGTGCCAGGACAAAGAGACAGCTACAGCACTACAGGAGTTTCAAAGGAGGGAGAGATTGCATGCATGCCTCCGATAGATGCAGGAACAGTAGAGACAGTGGCAGAGGAGGCATCTGAGCTGCATCGTGAAAGATGGACCAAATTCGCCTCTGCCGACATGAGGAGGCAGGATAGCCAAATGAAGGAGGGCATACACAAGGATCTAGAACTAGGTAGAAAGGCATGTCTAGGGACCACTGAAGACGTTAGTTGGGCCAGAGCAAAGGGCCCGTGGAGGGGAGTAAAGGTCAACTCATTTGGGGAAAGAGGGTATGTATTCGTTTTCGTGGTTGCTGTGACAAATTGCTGGCTGGGTGTGGTGGCTCATGTCTGTAATCCTAGCACTTTGGGAGGCCGAGGCGTGCAGATTGCTTGAGCCCAGGAGTTCAAGATCAGCCTGGGCAGCATAGGGAAACCTCATTTCTACAAAATTTTTAAAAAGTAGCCAAGCATTGTGGCGCATACCTGTGGTCCCAGCTACTTGAGAGGCTGAGACCAGAAGATCACTTGGGCCTGAGAGGTTGAGGCTGCAGTGAGCTATGATGCACCACTGCACTCCAGCCTGGATGACACAGCAAGACCATCTCAAAAAAAAAAAAGGCTGGGGGCAGTGGCTCACGCCTGTAATCCCAGCACTTTGGGAGGCCAAGCTGGGTAGATCACTTGAGGTTAGGAGTCTGAGACCAGCTTGGCCAACATGGGGAAACCCCATCTCTACAAAAAATATAAAAAATTAGCTGGTCGTGATGGTGGCCACCTGTAATCCCAGCTACTTGGGAGGCTGAGATAGGAGAATTGCTTGAACCTGGAAGGCAGAGGTTGCAGTGAGCCAAGATTGCACCAATGCACTCCAGCCTGGGCAACAAGAATGAACTCCGTCTAAATAAATAAATAAATAAATAAATAAATAAATAAATAAAACAACCAAATCGCCACAAGCTGAGTGACTTAAGACAACACACATTTATTATTTTACAGTTCTGGAGGTCAGAACTCTAATGGCCTCCCTGGGCTAAATTCAAGGCATCAGCAGAGCTGGGTTCCTTCCCGCAGGCCCTACAGGAGAATTCATTGTTCTGCCTTTTGCAGGCAGAAGCTGCTCACATTCCTTGGCTTGTAACTCCCTTTCATTTTCAAAGCCAGCAATGACTGGTAGAGTCTTTCTCACATCACATCACATCACATCTTCTGCCTCCTGCTTCCACGTTTAAGGACACTTGTAATTACATTGGGTCCACCAATGATCCAGGGTAATCTCACTTTACATTAACAATCTTAATTCCACCTGCAACCTTTATTCCCTTTTGCCAGGAAACAACATATTCATAGGCTCCTGAGATTACGACATGGACATCTTTGGGGAGCCATTATTCTGCTACCAAAATTTTTGTTCCAATTTTAGATTGGAACCAAAAAATGGAAAGGCCCTGAATGTCAGGATTGTCATCCACATTCTTAACGCCAGGAGAGAAAATACAATGTCCATTTTCAGATTAAAGATGGTTTGAGTTCAAATATTTTCTTGCTTTTAGCTAGAATTATAGCGATTCAATCTAGTAGCCCAGATTGTCTCATACTGATTGGGTGTTCTGCTTGACAGTTCCAGATGCCTTTGATTAATAAAACATGGGGAAATAAATTAAATATTGATAAATGTAGTCCGGTGCATTCAGCTTTTCAAAACACAGAGCCCTTTGGGAGGGGAAACCGTAAAAGGGGATCTCAGTGCTGGAAAGATTGGGAACCACTGCCTTAAAAAATATGGCCTCTGATTATTCCAGTTGGTCCTACTTGTACATACGGTATTTTTCTCTATTACTGTTAGATCTCCAGTGTTGGAGTGTGAAAGCTTCGGAAAAAAGACTTTTTAAAATTGCTTTGTCTAATGTATTTTATCTTTCAACTTGTTTATGGTGTGATCAATAATTCATTCCTTAGCATCTGTGTCTTAAAGACTATCTTGTCTGTTGTCTTTATGAATGATGAATTAGGATATTGGGAAAACAAAATACCTTCTTTTTAAAGCACAGCATCTCGAATGAAATGCCCAGAATTTATAGTGTGTAGAGAACAACAAAGGAAATGACTTAAAGCTGTGAAACAGGAAGAGGGATGAAACATTTGATAAAGCAGGAAGTACAAATAAGATAACCGAAAATCCATCTGTACTTGGTCACTGAGCTGTTCAGGTGGCCTTTATTTATTTGCTTAGCCAATTTGAAGATTCTCCCTTTAAAATACCATTTAAATTAAAATGTTCTACCATGAACTACTGTTAACACCCAGCTGTTAATCACACCCAGCACAGATACCTTTCCATTTTTTGTGTTTGTATGGAATATATTTTTCTCAAATTCCTAGTGCTTACCTTTCTGTTTTAAATAAAGAAAGGGTGAAAAGGCAGAACACACTAGTTATATGGAGAGAAAAATTTAGGCACAGAGAGAAGTGTCGTTTGGACACAGACTCTGGCCTGTGCTGCAGTTTTTCAACACATTGCAGCTAACACTTACTGAGCACTGACTCTGTGGCAGGCATTGTGCAGAACTGATAATCCTCGCAGCCGCTCTATGAGCTGTGCACTATTAGACTTATTTCTGATGGAGAAACTGAGGCTTAGAGAGGTTAATTCACTTGCAGAAGCTCACACTATTAGTGAGTGAAAGAGCAGATGGTCAATCTCCATGCTGGCTTTAAAAAAACACAACTAGAGTCATCTCATTCTCCTGCTTTGTAAATATTATTTTTTTAAACCTCACAATATTGTGATTCTCCACCCTGGCTTCATGGTAGAATCACTTGGGGTCTTTTCACAAAATACCATTGCCTAGAATCCACCCAAGACTACTTAAAAAGAACAATAATAACAACGCTAATGGCAGCCAATATTACATTGGGCTTACTATATGCTCAATATAAGTGTTACTATGTGCCAAGGCTTTCTTTAACATATATAGACACACACATGCACACATATATTCTCTCTAATATAACACTAACATACACTTATATTCAAATGAGGCTCTCTCTCCATATATTCTCATTTAATCCTCAAAATAAACCTTGGATGAAGATACCATTGAGTTCACCAATTTACAAATGGGGAAGGTGACACTCAGAAGATTTAAAAGCCTAGCTCATATGATTCAAGAGACATGAAAAAAACAAAAAACAAAAAACAAAAAACAAAAAAAAAACCTGTCTCTCAATTATCTGGCTAGCAACTGGCCAAATTGGGATTCTGATCCCAGGAAGTTTGGCTGTGTACAGAATCTGTACTTGTTGCTGGTAACCTCTGGCAGATGCTAGAGAACCAACCTACTCAAAAAAAAAAAGTTAAAAAGAAAGAGTAAAACATTTGTCCTGTGTTTACATATATAAACTATACCTCAGGGTAACTAGTAGATGAGAAGAATCTCTCTCTTAAAGAGAATTTTAGCTAATAAATGAATGAGTGATAGAGTATTATCATTTTGCAGCCTCTGATGAAATAATAAACCTAGACCGTGACCATCAGTGGATGCCAATTTCTCAAAAAAGAGATGTCCAGGCTTTATGTTCTTCCTGATAGAAGCATACATTACCTCTTATGAAGGATTTTTCTTTCTTTTTTTTTTTTTGTGAGATGGAGATTTGCTCTGTCACCCAGGCTGGAGTGCAGTGGCGCGATCTTGGTTCACTGCAACCTCCACCTCCCAGGTGCAAGTGATTCTCCTACCTCAGCCTCACAAGTAGCTGGGATTGCTGGCACCTGCCACTATGCCCAGCTAATTTTTGTATCTTTAGTAGAGACAGGGTTTCACCATGTTGATCAGGCTGATCTCGAACTCCTAACCTCAAGTAATCCGCCTACCTCCGCCTCCCAAAGTGCCGTAACTACAGGCGTGAGCCACTGCACCTGGAGCTTATGAAGGTTTCTTGCTAGAAAAGTCAAATCTCTTCAAGTTTCTAGAATCAAATTCTGTTTTCAGATAACACAAGAGACCAGAGGAACATGTTACATGACACCTGGGGATGCAATCAGCAAACTCCAGACTGGGGAACTCAACAGATGGAAGACTTCACTTCTATCACACATAAATAGAGACAATGAGAGAGAGGACTTATAGATAAAAAGATTCATATAAACTAATTACATTGTATGTGTACATCATACTTGGATTCTGATTTGATAGAATATCTGTTAAAAAATAAACATTGGGAAAATTTGAGCATTGACTGGATGTTCGATGTCATTAAAGTCATTTTAATTTGTTGTTTCTTTGGGTTTTTTGTTTGTTTGTTCATTTGCTTTTAGAGACAGGGTCTCATTCCATTGTCCAGGCTGGAGTGCAGAGACACGATCATAGCTCACTGCAGCCCCAAATTCCTGGGTTCAAGCAATCCTCCCATCTCAGTCTCCTGAGTAGCTGGGACCACAAAAACACACCACCATACCTGGCTAATTTTTAAAAACTTTTTGTCAAGACACAGTCTCACCATGTTGCCCAGGCTGATCTTGAACTCCTGGGCTCACGTGATCCTCCCACCTCAGCCTCCCAAGTCATTGAGATTACAGGTGTGAGCCACCGTGCTCGGCCTTAATTTCTTTTTGGTGTGAAAATTATACAGTGGTTATGTTTTTAAAAAGACTCTGTACCATTTATAGACATATACTGAAATATTTATGAGTGAAATTGAAACTATATATAGCAATAATTATTATTTAAATAGACATTTAAAGATGTGCATTTAAAGCACACCTGATTTGACTCCTATTACTCTGGGGCACTACTTGTGAGTTTCTTCAACCACTTAACTGAGACTGTAATCTCAAATCCTCATTTTATAAAATATGTTGCATTATGTTGCATGTGACAGGTTTGTTGTTGTTGTTGTTGTTTTGAGACAGGGTCTTGCTGTGTTACCCAAGCTGATTGCAATGGCATGATCTCGGCTCAGTGCAATCTCTGCTTCCCGGGTTCAAGCAATTATCCTACCTCAGCCTCCCAAGTAGCTGGGATTACAGGTGCGCGTACCACCACACTTGGCTAATTTTTGTATTTTTAGTAGAGACGGGGTTTGGCCAGGCTGGTCTTGAACCCCTGACCTCAGGTGATCCGCCCACCTCAGCCTCCCAAAGGGCTAGGATTACAGGCCTGAGCCACTGTGCCCAGCCATGACAGATTTTTAATTAGTGGGATTTTAAAAAAATTAGTGGTAGTTCGGGCCTGGCGCAGTAGCTCACGCCTATAATCCCAGCACTTTGGGAGGCCAGGGCAGGCGAATCACCTGAGGTCAGAGGTTTGAGACCTGCCTGGCCAACATGGCACAACCCCATCTCTACTAAAAATACAAAAATTAGCCGGGCGTGGTGGCGGGAGCCTGTAATCTCAGCTACTCAGGAGGCTGAGGCAGGAGGCTGCAGTGAGCCACTATTGTGTCACTGCACTCCAGCATGGGCAATAGAGTGAGACTCCATCTCAAAAAAACAAAAGAAAGAAAGAAAGAAAGAAATAATGGTAGAAGGAGGGTGAGGCAGGAGAATCACTTGAGCCTGGGAGGTGCAGGTTGAGGTGAGCCGACACCACGTCACTGCACTCCAGTCTGGGCAACAGAGTGAGAGACCCGGTCTCAAAAAAAAAAATAATAATAATTAATGGTAGTGATAACAGATTATTACATGAAATAGAAAGAAACTCTAAATCCCTTTCTATAGCCCCCTGACCAAGAGACAAATAATTGACAAATTCATGCAAACTTCCAGAGGGTTATTGTCACTGATCAGCTCTTCCTGCTTTCATCTTTAGTTGACTTCTCTATTGCATTCCCCAAATGGCTTTTCAGAATCTTACCTACTTTTTCTCACCCCTTCATATCTCTGCTAAAGACATGCAACATACAAAATCAACCCAAACTTTCTCATTTTCTCTTCTCTACCCTTCAAAAAGTCTCTGTGATAATGTATTTATTTTTTCCTTCACTTATTAACTCACTCAACGAATGTTTATTGAACACTTAACTTTTGTCAGGACTGGACTGGGTGCTGAGGATATGACAGTGAAAATACAGACTCAGCTCCTTCCCTCTGGAGGCCTGGAGGCCATTAGAACATGTCCTGGAGTCCTCGTCATCTTGTCATTCTTTTCTCCTCTTTCTTCTTTTCAAAGATTGGTGGCTCCCACCTTCCCTTGGAACTTAGAAACATCAGTCTAGCTAAGCAAAAAACAAAAACAGTTAAATTTGTCTGGGCTCATCATGGTTCTGCCATTTAGTAGTTTTATGACTTTGGGCAAGTTAACAACCCTGTCTCAACCTATGCCCTGATCTGCAAAGAATCATAACACCTAACGCATAGTACAGTGGGAAGATGAGAGATGAATGTAGTACAAAGCTGAGTAAAGTGCCTGGCATTTGGTAGCCATTAGATAAATAGTAGCTGTCATTATCATTATCACACCATCAATATCCCCACTCTCACACATATCTTTCATGTTTCTTTCCCAGTCTTTCTTATCCTCCTTACTATAAGGACGAGGCCACATCACACAAACCTGCCCAAAAGATCTTGGAGTCACACAGGAACCTCTCTCCTCGGCTCCCAGGTAACCTCAATTTACATCCAAAGAAAGGTGTTTCCTTCCTGAACCATTATCAGAATCACACATTTTTCATCTCTATTTCTCTCTTGAATATGTTTTTCTGTGTCTCTCATTCAAAGGAGAAGATTCTGATGAGCAAGATATACACACAGGAACTGTGGGGGCCTATGGACCTCAAAGAAGAAAACCATACTATATCTGGCTCTCACTGTACTGGTGATCACACTTGGCCCTTTGTGGTTACACTGGTGATAATGATCTATGTATAAAATACAGGACTTTCAACTTTCTTTTTCCTTTCTTTTTGTTTTGTTTTAGAGACAGGGTCTCCCTCTGTTGCCCAAGCTGAAGTGCAGTGTTGCAATCCTAGCTCACTGCAGCCTCAAACTCCTGAGCTCAAACGACCCTCCTGCCTCAGCCTCCGGAGTAGCTAGGACTACACAGACACACCACCACACTCTGCTGACTTTATTTTGTAGAGATGGAGCCACTTGCTATGTTTTCCAGGCTGGTCTGGGACTCCTGGCCTCAAGCCATCTCCCCGCCTCCACTTCCCAAAGTTCTGGGATCACAAGTGTGAGCCTCTGCACCTGGCTTAACTTTCAAGAAAGTGTTTTCCTTCCTTCCTTCCTTCCTTCCTTCCTTCCTTCCTTCCTTCCTTTCTCCCTTCCTTCCTTCCTTCCTTCCTTCCTCCCTTCCTTCTTTCTGATCTCACTCTGTTGCCCAGGCTAGAGTGCAGTGGCACTACTACAGCTCACTGAAGCCTCAACTTCCCAGGCTCAAGCAATCCTTCCACCTCAGCCTCCGGAGTAAGTAGCTGAGACTGCAGGTGTGCATCACCACAACCAGATAATAAGAAAGTTTCCAACTGTTTTTTTTTAATCTTCCACTCATGCCTTGCAGGAGATCCATAGAATTCCTCTTACTAATGTCACTTAAGAGTGAGAAATATAAGTCCTGGAGAGGTTAAACAACTTGCTTAAGAACAGGGAGGTTGGTAGTAGCAGGAGGAGTTGCTCCATTCTTTTTGGAATCCATTAATCAAAAGAAAATCCATCTTCTTTAATCATGTCACATAACAAGGAGTTTGTTGTCCATAGATAAGAGGGAGAAAGGTGGTAAACATAAAAGGACAAAGATTTAAAAGGGTAGAAGAAAAATTAGGGTTTTAGAAATAAGAAGAAAAGGGCTAAATCGGCATTTTAAAAATAAGTGGACTTAAACTGCTGCACCAAATGTGGTTGTCTTCTTTATGAGAGCAATGTGATCTGCTTGGAAATTCCCTAAAACTTCATTGATTCCTTCATCACTGGTTACTCCCATATTGGATGCCACGCACTGGTGCTCCACAAGGATAAAATAAAGAAGGAAGAAAGAGTCCACCACATGCTCAGTGGTTCCCTATCACTGAAATTTCATTAGAAATGCAAGTGGCTCTAAGTCAACCTGCAGTGTTTCTGTGTAGAATTGTTATAAATGACCTCAATTCCATTGACTCCATCAGGCTTGGGGCTGAAGTACATCCTCCGCAGCAGGGTCCTAATCTGTTTCTCAGTTTGGCTACTTCTTGTCCCAGAATCCTGACCCCATCATGGTATTCAAATACAGCTGAAGAAATATGCTCTTCTTTTTTTTTGAGACAGTATCCCTCTTGTTGCCCAGGCTGGAGTGCAGTGGCGCGATCTAGGCTCACCGCAACCTCCGCCTCCTGGGTTCAAGCAATTCTCCTGCTTCAGCCTCCCAAGTAGGTGGGATTACAGGCATGCACAACCACGCCTGGCAAATTTTGTATTTTTTAGTAGAGAGGGGGTTTCTCCATATTTGTCAGACTGGTCTTGAACTCCTCACCTCAGGTGATCTTGGCCTCCCAAAGTGCTGGGATTACAGGCGTGAGCCACCACACCCAGTCAGAAATGTGCTCTTTTGTAAGGCATTCTTGTCTAACTATTGCAATAACTCACGTTTTCTCCACTACATTTATGGGAATTAGTCAAAGAGAATAGAAAATGGAGGAAATAGTGTCTAGAAGGCAGGATTCTTTACCTTGGGCTCAACCTTTAAAATATATGTTGACCGCTGGGCACAATGGCTCACGCCTATAATCCCAGCACTTTGGGAGGCTGAGGCAGGCAGATCACCTGAGGTCAGGGGTTCGACATCAGCCTGGCTAATATGGTGAAACCCCGTTTCTACTAAAAATACAAAAAAATTAGCTGGGCGTGGTGGCACGTGCCTGTAATCCCAGCTACTTGGCAGGCTGATGTGGGAGAATCGCTTGAACCTGGGAGGTGGAGGTTGCAGTGAGCTGAGATTGTGCCAATTGCACTCCAGCTTGGGCAACAAGAACAAAACTCCATCTCAAAAAAAAAAACGAGTATATATATATATATATGTGTGTGTGTGTATATATAGGCACAAGGTCATAGCTGAGACTTAGATGCTTCTGGAGAGTGCAGTGTAGGGATAACCCTCCCCTGGTATATACGTTGAACCCCTGAGTTATATAGAATCTGAGGAGCCTCCTAGGGAGAAAAAAATCTCAGCCACATACATCTGAGGGGACTAGACATATATACATGTGTTCAAATCATGCCAGGTGGTTCCAGACCAGACAGATTACAGAAAGAATGATGGGGATGACCATGGAAGAATTCTGCATGAGGGAGGAAGGTCTTGCCTTGGGAGCTAGGGATGACAGTGTTTCCAGAAATCATAAGAAAATACACTGGAAATCAACCTTACTGACACTGAAGTACAGTAGGCCTTTACTTCCAACAGCAACATCATAAGGTAGGGTTCCAACTGCATGAGCAGACGTTAATTTTGGTCAAAGCATCTGGCCATTGAGAATACTATTCTAGCTCAATGGCACCAATGTAGTCCTGTTGGGTGAGAGCGTGCAGTTGGGAAGTAAGCAATAAGCAGGGCTGATCCTTAGACACATGTGGTTTCAACTGGTGAGTCCCAGAAATTGCTAAAGAGGGAAGCATTGTCTCATCAGCTCAGTCCAGCCCCCCTTACCTTTAGGCCTTCTCTGTTACTGTAGCATATTTAAAAAATCAGAAATCCAGTTCCAAAAGAATTGATGAATAATGTTAAAGTCTCTGAAGGAGGGAGCTGCAATAAATGGCACTCTTTTTGCTCACTTGCATCCTGAACAAGTTGAAGAAATAAAGGTAGAGCAAATGGGGATCACCTTTGTTACCAGCAGAGGCCAGGCTGGAAGACTAGGTTTTAGGTCTGGTGGTCAAGTGGGCTAAAATTAGACAGACTTGCCCATAGTCAGGCATTTGCTAGGCTAGAGCAGGCCTGCCCAGGCAAGACTTGCAATACAGAGAGACACTGTGCATTCTTGGAATGCCCACTCTCAGTAGGAAGCAGCAAAGTTGATCCCACATGCTCAGCGATTCTTCCAAAATTACCATCCAATTGCTCACTCCAGAGCCCAAGGGGTGGGATGAATAAAAGGGCTAAGGGAAATAAAACATGTGCATGCAGAATTCCCTCGTTATAGAAACCAGGAGAGGAAAAAAAGTACCTCTCCTCTGTATTGATCAGGGTCCCGTCAGGTTATTAAATAGAAGGCATTAAATATGGAGAATGAATTACAAAGGTGTTAGAGGAGCTAAACTAGTCACTAGGGTAGATGAGGCATCCCAAAGCTTAGCAAGTGGGAAGCCACCACCCACCCTTAAGACTGAAGAGACAAAGGATCTGGGGGTCCCTTGATAGACACTAGCATTATAACAGAAATATTCAGGCAAGAGCCGGAGCCACAGACGAGGGCAGCTGCTGCCAGATATGCTCCCATGGCAGAAAAAGAGGACAGGAAATACCTGGGCTTCCCCTTTCCTCCCAACCTCCAATCTCCAACAGTACCTCTCGCCGGTTAAGCGAGGCTAAAAAAGGTGGTCAAGAGAGCCTGGGTATCATAGCTTGCAACAGTCATATATCCAGAGCAGACACAAAGGATGGATCTGGAGGCAAACAGTCAAATAACCAGCACAACATTTAATCAGGCAGAGTTTCGTTGTAATTTTGTTTGTAGACTAAAGAGAAATTTACATATCATACACCCTTTCTAAATGTCTCATCACCACTTTTTGAAATTTCACTCCTGCAGCAGCTGCTATGTTGTTTTTTCTGTTTGTTTGTTTGTTTTATTATTATTATTTTTTTTTTGCGAAGGAGTTTCACTCTTATCGCCCAGGCTGGAATGCAATGGTGCAATCTTGGCTCACTGCAACCTCCACCTCCTGGGTTCAAGCAATTCTCCTGCCTCAGTCTCCCAAGTAACTGGGTTTACAGGCACTTGCTGCCACGCCCAGCTAATTTTTTTGAATTTTTAGTAGATACGGGGTTTCACCATGTTGGCAAGGCTTGTCTCGAACTCCTGATCTCAGGTGATCCACCTGCCTTGGCCTCCCAAAGTGCTGGGATTACAGGCACGAGCCACAGCGCCTGGACAGCAACTGCTATGTCTTGCTCCATCTTTTCTTCCCACCTCAGCTCTGTCTCTATTCTACTGGCTCTCTTGTGCTCCTCACCATTCTCTGAATCGCCTCAACAAAAGCCGTGTCCAAAAGCCTGGGGAACTACAGTTTACGCCCTCCTCACCCTCTCTATCAGCAATGACTCTCCTAGGGACTCCCTCGGTGACCACTCAGAGCTTTGAGATGAGGTAAACAGTGTTAATCTGACCAACTTGGAACTTGCAGCTTAGTCAAGCCTGAGACAGTCAGATTACCCAGATAAGGATAGAGCATGCACCTACTTAAAATAACAGCATCAACAGGAGCTCTTCTGCTTCCCTTCCTCTTTCAAATTATAGCAATTGATCACTTACTTACATCAGTTAATGCCCAAGACAAAAATGCAGCCCCTCTCTTCCCCACCTGGCCTGCATATGCGTTCATTTTGCATTTAGCAGAACTGAAAGGACTTTCTGTTTTATTTTCTTGTAACCACAGAATGTAAATATCTACTGTTTTGTTTGTGGGCTGACAAAGAGGGTGAAAATCATTGCTATTTTATTTCAAACAAAATAAAAGATTATAGTCTTCCAATTAGAATAGGGCTTAAAACATAGTAGGAATTTAAAAGCCATGTGCCGATTCATGGGAAAACATTAGGACATAGATAGGTTACACAATTTACTCAAGGTCATATCACTAGTGCAATGACTTTATTATCAGAACTACAAAGAACAACACAAATATTTACATGATTAATATTTTGTTGATAGTAGTGGGGCCAGAATTAGAATAAGGATTTTCTGCTGCCCCAATCCCTGTCTGCTAACTTTGTTAGATTGTGTTTCCTACACACTGGAATTACAGGACAGTTGCTAGATGTTCAGGCTGTGTGGTCGTGTAGGCAGGGTACAAATCCCAGCTCTGCCACCTGTTAGCTACGTGATCTTAGACCAGCTCCTTAACATTTCTTAGTTTCGTTTTTGGATCTAGAAAATGGGGTATGTACCTTAGTCACTAAGAGGGATAAGGGTTCAGTGAGATGATGTACGTTGTTGGGGAGGAAAAATTTTTCCTCTACTCTCTTAAATTCTTTTCCTGGGAGCATGCAAATTAAACTAACAAAAGACAGAGAGCAGACACACAACTTTTATTAATATTTACATGCTCAGGAGTTCACAAAAAAGGGAGTGAAACTTGAAGAAGTGGTTAGACTGTGGCGATGGGTTGTTCTTCCCTTACTGGCACAGAGGAAACACCATCACGAAGGCAAATTTGTGCCCTGCTTTTAGTCAGATAAGGGGAGAGGAAATAACTCTTTCTGCATCTGTTGATTCTCAGTTGCTCTCATCTGAAAATAATCCTCACACTAAAGTGGCATATTTTGGGGTGGCATATTCTGATCCCCTTCAATGCAAAGTGCCTCAGCACCAGGCCTGATTAAAGTAAGTGCTAAATAGCCAGCTATCATTAGAAGAGTCTATGTCCCCACCTTGTAGTATTAAAGCTCAGACACAAAAGAATGTCATAGGAAGGGAATGAGTCATGTTTTCTTTCCTCCAGTTTTTCTGCCTGGGCTTTCCTACAAGTAAGATTATCTACATTTAAAACATTGGATCAGCCAGGCGCGGTGGCTCACGCCTGTAATCCCAGCACTTTGAGAGGCCGAGGTGGGCGAATGACGAGGTCAGGAGATCGAGACCATCCTGGCTAATACGGTGAAACCCCATCTCTACTAAAAATACAAAAACAAAATTAGCTGGGCGTGCTGGTGGGCGCCTGTAGTCCCAGCTACTCCGGAGGTTGAAGTGGGAGAATGGCGTGAACCTGGGAGGAGGAGCTTGCAGTGAACCGAGATAGCGCACTGCGCCCCGGGGCGACAGAGTGAGACACCGTCTCAAGCAAACAAACAAAACAAAACGTATTTGATCCACCTTAAATGGCCACTCAAATCTGTCCTTGATCCTGGTCTAGGTTTATCTGGCATAGAGTGCCCTCTGTCCAGCTCCTGTCTACCCTCCTGGATCACAAACCAGAGAAAATGCAAAATCTTTCTTGGGCTGCCTACTGCCTTCAGTATAAAGCTCAGTGCAAAGCCCAGCACCATCTATTCTGTACCTAACATTTTAGTCTGAATCTCTTCACCTCCTTTCCCCAACCCCGAACTAATGACTACCACTGACTCAAGGGAGCCTTCTCCTGCCTTCATGCCTTTGAATGGGGGGTGTCGCTGCATGAAGCTCCTCTCTCCCCTTTACCCACTCAAGAGTCACTTGCTCTTGGTAATATTTCCAGTTGCCCTGCTTCACCCCTGTTCTCTCATTCTGGCCAAGTTAGATGCCCTTCTGAGTCCCCTCTTCTCTACAGAATTTTAATTGTGCATTTTCTTCTTTGTCTCTGCCTTTAAGTCATGAACTGTTTGAAGAAAGGACCATATTTAGTTCATCTCAAAATCCCAGTGCCCAGCACAGACCTGGCATAGGGTAGGCACTCCTTAAATACTTACTGAATGAATTATGCCATTTAGTCTGTCTGTGGTGGCACTGGAAACCCACAAGAATTTAACAGCCTCATCTCTGCCTGAAGTTCAGGGCTTCTGTAAAGAATATGTGATGGAAGGAGGAGATGATTGATAGTGATTCTGCAAAAATACATAGGTAAAAGGAATGGCTGTAAATTAATGATGAAATAACTTTCCTGAGTTTCCTTGTGGAAGATATATGTTAATTCCCCAAATGTATGAGCATCTGTGTATTTTTGTGGGGAATATGCAGTGTCTTTTCTAACACTGAGATGCTTGAAATGGGGTTATTTCCCTTCCAAATGAAAACCAATTAAATAAATTATATTTTTTCTGTGGTGCTTACAAAGTGTGGGAGTTGTCACCAAACATTACTAAATGTTCTAATTTAGTCATAAATGGGCTGAAAGATGTAGCATAATTATAAGTCCAAAGTAAGTTGCTCTAAATATTTTATCATGTTCAGCATATGCTGTTAAAAAAAACCTCAGACTATAATTGTCAACATTCAATTCACAAAAAGTAAACAACAGCTGAGTATAATGGGATGATAAAGAATCTCTCCATAATTCCCGACATATGGCAAAGAGTATGTCCATTTTGAAGTGGAAGATGGTCATGTTTATCAACTGAGCCATTTTCTTTGTTTGAATCCTTCTAATCAGAAAAGTTCCCTAGAATCACTAGGAACATTTTCCTGAAGCAGATGAGGGAAATGAAAAAAAGCTGTACGGCACAGTTAGGTCTCAGGCAGGCGGAATTTAGAACTCACAATGGCAATCGAAAGAGGCCAGGTAAAGAAGGCCATACATTTCTGTAAAAGCAGTCATTTCAGGGTTAGTATACATGAAAAAAACAAGTGTATGCTTAGTGGGAAATGTATGGACAAATTTCCATGTATCAGTCTGTTTCTGTGAACAAGCTCTGATTGACCCAGCCAGTGTCACATCCTACCATCATGTATATTCATTTTAAATGCACGGACACTTAACTGTTTCCAGGGAAAGCCAGTGGGAAGCTCCTTGAAATTTCTTTTTCTTTATAAGATGCTTTGCACATGGGGGTTTTCAGCTCAAAGGAGATACTTATAAACCATTTATCTTCAGAGGGAAGCAGTACAAGGGGGAGAGGCGTCCAGGCACTGTTCTAACCAGATACTTCAAAGCCGCCCAGAAGAGAAAGGCAAAGGCAATTGGCAATGAATTGGCTCTGCTCTTTGGCTGGGAGAGATAAGGAGCAGATACCCAGCACTGAGACAGAGGATTCTGTGAAGAAAATGCTGAGTAACAAGATTGTCCTTTTGTTTTCCTTCATGAAAAATAACATTCCACCCTAAATCCTTTTGGGAATGAACAGGGGGCTTTAGGAGCTGGTATTGAATGAATAAATTAGCCAATCATTGAACTAATTAATTAATTAATAACCACACCTAGGCAGAGAGAAATAAACAAGAGCGCTCACTGAGAACTCTTTGAGGAGGAAAGGACCTCTCTATGGTCGAACGTAGTGAAAAATCTAGCAATTTGGAGATAGGACTGCTTTCTGAGCTTCAGTTTCCTGGGAGTGTTGTGAATATGTTTTGCAACTCTAAAATGCCATCAAACTTACATCATTCTGCTTGTCTTCTTGATGAGCTGTTTTTAAATATAATAGCATTAGAATTAATCAGATTAATCTCACTGAACAAAAATAAAGGCTGCTTTTCACAGAGCTCCTCGTCGTGCCAGCCAGTGTATCTTTCTGTGCACAGTGATTCTTTCTATATAGAGACCCTCTGTTAAGCTCGAAAGGAGCTCCAAGGAGAAGTCTCATAGAGATAGCACAATCAACAGGCACACACGCTGCTGTTATTCGAGGCTACTCAAAAGAACATAAAACAATTCTGAGAAAAAAAAAAGACTTCAGGGAAAAATGCAAGGTTCAGTGCATGACTTCTTGGTGGAAAAGATGGAATCACTGTTGCCTGAGACACAGCAAAGTAAGAGTGAGGATTCTGGAGGGAAAACATCCCTAATAATGAGAGGAGAGCCTAGGTGGCTGAGCTGTTTGATTGGCATCTGTCTGTCAAAAGCCATAACATGCTCAGGCTGTCCTCGAGGAGCTGAGAAAAGTGGGGAAGAAAGTGTAAGACTGATCTGCCCTCTGGAATCGCTTTAAACAGGCCGGAGTCCCAGAAAGCATGCCAAACCTAAGACAGTGCAGGAACGATTGCCAAAGGAAACAGAACAGGTCTTTTTTCGAAGAAAAGAAAAGAACAATAGCAGCCGAACTAGAAGGAAAAAGCCTCAGTGTGCCAGCAGGTAGACATTCTGACCTCTCTTATTGTGAAACATGCAATAATTTCTTAAATGTTTAACGATGATGGAAGAAAATTGTGTCTTAAAGCGAAATGAAGTTGGAGAAAGTAGTATGTCTGGGTCCCCACCCCAAGTCCTTTAATCATGAGAAGTAACTGGATTTCATTATAATGTGCACTATGATGCCAACTGATTTGTGGTGTGGATCCTAAAGGATGATTCTAGTCATTCTCTTTCTTGAACAATTTTTGGTAATTTTGATTCTTTCCCTTTATGATGTTCCTTTTCATCCATTATCTTCTCTTATGGTACTTACCTAACGATTAAGTGTTGAGTTAGGAGACGGTAATTAGATTCCATGTCCTATTTTCCTGGTTTCACTTGATCTTTTCCTTGATGAGATATTTTCTTTCATTGGATACTGGCATTTCGATGTCACCTAGGCAGCAGATTTCTCCTTGCTGCAGAACTTGAAGGGTTTCAATGTGAAAAATAGGTCTGCCTTTTTTTTTTGAGATGGAGTTTCGCTCTTGTTGCCCAGGCTGGAGTACAATGGTGTGATCTCGGCTCACCGCAACCTCCACCTCCTTGGTTCAAGCAATTCTCCTGCCTCAGCCTCCCGAGTAGCTGGGATTATAAGCGTGTGTCACCATGCCTGGTTAATTTTGTATTTTTAGTAGAGACTGGGTTTCTCCATGTTGGTCAGGCTGGTCTCGATCACCCGACCTCAGGTGATTTGCCTGCCTCGGCCTCCCAAAGTGCCAGGATTACAGGCTTGAGCCACCACCCCCAGTCTGTCATTTCATTTTTTAAACCAACAACATTTTTGCTGATTTAAATGAGTTCTGGCCAACTTTCTAGACAAAGGTATGGAAATATTTTGTATATCATATCACAGATGACAAGTGCTTCCAAAGAATGTAAATGCTATTTTAGGCTTAGGTTTCTACATTATCTAAGTTTCCATTACTTAAATGAGAGACTTTCTTGCAGGTCTCTTGATACACAAATTGGGATTTATACTGACTTTCCTAACATAAGTATCTGGGAGAAACATTTGTGTACGGTAGAAATGAAACCAGCCCAATTTTCCCATAGAGCTGATGTTTTCAGTCTTTTAAAATAAACATAGAAATTGACCCTCCTGGTCTTAAAGCTTGAAACTTACAATCTGAGTTCCTTTCTCAGAAAATCATCATCAGGCTTTCTCAGATAGTATCAAGGAACTGAAACTCACCAGATCACTGCATCCAGACAATGAGATGCCAGACCCCTCACCCATCATGATTCCCTAACTGACCACATGCTTCCTGTTGACCATCACCTCTTCCTTACTCCTCCCTGATTTCTGTCTTCCTGCTCATAGTTACATTCCTTCCCTGATATATAAATCCCCAATTTTAGTCAGTTGGAGAGACAGATTTGAGACTTATTTCCCATCTCCCTGGCTCACGTCACCCAAATAAAGCATTTCTTTCCTGGCAATACTTATTGTATCAGTGATTGGCTTTCTGTGTAGCGAGCAATGGGACATAGACTATACCCCTGACATTTTGGTGGCAGAAAGAGTTAATTACCAATTAAGTTTTTTCTTATTGAGTTTTCATAATTTTTTTATTTTTTATTTTTTTGAGATGGAGTCTCACTCTGTTGCCTAGTACGATCTCAGCTCACTGTAACCTCTGCTTCCTAGGTTAAAGCAATTCTTCTGCTCAGCCTCCCTGAGTAGCTAGGATTACAGGTGCCCACTATCACACCTGGCTAATTTTTGTATTTTTAGTGGGCATGGGGTTCCACCATATTGGATAGGCTGGTCTCGAACACTTGAGCTCAAGTGATCCACCCTCCTCAACCTCCCAAAGTGCTAGGATTACAGGCACAATACAGAGTTCTTGATGGTGTCGTTTGTATTTTTCCAAGGTAGATCTTAAACTGGCAACATAATTACACTTACTCTTGTCTTTTAGGCCTAAAAAATAATTGTCAGTGCTTGTGCAATGTCAATATTTCTGTGTTGCTTGATTAGATCATAGAGGATGCTCAGTTTCCTGCAGTATGTTTTCTTTTTGTTTGTTTTGTTTTGAGAGAAGGAGATTAGCAGGGTACAGAAAGTCAGTTCTCTGAGATTACTGGAAAATAAAGCATTTACATAAATAGTTCCAGAAAGATTTATACGGATCTATTTTCAAAAATTATAGTCTGTAGTCTTGCAGGTAAGCAGGGGAAATAGGCAGAATTAGTTTCTCAGGAAGAACATGTGTTTGGATGCCTCTTAAATTTATGATTTTAGGGTAACATAATACCACTATAATTATATGCTACTATGTATTTTTCTATATAATACTCCGGTTTAGCTCAGCAAGAGTTACAGATGTTTGCTAATTCCTGAAGCATCTGAAACAGCTATTAAGTCCTTCTTCTACCGATATTTAATGAGCCCTGTCTAGGAGCAAGACATTAGGGCAATATGCAGGAGGCATTTTTTTTTTTTTTAAGACAGAGTCTAATCGTGTGATTTAGGCTGAAGTGCAGTGATGCCATCTTGGCTCACTGCAACCTCCACCTCCCAGTCTCAAGCAATCTTCCCACCTCAGCCTCCTGAGTAGCTGGGACTACAGGTGTGCACCACCATGCCCAGCTAATTTTTGTATTTTTAGTAGACACAGGGTTTTGTCAGGCTGCCCAGGCTGGTCACAAACTCCTAGGCTCAGGTGACCCCACCAGTGTTGGCCTCCCAAAGTGCTGGAATTATAGGCATGAGCCCCATACTCGGCCTGCAAGAGACTTTTAGATGAAATCCTAGTTAGTCCTAGTTAAGATCCAGTTAATAGAGTTAAGCACTACTACACAATGTTTACTACATTTTTCAAATATACAACACACATTTGCAAATCTTAAATAAGTGAAACCGGAAATAAACTTACCGTCGGTCCCTGTGTACCCCAGTTTCGTTGTGTGTAATGCTGTGATCCTCCTATCTTTATAGTACCTTTACACACTATAGTGACTCAATAAATGTTTGTTGATGGCAGGCTGAATGAGTGTAGATATGAAGAAAGTAATCCTCACCACCACCCTGCCCTGAACAACTGATTGCATTATGGGGCTTCTAATTAACTTTTGGTAGATACGAAATGAAAGGGGACCAAACTCTGACCCAAAGTTCATGTTTACAGCTTTGAACAGATTGAGTTTCACTCTTGAAGTGTGTGAACACAAAACAGCAGAACCCAGTGAGACAGGAAGCAGACGATCTTAACCGTAGCTACTGCCACTGGAGGGGTGGGGTAGTTTGGGCTTTATTGTGCAAGACAGGAAGTATCCAGAGAGAAGAAGGAAGGGTATGAACTTGTATTGAGTGTTAAGTCTGTATCAGGCATCAGGCCAGCTGCTTACATAAACCATTGTTGGATCACTCTGCGATCCTGAGCTGGAGCCATTTAAAGATAAAAAGGACAAGTCTTAAAAGTATTATAGTTAGGTAACTTGCCCAAAAAGTCTCACAGCTCACATTTGGCAGGTCCTGTACTGAAACTCAGACCAGTCCACTTTGAAGGCCACAGCTTTCCCACTCTGCTCAAATGTTTCCATTCTGCCTTTTATAGTAAGGGGACTGACCATTTGAATTAGGTTCTCTTGGTTTTAAGAATAAAACTTAGGTCACCTCAAGTAATGAAGAGCATGCTATGTCCATTCCTTTAGAAAAGAGGAGCCAGTGATCTCAGCCTCATGAAAAAGTCTCAGGAAGCCCAGGAAAAGCAGAACCACCAGCTTTCAGAAAGGGTAGGAATGTTGTCAGAGCCAGGTCTCAAGGAGATTGGAATGAGAAAGTTATTTAGATGCCAAGACAATTCTGGGAGTGCAAGTGTGGGATCTTCTGGGTCTTCTGGAAGGCCACTCACCATTAACACGACCCACTGACCCTCTGTAAGTTTGTTTTTTGGGCATCTCTGGTTCTTTTTCATTACTGACTAGCTTTCCCGCCTTTTTCTCACAATCTTTCTCTTAACGCCTGTCCGCCCCCTGATTGCGCTCGCTTTCTACTTTAACTTACTTATGACCCCTCATGGTCCCCGCTCTACTTCAAGGCTTCTTTCTTTTGCAGTATCTCAACAACAATTCTCAGTACATACTGCTCAATTTTCTCAGTGTTTCTTAACTCTAGTTCCTGAGAATTAGACTGCAGAAGCCAACTTTACCTTGTTTGGAAAGGCTTTTCATGCTGGAATATCTCATGGGCTTCTAACAAGCATAGAAGTCTGGGCTGCCCTCGAGTTAGGGGTCCAGCCAGGTTCAGTCACCCCAGGAAAGCTGTGGGTGCACCTAGTTCCTTTAGAAGTGGCTAGGGACTGGGAAGGCACAGTGACTGACATAGTGGTAGCGATGGATGAGAATGAAAATTGATCTCCCATCAACATCAGGTCAACAGCAGAAAGGGGAGGTCACAAAATGGCAGTGGCATAAGCTGACACTGCACAGAGTGGGAGGAAGATGACACTAAGAAGAAATGCAAAGATAATTAGTCAAGAATTTTAGTCAAGAATGACTGGGGAAGGAGCTACAGACCATGAGTCATCCATGAGTCATTCCTTTATAAGAATAGACGGTTTCTTCACCAGAGACCTCTAGGAATGCTTCCTGTCTCTCCTCTGGTTGTTTCATTAAAATGTGTGCAATCTTACTGAGAATAGGGATTGTTCTCTTATTTCCAGCCTTGATATAGAATTGAGACTATGACATTAATTATGTATTTTTGTCTCTCAACTAAACTTATTTTTTAAAGATACTTTAATTATATAAATAACATACAAATATATTCTCACTATGAAAAATTCAAATAGTAGAGATAAGTCAAAGTCTACCTTGATTCTGTTTCACAAAGCCTACCTCTTCTTCCCCAGAGGGTAGTCTATGTATATACAAGGTTCTATTGTATTTTTTATATAAGTAAACAGCCATATTCAGTACTTTGCAATCTAGAACCACTTCAACCAAAGTAGGTGGATAAGGGTTTTCACATCTCAGAAATACCAGCAATCAATTTCCACCCACAGATCCTGAATGCCAATAAAGGCTAGCCAATTTAAGCAGCAGATTCCAGATAAGTCAAAAGCCAAAGGGATCATTTGGTCAAAGTAAAGTACAAAGAGGCACGAGGATGATAATGGCCACTTATCTCTGAGTAAAGACAGATAGTCTGTGGCTTGACTCCTACCTAAACCAGGGTGCTGTGAGCTCTATCCATTTGCCTGAATTGGACCAGTGTAGAAGTCCAGTTCCACTAATGAAAATGGGAGTTCTCTTACCACAAATAGCTATAAAAAGTCCTATAAGATGACAATGGGTAAGGGAGGACCTAAGCAGACAAAGGAAAGTCTATTCAACATTCCTCCCTCCCCACAAAATTGTTCTTTCCATTGCAGCCTCATCGTCTAAAGCTCTTCAGAAAGGCTTGAATCAGAAACTCGATTCTACATAAAGTCCTCACCAATTTATAATTTTAAAACTTTATGAATTTGAAATAGTTTGGGAAAAATTTCTGTTTTTAAAAATTCTCTTTCCCGAAGTACAGTGTAATTGCTAATTCTGTATGGCAACTTGATTTAGTCTAATTAGGGTTACTAGATCTTTTCAAGGGATTGGCAATCAGGGCATCAGTTAGTACTATTTGTATGTGAGGCCATGTTTTTAATCTGCTAAAACCTATTTGCTTAATCCAAAGTCATTTAAGCACTGATTAAACTTGGATTATAAACCATATATGAGGCCAGGATTCTGCTATTCTATTCCAACATCCCTCCTCTGTCCCCCAACACACGCGCTGAGAGAATTAACTATATCTCATACGTGTATATCTCATACACTTAGTACATCTTATATCATTGCAATAACTGCATATTGGCTATTGAAAACATAAACACAACTAAGCCTTGGAGATGCAGGGGCAGAAAAGACAGACAAACACTTGCCTGTGTCACAGAAGTAACACTGGGGTGCTGGTAGAGACAGAGAAATAGCACGTAAACAGCCTGGGTGTGGTGGCTCATGCCTGTAATTCCAGCACTTTGGGAAGCCAAGGTGAGAGGATCACTTGAGGTCAGGAGCTCGAGACCAGCCTGGCCAACATAGCAAAACTCTGTCTCTACTAAACATACAAAAATTAGCCAGGCCTGGTGGCACATACCCATAATCCCAGCTATTCAGGAGGCTAAGGCATGAGAATCACTTGAGATTGGGAGGCGGAGGTTGCAGTGAGCTGAGATCGCACCACTGCACTCTATCCTGGGTGACAGAGTGAGACTCTGTCTCAAAAAAGAGAAAGAAAGAAATGAAATAACATATTAAACAAATAAAAATTGTTCAGATAGTTATCAATGGGTGAAAAAAATAAAACAAGGTAAAGAGAGACAATGACTGAGGGTGGGTGTCCAGTATTTTAGTTATGGTGTGCTGGGAAGTCCTATCTCAGGGGCACATTTAATACATGTGAATGTTGAAATAGAACCAGCCAGGCTAAGATCTATAGAGTTGGATAAACTCACTTCTTTTTTTAGAGGCTTTTTTTTTTTTTTTTTTTTTTTTTGAGACAGAGTCTTGCTCTGTTGCCCAGGCTGGAGTGCAATGGTGCAATCTTGGCTCACTGCAACCTCCACCTGTTGGGTTCAAGCAATTCTCCTGCGTCAGCCTCCCAAGTATCTGGGACTACAGGACGTGCCACCAGGCCTGACTAATTTTGTATTTTTAGTAGAGACGGGGTTTCACCATGTTGCTCAGGCTGGTCTCGAACTCCTGACCTCAGGTGATCCACCCACCTTGGCCTCCCAAAGTGCTGAGATTACAGGCATGAGCCACCATGCCCAACCTGAACCTCACTTCTTATGGTGATCACGAGAGCAGCATTTCCAGTAAGAGAAGGGAAAGCCGTGTCTGATCTTGTGAGGAAGTTGGGTAGGATTTAGGGTGAGAGAATGAAGAACGAAGGGCAGAGACCAGACTAAAGTATTGCGTAGAGTGGGACAGAGGATGAGGCAAGCGAAGGGAGTCATGCACAAAACTTGCAGAGCCACTCCCTCTCAGGGCAATGCCTGCACAGAGCTGGTGCCCAAGCGTGCATTCTTCCCAAGTGTTTTGCCCTACTTACCTCACCTAGTCCTGGCTTTGAGGATTGGCGTGAGGTAGCATGGTCAGAAGATACCAAGGAGACCCTCTCTGATAAGGAGAAAAGTGGGCCTGACATCCAGGAGCTGGCCTGGTACTCTCAGTAGCCCTTAGTGTTGCCCTGAGCTGGCCTGGAACCAACAGCTAGGCTTTCGTGTTCTCTGTGGAAGGGAAACAATTCACAGAACATCAATATCAGACAAGCCCACACCGTGACTACGATGGATCAAGACAAAGGCAAGACCGCTTGGTGTTCCTGCCTGAACCTGACAAAACTTGAGCCTTGTCCAAGCCACAAAATACTAAACATTCTCCTTTCCAGCTAATACGAATGATAGCTGCTTATTTACTAATTGCAGCTTTAGCTTCCCTCTAGTCTGCCCTCCCTACAAATAACATACTGATTATAGAATTACCCCAGCTTCCTAATAATAGTCAATGCAGAGCAAAGTCTGGCTTCCTTGGACTCTCCCTCAAATCCTTTCTAGACCCAGCATAGTGGCCCAGCACTGTGGGAGGCCGAGGCGAGTGGATCGCTTCAGCCCAGGAGTTTGAGACCATCCTAGGCAACATGGTGAAACACCATCTCTACAAAAGATACAAAAATTAGCTGAATGTGGTGGTATGTACCTTGTAATCTCAGCTACTTGGGAGGCTGAGGTGGGAGGATCACTTGAGACTGGGAGGGTAAGGCTGCAGTGAACCATGATTGTGCCACTGCACTCCACCCTGGGCAACAGAGCAAGACCCTGTCTCAAAAAAAAAAAAAAAAAAAACAACTTTTTTTTTTTTAATGCCCTTTTGCTGAGACACCCCAGGACTCCCCATGGTGTGTGTTTGTCCTGGCTGTGAGTAGTAAACTCAACCTATACAGTGTGTTCCTGGTGGCCTCCAGTCAGAGAGCATTACCATAGGTGAGAATTCATCCTGGCGACGGGTGGAGAGAAATAGGGTTGGGTGGTAAGACTGAGTCAATTTATGAGCTTGAGCAAATCATCTAAATGCTACACTGAGGCCATGGAAGGAAATGTGTTGTCAGCTGTTTAGGAGCAAAAACTGACCGGGAGGGAAATTACAGTATTGGAAAATGGTTCTGGCAGTGTTCACAGTTAATGTGTGCATGGGGTGGGTGCCCTGGACGCTTAGCTGCTTTTTTACAGATGAAAAAACTGAAATAGTAGCTCAGTGACTGCCAAGATCTGCATATTGACTAAGATAGGGCTTCTGAGACTCTCATTTCTAATGTAGTAACGCCTAGTCAACCTCCTCCCCCTCCCGCCCTAACCACATGTACTACCAGAAAAATAAAGCCATTTATTGGCTTAAAAAAATCGTTAAATATGAAAATTCCCATGAGAAATTTAATAAATAAAATGATTCACTCTACTTTTGAACTGAATTTTATCATCCATTAAATCAGCAGAGAATGTAGTGTCTTTGCTAAGTCTTCAGTGTTCAGTCTTGTTTTCCCAGGAACATGAACTCCTCTGTCCTTCACAATTCCCCAGAGCTCCCACAGAAAGCTCCATGACTCAATTCAATTCCTGCTGCATTTCTGCACATAGCCGCCCACTGCAGGCACTGTTGAAACTCCAAGATGTGCAGAGGAAGGAATATCTAAGAAAAACCGACCCTGATGGAAATGCATTCCAATGAGTAGAATCGATTCACATTGGATCACTGGACTTTGGATTGGGATGTCCAAAAGGAGGACTGATTTCAAAGTAAAATAAATGTTCCAGGACTAGGTCACAAAGAAAAGCTTCTCAGCCTTGGAGAAGACAAGGCATGGGCCACGTCCCAGCCTCTGAGAGAAATGTCTCATTTCCTTTGCCTGTAAGTCTGTGTGCCATCTCTCGCCCTCTGCCCTTGCATTATCTGTGTGTGTATTTTCTTTACCCTTCTACACTGCTAGCTCCCTGAATGGAGATCACATTGTTGCCTTTGCATTCCCCACAATTTTAGTCCAGTGCCTGCCATTAACCAGGTCTTCCCTGCTTATTGACTGACAGACTTTGTGTTGAAAACACACTGAAAAAGCATTTCAAATATAGTTGACTTTCTCTGACGGGAGTTTTGCTAACTGGGAAGGTGATGTAGGGTAACTTCTCAGCAGGGTGTAAATTTTGAGTGCTAGGGAAAGAGCAGCATGATTGGAAGAGAGGCACATTTCACTAGGATACACTCTGTTATCTTTGTTTTACATTTAAATGAAACATTTGGGTCTACATGAAATTTGGATGACACATTAAGGGTAATTTCCCCAGCATGATTCGGATTGCTGATTAGAGAATCGAGGCCTCCTGGAGTATTCTGTTTGTGTTACTGATTGGTTAAGGGTTGTTTCCCAACTGTGGGGTGAGTTCCATTTTCCCTTGGAGAACTGAAGAGCAGTGCCCATCAGTCACAGCCAAAGTGAACTCTCTTCAAAAAGTCTAAGCCTGGCCAGGTGCGGTGGCTCATGCCTGTAATCCCAGCACTTTGGGAGGCCGAGGCGGGCAGACCACCTGAGGTTAGGAGTTCGAGATCAGCCTGGCCAACATGGTGAAACCCCATCTCTGCTAAAAATACAAAAATTAGCCAGGCTTGGTGGTGGGTGCCTGTAATCCCAGCCACTCAGGAAGTTGAGGCAGGAGAGTAACTTGAACCTGGGAGGCAAACAGAGGTTGCAGTGAGCCAAGATTGCACCACTGCACTCCAGCCTGAGCGACACAATGAGACTCAGTCTCAAAAAAAAAGCCTCTGAACTGAAGCCCTTTTCTCTTTCTAATTATGCAGGAGGCAAAGAAATGTTAGTATGTGGTGAAGAATTAACCTTCTTCAAAATAAATCTGCCTTTTGTCCTTGGCTTCTGGAAGCTAATCTCTACTGTCTTTCTTTGCCTGAGGGATGGGGGTCACAGTGGATTGTCAGTGCAGTTTAAGCTGGGGACTGGACACTCCCATGTAGCCACAGGGCTGGAGCTGAAAGATCAACAATGTGACTTTGGGTCACCCAGTATCAGTGGCCTGGAGACCAAGATCAACCATGTGGCCAATCAATCACTTATGCCCATGAAATGGAGCTCCAACAAAAACTGAACCCGGAGGCTTAGGTGAGCTCTCCTGGTTGGTGATTCTCTCTTGGTTGGTGTATTGTCACACATGGATGCCACAGTGTATCCTTACTTTGTGGAGAAAAGACAACAGAAGCTCTGCATTTGGAACCCTTCTGGATTCTGCCCTATGTGTTTCTTTTTGGCTAAGCTTAACCTGTACCCTTTCCTTATAATAAACCATAAATGTGACTATAACAGCTTTTGGTGACTCCCATGTTTCTAGGGAATACCAAATCAAAGAGTGATTTTGGGAACCCTCTAAAATTGCAGTTGGTGTCAGAAGTGAGGGCAGGTTTGGGGACTGTGCCCTCTAACTTTATATTTGGCCCTATACTCCTCACATACACCCTCCTAGAAAAACCAGTCCCTAGACCCTGGGAATAAGGAAAAATTCACTCTTTCAGAGAGGATCAATACTAGAAACTGTGAGTACCCCGGTTTTGGGTGCTGATGGTGGAGGATCAGGAAGAATGTTCTCATGTTCTCCTGTAAGCCTGACAAAATTTATCAACAGTAGATTTGCCTACTAACTAGTAATGTCTAGGGGAAATTGCACTGATGGATTTTAAGGGATAAAAAGCACAGTAGAGGAAAGAGTAGTGAACTAGAAAATACCAGACCAAGATTGTAGCTCAGGCTCAATCTCTAGAAACTCCTGTGAGTCTGTACAACCTAGTCTCCTGGGCTTCATTATTCTCTATCTGTAAAGTGGAAATGATAGGCCCTGGCCTGATCACTTCAAAAGGTTAGGAGAAGGAACAAATGAAATAATGAGTGGAAAGCAGTTTGAAGATGTCTCAAAGAACTTAAAACAAAACTATGATTCGACACCGCAATCCCATTACTGGGTATGTATCTGTAAATCAAAAATAAAATCTTAAGCCTCCCAACCATCTGCTTGGATCCCTCCTCTCGGCCAATGGCATTCCAAAGTTAACCTGAAAACCTAGTTCAGGCCATGATGAAAAGTGGGATTGGACATGCCTCATTATGCACTGGTCCCTTTTGGAATTCAGGCACAGCTGACCAGCATTAACTTTAAAACAATTCTTTTTTTTTTTTTTTTGAATTGGAGTCTTGCTCTGTCTGGAGTGCAGTGGCACAATCTTGGCTCACTGCAAGCTCTGCCTCCCAGGTTCACGCCATTCTCCTGCTTCAGTCTCCCAAGTAGCTGGGACTATAGGCGCCCGCCACCACACCTGGCTAATTTCTTTGTATTTTTAGTAGAGACGGGGTTTCACCATGTTAGCCAGGATGGTCTGTATCTCCTGGCCTCGTGATCCGCCTGCCACGGCCTCCCAAAGTGCTGGGATTATAGGTGTGAGCCACCGCACCCGGCCCAAAACAATTCTTAAGACTGACAAAGCAGATTCTAGAAATAAGAGACCAAATTCTAGCCTGACTCTAGTATAGTATGACAGATAGCAGGCCCTGAAATAAATTGAAGTATTTTACCCCAAATTATATTTCTTCGACATATTTTGAAACAGCCTTGCAAAGCTGTTTCTTGTGAGAAAAATCTGCCTTCTGTAGAGAATCCTTGTTCCTTTTCAGGCCTTTTTCCTAATTCAGGAGAGAATGAATTCTGAGAATAAACATTTACAATCTATTCTCTCTAAAGCCTGGTACCTGGACACTGCTTCTGTATAATGGAAACCCTGGTCTCCACAACCCCTTGTCTTAACCCAGACCTTCCCTTTTATTTATTCTAATTCTTTAGACAATAACTTAATGCTTTCAACCAATTGCCAATCAGAAAAATCTCTGACTCCACCTATGACTTGGAAGCCCCTGCTTCGAGTTGTCCTGTGTTTATGGATGGAACCAATATATATCTTACATATATTGATTAAAGTCTTATGTCTCCTTGAAATGTGTAAAACCAAGCTGTAACCCAGTCACTTTGGGCACATGTTCTCAGGATCTCCTGAGGGCTGTGCCATGGGCCATTGCTCACTTATATGTGGCTCAGAATAAATCTCTTCAACTATTTTATGGAGTTTCACTCTTTTCATCAACATCCAAAAGAAAATACATTGTTCTATCAAAAAGATACATGCATGCATATGTTAATCGCAGCACTATTCACAATAACGAAGACAGGGAATCAACCTAGGGGCCCATCAACTGGACTGGATAAAGAAAATGTGGTACATGTATACCGTCGAATACTATGCAGCCACAAAAAGAACAAAATTCTATTCTTTTGTTGCAGCTGGAGGCCATTATCCTAAACAAAGTAACACAGAAACAGAAAACCAAATACTACATGTTCTATAAGTGGGAGCTAAACATTAAGTACTCATGGGCATAAAGATGGTAGCAGTAGACACTAGGGACTATTAGAGGGGATAGAAAGGGAGGCGGCAAGGGGGAAGGCTTGAGAAACTATTGGATAATATGTTTACTACCTGGCTTCTGGGATCAACAGCACCCCAAAAGCCTTAGCATTATGCAACAAATCTGCACATGTACCCTCTGAATCTAAAATAATATATCTATATCTATATCTAATATATGTAATATATCTATCTTAAACTTTTAAAACTTGGCAAAATATTTCAAAATTTTGTCTGTGCTCCTATCGAGCAAATATCTGGGAAGTATCAGGGAAAGGGAAGGAATGGTAGGGATGGTCTAATGCACACAGCGTATTATACGGCTGCAATAATTAAATCAACAAGGGGCAAGTGTAAGCCTAGTCACGTAGACGGAGCAGACAGCTCAGAAACAGATCACAGAATTTGTGTTAGGAAAAAGGAGGCATCACACATTAAAAGGGGAGAAACCTTACTCAATAAATGGTGCTGGGATAAATGGTAAATTATTGGGGGAAAATATTTAGATCCTTACCTTATGCTCTGCACCAAAATAAGTTCTACATAAATGAATTTAATTCAACTTATGGAAAACCTTGCTTCCTCATTCACTGAGAAAACTGAAGGAATTTTCAAACACCCACCACCTTCTCTACTTACCAAACAGCATTTATGCCCCTATATTCTGCCTTCCTTTTTATTATTTTAGACAAACTGTTTTGCTCCTATCTAAGGCCTCAAGCACCTCTGCCCAGTAGAAACAGAACGTGAGTCACAAATGAAGCCTTAAATTTTCTAGTACCCAGCAGTGGTTCACACCTGTAATCTTAGCGCTTTGGGAGGCCACGGTGGGCAGACTGCTTGAGCCAGGAGTTCAAGGCCAACATGGGCAACATGGTGAAACTCCTTGTCTCTACAAAAAATATATATATATATATTAGCCAAGCATAGAAGTGCCTGCCTGTACTCCCAACTACTATGGAGGCTGAGGTGGGAGGATCAGGTGGGAAGAAAGCTTGATCCCAGGAGGCAGAGGTTGCAGTGAGCAGAGATAGTGCTAGTAAAAAAGCGGCAGGGAAATGAAAGCCACTACTTCCTAAAAAAAAAAAAAAAAAAAAAATTGGCTGGGCACGGTGGCTCATGCCTGTAATCCCAGCACTTTAGGAGGCCAAGGAGGGCAGATCACCTGAGGTCAGGAGTTCAAGACCAGCCTGGCCAACATGATGAAACCCCATCTCTACTAAAAATATAAAACTTAGATGGGCATGGTGGTGCACACCTGTAATCCCAGCTACTTGGGGAGGCTGAGGCACAAGAATTAGTTGAACCTGGGAGGTGGAGGTTGCAGTGAGCTGAGGTTGCACCACTGCACTCCAGCCTGGGTGACAGAGAAGACTCTGTCTTAAAAAAAAAGAAAGAAAAAAAGAAAAAATAATAATAATTATAGTACCCATATAAAAAAAAGGTAAAAAGAAACAGTTGAAAATAATTTTAGTATCTTTTGTTTAACTCAACGTATCCAAAATATTATCATTTCAACCTGTAATTGACAAATATTATTCATATTTTACACACTTTTTTTTCCCTCATACTGTTTTTGAAATCTGGTATGTGTTTTATACTTGCAGCACGTCTCAGTTTGGACTCACCATATTTCAAGGCTCAGAACCCATACATGATTCCTCGCTTCCGTATTGGACAGCGCAGCCCCAGATCCCATGCCTTCTTTCCTATATGGGACATCACTTATTTCCTGAACCTTCTACAGGGATCAATTTTCACCTCTCTCTTGACTCAGCCCCTTTTTCACAAAAATATGCTGTTATTTTTTCCATTTTAAAATCCTCACCCTCTCTTGACTCCACTAATTCCTCTAGAAACTCTAGTTGGCTCCTTTTCAAAGCAAATGACATTGTTTTGCCACAGTCACTGTTTACAATTTCTTTCTTCATGGGGCAGGAGAATAGGGAATTAGGGTAACCAAGGTTAAGGAATAATCAAAAGAACAGCAGGTGCAGCCAGTTCTAGGCAAGATTAAGCAGCACAGAGGCCACATTTTCACTCCTGTGATAACAAGACAGAAGTTTCCTCTTCAGCCTTTGATTGGTAATGGACTAATCCTTCATAGCATGTATCCAACTGAAGGCCTCTAAAGGGCACCTAGGGGTGTTACCAAATTCTTTTTAGCTTAATAAAAACACTAAAGAACATTGCAATTGGGGCTCTTGAACTGCCTGCTTGAGCCCACTCCCATTCTGTGAAGTGTACTTTCGCTTCAGTAAATCTGTGCTTTTGTTGCTTCTTTTGTTGCTTCATTCTTTAGTTGCTTTATTTATGCATTTTGTTCAGTTCTTTGTTCAATGCACCAAGAACCTGGACATCCGGTAACATTCACATTCTCCCTTAAATCCACCCCAAACAGGCTTTCCCTCCCAGCACCCCAGCACTCCAGCAAAATGCTATTTGTCAAATGCATCAAATTACCATCATATTCATTAATTCAGTGCTAAATTCTCATTTTTTATTTTGCTTGATGGTTTAGCTGACCACTCTGTCTAAAAAGACTTTCTTCATTTGACTTCTAGGATATCAATTCTTGTGCTTTATCCTCCTGCCTTATTGGTGACTCTTCTTACTGGTTCCTCCTTATCTTCCCAAACTTTTTTTTTTTTTTTTTTTTTTTAAAGAAGGAGTCTCTATCTGTCACCCAGGCTGGAGTGCAATGGCAAGATCTTGGCTCACTGCAAGCTCTGTCTCCCGGGTTCATGTCATTCTCCTGCCTCAGCCTCCCGAGTAGTTGGGACTACAGGCACCCGCCACTATGCCTGGCTAATTTTTGTGTATTTTTAGTAGAGATGGGGTTTCACCATGTTAGCCAGGATGGCCTCGATCTCCTGACCTCGTGATTTGCCCACCTCAGCCTCCCAAAGTGCTGGGATTACAGGTGTGAGCCACTGCGCCCGGCCCTTCCCAAACACTTAATACAGAGGGCTCCAGGGTTCATTCCTGGTTCTCTTCCCTTCCCTATTTCTCTTCTTTCAAATTTTAAAAATTTGCTTGAGATTTAATTTCATGACTTTAAATACTATTTATAAGGTTCCAATTCACAAATTTATATCTCCAATCCAGCCAGACCTTTTACCTAAACCTCACCCTCATGTTTTCTATTGTTTACTTATGTCGGTTTCCTAGGGTCACCATAACAAATTACCACAGACTTGGTGGCTTAAAACAGAGATTTACTCTTTTACAGTGCAGAAGTCCAGAAATTCAAAAATCAGGCTGTCATCAGGGCTGGTTATTTACAGAGGCTCTGAGACAGAAGCTATCCCATGTCTCCCCTCTAGTTTCTGGTGGTTGCTAGCAATCTTTGGCATTACTTGATGAGTAAACGTATTGACTCCAATTTCTGCCTTCTTCCTTACATGGAGTTCTCCCCTGTGTGTCTCTGTGGATTCACATAGTCTTCTTATAAGGACACAAATGGACTGAGCGCAGTGGCTCACGCCTGTATTCCCAGCACTTTGGGAGACCAAGGCCGGTGGATCACCTGAGGTCAGGAGTTCGAGACCAGCCTGACCAACATGGTGAACTAAAAATACGAAAAATTCGCTGGCATGGTGGCAGACGCCTGTAATCCCAGGTACTTGGGAGGCTGAGGCAGGAGAATCACTTGAATCCAGGAGGCAGAGGTTGCAGTGAGCCAAGATCGCACCACTGTACTCCAGCCTGGACAACAAGAGCAAAACTCCATCTCCAAAAAACAAAAAAAGGGACACAAATCATTCGTTGGATTTAGGGACTAATCTGGTATGACTTCTTATTTTAACCTATTACATCTGCAAAGACCTAAGTGGACATGAATTTTGGGAGAACACTATGTAACTTAGTACACTACTCAGCACTGTCAGTTAATTGTCAAATAGGCATCTCAACTTAGCAGGTCAAAAACTGACCTAATCTGATTCATCTCCTCTGTACTCATAGTCTTCTTCATTTCGGTATTTAGTTGATGACAACTTCATCCTTCCATCAGGAAATTCTGTTGTCTCTCCCTTCAACATATATGTGAAATCTGACCACTTCCCACTACCTCCACAGTTGCACAGTTGTACCCACCATCATATCTCACATGGATTATTGTAATAGCCTCTTAAAAGATCACTCTATCCCTGTTTCCTACATTTTCCTTCACTGCAGCCTCGAACTCCAGGGCTCAAGTGATCCTCCTGCCTCAGCCTCCTGAATAGCTAGGGCTACAGGTACTTGCCTCCAGGCCTGGCCAATTTTAAAAATAGTTTTGTAGAGATGAGGACTCTACAAAATCCGTGGCCTCAAATTCCTGGCCTCAAGCGATCCTCCTGCCTTGGCCTCCCAAAGTGCTGGAATTATTGGTGTGAGCCACTTTGTCCACCTTGTCCAACGCTATATTGTATCTTCAACAGAGTAGCCAGAGTGATCCTGTCAAAATCTGGGTGATATCATGAGCACTGCAGTGGCTCTCATTTTATTCAGAGTAAATGTCAGACTCCTTACAATGTAATACCAAAGACCTGTCTTATCTTTCTGACCACATCTCTGATTACTCTCCCCTTTGTTGGCTCTGCTCCAGACATAGGGGATTCCATGCTTTTCCTTGAACATTTCAAAGATACTCTCTGTACTCAAAGGCTTTGTACATACTGTTCCCTTTTCCTAGAATGCTCTTCCCCAAAGTTATTATGTGGCTTACTCTCTCATCTCCTTTAAATCTTCTTCAAATGCCATCTCCTCAAATTAGGTAAATGGGGTTGACTCTTGCCCTTTTTTTCTTTATATAATGAACCCCATATTGGAGTACCACTTTGTTCATAATTGCAACAAGCCACCACCTCTCCACTCCTGTCCTGGTACTGGTGATGTCCATAACCCTGCACTAGTTTTTTTGGGAGGGTTTGTTTCTTTTGAGATGGAGTCTCACTCTGTCACCCAGGTTGGGTACAGTGGCTCAATCTCAACTCACTGCAACCTCTGCCCGCTGGGTTCAAGCGGTCCTCACACTTCAACCTCCCAAGTAGCTGGGACCACAGGCATGCACCTCCACAGCAGGTTAATTTTTATATGTTTTTGTAGAGACGGGGTTTGCCATGTTGCCCAGGCTGGTCTTGAACTCTGGGGCTCAAGCGGTCCACACACTTCGGCCCCCCAAAGTACTGGGATTACAGGCATGAGCCACTATGTCCAGCCCTCCTGTGCTAGATCTTGCGCATAGCCCTTATTACCTTTTAATATATGATATAATATAGGTGTAAGTATTATGTTTTCTGTCTCTTTCCTCTAGAAATAAGTTCCACAAAGGTAGGATATTTTGTCTGTTTTGTTTTCTGATATGTACCTAGAACAGTGTCTGCACATAGTAGATGTTCTCTCTATATATATGCATATATACACACTCTATGTACACATAGTCTCTATATATTCACAATGTATATATAGTTTTAAATGTATATATACACACACATTTTAAATATATAAATAGAGAGTATATGTGTGTGTGTATATACAGAGAGAGAGAGTGTGTATCCACGCACACACACACACACACACACATTTCTTTTCTTTTAAGAGACAGGATCTTGCTCTGTTGCCCAGTCTGGAGTGTGATGGTATGATCATGGTTCACTCCAGGCTTAACCTCCTGGACTAAAGCAGTCCTCCCACTTCAGCCTCCTGAATAGCTAGGACTACAGGCGTGTGCCACAACGCTTAGCTAATTTTTAAATGTTTTGTAGAGATAGGGTCTTGCTATAATAGCCCAGGCTCATCTTCAACTCCAGGCCTCAAGTGATCCTCCTGCCTCTGCCCCCCAAAGTAGATGCTTAATATTCATTAAGTAAATGAATGAGATTAATTCAATGAATGAAATGTGTATGGGGAACTACTTTCTAGGCATAGAAAAGATTTTTAAAAATCACAAAGAAGGGAATTGTAGTTTTTGTTGTTGTTGTTGTTTTTGTTGTTTCTTGAGCCGGACTCTCGCTCTGTCACCCAGGTTGGAGTGCAGTGATGCAATCTCAGCTCACTGTAAGCTCTTCCACCCGGGTTCAGGCCATTCTCCTGCCTCAGCCTCCCGAGTAGCTGGGACTACAGGCGCCCGCCACCACGCCTGGCTAATTTTTTGTATTTTTAGTAGAGATGGGATTTCACCGTGTTAGCCAGGATGGTCTCAATCTCCTGACTTCGTGATCCACCTGTCTCAGCCTCCCAAAGTGCTGGGATTACAGGCATGAGCCACCGCGCCCGGCCGGGAATTGTAGATGTTTAAAAAGTGGAACCCAATTTATTGCACGCTTGAAAAATTTTGTGGGTATTTCTCAAAAACAGTTGAAGAAAAAGTGAATTTTGAAAAAAGGTTTAATGTTAGTTTTATTAGGAAGAATAACTTAGCACCTTATTCCTCATAACATTTATATATATATATATATATATATATATATATATATTTTTTTTTTTTTTTTTTTTTTTTTTTATACATTTTTTTAGTCAGAGTCTCTGTCTGTTGCCCAGGCTGGAGTGCAGTGGTGTGATCTCGGCTTGTGCAACCTTCACCTCCCTGGCTCAAGTGATTCTCAGCCTCCCGAGTAGCTGGGACTACAGGCGCGTGCCACCACACCTGGCTAATTTTTTTGTATTTTTAATAAAGACAGGTTTTCTTTGCGTTAGCCAGGATGGTCTCGATCTCCTGACCTTGTGATCTGCCCACCTCAGCTTTCCAAAGTGCTGGAATTACAGGCGTGAGGCACTGCGCCTGGCCCCTATATTTTTAATATTAACACAATTAGTTAAGAGTTGTCGTAATGAATTGCCCTCAAGAGCTTTCATTTTATTCAAATCAAGATCACGGTTTAGTTACTCAGCATGAAAGAGGAGTCTCGGTTTCTTCGTCTGCACAGCGAGGGGCAGGCTAGAAAGTGATGCTGCCTGGCTGAGTGGGGTGACAGCACACTGAACACATAAACTCCCAGTGAGGAAGCTCAGTCTGTTTTCTGCTTCAATCAAAACCCTTTCTGATTAAAGAAAAAGTGTCAAAAATTGGCTTTAATTACCTAAAAGCTTTTTATATAAGTTCTTTAGAAGATTATTTATAGCAAAGCCATTTAATATTAAGATAATTCCATGTGCGTTTAAAAAAAGTATTTTAAATTCCAGTGATGGCTCAAATTCTCTTTCCTAATTTTTAAGGAAATTGCTTAAAATGGTGCTTAAAACAAAAATTTGTATTAAGGGGCTAATAGGAATTTTGAAAGGCAAGAATGGATAACAAACTAAGAGTGGCAAAAAATTCCACAATTAATTCTAATTTACATTGGTACTGTGCAGAAAATACAAAACCATGTAGGTGGGCTTCAGCAGAAGTGCTCATAATAACACTCTTTTCTTTCACTGTTGGAAAAATGACTTAAAATTTGAGTTTTTGTTATAAATATTTGTTCATTTTAAATTTTTCAAAAGGCCTTATTTTGGGGGAGAGTTCAAGGCTTTCTAAAATATACAGTATAGTAGACTATCTTTGTGTTTTGTTATGCATGCTCAAGTTTTAAATTTGTATGTAGTAAAATCCAGAATTTGGGGGATGTGGGGAGGGTGACATGGGTACAAAAACATAGAAAGAATGAATAAGACCTAGTATTTGCTGGCACAACAGAGTGACTACAGCCAAAAATAATTTAATTGTACACTTTAAAATAACTAAAAAAGTATAATTGCATTGTTTGTAACACAAAGTATAAATGCTTGAGGTGATGGATACCCCATTTACCCTGATGTGACTATTACACATTGCATGCCTGTGTCAAAATATCTCATGGAACCCATAAATATTAAATGTAAATTAGCCAGGTGTGGTGGCACGCGCCTGTAGTCCCAGCTACTCGGGAGGCTGAGAATCACTTGAGCCCAGGAGGTGGAGGTTGCACAAGCCGAGATCGCACCACTGCACTCCAGCCTGGGCAACAGACAGAGACTCTGTCTCAAAAAAAGAAAAAAAAAATTTATATATATATATATATATATATATATATATGAATGTTATGAGGAATAAGGTGCTAAATTATTCTTCCTAATAAAACTAACATTAAACCTTTTTTCAAAATTCACTTTTTCTTCAACTTTTTTTGAGAAATACAATTCAAATACAGAAAAATGCATAAATGTACAACTTAACAAATTTTTGTGATGTGGGCACCTAGGAAGCCACCATTAGGTAAAGAAATAAGTTATTTTTAGCACCCCAGAAGTCCTCCCTTCCTTAACCTTTCCTAGAGGTAACAGCTATCCTGGCTTGGATAATAACCAACTGTAGCTTTGCTTTAGAGTTTTACCACCTAAATATGCAGTCCTAAAAAATATGCTTGTGGGCTGGGAGCGGTGGCTCATGCCTGTAATCCCAGCACTTTGGGAGGCCAAGGCGGGAGGATCACGAGGTCAGGAGATCGAGACCATTCTGGCTAACGTGGTGAAACCCCGTCGCTACTAAAAATAAAAAAAAAAAATTAGCCGGGCGTGGTGGCGGGCGCCTGTAGTCCCAGCTACTCCGGAGGCTGAGGCGGGAGAATGGCGTGAACCCGGGAGGAGGAGTTTTCAGTTACACTCTAGTCTGGGCCACAAAGCAAAACTCCGTCTCAAAAAAAAAAAAAAAATGCTTTTCTTAGTCGTGACCTTATTCAGTATTTTCCACCAAATTTCCTGAGTCTTCAGATCGCAGGTAGCAGATTGTGGTACTTCTCAACCTCTATAATTGCATAAGCCAATTTCTCATAATAAATATAAACTTACTATATTTTATTATATATTAATATATTTATGACTATATATACGAGAATTTATGTTATAATTTCATCTTGAGTAAGTTTTGCTAGTCTGTGATCTTCAAGGAATTGGTCCTTTTTATTTAAATGGCTGCATATATGTATACAGAGTGTTTCAGGTATTTCCTGATTATCCTTTTAATGTCTGTGAGGCCTGTAATGACCTTCTTTGTTTCATTCTTGCCATTGGTAATGTGTGTCTTCTCTCTTTCTCCTTCTCTTTTTGTCAGTATTGGTAGTTATTTATTAATTTTATTGATCTTTCCAAAGAGACAGTTCTATGGTTTTTTTCTGTTTTCTGTTTCAATTTTATTAATTTCTGCTTTCATCTTCATTATTTCCTTTCCTTCACTTGCTTTGGGTTTATCTTGCTCTTTTTGTGTTTAGTTTCTTAGGTGGAAGCTTACATGACTGATTTAAGACCTTTTTCTTTTTTCAGTGACAACCACTGTTAACATGATGGCTTGTTCCATTTACTCAGTGTGTGTACATGCATGTTTGCATGTAAATCTTTTATAAAATTGAGATCACAAAAATATTCTGGGTTTTTGCTTTTTAAACAATTTCTTTTTAAAATTATTTTTTCTAAATGTTGGATTCAAGGGGTACATGTGCATGTTTGTTACATGTTTACATGATGCTGAGGTTTGGGGTACCGATAGTCCCATCCCTCAGGTACTGAGTGTAGGGCCCAACAGGTGGTTTTTTTTTAGCCCATGCCTCCTTCCTTTCGCCTGCTAATAATCCCAGTGTCTACTGTCTCCGTGTATTGAATGTTCAGCTCCTACTTATAACTGAGAACATGCAGTATTTGGTTTTCTGTTCCTACATTGTTAATTCGCTTAAGATAATGGCCTCCAGCTGCAACCACATTGCTGCAAAGGACATGATTTTGTTCTTTTTAATGGCCACATTCTTTTTGAATGTAAGCATTTAATGACGTAATTTCACTCTAAGCACTGCTTGACCTGCATCCCACCATTGTTTCCTTTTAAATAGTCTTTATCTTTGAGTCTCATAAATTTTAATGTTCTATTTGTTTCTTTGTTCCATTTAAGATCTTTTCTAATTTTCCTCAAGATTTTCTTTTGACTCATGGGCTACTTAGAAGTTTTTTTATTTCCAAGTGTTTGAAGATTTTCCTGTTATCTATTTCTAGTTCTGTTCCATTGTGTTCACAGAACATACTTTTTGTTATTTCAATTCTTTTAAAGTTGTTAAGGTTTGTTTTATCACCTAGGATATGGTCCATCTTGGTTATTGTTCCATATGCAGTTGAAAAAAAAGTAATATGGTAGAGTATATTGATTGAATTATGAATATTGAGCCAGCTTTGGATTCCTGGGATAAAATTCACTTGGTCATGAAGTATTATTCTTAGTATTGTGAATCCCCCAAATTTGAGACAGGTCTCAGTTTATTTTGCCAAGGTTGAGGATACACGCTCGTGACACAGCCTGATGAAGTCCAGACGAAAACATGTGTCTAAGGTGGACGGGGCACAGCTTGGTTTTACACGTTTTAGGGAGACAGGAAACATCAATCAATATATGTAAGAAGTACACTGGTTCCCTCCAGAAAGTCCGGGACAACTCAAAGCAGGGAGGGGGCTTCCAGGTCATAGGCAGGTGAGAGACAAATTGTTGTATTCTTTCGAGTTTCTGATAAGCTTTCTGAAGGAGGCAATCAGGATATGCGTCTATCTTAGTGAGCAAAGGGATGACCTTGAATAGAATGCGAGGCAGGTTTGCCCTGAGCAGTTTCCAGCTTGAATTTCCCTTTTAGCTTAGTGATTTTGGGGGCCCAAGATGTATTCCTTTCACCATATCTATTGCTGAATTCAATTTTCTGATTTTACTAATATTTGTTGTTGGGTAGTTTCCATAAATGTCAAATGGATTCAGTTTGTTGGTAATGTTGTTTAGCTCTTCTATAATTTTGTTAATTTTCTCTATACTGTGAAAGAAGCATTTAAGTCTCTAAATATAATTGTATATTTATATATTTGTCCTTTCAGTTCTTTCCGTTTTTGCTTAATGTATTTTGAAACTCTGCTGTTAGGGTGCATACACGTTTAAGATGATGTCTTCTTGGTGAATTGATTCTTTTATCATTATGCAATATTCTTATTTATTATTTGTAATATTTTGCTCTGAAGTTTGCTTTGTCTGATACTAATATATCCACACGAGCTTTCTTTTTTTCTCTTCCACCTTTCTTTTGATTAATATTTTCATAGTATTTGTCAGGCCTCTAAGTCCAAGCTAAGCCATCATATCCTCTGTGACCTGCACTATACATCCAGATGGCCTGAAGTAACTGAAGAATCACAAAAGAAGTGAAAGTGGCCTGTTTCTGCCTTAACTGATGACATTACCTTGTGAAATTCCTTCTCCTGGCTCATCCTGGCTCAAAAGCTCCCAAACTGGGCACCTTGTGACCCCCACCCCTGCCAGCCAGAGAACCACCCTTTCACTGTAATTTTCCTTTACCTACCCAAATCTTATAAAACAGCGCCATCCCTATCTCCCTTCGCTGACTCTCTTCAGACTCAGCCCGCCTGCACCCAGGTGAAATTAATAGCTTTGTTGCTCACACGAAGCCTGTTTAGTGGTCTCTTCACATGGACGCGAGTGAAAGTATATCTTTTCCCATCCTTTTACTTTTAGCCTACCTATGGCATTATATTTGAAGTGAGTTTTTTGTAGACAGCATACAGTTTATGGTTATTCATATATTCTGGCAATCTCTGTCTTTTAATTGGTATGTTTAGACAGAGGTCAGCAAGCTACACTATAAGCCAAATCCAGTCCGTTACCTCTTTTTGTAAATAAGGTTTTCTTGCAACACAGCTGCACTCATTCACTTATGCATTATAGCCAATGGCTGCTTTTGTGCTATAGTGGCAGAGTTGAATGGTTGTGAAAGCCTGTATACTCACAAAGCCTAAAATATTTACTCTTTAAGCTTTTACAGAAAAAATTTGCCAAGCCTTTGTGTAGACCATTTACATTTAATGTAACTATTGATACATTTTGGTTTAGAGCTAGCATTTAATTTATTTACTGTTCATTCCCTCTGTTTTTGAGTCTTTCTGCCTTCTTTTGGGTTGTTTGAACATTTTATAATATTACATTTTAATTTATCTACTGCTTTTTTTCCCCACGTTTCTTTGTATAGCTTTTAAAGCAGTTGTCCTAGGGCTTACACATAAATAATTAACTTTCAACAGTCTTTTTATTGTTTTTAAATTATTTATTTATTATTTTTTGAGACAGGGTCTCACTCTGTCACCCAGGCTGGAGTACAGTGGCGCGATCTCAACTCACTGCAACCTCTGCCTCCCAATTTGAAGTGATTTTCTTGCCTCAGCCTCCTGAGTAGCTGGGATTACAGGCACCTGCCATTACACCCAGCTAATTTTTTGTATTTTTAGTAGAGACGGGGTTTCACCATGTTGGCCAAGCTGGTTTCAAACTGCTGGCCTCATGATTCACCTGCCTTAGCCTCCCAAAGTGCTGGGATTACAGCGTGAGCCATCATGCCTGACCTTATTTATTTTTGAGACAGAGTCTCACTTTGTCACCCAGGCTGGAGTGCAAGTGGCATGATCTTGGCTCACTGCAACCTCTGCCTCTCAGCTTCAAGCAATTCTCCTGCCTCAGCCTCCCAAGTAACCGAGATTACAGGCAAGCACCACCACACCCAGCTAATTGTTGTATTTTTAGTAGAGACAGGGTTTTACCATGTTGGCCAAGCTGGTCTCAAACTCCTGACCTCAAGTGATCCACCTGCCTTGGCCTCCCAAAGTGCTGGGATTACAGGCATGAGCCACTGCACCCAGCCTCAACAGTCTTTTTAAAATTATATTTGATCACTTCATGTAGAATGTAGAAATTTTATCACTTTATTTTTTTATGTTCCTTCTTCATGTTGCAGCTGTTTTATGAATTATATCCATATATGCTTAAGACCAATTAGATAATTTTTTAATCTTTGTTTTCAACTATCAAACATATTTTAAAGAACTCGTCTATTATATTTACCCAGATATTTACCATTTGTGTTACTCTTGTTTTTAGTCCTGATGTTCTAAACTTCTTTCAGGTATCATTTCCTTCCTGATTTCAGAGTAGGTCTGCCAGCCATAAATTCTTAGTTTTCTTTCATCTGAGAATGTCTTTATTTCATCTTCATTTGCAGAGACTACTTTCTCTGTATATAGAATTCTAGGTTCTTTATTTTTTCTTCAACATTTAAAAAATGTTCTACTACTTCCTTTTGGCTTCAGTGGTTTCAGATAAAAAATGTGTTATTCAAATTATTGTTTCTCTATAAATCATGTATCATTTTTCTATGTCCACTTTCAAGCCTTTTTTTTTTATTGTCTTTAATTTTTAGCAGTTTGATATGCTCTGTCTGAACATAGATTTCTTTGGATTTATCTTGTTTCAGATTCACTGAGCTTTCTGCATCTGTAGGTTTACATCTTTTGCCAAATTTGGGGAGTTTTCAGCCATTAATTCTTCAAATTTTTTTGCACTATACTTTTTCTCCTCTTTTTCTGAAACTCCAATGACATAAATGTATGCCTTTTAGTATTGGCTCTGAGGACAAGAAGTCCCTAGACTCTGTTCTTTTGTTTGTTTGCTTCCATCTTTTTTCTCTGTTGTTCATATAGAATAATTTCTATCGATCCAATTTCAAGTTTATTTGACTCTTTCCTCTTTCATCTCTGTTCTGTTAAAGTCCATTCACTGCAACTTTTTCCCCAGCTTTGTCTTTTTTCAGTCTCATAATTTCCATTTGGTTTTTTAAAATATCTTCTAATCCTTTGGTGAGATTTTCTACTGTTCCATTCATTTCAAGAGTATTTTCCTTTACTTCTTAGAATATTTTAAAATATCTGCTTTAAAGTTTTTGTTAGAAAATTTCAACATCTGTGTTATCTTGGCTTTGATGTCTGTTGACTGTTTTCTCCCATGTGGGTCGAGATTTTCCTAGTTCTTCGTATGCTAAGTAATTTTGGATTTTATGCTGGAAATTTTGAGTGTTGACTATGGGACTATGGGTCTTTTAAAAATCTTATGGATAATTGACTTGAATGGGTTAAGGTTGCAAGTTTTGTTGTTTACAGTTTCAGAGTCAGTTCTCTTTCCAGACCCTTTGCTGTGTTATTCAGATATGTCCTGTGTATGCACTGTCTAGTGGCCTCTCTGGGACCTGGATAGTGGTATCTCACTTAGTTCCATTCCCAAAGACTGATACAATGCTTAGAATCAGATCTGTGTTCAGGAGTGAACCTAGGAATTCATGAGGAATTTTTACGGGGTTATGTTCTAAACCTCCTGTCTCTATGTCATCTCTCTGTTACTTTTAAGCTCCCTGGACTTCACTCTTTCAGTCTTTAGGTCAGAAACCTGGAACTTTAGTTACTCCTGTCTTCTGTGCACTTCTCATAACTGCACCTGCATTTGGTGCAGATGGGAGGGTAGTGGTAAGGGAGAAAAAGGGAAAAACAACAGGGGTTTGTCTCCTTCTCTTGAGATCTTAGCTCTTTCAATTGGAGGAAAAGTTTCCCCTTCTTCAGAGTTTTAGGCCCCTCTCCCCATCACTGCTGCAGCAATGCTGGGGGTCTGGGAAGAAAAACAAAAAGAAAGAGAGAAGAAGAAGAGGAAGAGGAGGAGGAAGAAGATGAAGAGGTGGAAGGAAGAAAGAAGGAGGAAGAGGAGAGAGGAAAAAGGAAGAGGAAAGAAACACAAAACACAGAGATTTCCCCTCCTCTCTGAGCATTAGAAATTCTTATTCTTGCTCTTCAAGCAGAGCTAGAAGTCTTCTAGCACTCTTTCTGTTTATGCCCTTCCAGGCTTATTTGAGTTGAAGGGATATCAGGGTTAAATGGGAATCTTATTGCTTATTTAGTGGCTCCTTTGAATTCTTGTCTTTTCAGATCCTCCTGCCAGTGTTTACTTTTCAGTTATCACATACCTACATCATGCATTCTGTCTAGGTTTTACAGCTGCATTTAGTGAAGACACAGGACGGAGTATGCTCATTCCATCTTACCCAGAACCAGAATAAAACATTTTATTTAAAAAGTACAAAATCAGGCTAGGTGTGGTGGCTCAGGCCTGTAATCCCAGCACTTGGGAGGCTGAGGCAGGTGGATCACCTGAGGTCAGGAGTTCCAAGACCAGCCTGGCCCAATATAGTGAAATCCCATCTCTACTTAAAACAAAAAAAAAGTACAACAATTAGCCAGGTGTAGTGGCAGGCACCTGTATTCCCAACTACTGGGAAGGCTGAGGCAGGAGAATCACTTGAACCCTGAGGACAGAGGCCAAGATCATGCCACTGCACTCCAACCTGGGCAACAGAGTGAGACTGTCTCAAAAAAAAAATTACAAAATTAGAAAATTTATTTAATCAAAAAATAGATGAGAAAGAATGTTGGAAATTCACTACCCTAGAACCACTGTGAAGTGTTTTTTTTTTTTTTTTAAGAAGTGGGGTCTTATTATATTGCCCAGGCTGGACTCAAACTCCTGGGGGCTCAAGTGGTCCTCTCAATTCAGCCTCCTGAGTAGCTGAGACTACAAGTGTGTGCTACCTCACCCAGATCCACTGTGGACATTTGGCATCTACAACCTGACAGGTATCTTCTATGAAAATACATTGATTTTGGCTAGGCCCAGTGGCTCATGCCTGTAATCCCAGCACTTTGGGAGGCCAAGGCGAGTGGATCACGAGATCAGGAGATCGAGACCATCCTGGCTAACATGGTGAAACCCCGTCTTTACTGAAAATACAAAAAAATTAGCTGGGTGTGGTGGTGGGTGCCTGTAGTCCCAGCTACTTGGGAGGCTGAGGCAGGAGAATGGCATGAATTCAGGAGGTGGAGCTTGCAGTGAGCCAAGATTGCACCACTGCACTCCAGCCTGGGTGACAGAGCAAGACTCTGTCTCAAAAAAAATAAATTAATAAAAATAAATTAAATTTTAAAAAAAGAAAATATATTGATTTTACTAAATAAAAATGGAATTGGTATGGATTTGTGGTAAAAGCATGAATTCCACCTAGCTTGGATTTCATCTCTACCATTTACAATTTGTATGATTTTAGGCAAACTACTAATTCTCTCTCTTTTTTTTTTTTTGAGATGGAGTTTCACTCTTGTTGCCCAGGCTAGAGTGCAATGGTGTGAACTCAGTTCACCACAACCTCTATCTCCTGGGTTCAAGTGATTCTCCTGCCTCAGCCTGGCAAGTAGCTGGGATTACAGGTATTTGCCACCACGCCTGGCTAATTTTGTATTTTTAGTAGAGATAGGATTTTTCCATGTTGGTCCAGCTGGTGTCGAACTTCTGAACTCAGATGATCTGCCGTCCTTGGCCTCCCAAAGTGCTGGGATTACAAGCGTGAGCCACCGTGCCTGGCCAGGAGTTTTAGTATTACTCAAACCAGTCTCCCAGAACCTTCGAAGATCAGGGTTTTAAAACATAATTTGGTGGGTAGGGGCTTGGGAAGTGCAGAATGCTGATTGGTCAGATTGAAGATGGAATCATGGGATTCGAAGTGAGTTTTTCTTTCTGTCTTTTGTTCCTGGGTGGGATGGCAGAACTATTTGAGCCAGATTACCAGTCTGGGTGGTGTCAGCTGATCCAGCAAGTGCAAGGTCTGCAAAATATCTCAAGCACTGAGCTTAGGTTCTACAATAGTGATACTATCCCAAGGAGAAATTTGGGTAGGTTCAGACTCTTGGAGTCAGAGGCTTCATGACCCCTAAACCATAATTTCTAATTTTGTAGCTAATTTGTTAGTCCTGCAAAGGCAGACTGGTTCCCAGGCAAGAAGGGGGTCTTTTGGGGGAAAGGCTCTTATCAATTTTGTCTCAGAGTCAAACCATGAAGTGAATTCCTTCCCAACTTTTTATTCCCACATTTGTTCCTTCCATCTTCCTCCTCCCAACTTGATTTATATAAGGGAGTATTTCTTCAGGCACAGAACACATCCTCCTGCCCTATGAAAGAGAAAAAGAACGGAAAGACAGCTCATGTTTTTTCAGGGGTTAGTAGACGTTTTTCCAAAGACCTTTATCAGTAGTTTCAACACATAATGTCATGGTAACCTGGTTTGGTATGTGGCGGAAGCTCAGATGCATCCATGTGTCGTGACCGCTCAGAGTACTCTGCCTCTACTTCTGCTCTCTGAAGTGATTCTTCCTTTGTGTGTGTGCTGGTGTCATGCAAAGCTGTGGTATCTGACACTGTCATTTTACAGATGTACTGTGTTTTCCAGCTGCTAATCTTAGACGTGGAAATAATGATCTTGAGCTTCATTTCCCCCCTCTATTAGAGTTAAAGCCTGTAATTTTGCTCATTAGATTTGCAAATGAAGGTTATCTTATACTGTTTAGCTTGGTTAACCCTTAACTGTGGGTGGTGATGCACCTCCTGTCACGCTGATGAGAAGCAGCCTCTGCCTCCAAACTTCACCAAGGCCTCCTGCTGAAGGAGAGGTTGTGTGGGGCAGGAACTGGAAATCAATAGGAAGAGGGCTGCAGGATCCAGGGCACTCCTCTAGAATGTCTCAGGTTTTCCTGATTCTTGAGCACTTAAACATCAACCTCTCATAATAATGAAGGAATTCAGAATATGCCACCCCAAAATATGCTGCTTTGGCATATTGATTATTTTGAGCTAAAGGAAATTGAGAAACAGCAGATGCAGAAAAGGATCTCTGCCCTCCTTTCCACCTAAAAGCAGGTGATCAAATTTGTCAGAGAATTAGAATCAACACAGAAATGGACATGCACAAACAAACTTACTAAAATAATCCGTATCTTGCATTAGTTGCTCCCATACATTTCCTAGTCCCTGTCCCACAATTTACTGCCCCATGTTCAAGCCCCTTGCCTTGTCATATCCCCACAATTTGTCATTCTTTGTGTGAAAAGGTATATAAGCTTTTGGGCCTAACAGCTTCTTTGGGCTGTTATTTTCTTTTTAAAGACTCCTGTGTAAATGTGAAAATATGAAGCCTGTATGCTTTTCTCCTGTTAATCTGTCTTATGTCAGTTTCGTTCTTAGGCCAGCCACAGATCTAAGAGGGTAGAAGACTGTTTTTCCTCACCTACAATAGCAACAATAATAAGAGTACGCCTTAACGGGAGTTCGAGTTCCATCGGCTCCCATCCGGGCCATCCTGCCGCCTTAGCGGCTGCTGCTCCCCAGGATACTGGCAGGGGGGCTCTCTCCCACTCCCCACACACCCATTTCTGAGTAGCGACATGGGCTGGAGGCTAACTTTATGGGGTAGGGGGCCGCTGGTAGGTGAAGCTTGTCCGAGGGAGAGGGGGAGGATGAAGCCAGTGCATGGGGGAGACCTGCCAGATGTTGATGCCTAAGAAGAACCGGATTGCCATTTATGAACTCCTTTTTAAGGGGGGAGTCATGGTGGCCAAGAAGAATGTCCACATGCCTAAGCACCCAGAGCTGGCAGACAAGAATGTGCCCAATCTTCATGTCATGAAGGCCATGCAGTCGCTCAACTCCTGAAGCTACGTGAAGGAACAGTTTGCCTGGAGACATTTCTACTGGTACCTTACCAATGAGGGTATCCAGTATCTCCGTGATTACCTTCATCTGCCCCTGGAGATTGTGCCTGTCACCCTACGCTGTAGCCATCCAGAGGCTGACAGGCCTTGCCCTAAAGGTCTGGAGGGTGAGCAACCTGCCAGACTCACAAGAGGGGAAGCCGACAGAGATAACCTACAAACGGAGTGCTGTGCCACCTGGTGCCGACAAGAAGGCCGAGGCTGGGGCTGGGTCAGCAACCGAATTCCAGTTTAGAGACAGATTTGGTCGTGGACGTGGTCAGCCACCTCAGTAAAATTGGAGAGGATTCTTTTGCATTGAATAAACTTACAGCCAAAAAAAAAAAAAAGAGTACACCTTAACAGGATGCTTCACAGATTGCAAAGCACTCCCATAAACATTATCTCATTTAATAAGCATGATAGCCCCGTGAGATAAGTTATATTATCCGCATTTTCCACGTTGAAGAATGAAGTCTATTAAGTAGGAAATACTTGGCTTGAACAAGGTTTTCCAACTAGACATCCAATGTAACTTCACCAGGCCAGAGCCTGCATCACCCAGCGTGAAGGAATGTGATGGGAACAGGTGCCACATGGCTCAGACATTCACGTCTTCCCACTCCATCTACAGGCACGTGCCACTATACCCGGCTAACATTATCTTTTTCTCTTTTTGTAAAGACAAGGTCTTGCTTCATTGCCCAAGCTGGTCTCAAACTCCTGGCCTCAAGTGGTTCTCCTGCCATGGCCTCCCAACATGCTGGAATTACAGGCATGAGCCACCATGCCTGACCTAATTTGTTACTTCTCTAACCTCCTCCTATATCCTTCTCAGTCCTACTCCAGTCACAGGGATTCTTGCTGTTCCTCAAACATATCACCCACATTCTGGAGGCAGAACCTTTGTGCTTGCTGGAATCATTCTCTCCAGGTACATTCATGGTTCCTTCCCTCTGTCCCTTCAGGTCTCTGTTCAAACATTACCTCATCAGAGACACCGTGTCTGGGCACCCTGCACGCATAGCACCCCTCATTACTCTCTGTCTCTTTCACCACAGTGCACCAAGGGTTCGTGGAATGTGCCCCAGGTACAGACCAACAATAGTAAAACATTCAGACTAATATTCAGGCTGCCTTTTATTATCACTATGCAGCAGGAATTCTGAACAACATCAGTGATGGAATACTCTTCCCCAAGGAAGAAAACAAAAACAAATTTTCTATTAGTCTAAGTTCTAAACAGTTGCCACAGTCATGTTTGAGCTTTAAACATGTATATGAACATTTTTAATTAGCACATTTTATTGCTTAACCCTTAAGAAAAATGATGGCATTCTACTTGGAAGTTAATTCAGGGAACTTTAAGCTCTACAGCTGGCCCTGACATAAGCGGACACGACTATACATGATTGTTTCAAAAGTAAATTTGTTATAGTTGAAAGTCATTCAAGTTTTGGGTACAGTTGGCAGGCTCAAGTCCCATGGTGTGACATATCCCTATATAAGGATCAACTGTGGGCAAATATAAATTGACAAATCTTGCTATGCTCTGAATTTAACATGAACACGCAAGAAGGAACAAGCCATTGATAAAGGCAATGACAAATTTGAAGGCTTAAAAACAGAAACTACACAGCCATCTGATCTTTGGCAAACCTGAGAAAAACAAGAAATGGGGAAAGGATTCCCTATTTAATAAATGGTGCTGGGAAAATTGGCTAGCCATAAGTACAAAGCTGAAACTGGATCCTTTCCTTACTCCTTATACGAAAATTCATTCACGATGGATTAGAGACTTAAATGTTAGACCTAAAACCATAAAAACCCTAGAAGAAAACCTAGGTAATACCATTCAGGACATAGGCATGGGCAAGGACTTCATGTCTAAAACACCAAAAGCAATGGCAGCAAAAGCCAAAATTGACAAATGGGATCTAATTAAACTAAAGAGGTGCTGCACAGCAAAAGAAACTACCATCAGAGTGAACAGGCAACCTACAGAATGGGAGAAAATTTTTGTAGTCTACTCATCTGACAAAGGGCTAATATCCAGAACCTACAAAGAAGTCAAACAAATTTACAAGAAAAAAACAAGCAACCCCATCAAAAAGTGGGCAAAGGATATGAACAGACACTTCTCAAAAGAAGACATTTATGCAGCCAACAGACACATGAAAAAATGCTCATCATCACTCGCCATCAGAGAAATGCAAATCAAGACCACAATGAGATACGATCTCACACCAGTTAGAATGGCAATCATTAAAAAGTCAGGAAACAACAGGTGCTGGAGAGGATGTGGAGAAATAGGAACACTTTTACACTGTTGGTGGGACTGTAAACTAGTTCAACCATTGTGGAAAACAGTGTGGTGATCCCTCAAGGATCTAAAACTAGAAATACTATATGACCCAGCCATCCCATTACTGGGTATATACCCAAAGGATTATAAATCATGCTGCTATAAAGACACATGCACACGTATGTTTATTGCAGCACTATTCACAATAGCAAAGACTTGGAATCAACCCAAATGTCCATCAGTGACAGACTGGGTTAAGAAAATGTGACACATATACACCATGGAATACTATGCAGCCATAAAAAAGGATGAGTTCATGTCCTTTGTAGGGAAATGGATGCAGCTAGAAACCATCATTCTCAGCAAACTATCGCAAGAACAGAAAACCAAACACCGCATGTTCTCACTCATAGGTGGGAATTGAACAATGAGATCACTTGGATACAGGAAGGGGAACATCACACACCAGGGCCTATTGTGGGGAGGGGGGAGGGGGAGGGATAACATTAGGAGATATACCTAATGTAAATGACGAGTTAATGGGTGCAGCACACCAACATGGCACATGTATACATATGTAACAAACCTGCACGTTGTGCACATGTACCCTAGAACTTAAAGTATAAAAAAAAAACCCAGAAACTACAGTATTATTCATGCTTGTGACAGACCAATATATAGATATGCTTTTCTCTTTTTCAAAAAAAAGTTTTAAAAATTTAATCATTTTTTCCCTTTTTGATGTATTTATTTATTTATTTTTGACATGGAGTTTTACTCTTGTTGCCCAGGCTGGAGTGCAATGGTGCAATCTCGGCTCACTGCAACCTCTGCCTCCCGGGTTCAAGCCATTCTCCTGCGTCAGCCTCCTGAGTAGCTAAGATTACAGGTGCATGCCACCAGGCCTGGCTAATTTTTTTTGTATTTTTAGCAGAGACAGGATTTCACCATGTTGGCCAGGCTGGTCTCAAACTCCTGACCTCAGGTGACCTCGGCTCACTGCAACCTCCGCCTCCTGGGTTCAAGCAATTCCCTAAGCCTCTTGTGTACTTGGGATTACAGGCATGCGCCACCATGCCCACCTAATTTTTTATTTTAAGTAGAGACAGGGTTTCTCCACATTGGTCAGGCTGGTCTCGAACTCCTGACCTCAGGTGATCCGCCAGCGTTGGCCTCCCAGAGTGCTGGCATTATAGGCATGAGCCAGGGCGTCTGGCCTGACAGAGGGATTTCTGTATCCCGGGGTTTCCTGCCTTGGTGCATCAGAAGAATCGGATCACACGTGGGCTTGGAGAATGAGTGCAAGGTTCTATTGAGTGGAAGTAGCTCTCAGCAAATGGGTGTTCCAGAAGGGAGATGGTTTTCCCCTGGAGTCGGGCAGCTCATCGCCCAGGCTCTCCTCCAACTGCCCCAGCCAAACTCTGTGTTGTTCTGCAGATTGGGGGGCCTGCCGGCTTGCCCGTGCTGGTGCATTCCTCTTGACATCCAGCCACCTGTGTGTGCCTCCGCCCATGTGCTCCTATGGAAGTCCAGCCGCTTCTGCTACGTCTCGGAGGTTTTTATAGGCACAGGATGCGGTGTGCAGGCCAGGGTAGTCATGGGAAATGCAACATTTGAACACCAAGGCAGGAGTGCCATCCTCACCTAGGTTCTTGGGGGTAGACCCCAGCCAGGGACCACCCTCTTCCCTTCCCAGCACTCCCATATTATTACTTATCTATGTAATAATAGTGCTACAAACTTACTAGCCTGAAGGAACACACATTTATTATCTCTGTTTCTGTGGGTCAGGAGGACTTCCAGTTCCAAAATGGCAGCATAGAAGCATGCTGGCTTCGGCCGGGCGCGGTGGCTCACGCCTGTAATCCCAGCACTTTGGGAGGCCGAGGCGGGCGGATCACAAGGTCAGGAGATCGAGACCACGGTGAAACCTCGTCTCTACTAAAAATACAAAAAAAAAAATTAGCCGGGCGCGGTTGTGGGCGCCTGTAGTCCCAGCTACTCGGGAGGCTGAGGCAGGAGAATGGCGGGAACCCGGGAGGCGGAGCTTGCAGTGAGCTGAGATCCGGCCACTGCACTCCAGCCTGGGCGACAGAGCGAGACTCCGTCTCAAAAAAAAAAAAAAAAAAAAAAAAAAGAAGCATGCTGGCTTCACTCCCTCCACAATAAACCAAAAACAAATGTACAGTGTCAAGATTATCACCAGAAATATTCCAGAACTCATATATGAAAATGAGTTCCCAGGGTCACAAAGAAGTGAAAAACTCTAAGCAGGTGGTAAGAGAATTGGACTTCCACATTTGTGACGTTTCTCCCCTCATTCTGACTGGCATCAAGCACAAGAAAAAATTTCCCCCAACTCACAGTTTCTACACTGGAAAAAGTGAGGTTGAGGTGGATAACCAACTTCTCCATCATTCTGGGTTCCATGGGAGGAGACCCATCCCTACCTTAAAGCCACAGGAAGCACTGTGGGTGCCTGAAAGGAGAAATATCCCAGAGAACAGTCAGAACCCGCAGGGAGGGAAGACTACCATCCCCTGCCCTAGGAACTGCTTTGTAAATCAGCCAAAGATGACACCAAACCAGAATGGCTGTTCAGCGGCACCACACTGCAGAAGGTTTGTTCCACAGGTCTTGTGGGGACTTTCACTCGCGTCCGTGTGAAGAGACCACCAAACAGGCTTTGTGTGAGCAACAAAGTTGTTTATCTCACCTGGGTGCAGGCGGGCTGAGTCCGAAAAAAGAGTCAGCGAAGGGAGATGGGGGCGGGGCCATTTTATAAGATTTGGGTAGGTAGTGGAAAATTACAGTCAAAGGGGGTTCTTCTCTGGCTGGCAGGCATAGGGGTCACAGGTTGCTCAGTGGGGGAGCTTTTGAGCCAGGATGAGCCAGGAGAAGGAATTTCACAAGGTAATGTCATCGGTTAAGGCAGGAACAGGCCATTTTCACTTCTTTTGTGATTCTTCAGTTACTTCAGGCCATCTGGATGTATATGTGCAGATCACAGGGGATATGATGGCTTAGCTTGGGCTCAGAGGCCTGACATTCCTGTCTTCTTTTATTAATAAGAAAAATGAAACAAAACAGTGTTGAAGTGTTAGGGTGGTGAAAATTTGTGGGGGATGGTATGGAGAGAGAATGGGCAATGTTTCTCAGGGCTGCTTCGAGCGGGATTAGGAGCAGTGTGGGAACCTAGAGTGGGAGAGACTAAGGTGAAGGAAGATTTTTGTGCTAAGGGCTGATATTGTGGGGTTGTTAGAAGAAACATTTGTTGTGTAGAATTATTGGTGATGGCCTGGATGTGGTTTTGTATGAATTGAAAAACTAAACGGAATAAGAGGAGAAAAACAGGTACTAAAGGACTAAGAATTGGGAGGACCTAGGACATATAATTAGAGAGTGCCCAAGGAGGTTCAGCATAGCCCTGCCAGCAAAGATTACTTATTTACTTTAAGAGGGAGTTTAGAGTGGCGGTTTGTGATAGCACCAGGAGATATCAGCCGTGATGGCTTGGAGAAACAGTGTAAACTGGCAGTGTAAACAAGAGCAGGGCATTTAAGAGTAGTTGAGAATGGTAAATAGGAGTATGACTAGACAGAAGATAGTAGGGATGATAAGTTTTTTGGAGTACAGTCCAAGTTGGTCTGGAGTCTGGAATGAGACTGGGGCCTAATAAAAAGGAGCATCTATACAGGAGCTCAAATGGGCTGTATCTTGTAGCATTCCAAGGACAGGCCCAAATTCTGAGAAGGGCAAGTGGTAAAAGTATTGTCCAGTCCTTTTTAACTTGGTGGCTGAGCTTGGTGAGGTGTGTTTTTAAAAGACCATTAGTCAGTTCTACCTTGCCTGAAGATTGAGGACCGTAAGGAATATGAAGTTTCCATTGAATACCAAGAGTCTGGGTGATTTGACTAACAAAGACCAGTCCATTATCGGACTGTATAGAGGTGGGAAGGCCAAACCGAGGAATTATGTCTGACAGAAGGGAAGAAAGGACCTCAGTGGCCTTCTCAGACACTGTGGGAAAGGCCTCTACCCATCCAGTGAAAGTGTCTACCCAGACCAAGAGGTATTTTAGTTTCCTGACTCGAGGCATGTGAGTAAAGTCAATTTGCCAGTCCTAGGTGGGGGCAAATCCCTAAGCTTGATGTGTAGGGAAGGGGGTGAAGGCCTGAACAATCCCTGAGTAGTAGTAGAATAGCAGATGGAACGCTGAGAAGTGATTTCCTAAAGATAGATTTCCACGATGGAAAGAAAATGAGAGGTTCTAAGAGGTGGGCTAGCGTCTTGTAACCTAGCCGCTGGAAAAGGTTATGAAATGATGACAGAATAGAATGGGCCTGTGAGGATGGAAGGAGATATTTTCCTTGATCCAAGAACCATTTGCTTTGTGTGGGAAGAGATTGATAGGTGGAAGTTTCAGTGCAGGAGTGGGTGGGAATGGCCAGATGAGAAGGAGAAAAACTGCCGTGAGGGATAGAAGTTGGAACGCTAGCTGCTTTTTTAGCTACCTTATCAGCATAAGCATTGTCCTGAGCGATGTGATCTGATGCCTTTTGATGGCTGCTTTTTTAGCTGCCTTATCAGCATAAGCGTTGTCCTGAGCAATGGGATCTGATGCCTTTTGATGGCCCCTGCAGTGAATAACTCCAGCTTCCTTTGGAAGTAAAGCAGTTATGAGAAGAGTTTTTTTTTTAAAGAGGCATTAATGATGGAGGACACTTGCATAGTGAGGAAATCTCTTTCTGTCCACATAACAGCATGGTGGTGCAGGATATGGAAGGCATATTTAGAGTCAGTATAAATATTGATGTGTAGTCTTTTTGCAAGAGTGAGGGCTCGAGTTAAGGCAATGAGTTCGGCTTGCTGAGAGGTAGTGGAGGGGGGCAGAAAGTACATGCATCAGGTGTGAGGAAGAAAATAGATTTTGGAAGTTATGAGAACTGTAGAGAGTGAGTTGAGCATAGTTTGTGATTTTGAGAGCCTCTAAAAGTATTAAGGCAGCAACAGTTGCCACATGCAGACATGAGGGCTAGGCTAAAAGAGTAAGGTCAAGTTGTTTGGATAAAAAGGCTACAGGGTGCGGTCCCAGCTCTTGTGTAAGAACTCTGGCTTGACTGATGTAATGGGGGCTGTCTGTGAAGCCTTGTGGCAGTACAGCTCAGGTAATTTGCTGAGCCTGATGGGTGTCAGGTTCAGTCCAAGTGAAAGTGAAGAGAGTCTGGGATAAAGGGTGCAAAGGAGTAGTAAAGAAAGCATGTTTGAGATCCAGAACAGAATAATGGGTTGTGGAGGAAGGTATTGAGGATAGGAGAGTATATGGGTTTGGCACCACAAGGTGGATAGGCAAAACGATCCTGAACTAACCTGTACGACTTGTCTGGTTTTTGGACAGGTAAAATGGAGGAATTGTAGGGAGACTTTATAGGCTTTAAAAGGCCATGCTGTAACAGGCAAGTGATAACAGGCTTTAATCCTTTTAAAGCATGCTGTGGGATGGGATATTGGCATTGATTGGGGTAAGGGTGATTGGGTTTTAATGAGATGGTAAGGGGTGCATGATCAGTCGCCAAGGAGTGAGTAGAGGCGTCCTATACTTATGGTTTAAGGTGGGGAGATACAAGGAGAGGATGTGAAGGAGGCTTTGAACTGGGGGAAAAGGTGGCAATGAGGTGTGGTTGTAGCCTAGGAATAGTCAGGGAAGCAGATAATTTAGTTACAGTGTCTCAACCTAAGAAGAGAGCTGGGCAGGTGGGGATAACTAAAAAGGAGTGCATAAAAGAATGTTGTTCAAGTTGGCACCAGAGTTGGGGAGTTTTAAGAGGTTTAGAAGCCTGGCCATCAATACCCACAATAGTTATGGAGGCAAGGGAAACAAGCCCTTGAAAAGAAGGTAATGTGGAGTGGGTAGCCTCCGTATTGACTAAGAAGGGGACAAACTTACCCTCCACTGTAAGAGTTACCCAAAGAGTCTGTGATGGTCTAGAAAGCTTCCGAGGTGATTGAGCAGCATCAGTCTTCAGCCACTAAATCGAGAAGATCTGGGAAGGAGTCAGTCAGAGAGCCTTGGGTCAGAGTTCCAGGGGCTCTGGGAGTGGCTGCCAGGTGAGTTGGACTGTCCAGTTTCCAGTGGGGTCCCGTACAGATGGGACACGGCTTAGGAGGAATCCCAAGCTGCGAACATTCCTTGGACCAGTGGCCAGATTTCCAGCACTTGAAGCAAACTCCTGGGGCAGGCAGTTCTGGAGGAATGCCTGGCCGCTGCAGTTCAGGCGTTTGGGAGTTCTTCTGTGCTGGAGATGTGGCTAAGATTTCTCTCACAATGAAGGCAAGGAATTGCAACTCAGAAATATGTTGCTACTTGGCTGCCTCTATTCTATTATTGTACACCTTGAAGGCGAGGTTAATTAAATCCTGTTGTGGAGTTTAAGGGCTGGAATTTAATTTTTGGAATTTTATTTAATGTTGGGAGCGGATTGGGTAATAAAATGTATATGGAGTATAAGACGGCCTTTTACCTTTTAGGGTCTAGGGCTGTAAAGCTTCTCAGGGTTGCTGCCAAACAAGCCGTAAACTGGGCTGGGTTTTCACATTTGATGAAAAAGAGCCTAAACGCTCTCTGATTTGGGATAAAGAAAAAGGAGCATTAACCTTGACTATGCCTTTAGCTCCAGCCACCTTTTTAAGAGGAAATTACTGGGCAGGTGGGGGAGGGCTAGTCCTGGAATGAAACTGTAAGCCAGACTGCGTGTGAGGATGGGAGGTGATAAAAGGATTATAGGGTCAGGGAGGTTGAGGAAGAATTGGGACCTGGCTTGGCCTGGTGAGGAGCAGCCTGGGGAGGAGGGGAGAGGTCACATGGGTCCGTAGAAAAGGAAGGCCGGAAAGACTCAGTGACGCTTGGGGTTGGCACTGAGGGGACAGGCAGGAGGGAAAGAAGCAAGATTTGGGACGAGTTGCGTTGGGAACAGAGACTAGGGAGGGTCTGATATGTAAAAAAATGCCTGGACATCAGGCACCTCAGACTGTTTGCCCATTTTACGACAAGAATTATTTAGATTCTGTAGGATGGAAAAATCAAAAGTGCCATTTTCTGGCTATTTGGAACCACTGTCAAGTTTGTATTGGGGTCAGGCAGCATTGCAGAAGAAAATAAGGCTTTTAGGTTTTAGATCAGGTGTGAGTTGAAGACGTTTTAAGTTCTTGAGAACACAGGCTAAGGGAGAAGAAGGAGGAATGGAGGGTGGAAGGTTGCCTATAGTGAAGGAGGCAAGTCCAGAGAAAAGAGAAGGTAGAGACACGGAGAGAAGGGGTAGGGGGTGCTTGCCCCCCAGGAAAGTGGAAAAGGGGTAGGGACACGGAGAGAAGGGGTGGCGGGTGCTTGCCCCCCCTAGGAAAGTGGAAAAGGGGTGGGGTAAGCAGCCCTGGGCTGCAATGTGAGCAGCTAAAGCAAGCGTCCCCACAATTGACTTGCCACCAAGGGAATGTGGGTGAATAACCAAGGCAGGTGTCCCCGAGGTGATCAGATACCAGTGAAATGTGGGTGAATAATCAGGCAGGCGTCCCCGCATGATTAAACACCAAGGGAAGACTGTCTTCCCGACTCCGTGACTGGTGCCGGAGTTTTGGGTCCACAGATAAAATGCACTTCATTTGTCTCTACCAGGAAAGGAAAGGAACTGAAATTAAGAGAAGGGAGAGATTGAAGTGTGGCGCCAAGATTGAAAGGAGAAAGAGGTTGAGGGATAGTGAGCGAAGTTGGAGAAGAGAAAAGAGGCCACTTACCGGATTTAAAATTGGTGAGATGTTCCTTGGGTTGGTTCGTCTGAGGACCCGAGGTAGTAGGTGGATCTTTCTCAAGGAGCAAAGAGCAGGAGGATAGGGGATTGATCTCCCAAGGGAGGTCCCCCGATCCGAGTCACGGCACCAAATTTCACTCATGTCCGTGTGAAGAGACCACCAAACAGGCTTTGTGTGAGCAACAAGGCTGTTTATTTCACCTGGCTGCAGGTGGGCTGAGTCTGAAAACAGTCAGCAAGGGAGATATGGGTGGGGCTGTTTTACAGGATTTGGGTAGGTAAAGGAAAATTACAGTCAAAGGGGGGTTGTTCTCTGGCCGGCAGGGGTGGGGATCACAAGGTGCTCAGTGGGGGAACTTTTGAGCCAGGATGAGCCAGGAGAAGGAATTTCACAAGGTAATGTCATCAGTTAAGGCAGGAACAGGCCATTTTCACTTCTTTTGTGAATCTTCAGTTACCTTAGGCCATCTGGATGTATAGTGCAGGTCACAGGGGATCTGGCTTAGCTTGGGCTCAGAGACCTGACAGGGACGAACCTCTAGGCAACCTTCCTACACTGCCAGGACCTTAGGGACCTCCCCCACTCAGAAAGGGCATGCTCTGATCATTTACTAGAGCTGAGGTGAACTTGGCCTAAAGATGCCACCTAGAGCTGAAAAGAAGACAGTCCACAGCAATAAAAAACCTCTAAGCAAATGTAGCCAATAAAATCCAAAACAAGCCAGACAGAGAAGACTGGAATAAATAATCCTTCAGTGCAAAGACATAGACATACATCCACAAGAAACAATAGCACACAGGAAACCAAGGTCTCCCCAAATGGACAAAACGAGAAACCAGTGACTGACCCTAAACTGCAGTTTTAAGGAAACTCAGTGATCGCCAAGATAACACAGAAAACAAATTCAGAAATTTATCAGAGAAATTTAACAAAGAAATCTAAGTAATTTAGAAAAACAAAAATTTTGGAACTTAGGAAAATATTTGCTGAACTGAAAAATTTGTTAGAGGCTCTCAGTAGCAGAGAAGATAGGCTATCTGAAAATATATAGTAAGAGGAGAAAAAAAGAAAAAAAATGAAAAGGAATGATGATTGCCTATAAAATTAACTCAAAAGGCCACATCTAAAAATTATTGGTGTTAAAGAGAAAGTCAAGCAAGGGGAAAGGGTAGAAAGTTTAATCAAAGAAATAACAAAACTTTCCAAAACTTGAGAAAAAACATAAATATCCAGGTACTGGAAGGTCAGAGAACACAAAACAGATTTGACCCAAATAAGACTGCTCCAAGGTATATAATAATCAAACTCTCAAAGGTGAAGGACAAAGAGGATCTTAAAGGCAGCAAGAGAAAAGAAACAAATAACATATAAAGGATTTCCAATTCATCTGGCAATAAACTTCTCAATGGAAACCATACAGGCCAGGAGGGAATAGGATGACATTTTCAAAGAAGCACTGAAAGAAAAAAGCTACCATTCAAGAATAGTGTCCAGCAAAGGTATTCTTCACCTGTGAAGGAGAGATAAAGTCGTTCCCAGATAAGCAAAAGGGAAGATAATTCACCACCACTAGACCTGTCTTACAAGAAATGCTAAAGGGAGTTCTTCAATCAATCTAAAAGCAAAATGTGTGACAAAAAGAAAAAAAAGAAAAGGAAAAAAAGAAAGAAAAATAAAAGAAAGAAAAAAAGAAGAAATAAAATATTTGAACCCACTGGTAAAATTAATTAAGAATACTCTTATGCTGAAATTGTGGAGTGCAATCCACTCATAACTCTAGTATGAAGTCCAAAAGATGCATCTATCAAAACAATAATAGCTACATTAACCTGTTAAAATATAGGCAATATAAACACAGGCAAATTAAGACAAAAGTCAAAATGTGGGAGTAAGGAAGTTGAAGTGTAGATTTGTTTTTTTTTTGTTGTTGTTGTTGTTGTTTTTGCTTTTTCTTTGTGTGTTTCCATTCTTTTCTTTGTGATCTAAGATAAGTTGTTATCTCCTTAAAATAACTTATTTTATCTATAAAATGTCTTTCATAAGCCTCATGGTAACCCCAATGCAAAAACTTATAATAGATTCACTAAAGGTAAAAGCAACAAATTAAAACTTACTACCAGAGAAAGTCACTTAACCACAAAGAGAGACAGTAAAAAAGGAAGAAGGAAGAGAGGAATTACAAAACAATCAGAAAACCACAAAATGGCAGCAACTAGTCCTTACTTATCAATAACATGGAATGTAAATGGACTAAATTCTCCAATTAAAAGGCATAGAGTGGATGAACGAATAAAGAAACAAGACTCAACTATATAATGCCTACAGGAAACCCTTTCTACCTAAAAAGACATACAGACTGGCTGGGCATGACAGCTCACATCTGTAATACCCACACTTTGGGAGGCCGAGGTGGGTAGATCCCTTAAGGTCAGGAGTTTGAGACCAGCATGGCCAACATGGTGTGTTATGCCCAGACCGTTTATTCCCCGAAGAAGACCACCAGAGTCCAGAGTCAAAGCTAAGCAGCAAGGATCTTTATTACAGGTTCGAACCTGGAACTCTCCCTCGCTCGTGAAACGAGACGGCCAGGAGAGCTCCCCCACTGAGCTCCGAGCAGTGTTACATAGTCTAAGAAAAGTGGGCATAGAGTTATTATACAAATCAGATATATGATTGGCTAGTGTTTGAACAAGGCGATTTGGCTAACTATGATTGGTTCCCGCCATTTCTGATATTTCGGTTCAACCTTTGAGGCGGGAGAGCAGGTTTATGGCAGCAAAAGTTTATCTTACTTAAACACGTCTTGTGACCTTGCCTCAGAACTTACAAAATCTCTGGTACGTGCAGAAAAACAGGTACTCACAGAATTTACGAAATCTCTGGTATGTGCAAAGATTAGAGAGCAGAACAAAGGGTGTAGCGGGGGGGGGGGGGGGGGACACATCTATCTTTGTGTCCTTTCAGGTGCAGCCCTGTCTCTACTAAAAAAAAAACTACAAAATTAGCCAGGTGTGGTGGCAGGTGCCTGTAATCCCAGCTACTAGGGAGGCTGAGGCAGGAGAATCACTTGAACCTGGGGGGCGGAGGTTGCAGTGAGTCAAGATCATGCCACTGTACTCCAGCCTGGACAACAAACAGTGTAAGACTCCATCTCAAAACAAAAACAAAAACATACAGACTGAAAGCGAAGGGGTGAAAAGATATTTCATACAACTGGAAGCCAAAACAAAGCAGGAGCAGCTGTACTTAGATAAAATAGACTACAAATCAAAGACTGCAAAAAGAGACAAAGAAGGTCACCAAATAATAATAAAGGAGTGAATTCAGCAAGAAGGACACTTATAAATAACCTATGCACTCAACACTAGGGCCCCTAAGTATATAAAGCAAACATTAATAGATCTAAAGGAAAAGATGGACTGCAATACACTAATAGCAAGGGACTTTAACACTGTACTCTCAGGAAACCGACAGATTATCCTGACAGAAAATTAATAAAGAAACGTTGGAGTTAAACTACACAGTTGACCAAATAGGTATGACAATTATAGAACATTTCACTCAAATGCTGCAGAATACACATTCTTTTCATTAGTATATGGAATATTCTCCTGAATAGATTATGTCATGCGCGTCCGTATGAAGAGACCACCAAACAGGCTTTGTGTGAGCAATAAAGCTTTTTAATCACCTGGGTGCAGGCGGGCTGAGTCCAAAAAGAGAGTCAGCGAAGGGATATAAGGGTGGTGCTGTTTTATAGGATTTGGGTAGGTAAAGGAAAATTCCAGTCAAAGGGGGTTGTTCTCTGGCGGGCAGGAGTGGGGGTTACATGGTGCTCAGTGGGGGAGGCTTTTGAACCAGGATGAGCCAGGAAAAGGAACTTCACAAGATAATGTCATCGCTTAAAGCAAGGAACGGCCATTTTCACTTCTTTTGTGGTGGAATGTCATCGGTTAAGGCGAGGCAGGGCATTTGCACTTCTTTTGTGATTCTTCAGTTACTTCAGGCCATCTGGGCATATACGTGCAAGTCACAGGGGATGCGATGGCTTGGCTTGGGCTCAGAGGCCTGACAGATTATATCTTAGGCCACAAAACAAGTCTGAATACATTCAAAAAAGTAAAAATTATATATATGTCAAATTTTTTTTCTGACCAAAATGGAATAAACCTAGAGATCAACAACAAGGGGAACCTCTGAATCTTCCCAAACACATGGAAATTAAACAACATGCTCCTGAACAACCAATGGGTCAATGAAGAAATTAAGAAGAAAATTTTAAAATTTCTTGAAAAGAATAAAAATGGAAATACAATATACCAAAATCTATGGGATACAGCAAAAGCAGTAGTAAGAGGGAAATTTATAGCAATAAATGCCTATATCAAAAAGCAGAAAGAAATATAAAATAAAATATAAATAATTTTTGTTCAAAAAAGTAGAAATACTTCAAATAAACATAAAGGAATTAGGAAAGCAAAAACAAAACAAACCCAAAATACATAGAAGGAAAGTAAAAAAGATCAGAGCAGAAATAAATGAACTTGAGACTAAAAAATACAGAATATCTAAGGAATAAAAAGTTGGTTTTTGGAAAAGATAAACAAAATCACAGTTTTAGTGGGTCAGGAAGCAGGGCATGGCTTAACTGGATCCTCCACTTCAGGGTCTCACAAGGATGCAATCAAGGTGTCAGCCGAGGTTAGACTGAGCAAGGATCCACTTCCAAGCTCAGGTAGTTGAAAAGATTCAGTAACTCACCAGATATTGGACTGAAGGCCTCTGTCTCTTGCTGGATATTGGTCTTAGGCTGCCCTCTGCTCCTTGCCATGAGGCCTTCTCAACATGACCTTTGTTTTCTTAAAGTAAGCAAGAGACCACACGTGGTGGCTCATGCCTGTAATTCCAAAACTTTGGGAGGACAAAGTGAGAGTATCACTTGAGCCCAGGAGTTTGATACCAGCCTAGGTAACATACTGAGACTCTACAAAAAATAGAAAAAAGATAGCCAGGGGCACACACCTGTGGTCCCAGCTACTTGGGAGGCTGAGGTGGAAGAACTGCTTGGGCCCAAGGGGTCAAGACTACAGTGAGCTGTGATCATGCCACTGCACTCCAGCCTGAACAACAGAGCAAGACCCTCTCCCTCCCACTACCCAGAAAAGCTAGCAAGAATGAGCATTTCCAGGCAAGACGGGGTACAATTTTATGTTGCACAATCATATCCCATCAGCTTTGCCTTATTCTACTGGTTAGAAGCAATTAATAAGTCTCACCCACACTCAAGGGGAGGGGATTTACACAAGACATGAATAGCTTAAGGTGGGTGTATTAGTCTATTCTTACACTCTGTAAAGGATTGCCTAAGACTGGGAAATTTGTAAAGAAAAGAGGTTTAATTGGCTCACAGTGCCTCAGGCTGTACAGGAAGCATGGCTGAAAAAGTCTCAGGAAACTTTCAATCATGGCAGAAGGTGAAGGGTAAACTGGCAAGTCTTACACGTCAGCAGCAGGAAGAAGAGAGAGGCGAGAGGTGCCACACTGTTGTAAACAATTAAATCTTGCAAGAACTCACTCACTATCATGAGAACAGCAAGGGGGTAATCCACCCCCACGATCCAGTCACCTCCTACCTGGCCCCTTCTCCAACATTGAGGATTACAATTCAACATGAGATTTGGGCATGCCACAGACCCAAATCATATCAATGGGCATCATGGGGGCCCTCTTAGACTCTGTCTGCTGCATGTTTCATTTCATGATTATTGAATATATTTTTTCATATAATAATTTGTCATATAAAGGAGGCAGATATTTAAAAATGGATCTGCTCAGGGTGTCAAATGCACTAGGTACACCACTGCCCTTTATCCTACTTAATTTTTGTCATAACACTTGCCTGATTATTGTATATTTTCATTATTGTATATAACATTTAATATATTTATGTATTTTACTAATATATAATAAACACTAAAACAGTTTATTAATATATGTTCATATTATTTAATAGTCTATCTTATTTAACATTTATTATATGTTTTATGTGTTATTCACCTTGTATGTTTATTCATTCATTGTCATCTCAGCTTTATGACCTCCTTAAGGGGAGGACTTTTTCTGGTGTGTTCACTGTATTCAGCACCTAGAGCACTGGCTGGCACTTTAGAAGAACTCAATAAATATTTGATGGCTAAATATGTGTAATGTTCAGAAGTGTTTTTTTTTTTTTTTTTTGAGATGGAGTCTCGCTCTGTCGCCCAGGCTGGAGTGCAGTTGCCGGATCTCAGCTCACTGCAAGCTCCGCCTTCCCGGTTTACGCCATTCTCCTGCCTCAGCCTCCCGAGTAGCTGGGACTACAGGCACCGCCACCTCGCCAGGCAAGTTTTTTGTATTTTTTAGTAGAGACGGGGTTTCACCGTGTTAGCCAGGATGGTCTCGATCTCCTGACCTCGTGATCTGCCTGTCTCGGCCTCCCAAAGTGCTGGGATTACAGGCTTGAGCCACCGCGCCCGGCCAGAAGTGTTAATATAGGAGAATAGATAGTAAACTCTCCAGGTATTTAAAAATCTCATAGATTTTTAAATTAGGTTTTATATGAACCACCCTCTAGCCTTTTAGTTTTCTCCTAGCTTTACCTCCTCATTTCTAAATTTGTTTATATTTCGAACCCTGTACTTTGTCAATGTGATACTAAAATAGCTGAATACAAAGTGAGATTTTGGTAAATGACCCAAGGTTTTTTTTTGTTTTTTTTTTTTTTTTCCAGTAATATCAAATGACAGTCCATCATAGCCAGTCTGTCTTCTGGCAGTCTTGATTTCTGAACTTTGCATATACTGGAGATTATTTTGCTTCTTTCTACCTACAGAACATGGAAGGGACTAGTGATGTGGCAAGAATCTCACACCTCTCAGAGAGAGGAAGTGAAATTGACTTTCTGCAACTTTGTTTTGATAAAGGGCTTGAGTTAAAGTCTAACCCCAGAGGGCTGACCCAGTTAAGAGAGAGAGAGAGAGAGAGAGAGAGAGAGAGAGAGTGTGTGTGTGTGTGTGTGTGTGTGTGTGTGTGTGTGTGTGTGTGACCATTTTCCTTGGAGAATGCTGCTTCTTAGACTATAATCCTAGATATTATAAATGAATAAATAAATAAAGAACCATGAAACTCTGGTTGGCAGCACAGGTTAATGATCTGATTGTGGCAAGAGAGGACCTTGAGGCTTATCAATTTTGTATGCTTGTACTGGGGGAGCTTGTAGGGAGGATAGGGTTGCAGCAAGTACTTGTGGAATATTGCTGGATATTCAAGGCAAATATAGACCCAGGATTTATGAAGTAAGCACTTCATAATTGGGAATCCAAAAGCCCCTAAATTAACGGACATCTCCAAAGCATTGTAATACCCTGATAGTATAAGAATCGTGTTCTCTAATAACTTAAAACATGGCCTTATTTTTGAAATCAAAACCTTCAGCATAAATATATGTGCCTTTTGTGCTTACATACCTTATGGCTGCCATTAGCTACAGCTCTTTATACGTGGGGCACTGTATCTTATTATTAAAACCATCCAACAAAAAATGATCTCCTGTTGCAACTTTGGATTTCCTTTATAATGAAAGAACTTTCCAGACCTCATAGAGCATTTGGAAATATTTTCCTTATAAACAGAAATCTGACTACTAAGTACCATTCTTTCCCAAGGTCTTCAGAGTTCTTTTTCTTTTCTTTTCTTTTCTTTTTTCTTTTTTTTTTTTTTTTTTTTTAGACAAAGTCTTGCTGCATCACCCAGGCTGGAGGGCAGTGGCATGATCATGGCTCACTGCAGCCTCAACCTCCCAGGCTCAAGAAATCCTCCTGCCTTAGCCTCCCAAGTGGCTGGGACTACAGGTGCATGCCATCATGCCTGGCTAGCTTTTTAATTTTTTTGTAGAGATGGTGTCTCACTACGTTACCCAGGCGGACAGAGTTCTTATTTCTAGGAATAATAACATGAATATTGACTCATTCATTAAAAGAGAAAGGTGTTAGGCTTAATGCTTTCATTGTTCTGTTTTTTCTTAAGGCCAGCGCCAGAGTTACTTAATAAATAATTGTGCTGTCCTAAAACCACTTTGGGGTAACCCAGCAGAGAACCCAGGCTGCCAACCCAGGGCAATATGAGTATAGTTCCTTCAGGCTGGGAGAGGTCATGGGCATGTGGCCACCCAACGGGCTGCATGTTGTTGACTCAGGCAGAGGCATGCCTGCCTAGGGGTAGAAAGGGACAGCCTGCAGCAAGCAGGAAGAGTTGATAGGTACTAAGATGGAGAACATTCATGATATAAAACCATTGTAGTCACTTTTAAGTGCACAATTCAGTGACATTAAGTACATTCAAAATGTATACAACTATTACCACTATCCATTTTCAGGACTCTTCCATCATTCCAAACAGAAACTCTGTACTCATTATACAGTAACTTTCCATTCACCCTGTCCCTCAGTCCCCGGTAACCTCTATCAAACTTTCTATCTCTATGACCTTGTGTATTCTAGGTACCTCATATAAGTGGAACCATATATTTGTCCCTTCTTGCCTGGCTTATTTCACTTAGCATGATGTTTTCAAGGTTCATCCATGTTATAGCATGTGTCTGAATTTAATTCCTTTTTAAGGATGAATGTTTACATGACATTGTGTTTATCCATTCATCTGTCAGTGAGCAGTCAAGTTGTTTCCCACCTTTTGCCTATGGTGAGTAATGCTGCTCTGAACACTGATGTTCAAGTATCTATTAAAATCTCTGTTTTCATTCTTTTGGGTGTATACCTAGGCGGATGAGGGCTTGTTTTTGTTTTTGTTTTTGACCATCCGAGTTCCAATCAGTGCTACTTTTTCTTTTAAATACATTCTAGGTCTATTTGAGGTTTTTTTGGGTTTTTTTGTTTGTTTGTTTTGTTTTGTTTTGTTTTGGGGGACGGGGTCTTCTTGCTCTGTCATTCAGACTGGAGTGCAGTGACACAGTGACATGATCACTGCAGCCTCAACCTCCCAGGCTCAAGTAATCCTCCCACCTCAACCTCCTGAGTAGCTGGGACTACAGGCATGAGCCACTGTGCCCAGCTAAGTTTTAAAAAGTGTTTTGTAGAGAAGTGGTCTCCCTGTGTTGCCCAGGCTTCTATTTGTTATATAATCATAACATCTTCCTACAACGTTTTTCTGTCCCAAATAAGAATTACAGTGTGTTCATCAACTGGAGAAACAACTTCCCACAACTGCTCAGGTCCTCAGAGCATCTGACAACAGCCAGTAGCTGAGTGTCTCTGCTTTAAAGAATTTATAGTATGTCACTAGGGTCAGGACCTCAGCCTGGGACTGGACCCCAAAAGTAAAGTAAATCATACTGCAATTTTGTGCAAAAAACAAAGATTAAGTGTACACAGGAAGGTACAATATGAAAAATAATTTATTTTATTTTTATGACAAAAAGGAGTAGAGGAAATTAAAGTTCACGGATGAAACATTTTTCCTTAAGCTTGTTTTGGTTTTGTTGATAAGATAGTAAGCAACAATGGGAATGGGAATTGACAAAGCCTGATTCATCTCTCGTCTGATCCTTAACTGTGCTGATGAAAGCATGTGTCTGACCCTAGAGAGGGAAGAGAAGAGTTTCCAGGGAGCGAAGCTGAAATGTCTGTTATATATAATGATTGCTCTAAAGAGACACGCATGGCTAAACTCAGGTGACGTGGTAGAGACTGAGTTGTCTACCTAATATTTATTCTAGTTTTATTTATTAAGCCTGACTTTGTTTGGAATGGCAATATACCTGTGGAGGCTAAAGCAACTCTATCTTGGATGCTAATCATGTTGACAAAGCAAGATGTGTCTTATTTATTTTTGTGCTCTTCTCACCCAACCCAGAGAGGAGAAAGTGTACAGCATATGGTAAATCTTCAGAATATGTTTGATGTTGGATTGAATAATCTGCTTTATTTTATCATCTAATAACTCCTTAGTGAGATTAGATGGATGGCTGGTGAAAAAGTGTTCGGACTGATACTGTATTTATCTGCTCAGCATAAAAATATCTTACAAAAATCTATTATGTGTTTGAAAGAAAGGCATCAAAATGTTAACAACAGTGGGATTGTCTAACTTCCAGATTTTCTGCACTTTACATATATAACTTTTGTAATTAAAAAATAGTTGATTTCCAGCCTGGCCAACATGCTGAAACCCCGTCTCTACTAAAAATACAAAAAATAGCAGGGCGTGGTGGCACGCGCCTATAATCCCAGCTACTTGGGAGGCTGAGGCAGGAGAATCGCTTGAACCCAGGAGGCGGAGGTTGCAGTGAGCCGAGATCGCGCCACTGAACTCCAGCCTGGGTCACAGAGCGAGACACTGTCTCAAAAATAAATAAATAAATAAATAAAGTTGACTTAAAAAATCTACTTAGAAAGCAGAGATTGCAGTAGAAGAAAAAGGATTTAATTAAATATTATGGCTTTTCAATACTTTTTGTTGTGTAGTATGCTCTCCCCAAAACACAGTTGCATAATAAAATTGAGTTTGAAAGTCCTCCATAAATTAACATGTTCTAATAATTCTATAGGAAAGAATGGAGATACAATATTTGATCTAGAAAGTGCACATCCAATGATAATCTGAGCAAGGAACACCATTCTCCTTAAAGTAAACAGTGCACAGCTGTTTCCATCATGCTGACTGTAAGAAGATTATCATACTTAGAAAAGAAATTCCAGGAAACTGCGTTCTAATTAACATGGAAATGAATCCACAAAATAAATATGTATCCAGAGTTTATGCAATCCCAGGGTACAATGGAGACAGATGCAGATTGATCTAATCTGGTTGTATTAGGAATACGAATGTTTGTCGGGGAACATTGCGTGGAAAGTTGACATTTGGTTCAATCAGGAAGGGCAAAGTAGAAATTATGAAAGCAATTTCCTTTGTCCAGTTAAATTAGGCATTCAAATAACAGGCTACTCTTTGACCTTCCTGGGAAAGGTCAGGATGGCATCGAACGGTCATTAAATAAATAGCAAGCCTATTATGGTAAATACTTTGTGAAAATTTAGGAAAATATATTCTGGATTGAAAATCAGCCACAAAAGGATTTGCAAGAATTTCTCTAGCATATTTTTATTGCTTGTATTTATCCATTTTTAATTTGCAGAAATAGTAAGGACTGGTAAAAGCACTAGACCAAACTGAATATGGGGTCTATTGAACAAAATTAAGAGGTCACTTTTCTGCCACTTGCTAATGTGTGCCGCAGCTGCTAAAGAAAGGAAGTTTTGTTGTTTGTTTTGGTTTTGGTTTTGAGACAGAGTTTCGCTCTTTTGCCCAGGCTGGAGTACAATAGTGTGATCTTGGCTCACTGCCACCTCCTCCTCCTGGGTTCAATTGATTCTCCTGCCTCAGCCTCCCAAATGGTTGGGATTATTGGCAGGTGCCACCATGGCTGGCTAATTTTTGCATTTTTAGTACAGACGGGGTTTCACCATGTTGGCTAGGCTGGTCTTGAACTCCTGTGCTCAGGTGACCTGCCCGCCTGGGCCTCCCAAAGTGCTGGGATTATAGGCATGAGCCACCACGCCCAGCCAGAAAGAAGGTTTTTTGAAAAATAGCTCCTCTGGATGTCTCCCCAAGGCCCCACTTGATATAGCTAAGGAGAATCCCTGGCATGTATCATAAGATATATGGTTTCTTAATCAGATGGGTGACTTGCAGGACTAGAATTTAAGAACACTCTTGATGCTGTCCTAGGTTATAATTCCCAACTTGTATTACAGCAATGGACATGCTGTTGTTCATATTTTCTCCAACAGTCCAAACTCCAAGTATATGAAGTTAAATCAAATCTCTTTTCTTGTCCGTTAAAGTTCAAGTTGCCTTAATAAAAGCTGGCAAGTTGTTTTTATAAACACTAAATTAATAGAACAGATTTTGGCTGGGCACAGTGGTTCACGCCTGTAATCCCAGCACTTTGGGAGGCTGATGCAGGATGATCACTCAAGTTCAGGAGTTCAAGACCAGCCTGGGCATCAGAGGAAGACCTCGTCTCTACTAAAAATAAAAATAAAGACAACTAGCTGGGCGTGGTGGTGTGTGCCTGTGGTCCCAGCTACTAGGGAGGCTGAGGTGGGAGGATCCCTTGAGCCCAGGAGTTGCAGTGAGCTGTGATAGCACCACTGTAGTCCAGCCTGGGTGACAGAGCGAGACCTTGTCTCAGAAAACAAAAATGAAAATAATAGAACAGATTTTAAAGCTATTTTTATATTATTCATACATCTTTTTTTGCCCCTATCTTCTCATTCAGATTCAGATTTACCCAACATTTATTAAGCATTTACTATGTGTCAACCTCCATGCTGGAGGATTTCATGTTAAATTTATCATTATTTAGCCTGATAGAGGCAGTTCAAAGACAAAGTCTGAATCAGGTGTTTTGACTCAAAATCATGGGTCCTTCAAAGTATCAGTGGATTAGATTATTATCCTCATGTGTAACTAAGATAATACAAGAAATATTTGGAGTCATATTTTAATATATTATCATTGTTATTATTGTAGAAGTAGTGTATATGTATCCATAATTTTAAAAATTTAAACAAAACGTAATTCTGTAAGTGAAAAGTAAAAGTCGTCCATCTTTTTCCTTCCCTACTCCTAGTTTTTCTCTACTGAAATACAGTACATTGTAAAACTGGCCATAATATTCTGCAGTTTCTCCCATTAAGAGGTAGAGTGGGCCAGGTGCTATGGCTCACGCCTGTAATCCCAGCCCTTTGGGAGGTCCAGGTGGGTGGATCACCTGAGGTCAGGAGTTCGAGACCAACCTGACCAACATGGAGAAACTCTGTCTCTACTAAAAACTACGAAAATTAGTTGGGCATGGTAGCATGCACCCGTAGCCCCAGCTACTCAGGAGGCTGAGGCAGGAGAATTGCTGGAACCTGGGAGGTGGAGGTTGCCGTGAGCCAAGTTCTGCCACTGCACTCCAGCCTGGGCCACAGAGCAAGACTTCTTCTCAAAAAAAAAAAAAAAAGAGGTAGAGTCCCTTTGAATCTGGGATGGCCTTGCCACATGCTTTGGTCAATAGAATACCACGGAACTGGCATTGAATGAGTTCCAAGTCTAGGCTTCAAGAGGCCTTGCAGCTTCCTATATTGTGTTCAAAGAGCACACTCTTTGAATAAAGCTGTCACCATGTGACCATGCCCAGGATTGTCTGCTGGAAGGTGAGAAACCACATAAAGTACAAATGAGTCATCTCAGTTGAGACTTCAACCAGCCAAACCCCAGCCAACCTGGCCAGAACTGCTTGGATGAACCCAGCCTAACTTAATGAACTGAAAAGTCATAAGCTTAAAAAAAAAAAAGAGGTTGTTATTTTAAGCCACTAAGTTTTGGGGTAATTTGTTATGCAGCAGAAACTAAATGATGCAAGAGGTGACCATTTGAACAATTTCTGGCATTTTCAGACTATAAGGACACAAGAACAGCTAAAACTCCATGGACTAATGAAATAATAAAGGAAAGAACCTGAAGTATGAGCCTAACACGATCCTAGATGGAACTAGAAGACCATCATTAAGGAAATACAAGAGAAGATGGAGAGAGTACAGAGAGACAAAGTAAACAAACATGTAAATTCAAGCCTGCCTGCTTAAGAACTTCTCAGGCACAATACTTATGTGTTTGCTGTCAATCTAAGCAGATTTTTGTTGCCTCACCTCTCAACTGGACAGAATTACAGTGTGGATGGGCCTCTTGTCTGGTTACCAGCAAAGAGAAATCTCATGATTGTGTTTGTAGGTTGAATTGGTATTATGTGGGTTGTGGCAGCTGCTACCTGACTGACGTCTTCATCTCCTTCTTACCACCAAAGAGGGTTGAGATGGCTCCAAGAAGGAAAAACAGAGAAGTTGTCAACATCTTGGTGCAGAAAAGCAGGTGGAGCCAGTCTCTGCAGAAACCCTAGTAACTGAGCCCAGCTGACAAGTGCTGAGGAAATTCATAGTTGACAACTGCTCGGTACAGATGATGACTAAAGAAATGGCTCTCCCAGCAAAGGGAGAAAGATCCAGGCCAGTATACGCTTAGTCTGTCACAGCGTCAGATCTGGAAATAGGGTAAGGGGAGAAGAGACTGTTTTGAGTATGTGATAGAACTTTGTAAGAATATCTTTAATGAGGAGAGCAAAATGGGTAGTGAAGGGGAGAATTCAGAAGTAAAACTCAGAAGATGAGCCCTCAGCAAAAGGGGTTTGACAACAACATAGGCTCAAGTAGAAGGAAAACTCTCTGTGAGAGTTAGGACTACAAATGTTGCCATTCTTAGAACCAGCACTTTGTAAATAAATTGGTTTTCTTTTTCTCTCTAGAAGCTTTCGGGATCTTTTCTTTGCATCTGGGGTTTTGAAATTTCACAATGATTTGGCTTTTTTGATGGACATGTTTTTCATTATTTATTATTATTTTTTTTTTGAGATGGAGTCTCGCTCTGTCGCCCAGGCTGGAGTGCAGGGGTGCGATCTTGGCTCACTGCAACCTCTGTCTCCCGGGTTCAAGAGTTTCTCCTGGGCCGGGCATGGTGGCTCATACCTGTAATCCCTGCACTTTGGCTGAGATGGGCGGATCGCCTGAGGTCAGGAGTTTTGAGACCAGCCTGGCTAGCATGGTGAAACCTCGTCTCTACTAAAAATACAAAAAAAAAATTAGCTGGGTGGAGTGGTGCACGCCTGTAATCCCAGCTACTTGGGAGGCTGAGGCAGGAGAATCACTGGAACCTGGGAGGCGGAGGTTGCAGTGAGCCAAGATCATGCCTGGGCCACAGCATGAGACTCTGTCTCAAAAAAAAAAAAAAAAAAAAAAAGTTCTCCTGCCTCAGCCTCCCGAGTAGCTGGGACTACAGGTGCACCATCATGCCAGGCTAATTTTTTAATTTTTTGTGGAGATGGAGTTTTGCCATGTTGGCCAGGCTGGCCTCGAACTCCTGACCTCAGGTGACCCTCCCACCTTGGTCTTCCAAAAGACTGGGATCACAGGCATGAGCTACCACGTCCAGGTGGATGGACTTATTTTTCATTCATCTAGAGACATTTCCTTTATTTTGGGAAATTTTCCTTAATTGTTTCTTTAATACATTTCCCCCACTATTTTCTCTGTTCATTCTCTCTGGACCTCCTATTATTCAGATCTTGAGGCTCTTGTATTTTTCCTCTCTTATTGTACATCTTTTGGTAGGACAAAAAGACTATTGCTCTACATTCTAGAAAATTTCCCTAATATTTTTTAGCTTTCTTATTTATTTATTTTCTCCAGCTTTTTGCTGTTGGAAAGTTTTCTTGAATTTTAGATGACCCTACGCTGACTGCATGCTTGAACATGGTTCACCAACCAATGTCCGCCAGCCCAAACATTACATCATCACCCTTCTGACCACTTTTCTTCAACTCTTGGAGTTCCAATTCCAAATCTTTATCCCTTGTTATAGAACACTGACAATACCTGGTTTAAATCCTTTAGGCAAAATATTAGAAGATCCTTTTTCTAGAAAAATAGAACCATCCCACAATAAAGACATACAGATACTGACATTTGAGGAACCTCCACACAAGAGCTGACTTCTGCCTTCAGTGAAACTCTAGTACAGACATTATGGAAAACAGTATAGAGATTCCTCAAAAAACTACAAATAAAACTACCCTATGATTCAGCAATCCCACTATTGGGTATTTATCCAAAGGAAAGGAAATCAGTATGTCAAAGAGATAGGCACTCCCATGTTTATTACAGCACTATTCACAATAACCAAGATATGGAATCAACCTCAGCGCTCAGAAACAAATGAGTGAATAAAGAAAATGCATGGCTCACGCCTGTAATCCCAACACTTTGGGAGGCTAAGACGGGCAGATCATGAGATCAAGACCATCCTGACCAACATGGTGAAACTCCGTCTCTACTAAAAATACAAAAATTAGCTGGGCATGGTGGCAGACACCCGTAATCCCAGCTACTCAGGAGGCTGAGGCAGGAGAATCACTTGAACCCGAGAGGCGGAGGTTGCAGTGAGCTGCGATCGCGCCACTGCACTCCAGTGCAGTGCTTCAATTTCAATTCGGCTACCTTTGGGCAAAGCAGCAACTTGGTAAGCAGCTCTAGCAGGAAAATTACTCTTGAAATACTGTTTGTAGATTTCATTGACAGTATTGAAGTCATTTATGTCAGCCTGGCGACAGAGCAAGACTCCATCTCATTAAAAAAAAAAAAAAAGAAAGAAAGAAAAAAGAAAAAGAAAATGCAGTATATAGACACAGTGGAATATAAAAAAGAACAAAGGTATAAAAAAAGAACAAAGTTCTGTCTTTTGAGGAACCATGGATGAGCCTGGAGGATATTATGTTACGTGAAACAAGCCAGGAACAGGAAGATAAATACATGTCCTCACTCATATACGGAAGCTAACAGAGTTCGTCTCATGAAAGTATAGAGTAGATTAGTGGTTACTGGAGGCTGGAAAGGGTAGAACGAGTGGAGAATAGCTCGAGGTTAGTTAATGGATGCAAAGTACAGCTAGAAGGAATAAGTTCTAGTGTTCTATACCACTATAGTGGGACTATAATCAACAATAATTTACTATGTATTTTCTTTTTTTTTTTTGAAATCTCCTTGTCTATTTTATTTCCATTAGAAAAATATTATCTATATTAAATTTTGGTCCACTTTCTTCTTCTTGACCTCAAATTTAAATACTTAAATTTTACTCAAGTAAAAGCAGAATCACATACCTGACGTGAAAACTAAATCGTTCACATCATTAGTTTGAATTAGATATGTTCTTGATTATTTCTCAGGAATAATTATTCTTCTTTCCTACCTGTTATTTCTCTTTTATTTATTGAGTAACTATGTAATGGATATCTCTTTCCTATATTCAGTACAGGTGTAATTTAAAACAGTAACTGGATTCCTTCTCTAATCTTCAATTCATGTTCAACTCTCCCTATTATATGGTATTTCCATAATAACTTCAGATATTTTCATCAAGCTCACACTGTCATCAATTGTGAAAATTAAAAGGTTAATTAAGATGTTACATCACTTGTAAAAATTAAAATGTTAACAATTCCAGACTACAAAGCACTGGCCCACTTATAGTGATGCTGTTGTCGGCGGTCCTTGGACAGCTACTGCTTCAATTTCAATTCGGCTACCTTTGGGCAAAGCAGCAACTTGGTAAGCAGCTCTAGCAGGAAAATTACTCTTGAAATACTGTTTGTAGATTTCATTGATAGTATTGAAGTCATTTATGTCAGCCAGAAGAACGGTTGTTTTCACCACATTAGTGAAGTCACAGCCTGCAGCTTTCAGAATTTCACCCATGTTTTTAAAGAGCTTGTTTAGCTTCTTCTGCTACCCCTCCTGACACAAGCTGTCCACTTGAAGGGTCCATGCCTATCTGTCCTGAAATGTGAATGGTCTTGTCGACTAACACAGCTTGACTGTAGGGTCCAATGGCCCCTGGGGCTTTCGCGGTGCTGATCACCGTTTTGATCAAGGACGACATGGCTAAGTCTTCCCTCTTGCAGCCCCTTCAGGAGAAGAAGCCCTAGCACCAGCCTTGCTCACGTCTCATGGGACTTACTATGTATTTTCAAGTAGCTAGAAGAGTAGATTTTAAATGTTCTCAACACAAATAAATGATTAATGTTTGAGGTGATAGATATGCTAATTACCCCGATTTTATTATTACATATTTTATACTTGTATGGAAATATCACAGTGTACCCCATAAATATGTACAATTATTAAGTGAAAATTAAAAATAATAATACATTTTCAGTGTTTAGATTTAAAACATTTACATTCTGTCCCTTAAACATACTTTGTCTGTAGATTGATTCTGAAAACTGAAAACAGAACGTGTTAATATTATTCACAGTCTATGAACATGTGAACATTATTCACTGAAGAATCAAATAATAATATTTGATTCGTGAAAAAATGAAATATAATTTCTCTGTCAGCACACTTGAAGGGTCTATTTTTTCTTACACGCTATAAATTGCTAGAAACACTACAACATTTTAGTTTGATTTATATTTGGACCAACACTTTCTTATAAGATTTCTGTTTTTCTTAAAGCTTCTACAGTTGAATTTATTGGAGGAGTGGAGGGAGTTTCTATTCTCCAAAGGATATGTTTGCTAGAATATAGAAATCAAAATAGTTATAACAAAAATATTTTGAAAATTAACAGTATGATTTCCAAGTTTTGTTCCCTCAAATCTCATGTTGAAATGTGATCCCCAATGCTGGAGGTGTGCCCTGCTGGGAGGTGTTTGAGTCATGGGGGTGTATCCTTCATAAATGGCTTGGTGCTCTCCCCATGGTAATGAGTGAGTTCTCACTCTGAGTTCACACAAGATCTGGTTGTTTAAAAGAGTGTGGTGCTGGGTGCGGTGGCTCACGCCTGTAATCCCAGCACTTTGGGAGGCTGAGACGGGTGGATCACCTGAGGTCAGGAGTTCGAGACCAGCCTGGCCAACATGGTGAAACCCCGTCTCTTCTTAAAATACAAAAAAATTAGCTGTGTGTGGGATTAGTGATACGTAATCCCAGCTACTCAGGAGGCTGAGGCAGGAGAATCGCTTGAACCCAAGGTGGAGGTTGCAGTGAGTAGAGATCATGCCATTGTACTCCAGATTGGGGGATAAGAGTGAGTCTTCATCTCAAAAAAAAAAAGAGTGTGGCAAGTCCTGCCACTTTTCTTTATAAATTACCCAGTCTCAGGTATTCCTTTATAGAAAAGCAAAATAGACAATTAATAACCTGTAAATTTTTTCAGGAATTTTTCTTATGTTCCTGTCTTGCTTCTCAGTGCAGCTTGATGAATGTTGGATTGAAATTTGACCTGATATTCTCAACCTAATTCTCGAATATGTGTTTAACTCTGGGAAATGTAAACTGTCAGGTTAAGATCTCCTAAAAACTTAAGGAAGAATGCTATAAGGCAGAATGTCTTTGAGAATCAGTCGCTTTTTTTGATATGAAGCATACAAAGCATTGAAAAACACAAAAGTGACAGTGCTTGGATGAACCATAAGAATAAATTTTTCTGTGGGCATAACTCTTGTATGTACATCATGGAAATTACCCTAAGTCATTGCCACTATCTTCTTGATGTCAACTCTGATGGCACTAATCTTTACAGAATTTTAAACAGAAGGCTTTAAATAACACTTCAACTGTTAAGGTAACAAAGGAGAGGAAAGGAAAACTAACCTACTATGAACCATGCACATATACTGTCTTGGTGGTTTTATATGTGAATATTATCCAATATAACTTGTATTATTAATTACATTATATTTATATTTAATATGCTGTTATATAACATATTTATATAGGTCAAGAAGAGGTGGCCCACCCTGCCTGAGAGTCGAAATCACCTTCCCCTCTGCCTTCCTTTTCTTAGTTATGATGGCGTCTGCCCCTCTCGCTGGTATGAGCCGCACTGTATAACCCTGCTTCCCGACATGCTGCCCCACAGTCTTCCACTGTTGTTAGTGTTCATTCTTCCTTCTGTTCTCTCTCAGCTCCGATTCTTAGATCCTTGAATCTGCTTTAATTCATCTCTTTTGAAAACTTCTAGTGCTGTTCTTGGATCTGATATTTAATGTCAGCTTTCCTTTTGAATTCCCCTGACTTGAGCCCCAGATTATCATGGCCAGAAGGGGCTCAGTGTCAGCTAGATCAATGGCTCTAGCCTGTAGCATTTCACAGAGACTCTAGAGTTATTAGAAGAGTCTTAGAACCCGTATATATTTATAGGTATTTTTCCTTTCAGTGGGCAACAAAATTGACACCTTTATAATGTGGTATTCATGATTTTCTGAAATTAAGAAGAGTTTTCACACTCTAAAAAACTGGGAACCACTGACTTACACCAGCCTCCTCATTGAACAAATTTAAAAAAATAAAAAGCTCAGAAAGTTATTTGTTTTGTCCAAGGTCATACAGTGGGTTAGGATCTTATCAGGACTCAGGTGTAAGGATCGAATTCTCAACCATCAACCCATTCCTCTTTCCAGTACCTTAACTCCCGAAATACCGTAATCCTCGCAGTTACATAGCAGCTCCCACAGACTCTCCTGCATGGGGGAGTAATGGGTCGCCATCTCAGTCAGACCGAATTGTGAGGAAGCAACTTCTCCCTCCATAGTAAATGTTGAGCTTTACTGAAAAGTACTACTAGGATGTGATAAACAAACAAATATCCTTAGAGACTATATGTGTGTTTTAAATAATCAACCCATCTTTTTTCAGAGAATCTTATCTTACCCCCTCTCCCTGTTGTAGGTAATTAAGAAGCCCTAGATCCCAGCGGATCATTCATGAGACCCAGGGAAGGGGCCTACCTATAAGGTTTCCCAGAAATGAGAGTCTCAGGACTGAATTCCTTTGGGTATCAGAGATTTGGAATTGAAACTCCAAGAAATGAAGGAAAATGTTCAGAAAGGCGATGATGCAATGTTGTGACTGGTGGACTTTTTTTTTTTTTTTTTTTTTTAAGACGGATTCTCGCTCTGTTGCCCAGGTTGGAATGCAGTACAACTTTTGCCTTCCCAGTTCTTGGTTCACTGCAACCTCCGCCTTCCGGGTTCAAGCGATTCTCCTGCCTCAGCCTCCCAAGCAGCTGGGATTACAGGCACATGCCACCACACCTGGCCAATTTTTGTATTTTTAATAGAAACAGGGTTTCACCATGTTGGCCAGGCTGGTCTTGAACTTCTGACCTCAAGTGATCTGGTGGACATTTTGAACTACAGGCCTACAGAGAAAGAGAATGAGAATGAGATAGGGAGAGGGGAGAGAGGGAGAGAGAGAAAGAATGCACAAGGGAAAATGCATATGAGGGCCTCGTGGTTCCAGAGAGAAAGGGACAGAAAAAGAAAAGGAGAGAGGACGCCCTGGAGAGCACCTTAGATGCAACTTTTCTGGTTCCCAGTTCCTGTCATAGGGGCCCTGCTTCTCTTGGATTCCAGGAGCTTTCTAGATTTTAAAATAAGCTCTTTAGGCCAGGTACGGTGGCTCATGCCTGTAATCCCAGTGCTTTGGGAGGCTGAGGCAGGAGGATCACTTGAGCCCAGGAGTTCAAGACCAGCCTGGCCAGCACAGCGAGGCTCTGTCTGTACCAAAAACAAAAAACATTAGCCAGGTATGGTGGTGCGTGCCTGTGGTCCCAGCTACTTGGGAAGCCGGAGAGGGAGGATCACTCGAGCCCAGGATCTTGAGGCTACAGTGAACTGTGACTGCGCCACTGCTCTCCAGCCTGGGCAATAGCGAAACCCTGTCTCTGTAATTAAAAATAAAATAAGCTCTATACTTACTTTGATTTGAGTGGGATTTTGGTCTCTGTATCAGTGGTCAGCTCTGTGGAAACAAAGTCAAATCTCATGAATACCTTAGAGTTCCCATAGCTTGAGAGACGGTGATGCAAGATTATTTCATGCTGAGGCTGCCTCATTAGAAAAAGAAGGACAAGAGCACTTCAGCTGTAACAGGCACTGCCCCCAACACACATCAGTGCTAATGACAGGTACTGGGTGGGCAGACAACTAAGATACAAGACTCTCAGTACACAGCAGAGTCTGTGGTACCAGCCACAGGACTGTGCAGAGACCTCATCTCAATCCCAAATATTTCTGAATCTCATTGCTGTTCAGAAGAGGCCTCTCTCTAAGCACTTGAGAATGGGAATGAAAGTTCTATATAATCACTCTGGCATCCTTCATTTCAGTGAAAAAATGACTTTGAGATTTGTCTTGTACGAGATACTTAATACGAAACTTCTAGTTCTAAGGAGATTTAGAAAAAGAGAAAAGTGCAATATGTATATATATTATGTATGTTTTACATAGTAACCTTTGTATATATAAAATGCATATGTAAGATGTACATATAATATATGTTATATAGTATGTGGATATATTCACCACACACATTTGTATGCATGTTATTCTCAAGGGCAAGAAGTAAAAATAGTAATAAATAGTAATACTTTTTCAGTGTGAATATAGAAGGAATCAGCAAAGTCTTTCATTGTTGAAATAAAAAATAAAGGGGAGGCAAAGCAAGATTATAGTTTAACAGAAATGTGGAAGAAAGATATAAAAACAGAAGGTGCCCAGGTGTGGTGGCTCATGCCTGTAATCCCAGCACTTTGGGAGGCCAAAACAAGAGGATTGCTTGAGGCCAGGAATTCAAGACCAGCCGGGCAACAGAGCAGGACCCCATCTCTAAAAGATAATTTAAAAAATTAACTGGGTGTGGTGGCCCTTGCCTGTAGTTCCAGTTACTTAGGAGGTCAAGGTGGGAGGATTGCTGGAGTCCAGGAGGTCAAGGTGCAGTGAGCCATGATCACACCACTGCACTCCAGCCTGGGGAATAGAGTGAGAGCATTTCAAAATAAAAAATAGGCCAGGCATGGTGGCTCACGCCTCTAATCCTAAGACTTTGGGAGGCCAAGGTTGGTGGGTCACCTGAGGTCAGGAGTTTGAGACCAGCCTGGCCAACATGATAAAACCCTGTCTATACTAAAAATACAAAAATTAGCTGGGTGTGATGGCACACACCTATAATCCCAGCTACTCAAGAGGCTGAGGCAAGAGAATCGTTTGAACTCAGGAGGTGGAGGTTGCAATGAACCAAGATCATGCCACTGCACTCCAGGCTGGGTGACAGAGAGAGAATCTGCTTTTATTTAAAAAAAAAAAAAACAACTAATTAGTTAATTTAAAAAATTAAAGGAAAAAGGGAGATTGTTAATAATGGCCAAGATTCCTAAAAGAAGAGTACTTCCTAATTAATCTATATGAGAAGAGATAACAGCCCCCCAGAAAGAAATAGGTGAACAGCATGATGCTATGATTGGAAACCTCAGAAGTACAATGTTGTAGTTAAAATCTGCCCTTGGCTTTAAAAATATCAGGAAAATAAGCAAGGGAAATTGTGTGAAATAAGTTATTGATATTTTAATAAGCAAATATATTAGAAACATTGAAATATCTTTAAAATAGCACCTCTATACCATACATCCTAAGTTGCTTAGTGAATTGGCTAATGGGTTTAAGGAAACTCTTATCATTGTGTTCAGGGCACCCTGGATGCATTATTTCAGAAAGTTGTCAAAGGAGGAAAAAACTAAGAAAAAATGAGCTCATGGGGACCTAATTTCTTCTTATTCTCCTTCCTAAGAAAGACCTCTCAACTACGTGAAGACTGTTGGATGGATCTCTATTATTCTAGACATGCTAACTTGAACCTAGAGAGTCAGCACTTCTGTTTTCCACTCCCCCCACTTCCATCACTCCCCAAATCCTGGGTGATTTGGTTTCCCAGAATTACTCAGATTTTGCTCCTTCTCATTGTAACAGTCGTAGTCCAGGCTGCATCCCCAACCGATGGTGAGGAGTATTAAAATGTTAAGGACTGAGCCCAGGAGTATGACCTGGCACAAAGCAGGTATCACTATAATATTTTTTTTTTCTTCAACTTTTATTTTAAGTTCAGGGGTACATGTGCAGAATGTGCAGGTTTGTTACATAGGTAAACATGTGCCATGGTGGTTTGCTGCACAGATCATCCTATCACCTAGGTATTAAGCTCAACATCCATTAGCTATTTTTCCTGATACTCCCCCCACCACACTCCCCTCTGAGAGACCCCAGTATGTGTTGTTCCCTCCATGTGTTCTTATCATTCAACTCCCACTTGCAAGTGAGAATACATGGTGTTTGGTTTACTGTTCCTGTGTTAGTATGCCAAGGATAATGATTTCAACTCCATCCATGTGCCTGCAAAGGACATGCTCTCATTCCTTTTTGTGGCTGCGTAGTAGTCCTTGGTGTACACTATAAGAGTTAAATAATACACTTTATTGTGAATTATTTATATATTACAGATAATTTTTAAATTAAGGTTTTTCTGAGACAGGGTCTCCCTCTGTTGCCCAGGCTGGCATGCAGAGGCACAATGATGACTCACTGCAGCCCAAGTGATCCTCTCACCTCAGCCTCCTCAGTAGCTAGGACCACAGGCGTGAACCACCAGTCCTGCCTTTCCGTGGAGATCTTTTCTGTTGCTGTTTTATAACCACATCCTCTTTCCTCTCAGCTACATCCCCTCTTTAACCCCTGGCAGCTACTAACCTGCTCCTTATTCTATAATTTTGTCATTTTAAGAATGTTATGCAAATGGAATCATACCATATGTAATTTTGAGATTGACTCTAATCACTTAGCATAATTCTCTGAGATTCATCTAGGTTGTTGCATGTATCAATAGTTTGTTCTTTTTTGTTGCTGAGCAGTATTTCCTGGTATGAATGTCCTACAGTTTGTTTAAACATGTACAGTTGAAGGGCATCTGATAGATTGCTTCCAGCTTGGGGCCGTTGTGAATAAAATTGCTATAAACATTAATGCATAGGTCTTTGTGTGAACACAAGTTTTCATTACTCTGGAAAAAATGCCTGACAGTGTAATTTCTGAGTCATATAGTAGTTGCATGTCTAGTTTTTTAACAAACTGCCAAAATGTTTTCTGAACACTGCCATTTTACATTCCCAACAGCAAAGTATGAATAATCTAGTTTCTCTTCATCCTCTCCAGCAATTGCTGCTATCGTGATTTTTAAATTTTAGCCATTCTGACAGGTATATAGTGATATCTCATTATGGTTTTAATTTGCATTTCTTTGGTGGCTAATGATGTTGAACATCATTTCATTTGCCTATTAGCCATGTGTGTATCCTCTTCAATGAAATGCCTCTTCATGTCTTTTGCCTGCTTTCTAATTGGATTATTTGTTTTTTTAATGTAGGGTTTTAAGATTTCTTAACATAGTATAGATATTAATGCTAATATTAGGACTGTGTGGTTTGCAAATATTTTCTCCAATTGCCTGTCTTATCAACTTTTTAACAGGATCTTTTGCACAGAAAGCTTTCTGTTTGTTTGCCTTTTTTTTTTTTTTTTTTTTTTTTTTTTGAGATGGAGTCTCGCTCTGCCACCCAGGCTGGAGTGCAGTGGTGCGACCTCAGCTCACTGCATCCTCTGCCTCCTGGGTTCAAGCAATTCTCCTGCCTCAGCCTCCTAAGTAGTTGGGATTACAGGCGTGCACCACCACGCTGAGCTAATTTTCGTATTTTTAATAGAGACAGGGTTTCACCATGTTGGTCAGGCTGGTCTCGAACTCCTGACCTTGTGATCCACCCACCTTGGATTCCCAAAGTGCTGGGATTACAGGTGTGAGCCAGCACGCCTACCAGAAAGTTTTTAATTATGATGAATTCTAATTTATCAGTTTTCCCTTGTATTGATCATATTTTTGTGTCAAGTCTATGAACTTTCGCCTAGTCCAAGATCCCAAATATTTTATATGTTTTTGTTTTCAAAAATTTTTACAGTTTCAGGGTTTACATTTAAGGCAGTGATCCATTTTGAATTACCTTTTTATTAAGCTGTGACAGTTAGGTCAAGGTTTATGTTTTTGCATTTGGATGATCTAATTACTCCAGCACCATCTGTTAAAAAGGCTGTATTTCCTCCATTGAATTGCTTTTGCACTTTGTTGAAAACTGGTTGGGCATATTTGTGTGGGTCTATTTCCTTTTCACGACCTATGTGTCTGTCCTTCCATCAGTGCCACACAGTCTTGATTAGTGTCGCTACATAATAATTCTTGAAAACAGGAACACTGATTATTTCCACTTCATTCTACTTTTTCAAAATGTTTGAACGATCATCGTTTTTTTGCCTTTTTATATAAATTTTAGAATTATCTTCTCTATACTATAAAAAATCATCCTGAGATTTGGATAGAAATCAGATTAAACCTATACATATATTTAGAGGAAACTGATGTCTTTACTACACTGAGTTTTCCAATCCAGGAACATGGTACATCTTTCTATTTATATAGATCTTTGATTTCTTTCAGCACTATTACGTAACTTTCAATTTGCGAGTGTCCTATACATGAGTTACTGGGTTTACACCTACATATTTTATTTTTTTCTAAACTATTATAAACTTTTTTTGTTTGTTTGTTTTGTTTTTTTGAGACGGAGTCTCACTCTGTTGCCCAGGCTGGAATGCTGTGGTGTGATCTCAGCTTATTGCAGCCTTCGCCTCCTGAGTTCAAGCAATTCTCCCACCTCAGCCTCCCGAGTAGCTGGGACTTCAGGCGCGTGCCACCATGCCCAGCTAATTTTTGTATTTTCAGTAGACACGGGGTTTCACCACGTTGGCCAGATGGTCTTGATCTCCTGACCTAGTGATCTGTCCGCCTTGGCCTTGCAAAGTGCTGGGACTACAGGCATGAGCCACTGTGACCAACCAGTGGTATTTTATTTTAAATTTTGGTGTACATGTGTTCTTTGATAGTGCATAGAAATACAGTAGTTACTATTTGTATGTTTGTCTTGTATCCTGAGATGTCACTGAACTCATTTATTAGTTCTGTGAATGTTTTTGTATATTCCTTGGGATTTTCTATGTAAATAATTATGTTGTCTTCAAATAGAAACACTTTTATTTATTCTGTTCCAATTTGTGTGCTTTTTATCTTCTTTTCTTACCTAATTGCACAGTCTAGAACTTCCAGCACTATGCAGAATAAGAGTGGTGAGAGTGGACCTATTTGCCTTGTTCCCAATCTTAGAAGGAATGCATTCAAATTTTGATTATTAAGTATGATGTTAGCTGCAGGGGTTTTGTGGATGCTGTTTATCAAGTTGAGGAAGTCTCCACCATTCCTGGTTTTCTAAGAGCTTTCAGTGTTTGTTTTTACAATAAATGGGTGTTGAATTTTGTCAAATGTTTTTTTCTGCATCAGTTGATGTGAGCAGGTAATTTTTTCTTTGTTAGTTTGTTAATATGATGGATTACACCGATTGACTCTCAGATGTTGACTTTGTACTACTCAGGCATAAATACAAATGAAATAATGGCATTTGCAGCAACCTGGATGGAACCGGAGACCATTATTCTAAGCGAAGTAAACTCAAGAATGGAAAACCAAACATTATGTTCTCATTCATAAGTGGGAGCTAAGCTATGAGGATGCAAAGGCATAAGAATGATACAATGGACTTTGGGGACTCAGAGGAAAGGGTGGGACGGGGCTGAGAGATAAAAGACTACACATTGGTTACAGTGTACACTGCTCTGGTGATGGGTGCACCAAAATCTCAGAAATCACCACTAAAAAACTTATTCATGTAAAAAAATTAATTCACACAATTTATAAAAATAAGTGAATAAATCTGTGAAATGTTAAAAAATGCTGAATTCTCCTTGCATGTTTGTAATAAACTCCACTTGGACATACTATAGAATTCTTTTTCTCTATTGTTGAATTATACTTGTTAATATTTTGTTAAGGACTTCCACATGTTTATTGAAGAGGGATATTGGTCTGTGTTTTTCTTTTTTGGACTGTCCTATTCTGGATTTGGTATCAGAGTAATATTAGCTTCATAAAATGAATAGAGAAGTACCCTGTTCTCTCCTATTTCTGCAATAGATTGTATACAATTGGTGTTTACTCTTCTTTAAATATTTGGTGTAATTCTCCAATGAAACCATCTGGTCTGGAGCTTTCTTTTCTGAAAGTTGTAAAATTACTAATTCAATTTCCTTAATAGTCATGGGGCTTTTTGAATTATCTATTTCATATTGCATGAATTGTGGTAGTTTGTGTTATTTGGAGAATTAGTTCATACCATCTAAGTTGTCAGATTAATGTGTATATAATTGTTTGTAGTGTTCACTTATTATTTTTTGGTGTTTGCAGGATTTTTAGTGATATTGCCTGTTTCATTCCTGATATTAGTAATTTGTGTTTTCTCTCCTTGCTTTCTTTATAAATCTTGCTACAGGTTTGTCAATTTTATTAATCTTTTGAAATAACTGGGTTTTTGTTTTGTTAACATTTTTGTTTTTCTGTTTTTAATTTCATTGATTTCTACTCTCATCTTTCTTATGTTTATTTTCTTCTTTATGTTTACTTTGGGTTTATTTTATATTTCTTTTTTTAAGTTCTTGAGGTAGAAGCTTACATTATTGAGTTGAGACTTAACTTCTTTTCTAATGTAAGCATTTAGTCCTTAAATTTCTCCCTCAGCACTACTTTACTTGTATCACACAAATTTTGATATGTTGCAGGGTCATTTTTGTTTAGTTTAATGTATTTTTACATTTTAATATATTTTATCTTTGGCCTTGTGTTATTTGTAAGTGTACTTAGTTTTCAAGTGTTTGGAGATTTTCCTGTTACCTGTTTGTGTTTTTAAAAAATACAGGCAGGAGGCCAGGTGCGGTGGCTCAAGCCTGTAATCCCAGCACTTTGGGAGGCCGAGATGGGCGGATCACGAGGTCAGGAGATCGAGACCATCCTGGCTAACACAGTGAAACCCCGTCTCTACTAAAAAATACAAAAAAAAAAAATAGCCGGGTGAGGTGGCGGGCGCCTGTAGTCCCAGCTACTCGGGAGACTGAGGCAGGAGAATGGCGTAAACCCGGGAGGCAGAGCTTGCAGTGAGCCAAGATCCAGCCACTGCACTCCAGCCTGGGCGACAGAGCGAGACTCCGTCTCCAAAAAAAAAAAAAAAAACAAAAAAAAAAACCAGGCAGAGTCAGAGTCTTGCTATGTCACCCAGGTCTTGAACTCTTGGGCTCAAGCAGTCCTCCTACCTCAGCCTCCCAAAGTGCTAGGATTACAGGTGTGAGCCACCATGCACAGCCCCTGTTATCTGTTATTAATTTCTAATTCAATTTCATTATTAGATAACAAGCTGTATGTTTTCAATTTTTATAATTTGTTGAAACTTGTTTTCTCAAGATATCATTTTTCTTAATGTATGTTTAGTGGCTGATATGGTTTAGCTGTGTCCCCACCCAAATACCGTCTTGAATCATAGCTCCCACAATTCCCATGTGTTATGTGAGGGACCTGGTGAGAGGTAATTGAATCATGGGGGCAGGTCTTTCCTGTGCTGTTCTCATGATAGTGAATTAAGTCTCATGAAATCTGACCATTTTATAAAGGGGAATTTTCCTGCACAAGTTCTGTTATTCTTTCTGGGTTTTTTTTTTCTTTTTTCTTTTTTTTTTTTTTTTTTGAGAAAAAAAAAGATAGTGCTGGGATTGCAAAGTGCTGGGATTACAGGTATGAGCCATCGCACCAAGCTGCTGTTATTCTTTCTTGCTGCCGCCAACACTTTGGGAGGCCAAGGCAGGTGGATCACCTGAGGTCAGGAGTTCAAGACCAGCCTGGCCAATATGGTGAAATCTTGTCTCTACTAAAAATACAAAAATTAGCTGGGCATGGTGGCGGGTGCCTGCAATCCCAGCTACTTGGGAGGTTGAGGTAGAAGAATTGCTTGAACCTGGGAGGTGGAGTTTGCGGTGAGCCAAGATCGCACTGCTGCACTCCAGCCTGGGTGACAGAGTGAGACTCCATCTCAAACATCTCAAAAAAAAAAAAAAAGAAAAAGAAAAAGAAGTGCCTTTTGCCTTCTGCTATGATTATGAGGCCTCCACAGCCACGTGGAACTGTAAATCCATTAAATTTCTTTTTCTTTATATATCACCCAGTCTTGGGTGTGTCTTTATCAGCAGCATGAAAACGGACTAATACAGAGGCATTGAAGAGAACCTGTGTACTGCTGCTGTTTGGTATAGTGCTCTCTAAATGTCCATTTGATCTTGTTGGTTGATGGTGTTGTTGAGTCCTATATTCTGCCTGATCTTCTTTCTAGTTGTTAAGCCAGTCGTTGAGAGGGGTAGGTTGAAGCCTCCAACCATAATTGCGGATTTGTCTATTTTTTTCTTTCAGTCCTATCAGTTTTGCTTCACCTATTTTGCATCTCCATTGTTTGGTGTATACACATTTAGGATTACTATGTCTTTTGGTGGATTGATCCTTTTATCATTATATAATATCCCTCTCTGTCTCTAGTAATTTTCTTTTTTCTGAAGCCTAGTATACCTAATAACATATCTACTCTCGCTTTTTAAAATTAATATTTATATGATATATTTTTCTATCCTTTTGCTTTCATCTTGCCTATATCATTGTATTTGAAGTGAGTTTCTTGTAGACAGCATATAGTTGGGTCATGTTTTATAATCCACTGTAACAATATCTTTTAATTGATGTATTCAGACCGTTTCCATTTACTGTAATTTTTTTGGTTTTGTTTTTTGTTTGATCTTTGTTTTCATTTGTCTTTCTTTTTCCTTTCTGAGAGTTACTCTTTTAGAATTCAATTTATATTTACCTATAGCATTTTTTAGTGTATCTATTTATATAACTTTTCTATTTTTGGGTGTTTTAGGTGTGACATAATATATGCACAACTAATCAAAGTCTATTGAAGTTTTCATTTTACCAGTTTGAGTGAAGTATAAAAATTATGCCTCCTTTTACCCTCCCCTGCTTATAATAGTCTTAGTAATTTGTCTACATACAGTTAAGGTAATGTTGTAGTACTTAGACAATATATAATTTTTTTTTGAGACAGAGTCTCATTCTGTTGCCCAGGCTGGAGTGCAGTGGTGCAATCTCAGCTCACCACAACCTCTGCCTCCAGGGTTCAAGCGGCTCTCCTACCTCAGCCTCCTGAGTAGCTGGGAGTACAGGCATGCACCAGCACGCCTGGCTAATTTTTGTGTTTTTAGTAGAGACAGGGTCTCACCATGTTGGCCAAGCTGGTCTCAAACTCCTGACCTCAAATGATCCACCCACCTTGGCCTTCTAAAGTGCTGGGATTACAGGTATGAGCCACTGCACCCGGCCAATATATAATTTTTGTTTCTAGCATCAAACGTGAGTTAGAAAATTCAAGAGGAGAAGGGAAGTTTATTGTGTTTACCCACATTTTTGCTTTCCACGTTCTTTCCTTCTTCCTGATATTCCAAGATTTCTTCTTTTATTATTTGCTTCCTGCTTCAGGAACTTTAGGTTATTTTTTTTAGGTCTTCTGGCAATAAATTCTTTTAGTTTTTTTTTCCCCATCTGAGAATATATTGACTTCTTCTTCATTTCTGAGGCATGTTTTTGCTGGTTATAGGACCCAAGAACAGTTGTTTTCTTTCAGTAGCTGAAGAATATGCCACTTCCTTCTGGCCTCCATGGTTTCAGACAAAAAATCACCTGTCATTTGAATTTTCCACTTAGTAGGTAAGATGTCATTTCTCTCTTGCTGCTTCCAAGGTATTTTGTTGTTGTTGTTTTTAGTTTTCAGAAGTTTGACTTTGTGTATGTCTTGGTGTGGATTTCTTTAGGTTAACCTGTTTGGAATTTGCTCAGCTTATTGAATCTGTAAGTTTATATCTTTTGTCAAATTCGTAGAACTTTTTTGCCAATATTTCTTCGAGTACGCTTTCAGCCTTGCCTTCTTTCTCCTCTCCTCTCATTCAGGGACTTTGCTCAGCACATGAATATGAGATCTTTTGTTACAGTTTCACAGGTCCCTGAGACTATTTATTTGTTTATTTTTCTTTTCAGGATTGGATAATTTCTATTGTTCTAACTTCAGTTTGCTTATTATTTTCCCTGCTTCATCTATTCTGTCATTGGGCCCACCAAGAGAGTTTTAAAGTTTTGGTTACTGTATTTCTCAGTTCTAAAATTTTCATTTGATTCCTTTTTATGTCTTCTATTTCTTTCCTGAAATGTTCTTTTTTTTTTTTAACTGATGCTCTCTTTTCATTTGTTTCAAGTGTGTTCATAATTGTTTGCTGACACATTTTTATGAGTACTTTAAAATCTTTGTCAGATAATTCCAGTATCTTTGTCATCTCTCTGCTGGTGTCTATTGATTATCTTTTTAAAAACTTATTTTGAGATCTCCCTTGTTCTTGGTATTTTTTTTAATTGAAATCTGGACATTTGGGGGTACTATAAGACTCTGGAGCTTATTTAACCTTCATTTTTTCTGGCTTCCTCTGACACTACTCTGGCAGGGGAAGGAGAGGGGACCACCTCATTAGTGCCAAGTGAGGGTATCCAGGTTTACCAAGTAACTTTGGTGGCTGCTGAGGTAGGGAATCCTCTTTGCCGCTGGGTGTAGGTGAGAATTCTGGTTCCACATTAGGCCTCCCTTGAGATCTCCCTGGCTGGCTAGCACAGGGGTGCCCCATTATGTACCCTTACCAGAGTGCTGCTCCTTATGTATCTGCACTGCTCCTTATATACTCCCATTGTTATTATGGCAGAGATGTAGAAGGACCTCATTATGACTGGGTAGTGGTGAAACTCCTGACTCTCCACACTAGGCCTCCACTGACACCATCCCACTGGGGATGGAGAAGGGTGCCTTATTACTGTTAGATGAGGATGGGAGTCCAGCTCCCCAACTGATCTCTCCAACACTACATGGGAGAGGCCTCATTACCTCCACGCAATAAAAGTCTAGGCTCTCTACTCAGCCTTTTCTGACATCACGCTGAGACAGAGGTTTGGGCTCCTTTCTAAAGCCGTGCAAAGGTGGAAGTCTAGGCTCCTCACTCAGCCTTTGCTGGCATAGATAGGAATGGGATCAGAGATTTTTCTGTGGTATTTGTCTGGAGTAGAGCAGCTATTATCTCAAAGGTCTTTTGTCTTGCTACGGTGTTGCTTTCCTGGTCCTTTCTCTCTCTCTCTCTCTCTCTAAACAGGGTTGTCCAGGCTAGTCTTGAATCCCTGGCCTCAAGCAATCCTCCCGCCATGGCCCCCAAAGTGCTGGGATTATAGGTGTTGAGTTGTCAGGCCCAGCCTGGCCCTTTCTTTTGGCTAGAGAGAGCAAGTTTTTGTTGGGGCTTTTTTGTTTGTTTGTTTCTTTACACTCATTGGCATTTTCAGGTTGCTACCTTCTTCTGCTACAAGTCTGAGTTGTATGAGGGGAAAAGAAAAAAACCAGGGAGCTTACCAACATATTGTTTCTTGGATTCTGAGGTCCCAAGTCAGTCTACCTTCTTATCTCACCTTTTAGAGTTTCCCTGTGTTTGATTTATGTATGCTGGACAGGATTTTCTTTTGTACTTAGTGGGAGGAATAGGGAAAGTACATCTATTCTGCCTTCCTACATGTGGAAGTCTTCACAGAGCATTTTAATACAGACAATAACAGTATCTACCTCATAGATACCTCAAAGGAGTATTGTGACAGTTAATTAAGTTAATTGGACCACTGGAATAGTATCTGGCATATAGTAAGCCTTATACAAGTGTTAGTTCTTCTTATTATTAGATAAACAAAATAATGTGGTTATTGAGGGAACAGATTCTGGAACCGGACTCCCAAGGTTTAAATCTCAGCTCTTACACTTAACAATTGTGCTATTTTACTCAATTTCTCTATGCCTAAACTTTCTCACTGTAAATGGTGATAATAATAATTTCTTCTTCACAGGGTTATGGTGAGAATTAAAATAATTACTATATCTAAAGCACTTAGAAGATTGCTTGACATAGAATAAGTTCTATTTAAGTATTAGATATTATTATTTTAATCTAAAGTACTTTATTTTCTCCCCAAAATACCACCATGAAGTAAGTAGCAAGGCATCACTATCTTCATTTACAAGCAGAGAAATAGAAGTTCTGAGGCACACAGTGCCCTGCCCAAGGTTATAGAGATAGTAAGTGGCAAAGTCAGCCTCAGTCACGGTTCTTCTGACTTCAAGTCAACATCGAACTGAGGTTTGGCAAAAGTGCAGGGTGAAAATTGGTGTTCATGCTTAGAGAACAAGATGGGGGCTTAGATGGCAAACAGGCAAGAACAGAAATCATTCCTAAGACAGCACGACAGAAAGGAGACCTGAAGGAGATGGAGAGAGTGTGGCAAGAATGTGGTTGTTGGGCTAAGTCTGAGTGTTAAAGAAATCACCACTGTACTCCAGCCTGGGCGACAGAGCGAGACTCCATCTCAAAAAAAAAAACAAAAACAAAAAACAAATCACCATGATTGTTCCCAATGAGAGACTTCTGCCCCAAAATGCATTCCATCAGTGCCTCCTATTCACAGGGTAGTGAAGGGTGTCCTAGTAGCTTGCCACTTCCCCCCCACCCACCCCCTGGGTGGTTTTTCTGCTGTTAATAGCTCAAGAGCCTAGTTCCAAGAAAAAGCAGAGGCTGCACCTTCTTTGGTTCAGAATGCCCCCAAGTCTGACTCTCAATAGAGAGGCTTCCTCCCTAAGATATTCCTGCTGTTGCCTCCTACACCCTGTCAGCTTTCTGCACACTTCTGAGTCTGTCCAAGTTCAGCATGTACTGCAGGGCTACATCAAGTGCCACCAAGCCTTCCCTGAGACACCAGCCCAGACTGAACTTGACCCTCCCTCAATCCTGAGCATTAACCATTTCTACCATGTTGAAAGATGTGTCTAATCCATTAGGCACCATATAATATCTAATTTTATGTATCTCCTGATATGTTTCATATGTGTAAGTTCTGTATTACCAGCAAGACCATGGTTCTTAAGGCAAGGTTTGAGTTATACAGTTTTTTGGGGCTAGAATAACAGCATTTGACAGAACATGATACTACAGTATGTAGTGCATCAGTTAATCCTTGTTAACTCTCAAACATAGGGTCACAGCTGAGCTGCTATTATGTGGGATATATAGGGCCCCTGGAAAATTGTTTGTTATTTAATTTTTATTTCATAATTAATAAACTTAATTGTACAATCCAGCTAGATGTGAAGGGGAATAAGAAAAATATAGAACCCAAAGAACTGCAGTGAGAGCACAAAGATTATAGGATATTTCAAGTAAATGGGGTGTAAGGGTGCTTTCCTGAGCTACAGAAAAAAATGGTCTGGTGGTTAAGATAAAACAAGTCAAATTTACTAGCATTTTCCACAAATGGCAGTGGTGATATTCTTGCTGATCTTGCCATTCCTGGATCCAAAGTGCTCCATGGTTTCCACAATATTCATGCCCTCTTTTATCTTCCCAAAGACAACAGGCTTGCTATGTAACCACTCAGTCTTGGCAGTGCAGATGAAAAACTGGGAACTGTTTGTGTTGAGTCCTGCATTTACCATGAACATCACGCCAGGACCTGTATGCTTCAGCATGAGATTCTCATCATCAAGTTTCTCTCTGTAGATAAGCTTATCACCAACGCCATAATGGCATGAAGTCACTACCCTAGCACATAAGGCCTGGAATAATTCTGTAAAAGCAAGAACCCATATAACCAAATCCTCTCTTGCCAGCTCTCAGGCACAAAAATTTCTGCTGTCTTTGGAACTTTGTCTGCAAACACCTCAAAGAAGACACAGCCCAAGTCGATGATGGCATCAAAAAACACAGCGCGATTGACCATGACTGGTGCCGGTGGCTCTAGGAGGTACCCATCTGCAAAGCAAGGAAAATATATGTATACATTTTAAGAAGCCTTGTCTAACTAAACACTTTTATTGAAAATGCTTTACAAATTGTGTGGGCTCCTGGAAATCAATAAAAATTCAGAATAATGGGTAGAAAGGAGTAGAAGAGATACTTACATATTTACTTATTGTCAAATCAGGGCAAATATCCAGACATCATCTCTTCCTATTTTGGTCTAGGAATCATCTTTTCATCTTCTTTATTGTCACAGATGCCATTCCTGGATAATGATAATTTCACATTTCCCACCATGGTAAAAAGGCAGCGATGCCTTTTTTCATGTGTCTGTTGGCTGCACAAATGTCTCCTTTTGAGAAGTGTCTGTTCATATCCTTTGCCCACTTTTTGATAGGGTTGTTTGATTTTTGCTTGTAAATTTGTTTAAGTTCTTTGTAGATTCTGGATGTTAGCCCTTTGTCAGATGGGTAGATGGCAAAAATTTTTTCCCATTCTGTAGGTTGCCTGTTCACTCTGGCCATCAGAGAAATGCAAATCAAAACCACAATGAGATACCATCTCACACCAGTTAGAATGGCAATCAAAAAGTCAGGAAACAACAGAGGCTGGAGAGGATGTGGAGAAATAGGAACACTTTTTCACTGGTGGTGGGACTGTAAACTAGTTCAACCATTGTGGAAGACAGTGTGGTGATTCCTCAAGGATCTAGAACTAGAAATACCATTTGATCCAGCCATCCCATTACTGGGTATATACCCAAAGGATTATAAATCATGCTGCTATAAAGACACATGCACATGTATGTTTATTGTGGCACTATTCACAGTAGCAAAGACTTGGAACCAACCCAAATGTCCATCAATGATAGACTGAATTAAGAAAATGTGGCACATATACACCATGGAATACTATGCAGCCATAAAAAAAGGATGAGTTCATGTCCTTTGTAGGGACATGGATGAAGCTGGAAACCATCACTCTGAGCAAACTATCGCAAGGACAGAAAACCAAACACCATATGTTCTCACTCATAAGTGGGAATTGAACAATGAGAACACTTGGACACGGGTGGGGAACATCACACATTGGGGCCTGTCGTGGGGTGGGGGGAGCAGGCAGGGATAGCATTAGGAGATATACCTAATGTAAATGACAAGTTAATGGGTGCAGCACACCAACATGGCAGATGTATACATATGTAACAAACCTGCACGTTGTGCACATGTGCCCTAGAACTTAAAGTATAATAATTAAAAAATGAAAAAAGAAGAATTACAGCAGACTTCAGAAACTATGCAAGTCTGAAGACAAATTAGCATGTTTAAACTGCTGAGAGAAAGAAAAAATAATAACTCTCCACAATTCTATACACAGTGTGAATATCTTTCAAAAATGAAGGAGAAATTAAGACTTTTCACACAAAAGCAGAGAATTAATTATCCAGCAGCCTTAGACTATAAGAAATATTAGAGGAAGTTTTTCAGGCTGAATTCTACATACCAGAGAGAAAGTTGGATCTACACAAAGAAGTGAAGATTCCAGAAATGGTTAAAATGAAGATAAACGTAAAAGACTTTTTCTGACTTTTAATAACTGTAAAAGATAATTGATTAGCTAAATTTTAAAAATAGTAGTAGTGAAAACAGGGAAAAGAGTGAGTATAGGGAAATTACAGTAGTTTTGTGGGTTTGTAGCATATGTAAAAGCAAAATGTATGACAGCCATAACCCTAGTACACCAGTTGGGACACCACACAGTGAAGAGGTAGAATACTCCTTGAGTCTAGACTGTGATTAGTTTAAGATGTATGTTGAAAATCTTGATTGTGGTGGCAGTTATATGACTGTATGCATTTGTCTAAACTCATAAAGTTGTACACTTAAAAGAATTAATCTTACCAAATATATATTATACACCCCCCCCCCAAAAAAAAGGTAGCAGTACCATTATGACTCACAATGTCATGACTCTTGGGAACCTGTTTATATTAGAACCATACAGATCTGCTTGTCTCTGCAGTTCCCTAAGTCCATTTATTTAATGCTGGTTACATCATTACACATGTCACTGGATCATCTACTGTGTGGCCTGTTTCCAATAACTCTCTCCAAGGTAATTATGGAGATTCATTGATGATGACCACAAATGCAAGTCTCACTCAGAGAATTATGGAAAATGTGAACAATAACCCATTTTGAGGTTCTTTAGTTTACAGTTTAAAATTGTGTAGCATAAAGGTAGAAGAGCATGTTTCCCAACTCTATCTTCTCTTGAACTCTTTGGGCTGAATGTGATCTCCTCTGATCCTGACTACCCTCCTGTCTTCCACATACCACCACTAGAATCACTTACCAAAAAAAGTTATCTTTTTTTTCATGTTAAAAAGTGTTCAAGAGAAATGAGTTTTTCTTTTTCTTTCTTTCTTTCTTTTTTTTTTTTTTTTTTTTGATGGAGTCTAGGTCTGTTGCCCAGGCTGGAGTGCAGTGGTACAATCTTGGCTCACTGCAACCTCCACCTCCCAGGTTCAAGTGATTCTCCTGCCTCAGCCTCCCAAGTAGCTAGGACTATAGGAACGTGCCACCACACCTGGCTAGTTTTTTTTGTATTTTTAGTAGAGACGGGTTTTCACCATGTTAGCCAGGATAGTCTTGATCTCCTGACCTCGTGATCCACCCACCTCAGCCTCCTAAAGTGCTGGGACTACAGGCCTGAGCCACCACGCCTACCCAAGTTTTTCTTTCTTTTCTTGTGTGGCAACTTTCCGTTATGCCTGGCATTCCGAGTCGTGCATGTGTGCAAGGTTTTGCAAAATCTGAGAGGTAGAGAAGAGGCCAAAAGATGAGGTGTGAGGGACATTTCACAAGTTATGAAAATAAAAATTCAAAAGGTATCACTAAAACTATCCTACTAAATTATATTATTGATAGCATCCATTAAAATAGGCTATTATCAAAAAGACAAACAACAAATGCTGGTTAGGATGCAGATAAAGGAGAACACTAGTACACTACCGGGGGGAATGGAAACTGGTACAGCCACTATGGAAAACAGTATGGATGTTCCTCTAAAAACTAAAGATAGATGTACCATACAATCCAGCAATCCCAATAGTCACAATATGGAATCAGCCTAAGTGTCCATCAATGAATGGATAAAAAAAATGTTGTGTACATATACACAATGGAATACTCTTCAGCCATCAAAAGAATGAAGTTCTGTCATTTGCAGTAACATAGATGGAACTGGAAGATATTATGTTAAGTGAAATAAACCAGGCACAGAGACTAATTCAGAATAATGGGTAGAGGAAGTGGAAATATTGCATGTTCTCACTCATATGTGGTAGCTAAAAATGTTGAGCTCATGGAGGTAGAGAATAGAATAATAGTTACTAGAGGCTGGGAAGGGTTGGGGATGGGAAATAAAGAGAGGTTGGTTAAAGGTGCAAAAATACAATTAGAAGGAATAAGTTCTAGTGTTCCATAGCATAGTAGGGTGACTATAATTAACAATAATTTATTGTATATTTCAAAATAGCTAAAAGAGAATATTTGGAATGTTCCCAACATAAAAAGAAATAAATGTTTGAGGTGACAAATCTCCCAATTACCCTGATTTGATCATTACACATTGTAGCATGTTTAATACATATCACATGTATCCCATACATATGTACAATTATCATGTATCAATACAAATTTTATTAAACTATCATTCATAGCATCCATTATTTTCTTTCTTTCTTTCTTTCTTTCTTTTTTTTTTTTTTGAGATGGAGTCTTGCTCTTGTTGCCCAGGCTGGAGTACAATGGCACGATCTCGGTTCACTGCAACCTCCGCCTCCTGGGTTCAAGCGATTCGCTTGCCTCAGCTTCCTGAGTAGCTGGGATTACAGGCGCCCACCACCACGCTTGACTAACTTTTGTAGTTTTAGTAGAGACGGAGTTTCACCATATTGGCCATGGTGATCTCGAACTCCTGACCTCGTGATCTGCCCGCCTCAGCCTCCTAAAGTGCTGGGATCACAGGCATTAGCCACTGTGCCTGGCAGCATCCATTATTTTCTTTTCTTTTTTTCCTCCAAAAGCGATCATACTCCTAGAAATGGAGAGGCCATTCTGGGCAGGTCTCTTGTAATTAGGAAAGCCTTCCTCTGCCTCCCAGAAAACAGGCCAACCACACACTGGACCTGTGTGATTAAACGGAGCTGACAGGCCTATTTTATGATTTTAAAACTTGTTAAGTTTCTTTAGTCACCATTAATCTCTGCCACAATCACATGTATTGCTCAGGCCACCACTACCAACATTACTTCTTACTTTCATTCGAAGGAATGTTGTCAAATATGTGGATTTCTTCTACCCTGAAATCCAGATAAAGAATTTTGATGAATACAAAATATGGAATTAGTTTTTTAGCTGAAAAACAATTGCTCAAGATCTTGGTTGGCCTGGAAGGAGAATTTATTGACATTTGCCTTTGTTTTTCTTTCTAACTAGAGTGTGCTGGGCTTCTCCCCTCCCAACTTAGAAAACAGATGGCAGTTCAGGAACAGTTTTTGTTTTGATTTTTTTTTTTTTGAGACAGAGTCTTACTCAGTCGCGCAGGTTGGGGTGCCGTGGCGCGATCTCAGCTCACTGCAAGCTCCGCCTGCCGGGTTCACGCCATTCTCCTGCCTCAGCCTCCGGTGTAGCTGGGACTACAGGCGCCGCCACTACGCCCGGCTAATTTTTTGTATTTTTGGTAGAGACGGGGTTTCACCGTGTTAGCCAGGGTGGTCTCCACCTCCTGACTTCGTGATCCGCCTGCCTCGGCCTCCCAAAGTTCTGGGATTACAGGCGTGAGCCACCGGGCCCAGCCAGGAACAGTTTTTAATAATCTAACTTCACAATAGACAGATCTGATGGGTATTAATATAAGAGAAATTAACTATTATAAGCTAATGCTCACTGTGAGCTCTGTGCTGTGCTAGGTAGTTCTCTCCTGTTATAGCATTTACTTAACTGCACAACTAATGTTTACTCAGTGTTTGGTACTTCTTTTAAATGCAGCTTAGCATAATACAGAGGTTGTCAAATGTCCATGGACTTTGGAATTACTTGAAAAGAATGTGACAAATGTTTCACCACCCCCAGAGTTGCTGATTCAGCTGATGGGGATGAGGGTTGAGCACCTGCATTCCTAACACATTCTCAGGTGATGTTGATGCTGCTGGTCTGGGGACCACACTTTGAGAATCACTGGAATTGTAGTTAAAAGCAGTGACTTTGCTATCAGACTGATCCGGATTTGAGTCCTCTAACTTTGGATACATTTTGTAACCTCTTGCCATTTCATTTCCTCATCTGTAAAATTATACCTCCAATATTAACTATTTTGGGGATTAAATGAGATATATGTGTAGTGTTTAGTACAGTTTTTTATGTGTTAGAACTCAGTAAATGTTAACTGCTACTAGTGCAGCAATTACTTACAGTGCTATTGTTATTACTAAATAGAATTAGAAAATGGCTGATTTCAAAATCATTTTTAAATTGTCAATGCCACCTCTTCTCTTTACCTAGAGCTGAGTGCCAACATCTGTTATGACATCATAATGAGATTAATAACTAAGACTCTAAGGAATAACATATTGGATTTTTCATATTATTATGAAGGTTCTCCATCATAACTTAAGAAAAATGTATAAATTATGTGTCATTTTATATTTTAAAATTATTATTATTATTAGTTATTGGGGACAGGTTCCCACTCTGTCAGCCAGACTAGAGTGCAGTGGTGTGCTCATAGCTCACTGTAACCTTGAACTGCTGGGACCAAGTGATCCTCCTGTCCAGCTAATATATATTTTTTTTTTTTTTTTTTTTTTTTTTTGGAGACACAGTCTCACTCTATTGCCCAGGCCAGAGTACGGTGGTGTGCTCATGGCTCACTGCAGCCTCCATCTCCCAGGCTCAAGTGATTCTCCTACCTCAGCCTCCCAAGTAGCTGGGACTACAGGTGTTTGCTACCACACCCAGCTAACTTTTGTACTTTTTGTAGAGACAGGGTTTCACCATGTTGCCCACGTAGGTCTCAAACTGCTGGTCCTAAGTGATCCCCCCACCTTGGCCTCCTAAAATGCTAGGATTATAGGAATGAGACACCAGGCTTGGTCATCATTTTTTTTTTTTTTTTGAAACAGAATCTCACTCCGTCACTCAGGCTGGAGTGCAATGGCATGATCTCAGCTCACCACAACCTCCGCCTCCAGGTACAAGCTATTCTCCTGCCTTAGCCTCCTGAGTAGCTGGGATTACAGGAGCCCGCCACCATGCCCAGCTAATTTTTGTATTTTTAGTAAAGAGGAGGGTTCACCCTATTGGCCAGGCTGGTCTTGAACTCCTGACCTCAGGTGATCCACCTACCTCCGCCTCCCAAAGTGCTGGGATTACAGGTGTGAGCCACTGTGCCCAGCCCTGGTCATCTTTTTTAATAAGAAACATAACCCTGAAAAGAATCTCTAGGGAAAGAAGTTGTAATTGACTTAATTTATTAACTTCACTAAACATTATTGAATATATTATTATGGGCTAACTAAAAAATAATTCCATTCAGTGGGCACACACTCACACACACACACACCCCAAAACAAACAAACAAAAAGACAGGAAACTTCACGAAATATTGCTTATTCATATGCAATATTTTAGAAGCGTTACCATATACTTTGGCCATAGAAAATTCCAATAACTCATTCAAATGAAATTAGCCTGCCTCTAATCTGCAAAAAGAGAGTCTCAGAGATGGCACAGTATGTAAGCTGGAAAGATACTTATCACCTATTAACCAAATACTGACGTAGCATTGCTATCAGTTGTATGATTGCAGACACCTGGAAGGTCACCCTAGGCTCTTTCAACCACTGGCATCTAGATTCTTGTTATGGGCTGAATGTGTACCTGCCAAGTTCATATGTCGAAATTATAGCCCCCCTGTGATGATATTAGGAGGTGGGGCTTTGGGAGGTGATTAGGTCATAAGAGGGAAGCCCTCATGAATGGGATTAGTGCCCTTATAAGAAGATAAGTAAGACAGATGATCTCTCTGGACTATATAAGAATATATGATAAGACAGTCTTCTACAAACCAAGAAGAGGGCAATTCACCAGCTTCCAGAACTGCGATAAATACGTGTTTGTTGTTGAAGCCACAGCCTGTGGTATTCTATTATAGCAGCCCAAACTGTTTAAGGCAATTCTTTTTTATATTTATGCAGAACTACTAAAAAATAAAACTGATGAGTTAACACCAAAGGTTTCATCCAAATCATTTAAGACAAGGATGATAATAGTCATATTAAAGAAATGTAATTTTCTATGTTGGCTTTGAATGTTCTGATATCCATAGTGAGATTTTAAAAAATTAATACATGCACTTGGATTCTTTGCTTTGCAGGTCTCTTGGACATTTAAGTAGAAGTGACATTTATTACCCAATGCTTACTAACACTGTAGCTCAGGGATGGGCAAACTACAGCCTCCTTTCCCCACCTCTGTCATTTTCTAAATAAAGTTTTATTGGAACACAACCACTCTCACATATTGTCTCAGGCTACATTTATGCTACAGAAGAGTTGCCAACCTCTGCTATAGACAGTTACTTGGAATACTTTGTAGAGAAGTGTGCCGAGAAGAAATGTAATCTCTTTCCTAGAAATATCTACCCAAAGAGATAATTTATCTTCAGTAAAATAGTTTCCTTGTACAGTAAGAAATTAGCCTTATAGTTGATTTCCCATTCACCTTAGACTGAAATGTTCATTCACTAGCCCTTCTGAAGGCTCAGTGTCATTACAATGATGTATCCACCAGCCATGGGCAACTCTCTACTCTGGGCCAGAAGTCGTCCTCAGTTTTGCATTATTCTTGCTTAATTTTAAAAGTCAAACTTAGTTTATTAAGGTTAATAAAGTCCCAGAACTTCATCAATGGCTACATAACCTTTCTCTGGAAACCACATTGTTTTTTCTGAAGTAGTAGTTCACTTTAAGCATCTATTAACCTATTTTATTTTATAGAACAGGGCATTGGCCTGCCTTTAAAAATGAGTTTCTTTTTTTTTTTTTTTTTTTTTTTTTGAGACAGAGTCTAGCTCTGTGGCCCAGGCCCAGGCTAGTGTGTGGTGGCACGATCTCAGCTCATTGTAATCTCTGCCTCCCAGGTTCAAGCGATTATCCTGCCTCAGCCTCCTGAGTAGGTGGGATTGTGTGTGCCACCACGACAGGCTAATTTTTGTATTTTTAACAGAGATGGGGTTTCACCATGTTGGCCAGGCTAATCTCAGACTTTAAGTTTCTATTTCTCTAACAAATGTCTTTCCAAGTACTTGAGGTACAATTTCTATGATGCTTCCAAAAAAAAAAAGATTAACACATATTTGTTGGGTGAATAGAGAGTATGTATCAGAGTGGGAGGAACATGAGAGTTCAACTCTCAGAGGTTCCTCTTCCTGCTAGTGTATGATAACCCTCTGAGCCTCAATGTCCTTATCCTTAAAATAAAGGCAAACTCTATCTCGTAGGATTGTGGTCAGGATTTTAAACAATGCATGTGACATGCATAATGAGAGCCAACCACTTTATAAGTGGTGATTTAGTGAATGCCAGTGAAGTGGGCTTAGTCATTTTTCTTTTCAAATTTCTTTTTGATTTAATTGGATTTTCTTAGAGGTGAACTAGATGCTTAAAAGTAGTCATGCTTAAATTTATTCAGGCAACCTTTAATACATTTAGGATGCGGTGCCTTTACTGAAACAACAGTTTCAAAACAGTTTGTAGCTTGAACTGGAAAGAGAATATGAAGATAAAGGTCACCAGAAGGCTCTGGCACAGCTCTGGTGTCGTCGATGCTACTTAGAGCCCTAACTCCCTTACCCGCTTTCCCCAGCCCTTCAGTGCTTCACACAGTGGCCAGAGAATGAGCGTTTGGATGATTGTCTGTCAATCCTCCATCCTGAGAAGAGAGGCAATAACGACCCCTGCCCAGACGATCCACAGCCTTGGAAGGCATTCATTCCATCCTCTGGGGGAGTGATGCTTAGAAAAGCCCTGACCTGACGGCATGCTGAAAGATCTGAATTGCAGTCCCAGTTCCGCAATCCGTCAGCTGTGTGACCCCAGACACAGCAATCTGCACCATTCTGAGTCCTAAGTGCCTTCAGTAAATTAAATGAGATCTCTGTGATCCTTCCAGATTTATAGCCTTTTCCATTACGGAAGTGAAGCATATGCATGAACTTTAAAGGAATAGGGGGCTATATGCCAGCCTAAAATATCCATTCTGATTTGGGATGGGTTTCTCAGACGTTTATTCTCAAGATATCCCACATTGGCTCTTTTCTCAGCTACTAAGATCTTACCCTTGCAATAATCAGGTTTCCAGAGGTATGGAACACGATAAATTAGTAGGCCCCAGAGGGCTACTAATGGCTGTCTCCTACCTACTTATATACTCATAAATAATCACTCAGTCACCCATTCTAGAATCTTGCTAGTGTTTGCATTGTACTGACTGGTGGAGCATCTCAAATCTGAAATTTGAAATGCTCCAATGAGTATTTCTTGTCAGCGCTCAAAAGTTTCAGATGTTGGAGCATTTTGGATTTTGAATTTTTAGATTTGGGATGCTTGACATCTATAAGAAATAAATTTTTGTGTGTGTGTTTTTTTAAAGAAATTACCTAGTCTCAGGTATTCTGCTACAGAGCAGAAACCAGACTAAGACCATGTTCATAATAGTGGCTCATCATTTGTTTGACAATATATTTGTTATTAAAATATTTCACTGTGACAATACTCACTGTAATAAATTTTATTCTAGAAACAACTTTCTTTAGGGTATTATTTTTACAATCTGAGGATTATACAAAACCACCTGATAAAAATAGGCGCAATAATTCTTGGGCTTTTAGTTTCAAAGTCTGTTTTCCCATCTGTTACCCAAAGTTTGGGTCTACACAACCAAAGCAAAATGTAGGATTCTGTAATTATCCTTTGACTCAGAGACAAATAGAATATCAGTAGAAAAGGGACATCTGTGCTCATCTGATTCAATACAAGTCAGAAACGTGATTATTTGAAACATCTAACAACCATAGAGGACAAACTGCTTTATTGAACCCATGAATTCAAATTCTAATCTCATCTGGAAACACCTTCACAGACACACCCCAAAGTAATGTTTAGCTAAATATCTGGCATTTGGGTCCAGTCAAGTTGACACAAACAATTAACCATCACATCCCACATCTCTAAGGCCTTCGTGGCACCTAATACAAAGTAGGTGCTCAGTAAATATTTTCTTATTGGGTGGATGAATGAATGTATTTTTATTATTTCCAGTGAAATTGTAAAGATGACTATGGACGAAGAAACTACAAAGTTAGTAAAAAGTAACTGACAGACCGTCCTTAGCTTGCTAGCCTGCTGACAGATTGTACTACTTAGATTGATTGACAGTTACTCTCAGAGTATAACTGTATAACTGTGGTAGAAACAGTTAACGACTCTGAGAATAACTCAAAGTAGTAACATATCTACATATGGGGAAGACTCCACTTGAGTCTCACTGATCCTCAAAGAAGAAACTCAAAATAAATGTGCTATGAGTTTAGTTTAGATCCAGTCCAGATGCTATTTGAAGAAAGAAGGGAAAGGAAAGGAAAGGAAAAGAAAGAAAGAGGGAAGGAAGGAAGGAAGGAAGGAAGGAAGGAAGGAAGGAAGGAAGGAAAGCTCAAAGTTACTTGTTAGTTCTTTAAAAAATAAATACAAAGAAAAATTTTTTTTTCTGGCTGCCAATCTGTTAAAAAAATTAAAAAGTAATATATAGTTTGGGGTTGTAATTATCAGGCTATTGTAATTTGCCCTAGTTTTTGTACAGTTTTATTTATTTCAAATGTCCAATTTTAAGGAGAAGATAATAGACTTCAAATTATGGATAGAGAGATTGTAATAGAAATCTCTTCAGATACTAAGAAACCCAGTTTTCATTTCATTCTCTTTGACATTTCATTCTCTTTGATCTTTAATATCCTTATCATTGGTCCTAAAATCCACTAGCTCTTTTTGGGTTACATAAACATTATTAACTTCAGATATTCTACAAGCCATGCATGTTGACTTGGGGTTCTAGTTTTGGCTATTATCTTACGCAGACTGGTGCTGTCTACCAGCAGCTTGGTACACACATTTTTTTCCTCACCAAAGATGGATCAAAGCAATAAAGTAGCATAAGTTTTGTGAATAGTGGGTTTGACAGTAACGGCCAAGACATATCCTGGTAAAATGTATCCACCCAGCAGCATTAATTTTTACATGTAAAGTTGTCCCTTGGTATTCGTGGGGGATTGGTTCCAGGACCCCCCATGGGCACCAAAATGTGCAGATACTCAAATCCCTGATATAAGATGGTGTCGTGTTTGCGTGCAACCTATGCACTTCCCCTTATATATTTTAAATCATATCTAGATTACTTACAATGCCTAATATAATGTAAATGCTATGTAAATAGTTGTTGCATTGTGTTGATTTTTTATTTGTGTTATTTTTATTGTTGTATTGTCATTTTAATTTTTTTCAGACATTTTTGATCTGTGGTTGGTTGGATTTGCAGATGCAGAATCCTCATATACAGAGGCCAACTGTAACTCGTATGTTTTCAAGAGGATCTTCTCAATATAACAGTGTGTAGTTTGTGGCCAAGCACAGTGGCACACACCTGTAATCCCAGCACTTTGAGATGCCAAGGGTGGCAGATCACTTGAGCTCAGGAGTTTGAGACCAGCCTGGGCAACATAGCGAAACCCTGTCTCTATAAAAAATACAAAAATTAGGCGGGCATGGTAGTCTGTGAATGTAGTTCCAGCTACTTGGGAGGCTGACCCAGGAGGTCAAGGCTACAGTGAGTCATGAGTACGCCACTGCACTCCAGCCTGTGCGACAGAGCGAGACTCCACCTCAAAAAAAGAAAAGAAAAAAGAAACTGCAAGGATGAACAGATCAGCACAGGTGACGTACACTGAACAAGGAAAAAAAGATAGAAAATCATTTGGAGAGGTGGCCAGAGGGCACATCAAGAAGCACCTTGTACATTGGTAAGGACTGTGGATTTTATGGTGATTAAAATTTGCTGTGGGGTTTTTTGAGTAGAGGAATGACTTAATCTGTATAATGTTTGTAAAAGGATCCATTTGGCTGCTGTGCAGAGAAATAGACAGGACAAAGTGGAGAAGCCAGGACACATACAGGAATCTATGGTCGTTGTCCTGGCGAAAGCAATCCACGACTTGGGCCTGGTAGGGTCAAAGGTGAAAAGTTACTAATTCTACATGTATTCATTGATGGTTTGGGTATGGAGAGGGAGAGAAAGGGGAGTGGTCAATAAGATTCCAAAGTTTTGGGCCCAAGCAATTGAGTAAAACGGTGGTGACTTTTACTGAGATAGGAAAAACTGAGGTGGGTCAGTCTGGGGCAGGGAGAAATATGAAATTCCATTTAAGAGCTGTTAAGTTTGAGATATCTATTATATAACCAAGTAGGTATGTCAAGTAGGCATTTGTTGGTTTTTATAATTGTATTAGTCAGGGTTCTCTAGAGGGACAGAACTAATGGAATATATATAGGGGAGTTTAGTAAGTATTAACTTACACAACCACAAGGTCCCACAATAGGCTATCTGTAGGCTGAGGAGCAAGAAAAGTCAGTCCAAATCCCAAAACTGAAGAATTTGGAGTCCAATGTTTGAGGGCAGGAAGGGTCCAGCATGAGAGAAAGATGGAGGCTGGGGGGCTGGGCCAGTCTAGTCTTTTCACATTTTTTTTTTTTTTTCCTGCCTGTTTTATATTCTAGCTGTGCTGGCAGCTGATTAGATGGTACCCACCCAGATTAAGGCACACCCAGGAACAATACTTTGTATCCTTCAATCCAATCAAGTTGATACTCAGTATCAACCATAACAATAATCAATATATTTTATGCTTCAAAATAGTTGTAATCAGTATTTCACACTTCATTATAACTTTCTTTTTTTTTATCTTTTATTTTAGATTCAGCGGTACATGTGTGGGTTTGTTATATGGGTATATTATGTGATGCTGAAGTTTGGGGTACAATTGATCCCATCACTCAAGTATTGCACACAGTACCCAATAGTTAGTTTTTCAACCCTTGCTCCCCTTCTTCCCTCCTCCTTCTAGTAGTCCCCACTGTCTACCATTGCCATCTTTATGTCCATGAATACCCAATGTTTAGCTCCCACTTATAAGTGAGAACATGTGGTATTTGGTTTTCTGTTCCTGTGTTAATTTGCTTAGGATAATGGCCTCCAGCTGCATCCATGTTGCTGCAAAGAACATGATTTTGTTCTTTTTTCTCGCTGCATCAAGTAGGCATTTGGATATGAAGTCTGGTGTTCTGGAGATAGAAATGTGTAAGTTATCAATATCTAAACTAGTGCTAACCTGTAGAAATATAAGGCAAGTTACGTGTGTTTTCTAACAGTTTTATGTTAAAAAGTGGAAAAAAACCGGTAACATTAATTTTAATAATGTTTTATTCAACTTAATACATCCGAAATCTCATTTTATTATGTAGTCAATATGAAAATATTACTGTGTTGTTTTGCATTCTTTTTTTTATGAGTCTTTGAACTTCAGTATGAATTTTATGTGTATACCACATCTTGATTCAGACTTAATAGCCACGTGGCTAGTGGCTACTGTTTTGGACAGCACAGGTCTGGATGGTATTTAAAGCCAATGGACTGGATATTGAGAGTCAGTATAGATAGAAGAGAGAAGAAGCCCAAGAGACCCGACGACTGAGCCCTTGGAAACTCCAGCATTTAAAAGTCAGGAAAAGGAAGAGGAGGATCCCCAATAGAAGAGAAAAAGAATAGAAATGTTGTCTTGTTAGAGGAGGGGGTTATGGGCGTATGCATTTATCAAAACTGATTGAACTGCACACTTAAAATTTATGCATTTCACAATATGTAAATTATGACTCAATTTTATAAAGCACATTCTAAAAATAGAAGAGAGAGAGAGAGAGAGAGAGAATCAAATGGAGAAACAGTGAGGATGATGTGGGGTACCAGAAGCAAGTGATCAACTATGTCAAATGCTGGTAAGAAGTCAAGTGAGACAAGAACAGAATTAACCAGAGAATGGGCAATGGAAGGTCATATGTCACTGTGGCAAAAGAATATTTGAGAGAGGGGATGAAAGCTTGATTAGAAGCTCATTCAAGTGAGAATGGGAAGCTTCTGGTCACAGATGGCTGATCTAACATGTGCTTTTACTTCTGCTTGCCCTGAAACCTGACTAAATGACAGTAAATGGAATTCGTAATGACTTATCCACACCCCTGCCCCACTCTAACATGTACAGTTTGGAAACTGGAAAGCATCTAGAGAAGCGTAAATGACTGAGATCTATGAAAGCTGAATTCCTAGTCAGCTCTGGGGAAAGCAAGGAGCAATTTGGCACCACAGAACCCACCAAAGGCTCAGGAATCTGTAACACAGGTTCAACCAAAAGTGAGTGGTGTAGGTGGGCCTGGGAACTGTTTAAAAAGCAATTTGATACGCAGATCAGGGTATCAGCATTTGATACCCAATGTCCAGGGGTGACATTAATACAATGAAAGGAAGCTTTCGGAAGTTAAAAATATGAAAGCTGAAACAAAAATCTCAGTACAAAGACTAGAATGTAAATTGAGGAAAGTAGAATAAAAAATTAAAGAGAAGGGAAACAGCAGAGAAAAGTGAAAGAGAAAATTAGATGATCAGTCCAAGAGGTCTAGTATCTCAATGATAGGAATTACAGAAAGAGGGAACAAGAACAAAAGAACACACATGAAGAAACAGTCAAAGGAACACTTCAAGAAAATTTCCCACAGTGGAATGACAGGAATTTCTAGATTAAAAAGGCTCACTGGCTAGTGCAACAGCTCATGCCTATAATCCCAGCACTTTGGGAGGCCGAGGCAGGCGGATCATGAGGTCAGGAGTTTGAGACCAGCCTGGCCAACATGGTGAAACCCTCTCTCTAGTAAAAATACAAAAAATTATCTGGGTGTGCTGGCGGGTGCCTGTAATCTCACCTACTCACGAGGCTGAGTCAGGAGAATCACTGGAACCCGGGAGGCAGAGGTTGCAGTGAGCTGAGATCACGCCATTGCACTCCAGCCTGGGCGACAGAATGAGACTCCATTGCACTCCAGCCTGGGCGACAGAATGAGACTCCATCTCAAAAAAAAAAAAGGCCTACCACAAGCCCAGCATAATGAATGAAAACAGACCCATAATAAGTCGTCCCACTATAAAATGTCATAATATCAAGCCAAAAGAGATGAAAGAATAGGTCTTATACAAAGGATAAAGAGTAAGAATAGCTTTGGATTTTTTAACAACAGTGGAAACTAGTTATTGTAAAACAATGTTTTTATAATTTGAGAAAAAACTATTTCTGTCTTAGAATTTATATACACAAAGTCCTAAGCGTGAAGATAGGCTACAGACATTTTCAGACATGCTAGTTCTCAAACATTTACTTTTTAGTTACTGCTGGAGCAGTAGTGTGATGAGAGAGTATGTCAAGAAAGAGGATGACATGTCCCACCAAGTGGCTCCGACTCAAGAAAGAAGGGAAGGGAATCCCAGGATGTAGGTGATGGAGATTCCAGGGTGCCCAGCCGTGCAGCGGCCTCAGAGAGCAACCTGAGCAGATTGAAGCAAGTCTCCAGAAAACATGGCTCCAAAAAGATGAAACTGATATATTTGAACATATGGAAAGAACATCCACACTTCTGGAGAAGACTGGGGTCAAATTGCTGATAAATGCTTACCTAGCTAAGCAAATTTTAAAAAGAGTATTAATTTTAGGAAACATCAAAAGATCTTAAATAAAAGGTAACCCTGACTTATCACAGGGCGTGGTTGCAAGTAGTCACTTTTTCATAATAATGAAACACTGAATACTGATCTAACCATAAAAATACTTTGACTCTATGGGAAGACGGGAGACTGGAAGTGTACATGTGTGTGCAGGTGTGACTAGGAAGGGATATGGGGAGTGCTGAATCCATGCATTCCTTAAAGAAGTCAGGATCATGTCCAAAACTTGGAAAACAATCAAGAAGAAGCAATTCAAGAAAATTATTTAGAATTATAGCCATCATTTTTTTAAAGCTAAAAGACTTGAGGCCGGGCACAGTAGCTCAAACCTGTAATCCCAGCACTTTGGGAGACCAAGGCAGGTGGGTCACAAGGGCAGGAGATCAAGACCATCCTGGCTAAGACAGTGAAACCCTGTCTCTACTGAAAATACAAAAAGAAAAAAAAAAAAAAAAAAAGCCAGGCATGGTGGTGGGTGCCTGTAGTCCCAGCTACTCGGAAGGCTGAGGCAGGAGAATGGTATGAACCTGGGAGGCGTGAGCCGAGATCGTGCCACTGCACTCCAGGCTGGGTGACAGAGCGAGACTCCATCTCAAAAAAAAAAAAAAAAAAAAAAAAAGAAAGAAAGAAAAAGAAAAGACTTGATCACAATTACTTGGGAAGTGAAAAATAGGGAGGAGGAATGAAAAGTTGTCAATTGCAGCACTTTTTGGCTCTCTAATCTATTCACCTATATAAATTTGATTTAAAAGTTTAAAATTTTTTTCAAAACATGGAATGATGTTATAAAATGAAGACAGAAAGTATACAGCAACACTGTCCAAAAGAACTGTCTTCAATTATGGAAATTACGTGCAATGATAGCCCCTTGAAATGTGACTAGTGTGACTGGGGAATTAAATTTAGAAGTTTATTAAATTTAAATCAATTTACATTTAAATAGCCACATATGGCTAGTGGCTGTTATATTAGACAGTGCATCTATATACAATGGCCTGCTCCTATCTAGAATCAACTTTGCTTTTATAATTGAGCCTTCTTTCTTCTTCTTCTTTTTTTTTTTTTTTTTTTTTTTTGTTTCTAAGCACTTTTTATTTATTTATTTATTTTACTTTCTCAATTTTTATTTTAGGCTCTGGGGTACATGTATAAGTTTGTTACACGGGTAAATTGCATGTCACTGGGATTTGGTGTACAAATGATTTTGTCACCCAAGTAGTTAGCACAGTACATGACGGGTTGGTTTTTTACCTTCACCCTCTTCCCATCCTCGCCCCTCAGTTAGGTCCCAGTGTCTATTGTTCCTTTCTTTGTGTCCATGTGTACTCAATATTTTGCTCCCACTTATAAGTAAGAACATGTGGTATTTGGTTTCCTGTTCCTGCATTAATTTACTTAGGATAATGACCTCCAGCTGCATCCCTGTTGCTCCAAAAGACATGATCTCCTTCTTTTTTATGGCTGCATAGTATTCCACAGTGTATATGTGCCACATTTTCTTTGTACAGTCCATCATTGATGGGCACCTAGGTTGATTCCACGTCTTTGCTATTGTGAATAGTGCTGCAATGAACATATGGGTGCATATGTCTTTTCAATAGAAAAATGTATATTTCTTTTGGATATATACCCAGAAATGGGATTACTGGATCGAATGGTAGTTCTGAGTTCTTTGAGAAACCTCCAAACTGCTTTCTACAGTGGCTGAACTAATTTACATTCCCACCAGCAGTATATAGGCATTACCTTTTCTCTGCAATCTCACCAGCACCTTTAGTTTTTGATTTTTTAAGAGCAGCCATTCTGACTGGTGTGAAATGGTATGTCATTGTGGTTTTGATTTCATTTCTCTAATGATCAGTGATGTTGAGCATTTTTCATGCACTTATTGGCCATGCGTATGCTTTCCTTTGAGACATGCAGTTGACCCTTCTTTCTCCTGCATAATCTTTTTGTCTGTCCTGTGAATCCTTCCTATCGGCATGCTAAAATGTTATTTACCTTTTTTTTTAAGTGCTGTTACTTTGACCCCCGTCCCTCTGTGACTACCCATGCCATTTTCTGTTTCTATATAGCGAAACTCCTCAAAAGACTTCTCTATACCTCAGCTGTCCTACACAGCAGCCACTGGCCACATATGGCTATATGCATTTAAACTAACTGAAATTAAATAAAATATACAATTCAGTTCCTGAATTTCACTGTCCATGTTCCAATCACTCAATAGTCACGTGTGGCTCTTGGCTTTGCACTGAGGAGAGACAGATACAGAATATTTCTATCATCTCAGGAAGTTCTATTAGGCTTTGATAGAACTTTAAGCACTGATAGGAACAGGAGGGAGGGCCAGGTAAATGGGTACCTTGTTGGTAGTTTGGTAGATTTGGTGCTGGAAGGATAAGAAAATTATCTCCTAGTTATTCTTTTTTTTTTATCAGTGGAATGAAAAATAAGTTCGTCAGCTGAGAGTGAGGAAAAGAGAAGCGACGCAGCAAGTATGAGAAGGAGAAGGTAGAAAACAACCTTTCCAGAGAGCAGGAGAGTGAATTGATAAAGGAAATAAAGAGTAGATGTTCCTCCTCTTCCTTAGCCTGGTTACGAAATTAAAGACAATAGGAATCATTATGTTTTCTTTTCCTATTATTGTTGCTGTTCTCAGTGTTGCTATTAAAGAGGTCGTCCTTAACACTGGGCAGTCTAGATGGAGATGGAAGCATGAGCCAATTTTTCATCTACTCCTTTTCCCCTGTAATTACTTTGAAATCAGGGATCACTGAGAAATCTCACTGTCGTGCTACGACCACAACGTACACAGCAGGAAGGAAGGGGAGGTTCCTTCCTGGAGATGTTTTGCAGTGATAAGATGCGGGCACTTCCTCAGTCAAGGGTCTTTTGATTTTAAGAAAGAGAAACCAACCCAAACAAACTTGAACAAGAAAAGGAGATGGACTATAATGATACATGGGTGCCTCCTGGAACTCACTCACAGGAGTACAGCTGGTCCTTACAGGAGCTTGACCCTGGGGGAGCCAGGAGACTAGAAAGTTCTCAGGAACAGGCAGAATCATGTTTCAAATCTCTGTATCTCTCTCCCTCTTCCCCAACCCCCCACTCCCATAAATATGGTTTCTCATGTCTTCTCCACAAGAAGCATTCTTTTGTCTTCTCTACAGAAAAGACCACTTTTCTCTACAGCATTCTCAGCACACTTGATGGGTAAAAGATGGCCACTCCCATAACGTCCTCAGTTCTTATTACCTCAGAACAAGCAAACTTCTCAGAGAAACAAGAGCATCTCAGTCTTAGTTACAAAGTTCTGAGAGAATCTGATTAGTCGAACTTAGGACAACTGCCCAGTGTGGGTTCAAAGAACTCTGCTGGGGGACATGGCCACAGGTACAAACTTGACTTCCAAGGCCCATTCCCCCAGGGTGTGGGGCAGTTCTCAGAGCTCCTTGGCTCCACCCACTGGGAAGTCCTTTCTGTTCTATTACCTGCCTTGGTCACACTTGAAGTAGGTATCGAGTCACACAGCTTTCCACATCCTGCCCTGAATTAGGGTGGTACCTCTGGCTTTTTAGACCAGGCTTACAGTTTCTTTGTACTACTGAACGACTCCCTCAAAAACCAGGAGGCCCCATCTATCTGCTTCCAGACATTTCCATGAGCAAATAACCATATTTAGAATTCTCTTTGAGGGACTTCTTTTATTTCTGCTTTATTCTTTTGCTTTCTTGTCCTCAAAACATCCTCCCTCTCCCTCTCCCTCTCCCTCTCCCCCGCACCTCTGTGGCCAGTACCTTGATTTAAGTAATTTTATCTTCTAAAGTTTTAACAAGTTGTAAAAGTTGATCTAACCTTTGCCCTGAGGCATTTAATCAACTGATACACACACAAGTATGTATGTATGTATCTAGGTGTATGTGTGTGTGTGTGTATACATATATATATATTTTTTTTTTTTTTCTTTCTTTCTTTTTTCCTAGCAGTTTTACTCAAAGCCTTTAAACTCTTCAGATTCCGGATCTAAAAGCAGTTGGCTGTTTCAAATTTATAAGATTCTAAATTTTTGGATTATCTTTATTCCCTTTTATCATTCGTTATAAACTGGTCATTTCTTTCCGGAGTTGCTTCTCTCTCTCTCTCTCTCCCCTCCCAGTACTTTGCCAAACACAACCAGTAGCAACCACGTATATAATAGCAGCACTAACTTTCCTCTGAACTATAAGTTCAATAGGTGAATGGTCTTGCAAGGTAATCACAAGCAAAACCTTTACCAAATGTTTTGCCTTCTTCCCAGCATCTGATATCAGTTTCCTCTCTGTCATCACCTGACTGCTAAGCCAGTCTTTTAGTTTTTTTTCAATAGCTTACCACTACTGGCCCCAGTTTTTGTTTTTTTGTTTCCAGTCAGCATAAGTTTTTTTACATTGCAGTAGAAACTTTCCCCTGGAATCTCAGTGGCCTTAATACAATAAAGGTGCAGGTCCGATTGAGTCAGGTGAGTTCCCTAGGCAACTGCCCTGTGTGATGAAGTGGCTCAGTTATTGAAAAGGTTTCTGTCATTGGTTCTGTCATCTCAAGTCATGACCTTCGAAATTGACCAACCAAAGGAAAAGATCACAGGGAAAATTCACACCTGCTTTTCTCAGCTTTGATCCTGAAGTGAGACATATCACTGCTACTCAAAGTCCATTGACCAGGATTAGTTTTACCACTTCACCTAACTAGACAGCACTGGAAGTTATCTCTTCCATCGTCCTCAGCATGTTGAGAGAGCAGAGCTGTGAGATCAAAACAGCCTGGACAGTGGGGCCCCTACAGTGAGGACCCCTGCCCTGGAGAGTGGCCCAACTGCACAGGAATTGACATGAGTGAGAAACAAAATTTTGTTGAAATAATAGCCTGGCATTTGAAAATTTAATTATTCTTGCAACAGTCCGTCCTATCCTGATTAATTCAGGAACCAGAAGATAGGAGTGAATGAAACAACATAGTTTATTTTCCCTGAAGCAATTGTCATTCCAATCAAAATACCAACAGGATTTTTTTGAAGACTGACAAAATGTTATAAAGCTCCAGTGGAATAATAGAGGAGTGAGAATAGCCGATACAACTGTAAATGAAATAATGAGGAAGAACTAGTTTTATCCACTATTAAGATATTTTATAGGTAGAGAAATTATAAGAAATAAGAAAGCTGTTAGTGGAGAATAAAAACCCCAGAAACAGACCCAAATACACTTAAGAACTTAAAGTATTAATATTAATATAAGGCCATGTGCAGTGGCTCAGGCCTGTAATCCCAGCACTTTGGGAGGCTGAGGTGGGTGTATCACTTGAGCTCAAGAGTTTGAGACCAGCCTGAGCAACATTGCAAAACCCTGTCTCTACAAAAAATATAAAAATTAGCTGGGTGTGGTGGTGCATGCCCGTAGTCACAGCTGCTTGGGAGGCTGAAGTGGAAAGATTACTTGAGCCCTGGAGGTCAAGCCTGCAGTAAGCCATGATTGTGCCACTGCACTCCGGCCTGGGTGACAGAGTGAGACTTTGTCTCAAAAAATAAATAGATAAAATAAAATATAAATAAAGTGGTATTTTAAAATTAATGGGAGAATATGAATAATTCAGTAATGTTGTGATGAACATGCCATTGGGGGCAAAAGTGCAGAAGTATCTTATACCCAAATAAATTCTATGTGGATCAATAACTTGAATGTAAAATATGAAACCATAATAATACTAGAAGAATCATTGGTCTTTTTCTCATAATTTTTAACTGGGGAAAAGTGACAAACATAAAAGATAAGATTGACAAATTTACTTATATAAAAATTAAAACTTTTTCAAGACAAGAGTACCATAAACAAAGTCAAGAGATAAACCACAGGATAGAAAAAAAAAATGTCTACAATTTATATAACAGGAAGAGGGTTAATTTCTTTTATATACAAAGCAATTAAAAAATCAGCAACAGAAAACTGAACAATTCAATAGAAAAATAAGTTTGCAACAAAAACAAAACAAATAGCCAATAAACACATAAAAATTTTAGCTATCTAAAAAAATCAAAGAAATGTAAGTTAAAACAAGATATTATTTTTCACTTTGTGTATTTTGCAAAAATACTGTAGCTTGCACCCCCCCACCCAACCCCAATCTATGGTTTTACTTTCTGAGGTTTCAGTTACCCCTGGTCAGCCACAGTCTAGAATTTTCCATTTCATATTTTCAGACTGAAGTTGACCAGGGGTAACTAAAACTTCAGAAAACAAAATATTAAATGGAAAATTCCAGAAACAAACAACTTATACATTTTAAATTGTGTAGCATGGTATAATCCCATGGATAAAGGAGGACTACTGTAAAATGTTGATCTTACTCAGGAGTGTGGGAAGCAGGACCACTCATGTATTATTAATGGAATGTAAATAGCTACAACTTTTTGGAAAGCAATTTGGCAATAACTATTAAAATTTAACAAGCACATTATCTTAAACTCAGCAATTCTTCTTTCAGGAATTTTTCCCAAGGAAACATTTTCACAAGGAGGCAAATATATACTGTATAGGAGTAGCATGATACTATTATTTGTAATAGTAAAAAAACAAAAGTGAAATTTAAATGCCCATCAAGAGAGGATTAAATAAACTATAGTGGCTCTGTAAAACGGGGTATTACGTAGCTGTTCCAAAGAATCAATGCATTTCTATGCCTTGATATGAAAAGTATCCAAACTAAACTGTTTTAAGTAGGAAAAAAAAAGGTAGAATACAATATCACTATAAGTGAAAATTCCTAGAATCACGTTTATACATATATTTATATACATGTATGTACATACATACAAATTTCTGAGAAAAAAGAAATAATAGCTATGATCATGTTCAGCTATAATTACATAAAATATGGATTTGTAAGTAAGGATGTAGGCATTTATATTTCATACCCATTTGTAAGTTTTACAGTTTATGAATTTATTGCTTTATGGTTAAAAACAAGATTTTAAACTATTAATCCTTTCATGCAAATGTTAATTCTGTCTTTCTACCATTCAATCTATATCTCAAAAAATTTGCACATACAAAAAAGTAAGGACCAAAGTTGTGGACATTCAGAACATGTTATAAATGAGTAAACGAAGTCACCAATCATAATGAGAGGGGAGCACAATCTTTAGAAAGTCAAGTCCTGTTTCCACAGCAAGGAAAAATTCCCCAGGTTAACTGGTAATAGTTCTCTATCAACATTCCAAAAAGAAATTCAGTAGTAATAGTAGTAGTAGCTGACATTTACTGAGTAGTGACTAAGTTGGATTCAGCACTCAGCCGTTTTACATGCATCTTTTCTCTTTTTTTTTTGAGGCAGAGTCTTGCTTCGTCGCCCAGGTTGGAGTGCAGTGACACAATCTCGGCTCATTGCAACTTTAGCCTCCCGGGTTCAAGTGATTCTCCTACCTCAGCCTCCCGAGTAGCTGGGATTACAGGCGCGCACCACCAGGCCTGGCTAATTTTTGTATTTTAGTAGAGACAGGGTTTCACCATGTTGGCCAGGCAGGTCTCAAACTCCTGACCTCAAGTGATCCGCCCACCTTGGCCTCCCAAAGTGCTGGGATTATAGGCATGAGCCCCGGCTGGCCAGGAATCTTCTCATTGAATCCCGCAGACTCCATGTGGCAGGGGCACTATTGCCAGTCCCATTCTACAAACGAGGAAACTAAAGATCAGAGAGTGAAATTAAGAAATCACACAAGAGACTCAGGGCTTGAGTTTCAAAGCACTTGTAATATGCTTCACTGCTGATTCCACCACTTACTCTGTGTCCTCAGTCAAGTGGCTCTGCCAGAAGTGTTTGAACCAGAGGGCTCCATCTTGAATAGGGGCTGGGTAAAATAAGGCTGAGAATTACTGGACTGCATTACCAGGAGGTTAAGGCATTCTAAGCCACAGGAAGAGATAGGAGGTCCACACAAGATACACAAGGTCATAAAGACCTTGCTGATAAAACAGGTTGCAGTAAAGAAGCCAGACAAAACCCACCCAAACCAAGAATGACAATGAGAGTGACCTCTGGTCATCCTCACTGCTACACTCCCACCAGGACCATGACAGTTTACAAATGCCATGACAATGTCAGGAAGTTACCATATAGCATCTAAAAAGGGGAGCAACCCTCCGTTCCTGGAACTGCCCACCTCTTTCCCGGAAAACTCATGAATAATCCATCCCTTGTTTAGCATATAATCAAGAAATAACCATAAAAATGGGCAATCAGCATCCCTCAGGGCTGCTCTGCCTATGGAGTAGCCATTCTTTTATTCCTTTACTTTCCTAATAAACTTGCTTTCACTTTGCTCTATGGACATGCCTGGAATTCTTTCTTGCACGAGATCCAACAACTGTCTTGGGTTCTGGACCGAGACCTCTTTCCGGTAACATCTTCACATTCCCCTTCAATAAAATGTGCATAGTAATAGAGCCTGCTTGGCAGGGTTGTCGCAGGGATTCACTGAGAAAACACACGTTGATATGCTTAACTCAGTGCCCATTACATGGTAAGTCCTCAGAAACGTTAAACACTGTTCTTATTTTTGTTGCTGTAACAAGGTTTGTTCGTGATATGGTCTCTACTGAGCTGTCCACATTGTTTCCATGCCACCTCCTGGCCACCTTGCGCTTCCCCTGCAGCTGCCCACCCTCTGTGCCTCTGTTCCTCCCTTCCCGAGAGCATTCCTTCCCGCTTCCCACCCCTTCTGCACCCACTGACTCCTACTTACCTTTAAGACTTGCTTGAAGTATCACTTCTTCCAGGAAGCTTTCCTTGACCTCGTGTGAGTTAGGTGCTCCTTCTGTGAGCTGCAGTAGGAGCCTGTGCTTTCCTCTCCTATTGTATTTATCAAACGGCAACACCGTAACTTTCTACCCTCTTCGTCTGCCACCACCCACTAGTCTGTGAGTTCCTGAAACGACAGAAACTGTGACTACTTTATCTGGGTTCCTCCAGTATTTAGTCCACAACTTGACAATTAATATTTGCTAAGCGATTTAACTGGTGAGTGAAAGAAGATTAGGCAACTCCCATGACTACTTGTCCTGGGACCTCCGCTGACTACTCCCAGGAGGTTATTCCTTTTTGAAAGTGAGATATAAGTCAGGCAAACAGAATTATTCATTAAATTATTATTGCTATTTGTTTCTATTACTATTCTAGGTGCTGAGACCACCATAGTGTCAAAAAACAAAATTACAACAAATTTAGTGTAAAGATCTAATTGGCTTTTATTAATAATTCTAGAATCAGGCACCATCTCATCTTATAAAATAAAGTGGATTTTCCGATGAGCTAAGCAGAGGAGGCTGGCTTTATAGGCAGAAAAGGACTGAAGAAAACAGAAACAGGGAACAAAAAGCAATGGTTTGTTTCAAGGTTAGTACCCTGATAGTGTTAAAACAGAAGGGACTTCCTGGTCATACCCTCTCAAGGTAAGCTGGTCCTCTTTTGATTAGTTGCTGTGAATCTCATTCTGTCTCTATTTTTTTTATTAGAAAGCTGGCCTATTTCAGAGTTCAGTTTGATTATGTGGCATTTAACATGAATGACTCCATTCTGGTCTGCTGGGCCTAGTGCAGAAGCCCAGTCCAAGACAATGGTCTCCCATAAATTTCATTTAACAATAGTAAACAAGATAAAGTATTCTGCCTCCCTGGTGGTTACAGTCCATAAATAGGTGGGAAGATAATCAAAATAGTGTTAAGTTCTAGAACAAAAGTAGAACAAAATTAAGGGTAGGGAGTGATGGGGACAAGGAACTCATTTAGACTGGGTGGTCAGGGAAGACCTCTGAGGAGGTAACCTTTAGGCTGAGACCTTAATAACAAGAAGGATAAAATCTTATGAAAATCAGGAGCAGAGAAACTTGAAAGACACTGGGTGGGCATGAGTCTGCGTTTTCACAAGAAGAGGGTCAGTGTGCCCAGGGCCCAATTTCACCAAATGAGGTCAGAAGGGGTCATGACCAGCCCTGGTAAGAAAAGACCACGATAAGCTGTCTTGATTTTGTTCTACCCACAACAGGAAGCCACAAAAGGGTTTTTACAAAAGGGAGTGAGATGATCTGACTTAATATTTGGAGATTACTCTGGTCTCTGTGCAGAATAGGAATTGTACCAAGTTCTCACAGTAGTTCCATGAGACGATTGCAACTTGGAGCTAGAGATAAAGAAAAGAGGATGAATTGAGGCTGTCTTGGAGAAGATGACAGGACTCGCTGATGGAGTATATGAAGGGAGCAGCACGGGACAAGAGGAATCAAGACTGATTCCTGTGTGAGACTGGAGCCACAGTGTAGTAGATGGTGGTGTCATTTCCAAAGTTGATAGAGAGACTAGAGGAGAAATGAGTTTGAGGGACAGAGGTGGAAGGAGCCCAAAGTTCTGTTTGGGGCATGTGAGGTAGAGATGCTATTAGACATTTAATAAAGAGGCAGCCAGCTACCTCTACAAGCCTGAAGCTCAGTGGACAGATCAGGATTGGAACTGTAAACCTGCCAATCATCAGCAAGGAATGACTTTAAACAGGGAGTAGAACAGATAAGCTGGACCACGCGAATATTGAAAGAGGATGGAGGGAGGAAAAGAAAGAGAAATGGAGGGGAGAGAAGGGGAAAAGAATAAGGTCCCAAATCAATCTTTGCCATCCTCAAAGAGAGGAGATGGAGGAACAGCAACTGACTGGGGAAGGAAATCCACCTAGGAGAGGGTGTGCTCTAGAAGCTGAGAGAAGAAAGTGAGAGGTTGAAGAAAGTGCTAAAGGATAGAGTCAGATAAGCAACAAGTGACCAGATTTGGTGAAAGAAGTCATTAATCACATTGATTGGAACCATTTTGGGGAATGATGAGTTCAAAAGCTCAATGACAGTGAGTGAGAGAATGAGAACTGAGAAAGTGGAGACAGTGCCTCTAAACAGCACTTTAAAGACATGCTGTGTGGAAAAACAAGATTGTAACAGGAGGGAGAAAACTCAGGGAAGAGTTTTTTTGGTTTTGGTTCACTTGGTTTTTAAGATGCAAGATTCCGGCACCTTTGTATGCCTTTAGAGTTAAGAGAGAGAGGGGCTGGTTGCAGAGCCAGCCTGAAAAGGTCCTGTGAAGGTGAGAGGAACTGGGTCCAGGAACTAGTGGATGGTAAGGTTGGCCTGAGAGAGCAGCCAGATCCCCCACTGAGGCCTAGGAAAGAGCATGTGGGCAGAGACAGCTGCAGGGTACAGTTGATGAGGGGAAGGTCTAGTCTGCAGCTTGAAGCTTCTTAGTGAAGTTTGAGAGGAAGACATCAGCTACACTATGAGGGAGGGGGAGCAGGTGTTGGAGCTTTGAAGGGAGAGCAGCTATTAAATGCTTCCTTGTAAGATGGGACAGGGAATAACCCAGGGACTGGGAGAACCCATCAATATTTGTGACCCTGAATTAAAGGAAGACTAGTTTTTCCCTTTGCAGAGTAGGTGGATGATATCGTGTTGACCAAGATGGCTCGAGAATGTACCATTCTGGCATCTGAGGGAACAGATCTGGCATGAGGCAGTATTGTGAAGTAGCCATCTCTCCCAGCATGCTTTCCTCACCACTTCTTCCTTCACAGGATCCGATTTTGTTCAGGTGTTCACACTACTCATGAGATTCGCAGGAATGGGAAACCCAACTCATCCCCAGCTCCAGAAGTGGATGCTGATATTCTAAAACAATCACCAGATGCCATTCCTTTGCTGCTGATGATTGATTTGTCCAGGGGCAGGCATGAGACCCAACTTGAACTGGTCAGACAGAAGGGAAGGACTTAATTCCAGATGGACACCTGTTCTCTCTCCTACCAGTGAGGAAAAGGAAACGAGACGTCCAGCTGTTGGCCCCAGTCATAAGAGGAAGCTGATGCTGTGGATGAAGAGTGGAGCAATGGAAATAATCTGGGATCCAGTGACATTACTAAACTGCTGATTCAACTAGCCTTTCTTTCTTTCTTTCTTTCTTTTTTTTCTTTCTTTTCTTTTTTCTTTCTTTCTTTCTTTTTTTTTTTTTTTTTTTAAAGAGACAGGGTCTTGCTCTGTCACCTGGACTGGAGTGTAGTGGTGAGATGATAGCTCACTGCAGCCTCCCACTTCTGGGCTCAAATCATCTTTCCTCCCCAGCTTCCCAAGTAGCTAGGACTATAGGTTCATGCCACCACACCTGGCTAATTTTTACATTTTTTTTGTAGAGACTGGGTCTTGCTATGTTGCCAAGTTTGGTCTAGAACTCTTAGCCTCAAGTGATGCACCTTCCTCTTCCTCCCAAAGCACAGGGATTACAAAGGCATGAGGCACCATGCCTGACTAACCATGAAGACTGCTTTATCTCTGAATAAATCTCCTTTAAAAAAAAAAAAAAAAAAACCCCAGCTTTTGTGAGGATTTCTGTTACTTGCAGCAAAAGGGTCCTGATGGACACAATTGTTTTTGCAATGTAGGAGAAATCCTCAAAACTGGCTTTTCCCATGCTTGCCTTCCTCTCAGTTACATGCTCTGCCTAAAGCAAAGTGACTGCTTCCTCAGAAGTCAGGCTTTAAGGTCCCTGGGGCACTTCTGCTTCCACAGTTTAGGTTTACCAAGAGGCCGATATGTTTGTCCACAGGCTGGTTTTGCCAGTTGCACGTGTTTTTGTAATTATGTAAAGCAATGAAATATGAGTGAGGGAAAGAACTGCTGTTGTCCAAAATCCAAACTGAATGCTTTCCATAAACAGTAAAGGCAAGCTGCTTACAAAACAAAGTAAATACAGAACAATCTTGGAGTTTCATGCAGGTGAGGCAAGTGTACAATAATTGGAAAATTTTATTAAATCTAGAATAATTCTGAACTCAGATTGTTCCCCAATTGTCCTTCAGTTCCGGCTCTACTTTAAAGCTGTTGGGACTGAAAACCACCGACTTTTTAAATGACCACACAAGACTCCTATTAGATGTCACATATCTTAAAAGAGGCCTTGTCCCTTCAAAATACTGTCAAATGAAAGAATATTTATATGTTTTACTTTAGTAAAATATTCAAAATGTTTTCCATTTTCAGTGTTTCTTTGCTCTAACTGACTAGCTGTTTTAACTGATTACCCAATTAGCTACCAGTCTGGTGGCGTCTGAGTAAACGTACCCCTGTTCCTCTTTAGCCCCCTCGCCCACCTGGTCAACCTAGGGCCCTCAGTCTCTTTCCTTTCTCCATCTTGTCAGCACAGAACCGCACAGCATCAATAACAACTGGTTTTTACAAAATTATAATTTCAATATCAAGAGTATTTTTCTTTTTCTTTTCTTTTCTTTTTTTTTTTTTTTTTTTTTTTTTGTTTTTTTTTTTTTTGAGAGGGAGTCTTGCTCTGTCACCCAGGCTGGAGTGCAGTGGTGCGATCTCGGCTCACTGCAAGCTCCGCCTCCCGGGTTCACGCCATTCTCCTGCCTCAGCCTCCAGAGTAGCTGGGACTGCAGGTGCCCGCCACCACGCCCGGCTACTTTTTTTTTTTTTGCATTTTTAGTGGAGACGGGGTTTCACCGTGTTAGCCAGGATGGTCTCAATCTCCTGAGCTCGTGATTCACCCTCCTCGGCCTCCCAAAGTGCTGGGATCACAGGCGTGAGTCAACGCACCTGGCTGAGTATTTTTCATTTTAATAAAAGTTCTGGGAGGATCTACACTAAAGTGTTAACTGCTATTTCTGCATGAAGAGACTGTGGACTTTTTTCTTATTTTCGTGTATGAGGATAATAATGATGCATACTAGTATTGACTTGGTCATAACAAAATAAAAATAATCTTTTAACCCAAGAACAAAGAATATTTTGTCTTTTTATGAGAATTTACGTTTTGTTTTTTTTTTTTTGTTCGTTTGTTTTGTTTTGTTTTTTTTTTTTTTTGAGATGGAGTCTCGCTCTGTCGCCCAGGCTGGAGTGCAGTGGCCGGATCTCAGCTCACTGCAAGCTCCGCCTCCCAGGTTTACGCCATTCTCCTGCCTCAGCCTCTCGAGTAGCTGGGACTACAGGCACCCGCCACCACGCCCGGCTAGTTTTTTTGTATTTTTTTTAGTAGAGACGGGGTTTCACTGTGTTAGCCAGGATGGTCTCGATCTACTGACCTCGTGATCCACCCGTCTGGGCCTCCCAAAGTGCTGGGATTACAGGTTTGAGCCACCGCGCCCGGCCCGGGAATTTACTTTTTACAAAGAACTTTTAGGTCCATTGTATCAATGGTACTTCATAACTACCCTACAAAGAAAACATTTATTCCTGCTTCCCAATGAGGAAACCAAAATGGGAGAAGGGGAAACCATGTGGCCTCAGAGGACAAAGCTAGTAAGAAATAGAGCCTGTTTAGATGCCCAGGTCCCTGATGTCTGCTTCAAGTGGTTTTTTGCTTTCCTCTAAATCACTAAAGATTTAATGAAAACAGATTGATCATAGCTAAATATGCTACCTCTGTCAGAATGAAGAGAATGTAGCAATATAAAAAAATAGAGTTTTAAGCGATGAATGTGCAAGTCCAGAAGAAAACTGGGAGAGGAGGAAGGCTTTCACAGCACCACTGGGCACTTCCATACAAGGCCAGTGTCATGTAGGATATGGTGGCTTCCTTTCTTCATCAACCACCCACCAAGACTTCAAATCAGCTCTATTGGTCTGTACTGGGAAATGTGGGCCCACTGTTTAATCTCTTTGGGCTGCATCATTGTGTTCTATTAAACAGGAGTGATGATACTTACTCACAAGACTGTTGTCAGAATTTGAAATAATGTTGTATATAAAGCCCTTAACACAGCAGCTGATGGGTTCTAGTATTGCCATCATAATGGCAACTAGTAATACTGTTGGTAGTAATCACACCACTGCTGCTTTAACAGGAAGTAAAGGACTTGCTGAGTGCCACCAGGTTGATGGGCACTAATGCTGGAAGATCATGAATCAGAACAACACACTCTCTAAGGATTCATCAAAACTCTTAGAAGGACCTGGTGATGACATTGGGTCCATCTGGACAATCCAAGATAACCTCCCCATCTCGAGGTCTTTAATAAAGACCCATTTGCCATATAAGGCAACAGTCATAGGTTCCAGGGATTAGGACTTAGACATATTTGTATTTGGGAAGCCTACCACAAAACACACTGAATTTTTTTAAATAAAATATAAGGATTTAATTAAATTTTACAGAATTATTTATAAAAACAACATACCCTTTAATCACTAGCAGAAGAGCAAGAGAAAGAGCTGACTACAGATTCAGAACAGAATGGCATCTTCAAAACACACAGAATGATTTGAGATCAATTGACTGCGTTTCAGTATCTTTTCTTTTTTTTTTTTTTGAGAAAGAGTTTCACTCTTCTTGTCCAGGCTGCAGTGCAATGGCACAATCTCAGCTCACCACAACCTCCGCCCCGGGTTCAAGTGATTCTCCTGCTTCAGCCTCCCAAGAAGCTAGGATTACAGGCATGCACCACCACGCCCGGCTAATTTTTGTATTTTTAGTAGAGACAGGGTTTCACCATGTTGGCCAGGCTGGTCTTGAACTCCCTACCTCAGGTGATCCACCTGCCTCGGCCTCCCAAAGTGCTGGGGTTACAGGCATGAGCCACTGCACCCGGCTAACCAAGTCTTAGTAAATTCAAAAAATTCAAAATAACACCAGTCATACTCTTGGACCACATTAGAATAAAACAGAAATCAATACCAAGATGATCTTTCAAAACCACACAATTACATGGAGATTAAACAATTTGCACTGGATTGACTTCTGGGTAAACAATGAATTTAAGGCAGAAATTAAAAAAAAAGTATTTGAAATAAATGAAAACAGAGGCACAACATACCAAAGTCTCTGGGATGCAACAAAGTAATGTTAACAAGAAAGTTAAATGCCTACCTCGAAAGGTAGAGGGGTCTCAAATTAACAATCTGGCATCACACTTAGAGGAACTAGAAAGATAAGAAAAACCAACTCTAAAGCTTAGCACAAGAAAATAAATAACTAGAACTGGGCATGTTGGCTCATGCCTGTAATCCCAGCAGTTTGGGAGACCAAAGTGGAAAAAAGATTAAGTCCAGGGGTTTGAGACCAGCCTTGGCGAGGTGGTAAGACCCCACAGGGCAACACTGCAAAACCCCATCTGTACCAAAATAAAAATAAATATAAATATAAGCCAGGTATGATGGTGTGTGCCTGTAGTCCCAGCTACTTGCAAGGCTGAGGTGAGAGGATTGCTTGAGCCCAGGAGTTCAAAGCTGCAGAGAGGTATGATCACGCTACTCCACTCCAGCCTGGATAACAGAGCAAGACCATATCTCAATCGAAAGAAAAAAGAAAGAGGAAAGAAGAGAGAAGAAAGAAAGAGAGAAAGAGAGGGAGAGAGAGAGAGAAAGGAAGGAAGGAAGGAAGGAAGGAAGGAAGGAAGGAAGGAAGGAAGGAAGAGAAAGGAAGGAAGGAAGGAAGGAAGGAAGGAAGGAAGGAGAGAGAGAGAAAGGGAAAGAAAGAAGACAGAAGAGAGAAAGAGAAAGAAAGAAGAAAGACAGAAGAGAAAGAAAAGGGAGGGAAAGGAAGGAAGGAAAGAAAGAAAGAAAGAAAAGAAAAGAAAAAAAGAGAAGGGAGGGAAAGGAAGGGAAGAAAGAAAGATGGGGGAAGGCAAGGAGGAAAAGTAAAGGAGGGAGAAAGAGAGGGAGGCAGAACAGAACTGAACAAAATTGAGACCCAAAAATCCACACAAGGAATCAACAAAACCAAAAGGTAGCTCTTTGACAGCATAAACAAGATTGATATACTGCTAGCTAGATTAACAAAGATAAAGAGAAGATCCAAATAAACACAAGAACAAAAGACAAAGGTGACATAACAACTGATCCCACAGAAATACATAAGATCCTCAGAGACTATTATTAACACCTCTATGTATACAAAGTAGAAAATCCGGAGGAAATGGAAAAATTCCTGGAAACACACAATCTCCCAAGATTGGATAGGGAGAAAATTAAAACCCTGAACAAAACAATATTGAGTTCCATAACTGAATCAGTCATAAAAAAGTCTATGAACCAAAAAAAGCCCCAGACCAAATGGATTCTGAGTTGAATTCTACTAGACTTACAAAGAAGAGTTGATACCAATTCTATTAGAAAAAGTCAAGGAGGAGAGACTCCTCCCTATCTCATTCTACAAAGCCAGCATCACCCTGATACTAAAATCTGGCAAAGGCACACACAAAAACAAAACTACAAGCCAATACCCCTGATGAGCAGAGACACAATAATCCTCAATAAAATACTAGCAAACTGAATCTAATAGCATGTCAAAAAGTTAATTTACCACAATCAAGTAGACTTTATTACTGGCATGCAAGTTTGGTTCAACATACACAAGTCAATGAATGTAATTTACTACATAAACAGATTTAAAAACAAAACCATATGATCATCTCAATAGATGCAGGAAAGTCTTTTGGTAAAATTCAACATCCTTTCATGATAAAAAACATCAACAAACAAGGCATAGAAGGAACATACCTCAAAATAATAAGAGCCGTCTATGACAAACCAAAAGCAAGTATCATACTGAGCAGCCAAAAGCTGGAAGCATTCCCCTTGAGAATAAGGATGTCCACTCTCACCACTCCTCTTCGACATAGTACTGGAGGTCCTAGCCAGAGCAACCAAGAGAAGGAAATAAAAGGCATCCAAATAGGAAAAGAAGCCAAACTATCTCTCTTCAGTAACAATATAATTCTACACCTAGAAAACCCTAAAGACTTTACCAAAAGCCTCTTAGAACTGATTCACTAAACTTCACTAAAGTTTCAGAATACAAAATAAAGGTACAAAAATCAGTAGTATTTCTATGTATCAATAATGTTCAAGCTGAGAGCCTAATAAAAAATGCAATCCCATTTACAATAGTCAAAGAAACCCTAAAAAACCTAGGAATACAACTAACCAAAGAGATGAAAGATCTCTACAAGGCAAAGTACAAAACGCTGCTGAAAGAAATCATAGATGACACAAACAAATAGAAAAACATTGCATAGCCAGGCGCGGTGGCTCACGCCTGTAATCCCAGCACTTTGGGAGGCTGAGGTGGGAGGATAACGAGGTCAGGAGATCGAGACCATCCTGGTTAACACGGTGAAACCCCGTCACTACTAAAAATACAAAAAAAAAAAAAAAAAAGACTAGCTGGGCGTGGTGGTGGGAGCCTGTGGTCCCAGCTGCTTGGGAGGCTAAGGCAGGAGAATGGTGTGAACGCGGGAGGTGGAGGTTGCAGTGAGCCAGGATCGCATCACTGCACTCCAGCCTGGGTGACAGAGCGATACTCCGTCTCAAAAAAAAAAAAAAAAAAAAAGAAAAACATTGCTGCTCATGAATTGGAAGAATCAGTATTATTAAAATGACCATACTGCTCAAAGCAATCTACAGATTCAGTGCTATTCCTCTCAAACCACCATGTCATCTTTCACAGAATTAGACCAAAACTATTCTAAAATTTATATGGAACCAAAAAATAGCCCAAATAGCCAAGGGAATCCTAAGCAAAAAGAACAAAGCCAGAGGCATCACATTATCCAACTTAAAACTGTACTATAAGCCTACAGTAACCAAAACAGCATGATACCGGTACAAAAACAGACATTTAGACCAATGGAACAGAAGAGAGAACTCTGAAATAAAGCCACAAACCTATAGCCATCTGATCTTCAACAAGGTTAACAAAAATGAGCAATGGGGAAAGACTCTATGCAATAAATGGTGCTGGGATAGCTGGCCTGCCATGTGCAGAAGAATGAAACTGGACCCCTACCTTTCACCACATACAAAGATTAACTGAAGATTGATTAAAGATTAAAATGTAAGACCTCAAACTATAAGAATTCTAGAAGAAAACCTAGGAAACACTATTCTGGACATTGGCCTTTGGAAAGAATTTATGACTAAATCCTCCAAAGCAATTGCAACAACAACAACAACAAATTGACAAGTGAGACCTAATCAAACTAAAGAGCTTCTCTGCACAGCAAAAGAAACTGTCAACACAGTAAACAGACAACCTACAGAATGGGAGAAAATATTCGCAAACTATGCATCCAAACAAAGGTCTAATCTAATATAGAGGAACTATAAGGAACTTAAACCATTGAACAAGCAAAAAACAACCTCATTAAAAAAGACATGAACAGACACTTCTCCAAAGAAGATATACCAGAGGCCAAGAAATATATGAAAAAATGGTTCACATCACTAATCATGAGAGAAACTCAAAATCAAAACCACGATGAGTTACCATCTCATACCTGTGAGATGCTATTAGTAAAAAGTTATTAATAAAAGTAAAATGCTATTAGTAAAAAACTATTAATAAAAGTAAAAATATCAAATGTCATCAAGATTGCAGAAAAAAGGGAATGCTTATACAGTGTTGGTGGGAATGTAAATTAGTTCGGCCCCTGTTTGGAGATTTCTCGAAGTACTAAAGACAGAACTATCACATGACCCAGCAATCCTATTACTAGGTATATATCCAAGAGAAAATAAATTGTTCTGCCAAAAAGATACATGCACATGTATGTTCATCACAGTACTATTCACAATAGCAAAGACATGGAATGAACCTAGGTGCCCAGCAATGGTGTATTGAATAAAGAAAATGTGGTACATATACATCATCATAGAATACTATGCAGCCATAAAAAGAATTAAATCATATCCTTTGTAGCAACATGGATGCAGCTGGAGGTCATTACCCTAAGCAAATTTACTCAGGAACTGAAAACTAAAAGCCACATGTTCTCACTTATAAGTGAGAGCTAAACATTGAGTAATCATGGACATAATGATGGCAACGATAGACACTGGGGACTATTAGAGTGGGGAGGAAGGGAGAGGGACAAGGGTTGATAAACTAACTATTGCATACTATGCTCAGCACCTGGGTGACAGGATCAATCAAACCCCAAACTTCAGCATCAGTCAATATTTCCAGGTACGAAACCTACACATGTACCCCCTGAATCTAAAATAAAAGTCAAAATTATAAAAATAAAAGAAAAAAAGAAGTATTATCCCCTCCACTTTGGTCCCCAGAGCCCTCTGAGAATAAGAAAACTGGCTTCTTTGCGGAGGAATGGCATGGTTCCTCAGTTCCTTCCCATTTTGGTAGTTAATTGTGACTACCCACTACTATAAAGGATTTTGGGAGGCTGCCACCTTATGTAGATGGGGTCTGACTGGCTGGCCCAGGACTCATGTTCACAAGTAGACTGAGCAGTGCTTGTGCTCTGTGATCATTCTGGCCAGCAACCTCCATGGCCCCATGTCTGTGTCACTTGCCCATGGTCCTTCCATCCAAATGGCCAAACCCACCTGATGTTGACATGATATAGAGTTTGCAAAGTATTTCTCATAATATTTTGTTTGCACCCCAACCTTGTAAGGCATTATTAATTATTCCATTTACAGCTGGAAAAAATGAATAATCTTTGAAATCTGACATTGAAGAAACCCTACAAATTAGCCCAACTCAATCCCTTATTTTCTCAGATGATGACATTGAGACCCTGAAAAGTTAAGCGGCTTGTTCAAAATCACAGTGACACTAATGACAACAAGGGTGTCTTGATCAGATATGGTACTAAGCACTCAGAAAACGTCATCTCATTTTGTTCTCACAACAATCTTACAAAGTAGGACGTGTTGAAAACAAGATGAGGAAACTGAGAGGGCTGAGTCAAGGCCAGGTTTTCTGATGCAAGTTCAGTGCAGCTTCACTCCTCACAGCAACACCAGGGTGGCCCCTCTCCACTACTGATGTCAGGGCCATCAGAGGGGAGGACATGGCTGTCAGCTGGGAAGAGTGAAATGGGTAAGGACTGTGTCATGGCTGAAAGAGATCGTGGCAAGGGCACAGGCAGCAGGAAAGCTGGTGAGTCACTAGAAAGTTTGGCTAAGGATGAGACTGAGGTCAGTATCAACAAAACAGCCAAAACGATCACAGCAGCAGCATCTCTCTGACCACCCAGATTACTTTTAGCAGCAGCACAGTATGAGCAAGGCTGAGCTCCAGGGAGAGCCAGGGAACAAGCCAGAAATTTTTATCAGGATTTGTTTTTCACACGAACTTCTCAGACTCTAAATCCAGTCCTGTAAACTGGTGAAGCAAAAGTCCGAGAGAAAATTTGCTGATTATATGAATTTTCGCCAGCAGTAAATCAGTGGTTCTCGGCTGAGATAACTGTGCCCCCAGGGGACATTTAACAATGTCTAGAGACAATTTTGGTTGGAGGGTTGGGAGAGTGCTACTGGTAAATAATGGAGAAAGGTCATGCTAAATATCCTTCAATGCATGGGACAGCCCCTTTCAACAAAGAACTATCCAACCCAAAATGTGCATAGTGTGGAGGCTGAGAAACTGGTGTAAATGAAGCTGAGCTGCATATAAACACGACTTTAGTTGCACAACAAACACCCCAGCTTTCAGAGAAATAGTCAACTAGGTCAAAGGGCACTGGAGTGGGGATTGCAAGGCCTGATTTCTAGTTCTAACTTGATGACCAATTTGGAACTTTGGGTGTCCTTTTCTTCCTAGAACTAGAGCTGCCGTGTGATGGGGCCAGAGCCCCATGGGGTTGGCTAGTGGCATATAGGAAATAACAGGGCTACTCTACCCTTGCAAAACATTCTTATGTTATGATTAATCCAAGCATCTCAGTGTTGATGGACCAGCTTTGTTTTAGTAGGGCCTCAGCCCTTTTTCCTCCAATTAAAAAGGTAATCCATATCATTATAAAAACTTAAGAAAATACAGAATAACACAAACAGAAGAAAAAGAGTATCTTATAATCCCATCTCTTAGAAAGGAGTTTTATTCTGAGGGTCTCCAGATACTGACCTTCATTTTCACTATTTTGAAGAGGAAGGGAGAAGAGAGAGTCACCATCTTCCTCCTTTTGTTGTTGTTGTTACTGTTTTCGTTTTCACTTCTTTATACTACAAGGGAGCTTTACCAATTAGGTAAAAGTGGAATTCAAAGAGTTTTAACTGTAGCTGCTTGCGTTTCCACGAATGTTTTAACTTTTTAAAAAAGTTAAAGTTGTCGATTATGGTAAAATACAAATAACATAAAACTTACCACCTTAACCATTTTTTACTGTACAGTTCAGTAGTCTTATGAGTCAATCTCCAGAACCTTTTCTTTTTTTTTTTTTTTGAGATGGAGTCTTGCTCTGTAGCCCAGGCTGGAGTGCAGTGGTGCAATCTCAGCTCACTGCAAGCTCCGCCTCCTGGGTTCACACCATTCTCCTGCCTCAGCCTCCCAAGTAGCTGGGACTACAGGCACCCACCACCACGTCTGGCTAATTTTTTGTATTTTTAGTAGAGACTGGGTTTCACCATGTTAGCCAGGATGGTCTCGATCTCCTGACCTCGTGATCCACCTGCCTCAGCCTCCCAAAGTGCTGGGATTACAGGCGTGAGCCACCGCACCCGGCCGCCAGAATGTTTTCATCTTCCAAAACGAATACTCCAAACTCATTAAACAATAACTCCTCAATTTCCTCATCCTCCAGCCCCTGGCAGCCACCATTCTGCTTCCTGTTTTATGAACTTGACTACTCCAGATTCCTCATATAAGTGAAATTATACAGCATTTGTCTTTTTGTGACTATTTCCCTCAGCATAATGTCTTCAAGGTTGATCCATGTTGTGGCACATGTCTGAATTTGCTTGCTTTTTAACGCTGAACAGTATTCCATTGTGTACCCCATTTTGTTGATCCATTTATCTGTTGATAGGCATGTAGGTTGCTTCCTCCTTTGGCTATTAGGAATAATGCTGCTGTAAACATGGGTATATGAATTTCCCTTAGAAACCCTGTGTTGTGTCTTAACTTCTTGAGTCCTCCTTGGTTTTGTTGTAAAAATGGGGAAAAAAGGAACACCTGCCTTGCAACCCCCCAGACAGAGTGCTGGATAAACAGTGAAGAGCCAACGTTTCCACAGGAGTGAGGATTAGATAGGGAGAGCTGGTTCACATTGAAAATGCTGCATGGGACTAATGAGATGTAGGGGGTCAGAGAAGGACTGAGGCCTGCAGCTGCTCTTCCATGAGTACCCATCCTCATTCACCCATCGAGTCCCGTGACATGGCCCTCCCAACATTGTGGCTTTCCTTCTTGTCTGTGGTTTGGTTGTCTGGATTCTCTGTAAAACTCTTCTTCCCTTCCACTGCCTGAAAAATGCCTATCACATTTCAAGATCTCCTTGAGTGAGTGTCCTGTCTGTAGAGCACCTATATAAAAACTCAGGCATATTTTGTTTCACACTGTGTAAAGTAAAGCAATTCCTACCTGAGTAACATAAAATCAGATTATCTTGGTGTTTAATAATTCCTCTACTGTAAGTGACGAAGCTTTGGGAAACAATTCTTTCAGAATGATAGAACTATAAACTTTTCCTTCGGGAGGCAAAGTCCCATCCTGATGGGCCCAAAGAGACATATCTTCCTTTAAGTCGCCCTATATTCTTGCAAAACTCAATTTGCTCTTAGAAAACAAGGGGATGGCGGAGCAAGATGGCCGAATAGGAACAGCTCCAGTCTCCAACTCCCAGCCAGCCACAAGCAGGAGAAGACGATGAGTTTCTGCGTTTTCAACTGAGACTCCACCTCTGGGGACAGGGCACAGCTACACAACAACAACAACAACTTAACAACAAAGCAGCGAAGAAACTCACCGCGGGGCGCCAAAGCGACTCTGTCGCGAGCCAGCTTTGAAGAGGCAGTGGATCTCCCAGCGAGGCTGAGATCACGAGGCAGGACGGGCTGCCTGCTCAGTGGGTCCCTGACCCCTGAGTAGCCTAACTTCAGGAACATCCCCACTAGGGGCGATCCTGACACCCACACCTCTGGGGTGGAGTATACCCCCTGGAGGAAGCTTCCAAAGCAAGAATCAGACAGGTACACTCGCTGGGCTGCAGAAGTATTCTATCTTCTGCAGCCTCTGCTGCTGCTGTGATACAGGCAAACAGGGTGCAAAAGAGTGGACCTCAAGCAATCTCAACAGACCTACAGCTGAGGGGTCCTGACTGTTAGAGGAAGCACTATCAAACAGGAAGGACACCTACACCAAACATAGGCACATCACCATGTCCAAAGACCAGAGGCAGATAAAACCACAAAGATGGGGAAAAGCAGGGTGAAAAGCTGGAAATTCAAAATAAGAGCACATCTCCCGGCAAAGGGGCGCTGGCTCATGCCAGCAGCAGGATCAAAGCTGAATGAGGAAATGACTTTGGCAGGAGATGAGAGAAGAAGGCTTCAGTCCATCAAATTTCTTAGAGCTAAAAGTGCGTACCCAGCACAAAGAAACTAAAATCTTGAAAAAAAGTGGAAGAATTGGCCAATGAACTAATTAATGCAGAGGAAAGGTCATAAGCGAAATGAAAGAGATGAAAACCATGACCACGAGAAATGCGTGACAAATGCACAATCTTCAGTAACCCGACTTCGATGGCTGGAAGAGAAATTATCAGCGTTGAGGATCAAATATAGAATGAAATGAGCGAGAAGAGAAACCAAAGAAAAAGAAGAAAAAGAAATAGAACAAAGCCTGCAAGAGTATGGGATTATGTAAAAGACCAAATCGTCGATTAGGGTGCCTGAAAGTGAGGGGAAAATGGAACCAGAAGTTGGAAAACACTCTTCAGGATATCATCAGGAGAACTTCCACAACTAGTAGGGCAGGCCAACATTCAAATCAGGAAATACAGAGGAAGCATACAAAGATACTCCTCGAGGAAAGAGCAACTCCAAGACACATAATTGCCAGATTCACCCAAGAAGTTGAAATGGGGAAAAATCTTAAAGGGCAGCCAGAGAAAGGTCGGTTACCCACAAGAAAGGGAAGCCCATCAGACTCCTGAAAAGCAGATCTCAAGGCAGAAGCTCTCCCAAGCCAGCAGAAGAGAGTGGGGGCCAATATTCAACATTCTTAAAGAAATTTTAAGCCAAATTTCATATCAATAAAACTAAGTTTCATAAGTGAAGGAGAAATAAAATCCTTTACAGATAAGCAAATGCTTAGAGATTTTTGTCATACTAAGGCCTGCCTTACAAGAGACCCTGAAGGAGCCTCAACATGGAGAAAGGAACAACCGGTACCAGCCATATAAAAACATGCCAAAATGTAAGAGACCATCGAGGCTAGGAAGAAACTGCATCAACTAATGAGCAAAATAACCAGTTTAATATCCTTAATGGCAGGATCAAGTTCACACACTAACAATCATAACCTTAAATGTAAATGGACTGAAATGCTCCAATTAAAAGACACAGACTGGCAAAACTGGATAAAGAGTCAAGACCCATCAGTCTGCTGTATTCAGGGAGACCCATCTCACACGCAGAGAGACATACATAGGCTCAAAATAAAGGGATGGAGGAAGGTTACCAAACAAATGGAGAACAAAAAAAGCAGGGGTTGCAATCTGGTCTCCTGATAGAGCAGACTTTAAAACCATCAAGAGATCAAAAGAGACAAAGGCCATTACATAATGGTCAAGGGATCATTCAACAGGAAGAGCTAACTGTCCTAAATATATATATGCACTTAATGGGAGCACCCAGATTCATAAAGAAAGCAAGTCCTTAGAGACTTACAAAGAGACTTAGACTCCCATACACAATAATAATGGAGACTTCAACACTCCACTGTCAACATTAGACAGATCAACGAGAGACAGAAGGGGTGCTCAGGATGTCCAGAGTGAGACTCATCTCTGCAGCAAAGTGACCCTAATGAACATCTATAGAACTCTCCACCCCAAATCAACAGAATATACATTTAGCTCAGCACCACATCATTGCCCACTTCCAAAATTGACCATATGGTGGAGTAAAAGCACTCCTCAGCAAATGTACAAGAACAGGGGAATTATAACAAACTGTCTCTCAGACCACAGTGCAATCAAACTAGAACTCAGGACTAGAAACTCAATCAAAACGCTCAACTACATGGAGACTGAACAACCTGCTCCTGAATATTTCTGGGTACATAGCGTGAAGGCAGAAATAAAGAGCGTTCTTTGAAACCAATGAGAACAAAGATACAACATACCAGAATCTCTGGGACACATTTTAAAGCAGTGTGCAGAGGGAAATTTATAGCACTAAATGCCCACAAGAGAAAGCAGGAAGAGTCAAAAAAATTGACACTCTAACATACATGATTAAAAAGAACTAGAAGCAAGAGCAAAACATTCGAGAAAGCTAACCCAGAGAGGCAAAGAAATAACTAAGATCAGGAGAGCAGAACTGGAAAGAGGGAGATAGAGACCCCACAAAACCCTCCAAAAATCAATGAATCCAGGGAGTTGGTTTTTGAAAGGTCTTTCTAAAATTGACAGGCCACTACTTAGAGACTAATAAAGAAAGAAAAGAGAATCAAATAGGCATAATTAAAAATGATAAGGGGGATATCACCTGACCCCACAGAAATACAAACTACCATCAGAGAATACTATAAACACCTCATAAAATAAACTGGAAAACCTAGAAAATGGATAATTTTCCTGGACACTTACACTCTTCAAGACTAAACCAGGAAGAAGTTGAATCCCTGAATAGACTAGCCGTAGGCTCTGAAGTGAGGCAATAATTAATAGCCTACCAACCAAAAAAAAAGTCAGGACCAGATGGATTCACGGCTGAATTCCTACCAAGGGTATAAGGAGGAGTTGGTACCATTCCTTCTGAAACTATTCCAATCAATGAAAAGAGGTAATCCTCCTAACTCATTTTATGAATGACATCATCCTGATACCAAAGCCTGGCAGAACACAATAAAAGAAATTTACCTAGACCAATATCCCTGATGAACATCGATACAAAAATCCCTCAATAAAATACTTGTAAAACCCAGTTCAGCAACACATCAAAAAGCATCACCACCATGATCAAGTGGAGGCTTCATCCCTGGGATGCAAAAGGCTGGTTCGCATTCACGGAAATCAATGAAACATAATCAGCATATAAGCAGAGACCAAGACAAAAGAACCACATGATTATCTCAATAGATGCAGAAAAGGAAACTTGACAAAATTCAACAGCCCTTCATGCTAAAAGCATCAGCCAAATTAGGTATTGATGGAACGTACCTCAAAATAATAAAATTATTTACCCAATAAACCCAGCCAATATCATACTGAATGGGCAAAAACTGGAAAAATTCCCTTTGAAAACTGGCACAAGACAGGGATGCCCTCTCTCACCACTCCTATTCCAACATAGTGTTGGAAGTTCTAGCTAGGGCAATTAGGCGAGAAAATCAAGGGTGTTCAGTTTAGAAAGAAGAAGTCAAATTGTCCCTGTTTGCAGATGACATGATTGTATATTTTAAAACATTGTCTCCAGCCCAAAATCTCCTTGGCTGATAAGCAACTTCAGCAAAGAATCTCAGGATACAAAATTAATGTGCAAAAATCACAAGCATTCTTATACACCAATAACAGACAAACACAGAGCCAAATCATGAATGAACTTCATTCACAATTGCTTCAAGAAAGATGAAATACCTAGGAACCCAACTGACAGGGATGTAAAGGACCTCTTCAAGGAGAACTACAAACCACTGCTCAGTGAAATAAAGAAGGACACAAACAAATGGAAGAACATACCATGCTCATGGATAGGAAAAGAATCAAATATCATTGAAAATGACACCACTTCGTAATTTATAGATTCAATGCCATCCCCATCAAGCTACCAATGAGTTTCTTCACAGACTTGGAAAAAAACTGCTAAAGTTCATATGGAACCAAAAAGAGCCCACATCTCCAAGACAATCCTAAGTCAAAAGAACAAAGCTGGAGGCATCCATTACCTGACTTCAAACTATACTACAGAACACACAGTAGCCAAACAGCATGGTACTGGTACCAAAACAGAGATATAGAGCCAATGGAACTAGAACAGAGAGTCTCAGAAATAATACCACACATCTACATACATCTGATCTTTGACAAAACCTAGAAAACGAAAGAAATGGAAAGGATTCCCTATTTAATAAATGGTGCTTCGGAAAATTTGAAAGCATGCAGAGTGAAAGCTGAAACTGGATCCTTTCCTTATATATCACGAAATTAATTCAAGATGGATTAGAGACTTAAAATGTTAGACCCTAATACCATAAAAATCCTAGAGGGGAAAACCTAGGTAGCAGTACCATTCAGGACAGGCATGGGCAAAGAGACTTCATGTACAAAACACCAAAAGCAACGGCAGCAAAAAGCACAAAATTGACAAATGGGATCCTAATTAAACTAAAGAGCTTCTGCACAGCAAAGAAACCATCAGAGTGAACAGGCAACCTACAGAGAATGGGAGAAAATTTTTGCAATCTACTCATCTGACAAAGGGCTAATATCCAAGAACTACAAAGAACTCCAACAAATTTACAAGAAAAACAAACAACCCCATCAAAAAGTAGATAAAAGGATATGAACAGACATTTCTCAAAAGGGACATTCACTTTTAACTTCAACAGACATATGAAAAATTGCTCATCATCACTGGCCATCAGGAAATGCAAATCAAAACCACAATGAGATGATACCATCTCACACCAGTTAGAATGGCTATCATTAAAAAGTCAGGAAACAACAGGTGCTGGAGAGTTGTGGGAGAAATAGGAACACTTTTACACTGTTGGTGGGATTGTAAACTAGCAGTTCAACCATTATGGAAAACAGTATAGCGATTCCTCAAGGATCTAGAACTAGATGTACCATATGACCCAGCAGCCCATTTTTTTAGGGATATACCCAGAAGGATATAAATTATGCTGCTATAAAGACACATGCACATTATGTTTTATTGCAGCACTATTTCAATATAGGAGCTTGGAATCAACCCAAATGTCCATCCAGTGACAGATTGGATTAAGAAAATGGCACATACACCATGCACAGGAATACCTATGCAGCCATAAAAAGGATGAGTTTAGGTCCTTTGTGTAGGGACATGGATACAGCTGGAAACCGCTCATTCTTAGCAAACTATCACAGAACAGAAAACCAAACACATGTTCTCACTCATAGGTGGGGAACTGAACCTTGAATCACTTGGACCAGGAAGGGAACATCACACACGGGGGCCTATCATGGGGGAGGGAGGGAGTTGCATTAGGAGTTATACAGTGTAAATAGCGGATTGATGGGTGCAACAGACAACTGCCTAAGAAATATACATATGTAACAAACCTGCATGTATGCACATGTACCCTACAACTTAAAAGTATAATAATAATAAATAAATTTAAAAAAAAAAAAAAAAAAAAAGAAAACAAGGGGATGGTCATTTGGAAGACACAAAGGCCACGCCCAGGAGATGCCAACTCAAACAGTTGGAGGGGATTAGAAGGCTCCATGTTTTCAGTTACTTTCAGTTCTAACTCATGACAAAGCAAAAACACTGAGACCGAAGAGGCCGACAAATCCAGTTCTCAGAAAAACATTCAATAGGGATTACAGAAGTGATGCCTTGGGCAGTCATGAAATGGTGGATCCCTGCACCCACCCTCCAGAAAGTATTCTTTACATAGCAAGCTTTTAGGGTACAGCATGTGCTGCTGCTTGTCACGCCTTCAGATTTTCTTGCCAAGACTTGTGACCACTTCTTTGTGAAGGGTAATCTATACTACAGGCATTGTTTAAAGACCTTGCTGCAGAACACCGTGGCCTATGGGGGTCAAACATCAGTTATCATGGTTCTTTTGCTTCAAGACGGCCTCACTCTTACCATGCAACAGCTGTTTTCCTACATATACAAATGTGTACATGAAGACAGGAGGAAGAAAAGCACTTAAAATGTGAGAAAAATAACAACTAAAGTCTGATTGATTATGGGCTAGTACTGCCAGGTAAATCTTGGAGAGAATGGAATTATTAGATGGATCTATTAAAGGATTTCTTACATATTTATAATTATTTATAATATAGACTTTGTAAACATGCTGAAACTATTAGCAAAAAATAAAGAGTTTCCTGTTGTTTAAAATGATGCATTGACCTATTGGGAAAAATTCATCACCTGAGTGCGGCTTGCAGCATTGCCATTAGGAAGAGTTCATGCTATGAGAAAAATAAAATTATGGAAGCTCTGAAAATGTGACCTTTTAGAATCCCTCTGGAATTAAAGGATGTGGAAAGGATTTAGCTATATCACTAATATGGCTGTGGTTGTTTGTTTCCACTCACTACAACTACCTATCTGCATGGTAACATAATCAAGTATTTGTGATAGTTTATTAAAATATTGCCTCTCAACTGAATATGTCCTTAGATCCTTCTTCTACAGCTTTTACATGGAAGCAGTGAACTGCTTGTGTTTTCATATAGCACAGAAACATTATTTCCCTTCTGTAATTGCTCCTGTAGAAGGGTAAGACTAGCACTTTTGCAAAAGGGTGACATTTGCAAATTGTTTTTGTCTTCAGAGTAAGCCACTGTTTAGATTTAAGAAAAATAAAGTCCCACTAGGGTATGACTGAGGGATTTCCCATCATAGGAGATGAAAAAATTTTTTGTCTCTAGCCTCTTAATTTCATTGCCTGGGGCCCTGCAAATTAGACTGACAAAAGACAAATTAACAGGAGAAAGGCATATAATCTTTATTTTATGTTAATTTTTTTCTTTTTCTTTTTCTTTTTTTTTTTTTTTTTTTTTTTTTGAGCTGGAGCCTCACTCTGTCCCCCAGGCTGGAGTGCAGTGGCATGATCTCAGCTCACTGCAAGCTCCGTCTCCCAGGTTCACACCATTCTCCTACCTCAGCCTCCCGAGTAACTGGGACTATAGGAGCCCCCCAACATGCCTGGCTAATTTTTTTGTATTTTTAGTAGAGACGACTTTTTACTGTCTTAGCCAGGATGGTCTCAATCTCCCGACCACCTGCCTCAGCCTCCCAAAGTACTGGGATTACAGGCGTGAGCCACCATGCTCAGCCTATTTAATGTTAATTTTTATGTGATATCTTCCCAGAAAAGAAGCGAAGACCCAAAGAAGCAGATAGCCTGAAAGCTTATATACCATTTTTAACAAAGAATGATAAATTGTGGCAATGTCACAAGACAAGGAAAAGGGTTTTGGGCTTCCACGGTGGTAAACTGTGGGAAGGTAAATAGATGGGGGACACTAGTGGGAGAAAAAGGCTATCTTAATAAGTTTGTTTGTGCAGGTTCATCGCAGTGCCAACTTTTTTTCTCCTTCATGGCTATAAAATTTCCCTGGGAAAGGGCATTTATTGCAGCCCTTATTTCTCAGGAGTTTCTGCTTGCAGTTAGATAAAGGAAGCTCCAAAAAACTATCTTTCTACATTTGTTGACTCTCAGATGTCTTCAGCTCAAGATAATTCTTAAGCCAAAGTAGTATATTTTTGGGTGGCATATTATGATCCTCTTCACTATCTTATGTAGATCTTCAGTTGATTAGAATTTGTTTCCATTATATCCATGATGTGTAGGAGGTCCCTGTTCAGATGGAGTAAAATGTTTCAATTATATATATTGCTCTGCTTGAGACATCAGGCCCTGGAGAGTGCTGTAAAATTGGCAATGGATCTAATGGCTGAGATTAACAGCTGTGTCCAGGCCAGACAGTCTAGTCTGGTTGTCCCAGAGGGACATTTGCAGATGTGTGGAGATATTTTGAGTTGTCAAAACTGGGCACAGGAGGATGCTGCCACATCTAGTGGGCAGGGGCCAGGGGTATTGCTATCTGACAGTGCACAGGACAGCCTCCACCACAAATAGTTAACCAGACTATAATAGTTTGTTAAGGCTGCCATAACAAAGCACCACAGAGTGGGTGGTTTAAGTAACACAAATTTATTGTCTCAGAGTTCTGAAGGCTAGTAGTCCAAAAACAAGATTCCTTCTGCAGGCTCTGTTCTAGGGAAGGCTTTGCTCTAGACCTTTCTTCTTGGCTTGTAGGTGGCTGTTTTCTCGCTGTGTCTCTTCACATCATCTTCCCTCTATGTGTATTTCTCTGTCCAAATTTCCCCTTTTTATGAGGACACCAGTCATATTTGAGTAGAGTCCACCCTGGTGATCTCATTTTAACCCAATTACCTCTATAAAGACCTTATCTCCAAATCAGGTCACATGCTGAGGTTCTGAGATTTAGGACTTCAACATATGAATTTTGGAGGAGCACAATTCAAACCATAACAAAACCTACAATGTCAATAGTGCTACGGTGGAGATGCTCTGGTTTAAATGGCTGCTTGGCTTCTATGCCTTCTTGCCTTCTTTCTGTCTTTAATTTACTTTACTCTTTGGACAGTATTTGCCTAGAAAAATGATGGGAGCTTTTATTTGTCTTCAGGACTTAATCACTAGGGCTGGCATTTAGGGGTGGATACCTAGAAACATTACAAAGATAAGGTAAAAATTTCACTTTCATTCCCTATCCAGCACCAAATAGATCATCCCTTTATTTTCCTGTCTATTTTCCTTTGTTTCTGGTTTCCTATACATGCTCCCCTACTTAGACTGGCTTTGTTTTGAACTCGCTTGTGAAATATTATGCTCATGGGATGTAGCCATCATATCCTATATAAAAAGAATACTGGTAGAGGAAGTCTTTTTTTTTTTTTTTTTTGAGACAGAGTCTTGCTCTGTCGCCCAGGCTGGAGTGTAATGGCACGATCTGGGTGCACTGCAACTTCTGCCTCCCAGATTCAAGCGATTCTTGTGCCTCAGCCTCCGGAGTAGCAGGGATTACAGGTGCACGCCACCGCCCCTGTCTAATTTTTGTATTTTTAGTAGAGATGGGGTTTCGCCTTATTGGCCAGGCTGGTCTTGAACTCCCGACCTCAGGTGATCCACCTGCCTAAGCCTCCCAAAGTGCTGGGATTACAGGTGTGAGCCACTGCGCCCGGCCTGAGGAAGTCTTTTTAAACTGTTTTAAGTTATGGTGAACTGAAATGCCTTAACGATGTAGAGTAATGTCAAAATATGGACTCGCATGTTAGTCAGATGTGGGTTCCCATTCCACTCTGTCATGATTGCTTCTAACCTTGGGAAAGCTAACTTACCTCTCTCTAAATCTCCAATCATTTTCTTTTTGGTAAAAGGAAAGATAATAAAGTTATTTGCACTACAAACAGACATGAAGAGAGGATTATGAAATAGTGCATGTAGTGAGATTAGCTTAATGCCTGGTCCAAAGAACATAGACACTAAACATTAGCTGTTGGTATTATTACTAACAGAGAGATGAAAATGACCCCTTGTAATCATTCCTTGACCTCAGTGACATTGATGTTACATCTACAGTGCACTAAGCACTGAGAATGCAAATGTGGTAAGATCCTTGAAGTCTAGTGAAGAAGGAAAGCAAGGAGAGAGAAACAGCTGTGTGTGAAGTGCTGTAACAGAACTATGCACAATCCTGTACAGGAACGAACAGGAAGGAAGGATTTCTAGAAAAGGCCTTTGGGAAAATGTCCAGGAAATATTTATAGAAACCTGAAGTCATCACATTGATTTACCTAAATGTGACTCAGGTTGTACATCGGCAGCTTTTTCAGATTCTATTATGGCAAAATCATGCACCCTTCATCACTGCAAGAACCAATACAGGGTTTTCAAATATTAAATGAAAAATGCAAAAGGGAAGAGAGAGAACAGAATGTAAAATGTTAATACACAATTTGTTTCTGTGAAAATAGAAATGAGAAAAGAGGTGAAGCAATGATAAATGATGCCTAAATATTCACGGATAAGGTAAACTAACATTTTTTAAAATGTGTTTATTTTGGCAATGAAGGACAGTCAGGAAATCCCATTTATGTTACAAATACAGTAGGAGTGAAAAATATAGGAACAGTTATGGCCAATAATGTTACTTTTAGAAAGAAAATAGAAATGAAAGAAATTGCTGAAATATAATGCCCATGAATAGAGTTTGTCTGCTTTTTTGACAAAGTAGAGTTTGTCCTGTTGCTTAGGACAGTGACACCACGTAGGTTCCAAAGAAGTACAGTGGCTGCCCATCAGCCAAAAGATAATAAATAATAAGCTAAGATGAATAGAAATAAGTCACCTTTGAAGATCTTTACATAAAAAAGGAGTTTGAAATGTCGCATTAGAAAGACCAGGTATCAGAATTGAGTCTGATCTTCAGGGGCTCATTTGAGATACTAAACAATACTAAACCACCAAGTGTTGAGGCCCTGCTATGGCTGCGGCTGGTCTGGGGCCATAAAGCAGCGCTGCCCTGCTTGAGTGAGGTGGAGGGGAACGAGGAAACAGGTATGATCTTTGTCATTGTGAAAGAAAAATAAAATCTCAGGACCCCAAACTCACTATGCGGAAAGGAAAAGTTAAGCTTGGAAACTGAATCACACACACACACACACACACACACACACACACACACACACACAGAACAGCCTTTCCTTTTGTTCCTAAACAGGTGTCTCCCAAGGTGGCCCCCAGCACCCTGTGAATGTGTATTAACAGCTTATCTTCTTGGGTACAGGACAAGAGAAGACTAGAAATCATCCCCCTGCCCACGCCTAGAGGAATGCATGTTTGACTTCTGCCTCTCCTTTACATTTATTTATCTTATGTAAAAGGCAGATTCACTGAGCACCAGATGAATACATCATTGACCGTTCTTCTGCCCTCTTCTTTTCATGTGCAAAAGAATGTATCACTTGTCTCATTTATCTACCTTCCCTTTTTTTCTTTCCTCCCTTCCCTCCTGCTCCTTTAAATATTGAAGCACTCAAAACTCACTTTGGAAAAAGTGCACAAGTTTTACTGTGGCTCGTGTCTCTATTTCCTGAGCATGTCCTCATCCTTGGCAAAATAAACCTCTAAATGGATTGAGACCTGTCTCACTCATCATAGAGGGAAACACAGAGGCACTGGACCCACAGGGAAGGGGTCAGAAAACGACTCCTGGAAAAATAACACAGTTTTTAAGAAGTCCTTCCCACATTCCTCCATTTATTAAACAGTCACCTTTTACTCACATATCATGTGTCAGGCACCAGGTCTGGAAAGAGAAAGATAAGGCATAGCTGCTGCCCAAGAACCTTAAGGTTTGGTTGACAGACACATAAATCACAAATGCACAGACTGTTAGAGATATGCTGAAAGGATGCCTAGGATGGGAGAGGACCCTGGAGTGAGAAGTTTCATTGTAGGAAAACACCAGATCCCCAGTGAGACAGTCTCCAGGCAACTTGAATTCACCAGCAACAGGGCCCAGGCAGTGCGAAGAGAGAAACAATTGGTTTTGCCTCCTGTTCCAGTGCCACTGGGTAGCCTGGCATCTTCACTATAAACCCCACTCACCAGGAAAAGCAGGGCAGCTTACCCAAGCACAAGCAACTGAAAGACCAGTTTACCAAAAAACAATTTGTCATCAATTCATCAAATTTAACGTGTTATTAAAAAAAATACTTTGCTTATCTTATTTATAAACGTATAGTGACTTGTCTCCAATGGAAGAGTTTTAGCAGTTTTGGAGAATTTCTACGGTTTTCATTGACAAGGTTTTATTTTGTCTTTGTAGCAACATTTAAAGAAGTCTTTAAGTGTTTTCAAAATGTATTCAAAATTCAAAAATCATCCCATTGTTGTAATCAAGCGAGTTACAGAGAAACGCCACACTTTGAAACTAACTCAGGAGTCCTTTATTAGCCGGTAACCGAGAGAATGGCTGGCGCTCAAAATTCTCTCAGCCCCAAGAAGGGGCTAGATTTTCTTTTTTACTTTGGTTTAGACAGGGGAGGGGGAGCCTAACTGTAAGCAATCTTACAGAAGTAAAACAGGCGAAAAAAGTTAAAAAGACAAATGGTTACAGGAAAGCAAACAGTTCCAGGTGCAGGGACTTTAAATTCATCACAAAGTGATAGGTGCGGGGGCTCTGGGTGCTATCTGACGGACACAAACGCGGGGGCTTTAGGGTACTATCACCAGGGCGAATTCCTGGGAACTGCGGACATAGCTTGCCACAGTACCTTATCAGTTAATTGCACTCTTTGATATCCTGGGAGTCAGCTTACACAAGTTAAGTCCTTGAGGAAGGGGGTGGGTAAGGAGCACTTGACGTCTTGCAAATGAAGGAGCCAAATGGAGTCTGTCTGGCTTTCTCAGCTAAGGGAGAGTCTATTCACATGAAAACAAAGTAACGTATTACACCATAACCAAAAAATCAGTGTTTGTTTCCCACAATAAATTTTCAGTTTATGCTGATTTTTTCCATCTCTTTCTCATTTTGCCAACATTTTAGCATATCTGTTATTATTCTGCCAGTTTCTCAAATTGGGGCATTATATTCTAGGAATTTCCTTTATCAACCTAACTTTTCTAACAATTTAATAATTCATATTTACTTGTGGTGTGGTTGATACTGTAGCTTCCAGTTTATCACTTTACCAGTCTTTTCAGTATTTTTAGGTTTTTTTAAGCCATTAAAACAAAACCCTTTTATGACAGTTTTGGATTTACACTTGGTGAATATCAAACTTGAGGCATTGGTCACGAAAATCATTATAATACAATCTTCTGGGCACCCTCACTTCCTTTTTTCTTCCTTGGCTTGTTTTATCCCAAATTTGTTCTTGTGAGGAATTTTAAATGTCCATAATTTCTTACAGAATAGTTTGGGAATGTAACTAATTTTTTCAGGTGCTTTTGAGTTCAAATTTTAAAACTCTAATTTAAAAACAATCTCATTTGCTGTTGCTTACTTGAAAATACCAGTTGAAATTTCATCCTTTTATCTTAAGCCTTTACTATTTTAATCCAATTTGACTTAATACAATTTAAAGTTTTAATTGCTAGAAGTTTAAAATTAAGGATGATAAACCATTTAAGAAATTTGCAAAATAATACTAAGGATTGAAAAATAGGAAAATGATATTTGAATTATTAAATGAAACAAGTTGTTGAATAAGATTTAGTAAAAATTTAAAGTTGGATAAATTGGTCATTAAGAAATTGAAATGCAGGCTGGGCACAGTGGCTTACACCTGTAATCCCAGCATTTTGGGAGGCTGAGGTGGGTGGATCACCTGAGGTCGAGAGTTGGAGACCAGCCTGACCAACATGGAGAAACCCTGTCACTATTAAAAATACAAAATTAGCCAGGCGTGGTGGTGCATGCCTGTAATCCTAGCTACTTGGGAGGCTGAAGCAGGAGAGTTGCTTGAACGTGGGGGCGGAGGTTGCGGTGAGCCGAGATTGTGCCATTGCACTGCAGCCTGGACAACAACAGTGAAACAAAAAAACAAAAAAAAAAAAAAGAAAAAGAAACTGAAACACAGTTAATTGATCTCAAATCATTCTGTGTGTTTTGAAGATGCCATTCTGTTCTGAATCTGTAGTCAGCTCTTTCTCTTGCTCTTCTGCTAGTGATTAAAGGGTATGTTGTTTTTATAAATATTTCTGTAAAATTCAATTAAATCCTTATATTCTACTAAAAAAAATCAGAGTGTGTTTTGTGGTAGGCTTCCCAAATACAAATATATCTAAGTCCTAATCCCTGGAACCTATGAATGTTGCCTTATATGGTAAATGGGTCTTTACATATGTGATTAAATTAAAGACCTCGAGATGGGGAGGTTATCTTGGATTATCCAGATGGACCCAATGTCATCATCAGATCCTTCTAAGAGGGACCCAGAAGGGTCAGAGTCAGAGAAGAAGATGTAATGACGGAAGCAGAGATTGAAGTGGTGATCGTTGAAGATGAAGAAGGAGACCACAAGTCAAGGAATACAGGCTGCCACTAGAAATTGGAAGAGTCAAAGTAATGGATTACGCCCTCAGGCCTCTAGAAGGAACCACCAGTCCTGGTGACTCCTTCACTTTAGCCCAATGAAGCAAACAAAGGACTTCTGACTTCTTGAACTGTAAGAGAATAAATTTGTGTGGTTTTAAGCCACTAAGTTTGTGGTAATTTGTTACAGCAGCAACAGAAAATGAATACAGGGTGTTATTGACACACCCTCTCATCTGGTTCTTCATCCTTTCCATGCACGGAGTTTTACAGCCAGGACTGTGGTCTACCGAGAATGTTGTTATTCTCAGAAAAGACTAGAAAAGTTCTGCCCAGACATCAGAGACCATTTCCATCAATCTCTTTCCTCGCTGCCATATGTCCACCTGAAACCAATGACAAAAACAACTGTACAGAGACTTTTTGTTTTCCATTTTAGTGTTGTTCTAAGAAGTTACTAAAATACATCATGAAATTATCTCAGTTAAGTTTACCCAAAAGCTACGATGTACACTATTTTCAGCCCATCTATTCCCATCTCCAGCCATGCCTGGCTACATTTTCCCATAAAGCTCATCAGCTAGAATGTGCATCAGATAATAGTGCTAAATGGTTCAAATAGAATATGGCCAGGGTTACAAAAAGCACCCAATTTGCCTGCATACACCCCTGCGAAATTCAGCTCCACAGATTTTTTTCCTCTTTTGTTACCACTCCAGCAATCCCATGAGACAGACAGAAGTTGTCTAGCCCCAAAGGACCCACGAGATTAAATGACATCCCCAAGATCTTAGCACGAGTAAAAGGTAAGTCCAGGACTCACATTCCTGACTAACTGAGGACCCAGCTTTGCACCTGTGGCTTGGAGCAGGCATGCACACACAGGTAGAATAGGTAATTTTAGCAGTGCTGCTACTAGAAGAAATTCAACACCCCCTGCTGGATCTAGCCTGAAGTGCCCTGGTTAGAACTTGATCCCCACAGCTAAGGCTTGAGTCCTTGTAATGCAAATACTCAGCATCCATGCTCCCTGCAATCCCAGCACCCACACCTTGCAGTCGGGAAGCTAGTTATTTCAGGACTCATGTGAATGCTGCACCTGATCCTCCCCAGGCTTCTGAGAAAGTCCACAGTTCACAGTAATGACTGCCATCCTCTCAGCCCGGCGACACCTGGCTCTCATCCAAGAATTGGCCACTGCACTGGAGATGAATTGTTTGGGGATGCCTTGAAGTTTGAGGATTGGGAGGAGACATTGTGTTTGAATCCTGCCTAAAAGGAACTTGCCAGAGATAAGATGCTGGAGAATCACAAGACCCAAGTCTCACTGACATTTCCAAGTGTCCCAGTGTGATTTCTAAATTTCGAGAACTCTGGGTCTTCCTTTCCTGAAGAGCTAGGAAGAGAGAGTTTCTGATACTGACCCACCCAAGCCATGATGTTAGTAGCATTTTCTATCCACTGTGTCAGACAGCTACACCAAGACCAGCAAGGAGTCATCCACTTCAGAATGTGAGCCTGTGTAGCAGCAGATGGGTGTAAGACCTTCAGAGTCCCTTGAGGTACTTGGAAAGACAGCAGAAGGGGAAGAGAAGGAAAAACCCCTTCCTTGGGCATTGATTCCACCTGAGTAGAGATCAGGCAAGGAAAGTCTTCACCAGAGGGAGAGTATATAAAACAAAAAGTTGGAGAAAAATCTCAGCATTCTTAAAGGAGCATTCTATAAGAATTTTAAATGTGGATCCTCAACTAAAACCATCAAACTTTGGAAAGGTGAAGAAATTGTACGTGTGTAATGAGTGTGGAAAGTCATTCCAGAAAAAAAAAAACCACCATAAAATGCATATGAAAATACATACCTACTTGAGTTGTGAGGGTGGGAAACCTTTTTTTGCGGGGGTGGCGAGGGGATGGAGTCTCATTCTGTTACCCAGTCTGGAGCACAGTGGCACCATCTCTGCTCACTGCAACCTCCACTTCCTGGGTTCAAACGATTCTCGTGCCTCAGCCTCCTCAAGCAACTAGGACTACAGGTGTGTGCCACCATGCCTGACTAATTTTTATATTTTTAGTAGTGATAGGGTTTTGCCACGTTGGCCAGGCTGGTCTCAAACTTTTGACCTCAAGTGATCCGCCCGCCTCAGCCTCTCAAAGTGCTGGGATTACACTGTGCCCGGCCAGGGTGGGAAAGCTTTTATAACAGCTCGGTTCTTACTCACCTTTAAAAAATATAAACTGGGGATGACCATTTAAATGTAATCACTATGGAAAACCCTTTGGGCAGAACCCTGACCTTATTGAACATCAGAGAATTCTTATCACAGAGAAACCACATAAGTATGTGAATGGGAAAAACAGTTAACTACATGTCATGCCTTATTTAACATGAGGAACTAGATGGTAGAGAGAGTTTATTCCGGTAAAGAGGGTGCAGTCCTACAAACCTTAGGTAGGACAGGCAAATCCACATGTGCTCTGGGACATAAAATTATGCACTAGTATATGTTGTAGCAGATACCACAAAATCAAACCTCTAGAAATACAGTCATTATGGGAAATCCTTTTTTTGGGAATACAAATTTTATTACATATCAGATTATATTAAGGTGACGGTCATTGTGAGAAAATCTTTCTTTTTAAGGATACTTGCATATGGCTTACACAGGAGATATATATATATATATAAATAATTTTTTTTTTTTTTTGAGACAAGGTCTGACTCTGTTACCCAGGCTGAAGTGCAGCGGTGTGATCTCGGCTCACTGCAGCCTCTGCCTCCTGGACTGAAGCAATCCTCCTGCCTCAGTCTCCCAAGTAGCTGGGACTACAGGCATGCGCCACCATGCCTGGCTAATTTTTTTTTTTTTTTTTTTTTGTAGAACAGGTTTTCACCATGTTGGCCAGGCTGGTCTCAAACTCCTGAGCTCAAGTGATCCTCCCACCTTGGTGTCCCAAAGTGCTGGGATTACAGGCGTGAGCCACCACACAGCCAGGAGATAGATTTCATAATAAAATATGCAGATGTTAAAAGACACACTTAGGCACAACAAAATTTTAATGAGTTTATTTGAGCATTCAGTGATTCGTAATTCAGTCAGCACCAGACAGGAAGCAGTTTGACATTCCACCTAGGGGGCGATGGGGAAACTTTTATGAGGTGTAGTGGAAAGTCCTAGTTAGAGATTAGTTGGTGGGTTTTCTGATTCATTAAGCTTAAGTTTCCTTTTAGTTTTACAAGTTTTACATTAAGTTTAGGCTACAGTTTTCTTACGTAAGAACCTAAGGTACTGAGGCTATCTCAGACTAATGGCTTCCCAGTTTATTTAACATAGGAACGAGAGAGCAAGAAGGAAAGAATAGGAAGGAAAGAAAGAAGGAAGGAAGGAACTGGGGAAGGAAAGAAAGAAGGAAGGGAGGGAGAGAAAACCTTTGGGTAAAATAAAGCTCAAAGGTTTTTTTAGTCTGAAGATCCCAAAAACAAATTCTGACAAGGAAAAGCATCAGAATTCACTGGCATGGGAGCGTTGCAGGAGGAAGAAGAATGAAGAGCAGAGATGCTGGGCCATCCACTCTCACGTTTAGGGGTCTCTGAAAGAGAGGCAACTGCAGACCAGGCCAGCACTGAGTCAATAACTGACTCTCTGCTGGGAGCCTTGCCGATGTGTTGCCCCTGTGGCCGCCACTCCCCACCCTCACATACCCACACACTGGCAGTGGGTGCTTCCAAGCAAAAGCACAGGAGGCCCAGAAGTCAGTCATGACAACATCGCCTTGCTAACTAGACTTGAGGGCTGAAGCCAGGGAGGTTCAATGGATGTGGGTTTCCTGAGGTTTGGCGAGGAACCCTGACAGTGTCTGTCTCTGTCACCATATTTGAAAGAAGGCTAATTGTTCATCCCAGGCCAGTGTCTAGCGAAGTTGTATCAGTTTCCTCTCCTTCCTCTCCCATCTACATGCTAGGAGGGGCTGGGTGCATTGTGACCAGCCAGGGCAAGGATTTGGCCCTCCCTGCAGAGCCTGCTTCTGTTCCTCCTCCCTCTCCATCTCCCAGAGTTCTCACCTACCTCCCACCCACCTCCTTGGAATCCGGTTCTCTAATAAAGCTAGTTGGATGAATAAGCCACGGCTCATGGAGGGCTATTTTGGCAAGCATACACCTATGCTTAGCAGGAGCCCCCAACAAATCACTAAAACAGTCAGACCTCAACTGGGCTAGAATGCCAGGAAGGTCCAATCAGAACTCCTAGCTTTGCTACGTGTAGACAAGTTTTCTCCAAGACTCAGATGCCTCATCTGTTAAATGGGCATAACAATGTCTCCCTCCCAGGGTTTTATGAGAACCAGGCAAGATAGTGTCATCGTGCTTTAGTTCAGTGTGCGGCACAAAAGAAGGGCACTTCAAAGCAGTAGTAGGGGCTGGGTGCAGTGGCTCAAGCCTCTAATCCCAGCACTTTGGGAGGAAGAGGTGATCAGATCACCTGAGGTCAGGTGTTCAAGACCAGCCTGGCCAATATGGCGAAACCCCATCTCTACTAAAAATACAAAAATTTATCAAGTGTGGTGGCACGCACCTGTAGTCCCAGTTACTCAAGAGGCTGAGACAGGAGAATTGTTTGAACCAGGAGGCGGATGTTGCAGTGAGCCAAGGTTGCACCATTGCATTCCAGCCTGGGCGACAGAGCAAGACTCCATTTCAAAAAAAAAAAGAGCAGTAGTGAGCCGAACAGAGATATACAAATGTGTAGTTTAAAACTATATTTATAATAATAGAATCAGCAGCACCAATAAAGTATACAGCATTACTAATATTGTCCTTAAGTGGAAATTTTAGTTACTGAGGTAGAGGAAGTAGAAAACTTATTTTAGAGCCTGTGGCACTTGGTCCCCAGCTGTGAGTAAAACCTATCCTATTTCGCACTATCGTATGTCTTTGGGTCTCTAAATAGTCCCCAAAGTGACTAAAATGCAGTGCGTGTTTCCTAAAAGAGTGGTACTACATTGTCCATATCGATTTTTTCAAAAATCAATTTGCCTAGATCCTCATTGACTTGTCAATTTGCTATTTTGCCAGTAGAATATATAATTTCTTTTTATAACTTGATCTTATTTTGCAGTACTGTCCTAAGGAAATGTGAAAATACTCATCGTACAAAAGAAAGAGAAATAGCCATTCAGGGCAAGATAAGAAAGAGCGGAGGGACTCAAGTCAGGGCAAAGCAACGAGATTGAAGGAGGAGGGAGGAGAGGGTAAGGAAATGAAAAAGCAAATACTCTGGAAGCCAGCCAAGTCCCAGATGTGAGCTCCTGGTAAGTCTGTCAATCCACAGATTGCGCCGTTTCATTTGCATTTCTATTTCTTCTTAAGGCAATGATGTATATTTCATTTCACCTTTTATTTTGCTTATGATTTAATTATGAGAAGATGAGGAATCTAGGCACGAAGGAAGTTATTCTTTCCCCCCAAGTGCTACATCTGTTAGAGGTTGGATATAAGTGAATTAATTGCCAAAAATATCTGAGGGGGAAGGCACATGTTTGTTCTTCAGTTTAGTTACCAGGGATTGCCAGGGCTTCGTTCCAACATCCTATCCTTGTTATTGAAGAACAAGTACTTACCAGTAACGGGTGCGAACACTTAAACAATGAAGATATGGTTTAATCAGAAAGGATTCTTCTTCTGCTCCCAAATATCATTGCTTCCACAATGTAGGAGTCCACTTACGACTGCTTAAGTTACACACACACACACACACGCATGTGCACACACCCACAAATACACTGTACTGGCTCAGTAAACATTTACTCCACTGCTGTTGAATTGTTAAATATTGAATAAATACACAGGTAATTTAGTACTTTTGATGAAAAGGCAATTTTTCCCACAAATATATATTTTTTAAAAGTATTAGTATGTGCACTGCTACTAACTGGGTTTCGTACTGTCTTTGTTTCCCCTTTTACAGTCAAAGATAATTTTCCAAGAGCCAGCCCCACCACCTCCCTACCTACCTTTTCCAACTTTTTCCTTTCTCAGGAAAATTCCCTCTTCCCCAGTTACTTGAACTTTTGTAACACCAACTGAGGGAAAGGGTGAGGGGAGGAGAGAGACTGAAGAGGCAGGAGACCAAGGGAAGGACGTGGGCCTAGAGTCTGAGTGGATCACATCCCGAGGTGAGTGTAGGTTGTAGAGGAAGTGATGAGAAAAAAGAGGGGGTTTTCCTCTGAGATGCCACATGATGTTCACTTCACTTTGTAGTCTCACCGTGCCCCTCCATAGAGTTAAAAGCCATCCTCATGCCAGGAGTTCCTAGCATTTTTAACTCAGGCTTTGACTGTACTCCAGAGTTCCAGACCCACTTGGACTTTGTTTAAGAAACATCTCAAATTTACTTTGTGAAAAACAAAGCATTTGATTAACACCCCCTAAAAACGTGTTTCTCCCTCAGTCTTCCCCCAACTCAGTAAATAGCAGCAACCCAGTTTTCACACAAAGACCTGAAGAGTCATCCTTGATTTTTCTCTCTACACTTGTAATAACTCTTCAGTGAGTGCTGTCAGGTGTACCTCCAAACACAGTTGAAATGACCCCGGGGAATGGGGGTGGAATTCTGCTTCAGGAGTATCAGAGTGTGGAACTTAGTAAAGTCCAAATCTGGGAGGCCTCACTCTAGTCTTTCTTCTTAATTTTTTAAAAATCAATACATTGTAATTGTACATAGTTACGGGATAAAATTTGATATTTCCATACATACATGTTGTATAATGATCAAATTGGTATTTAGTATATCCATCACCCTGTGAATTTATCCTTTCTTAGTGGTAAGGACATCCAAAAGTGTCTCTTCTAGATATTTTGTAACATACACTAGTTTACTCTTAACCATAGTCACCTGAATGTGCACCAGAACTTATTCCTCCTCTCTAATTGTAACTTTGTACAGTTAACCAGCCTCTTCCCAGCCTCCCCGCTCCAGTCTTTCTCACCACCCTGGTGGCTCTGATGCAGGGCCAAGGTCATTGCCTGTCTGGACCCCATGTCTAGCTGTCTTCTGAATTAAATGCCTACTCCCCTTGCCCTTGGTCCACAACTTTATCTTCCCAAATGTACTATTGAGCAAAAGATTCCAGACACAAAAGAGTACATATGATATGACTCTATTCATGTAAATTTCAAAAACAGGCAAAGCTACTACCACTGTCGGGTGGTGATGGTGATAATGGGGGGTGGGGAGCAATTGAAAGGAGTTTCAAGGAGTTCCAGTGGCTGGTTATGTTCTGTTTCTTGATCAGAACACAAATGTGTTCACTTCATGAAAATTAACAAGTTTTAAATTTATGAGTTGTGCTCATTTCTGAATGCATGTCATACTTCAATAAAAAATTTACTTAAATAAAATTTTGAAAAAAATTAAGCAATTATTTTAGGCTGAAAATGTTTGAAAACCATTAAGAACCTCTGCATTTTGAAAATATGTGATTTTATTCTTGGTGGCCATGGCGATTCAAAATGTATCTCTTTTAAAAACAAATGAATTTTTCTCCTATAGTACAAAATCACTCTTTTTTTTTTTTTTTTTGAAACGAAGTCTCGCTCTTGTCTCCTAGGCTAGAATGCAATGGCACAATCTCGGCTCACTGCAACCTCTGCCTCCCCGGTTCAAGCGATTCTCCTGCCTCAGCCTTATGAGTAGCTGGGATTACAGGGGCCTGCCACCACTCTTGGTTAATTGCTCTTTTAGTAGAGGTAGGGTTTCACCATGTTGGCCAGGCTGGTCTCAGAAACTCCTCACCTCAGATGATCCACCTGCCTCAGGCACCCAAAGTGCTGGGATTACAGACATGAGCCACTGCTCCCAGCCCAATCACTTGTTTTTAATTCAACTAAAATAAAACCAGGAATCAATCACTGTTAAGTAATGGGGATTTGTAAAAACATCTGAAATATGAAAAATGTTATCAAAACTTGGGTAGAGACTGGGGTAGCTGTCAGGACACTTGTGATGGAAGCCAGCACTTGGCCTAGCCTTTCAGAATTATTGTGGGACTTTCACTGAATCGGACTTCCCTTCTTTCTTAAAAGACCCATATAGGGCAACTGTATCTCACCATATCTCCTCCTCCTCCTCCTCCTCCTCCTCCTTATTCTTATTCTTTTTCCTCTTTTTCCTCCTCCTCTTCTTCTTCTTCTTCTTCTTCTTCTTCTTCTTCTTCTTCTTCTTCTTCTTCTTCTTCTTCTTCCTCTTCTTCTTCTTCTTTTTCTATCTAAAATGGAAAGGATAAAACCCAGAGATATCCTAACCAGACATTCTTTGTCCTCCTTGTTGACAGCTCCTGCAGATATCCCCAAACTGATTTGCTGAAGGTGAGAATCTGCCTCCTGAGTCACAAAGGGTGGCTGGGCTGCTCACTTAGTCCATTCTGTGTTGCTATAACAGAATATATGAGATTCAGTAATTTATAAAGAAAAGGAGTTCATTTAGCTCATGGTTCTGCAGGCTGGGAAGTACAAGAAACATACCATTAGCATCTGCTATGTGGCTCCAAACATGGTAGAGAAGGTCAAAGGGGAATTGTGAAAAGTCAAAACCCAGTGGCATCCTGGCTTTAGCACAACCTATTCTCATGAGAAGAAATCCATTCTCAGGAATGAACCTAGACTAGCCAGACAAAGAATTTACTATCAAAAGGATACCAAGCCATGCATGGGGGCTCTGTCTCCATGACCAAATACTTCCCACAAGCCTACCTCCCAATCCCACAACACGAGGACCAAATTTCAACATGAGTTTTGCTGGGGACAAACAAATCCTACCCAAACCATAGCAGCTGCCAATGACAAAATGAAACCAAGTTTCATAGGGGCCTCTCTGCTCCACATGTAGGCAACTCTGCAGGCATTTGGAGCACCTGCTAGCATGGACTAGGAGTCTGAGTGGCCCCTCCTTCCTGTGCAGAGATCCTCGTGCAGGTGGCTCTCCTTGCTGCACCCCTAGGCATATCTTCAGGCATTTGGAGCACCTGCTCACTTGGTTCAGCAGCCTGAGCCACCCCCACCCTTCCTGTGTATAGATTGTGGTACAGTAGGGCCCTCTCCACTGCAAGCAGATCTCCAGACATTCAAAGCACCTTCTTGCTTGTTTCAGCAGCCAAAGCCACCCCACCCCTCCCGTACAGAGATCTTGGTGTGGGAGACTTTCTCTGCTTCATGGCCAGGCAGATCTTCAGGACCCTGGAGCACCACTTTCCTGGATTAGGAGTTTAGGCTGACATCCATCCCCATCCAGAGAACTTGGGACTGAGGAGGTTTCCTAGCTCCATGCCTAGACACACCTCTAGATACTTGGTGGCAGCCCACTGGATTCTCCTTTGGCACTGGTGCTTATGCTTGCCATCAGGGGACGTGTAAGCGGGCCTTCCAAGTCCAGCCCCACCCATCTTGCCCCACCCCTCTATTCCCTGGAGCTGAGAAGAGAGCTCAGACCACTGTGTATTCCATAAATGAGCCCATTGCCTGAGGCAACAGAGAGCTCCTCTCAGTAAACAAGGATCAGGTATATACCCAGCCACACTGGCCACAACCAGCTCTTACACATAAGTGACATCTACTGGCTTGTCTGTTTAACTGCACAGCCCAGTATAATATCTAGAGAGTGTGGGAAGAGAGGAAAGGAAAGAAAAAGAAGAAAAGGCAATAACATTATAGGGAAAGAAAGAAAAACAAAAAACCTACCCACACAAAAATAATTACAAAAATTAGAAGTGCCAGCATTTCCAGATGAGAAGGAATCAGAGCAAGAATTCTGGAACCATGAAAAATCTGAATGTGACAACACCAAAAGAACACACTAGCTCTCCAGCAATGGTCCCTAACCCAGATGGAAACTCAGAAATGACAGATGAAGAATTCAAAGCATGAACTGCAAGGAAGTTCAATGAGATCCAAGACAAGGTTGAAAATCAACACAGACCAGGTGCAGTGGCTCATGCCTATAATCCCAAGACTTTGGGAGGCCAAGCTGTGGGGATCACTTGAGGTCTGGAGTTCAAGACCAGTCTGGCCAACATGGTGAAACCTTGTTTCTACTAAAAATACAAAAAATTAGCCAGGTGCGGTGGCACATGCATGTAGTCCCAGCTACTTGGGAGGCTGAGGCAGGAGAATCACTTGACCTGGGAAGCGGAGGTAGCAGTGATCCAAGATCATACCACTGCACTCCAGCCTGGGTGACAGAGCAAGACTCCATCTAAAAAAAAAAAAAAAAAAAAAAAACCACAAAGAAACTCCTAAAGCAATCTGGGAAATGAAAGAAGAGATAAAACATCCTAAAAATAAATTAGTCAGAACTTCTGGAATTGAAAAACTCACTTAGGGAATTTCAAAATACAACTGAAAGTTTTATCAGTAGGCTGAACCAAGCAGAAGAAAGAATTTCAGAGTTTGAAGATTGATCTTTTGAACTAACCCACTTACATAAAAAATTTTTAAAGATAGACAGTCTTTGAGAAATATAGAATTATGTCAAGTGACCAAACCTGTGAATTATTGGCATTCCTGAGAAAGAAGAGAAAAAGTAAACAACCTGGAAAACATATTTGAGAAAATAATTCAAGAAAATTTTCCTAATCTTGCTAGAGAAGTAGATGTCTGGATACAAGAAATCCAGAGGACATCTGTGACAAACCATTCAAAATGAACATAACAAAGAAATGAAGTCACTAGACTGTCCAAGGTCAACATTAAAGAAAAAAAAAATCTTAAAGGCAGCTAAAGACAGAGATCAGATCACATACAAAGGGAACCCTATCATGCTAACAGCAAACTTCTCAGTATAAACCTTACAAACCAAGATAGGTTGGGGGCCTATTTTCAGCATTCTAAAAGACAAGAAATTTCAAACAAAAATTTCATATTCCACCAGAGAGTTTTTTTTTTTTTTTTTTTTTTTTTGAGACGGAGTCTCACTCTGTTGCCCAGGCTGGAGTGCTGTGGCCGGATCTCAGCTCACTGCAAGCTCCGCCTCCCGGGTTCCCGCCATTCTCCTGTCTCAGCCTCCCGAGTAGCTGGGACTACAGGCGCCTGCCACCTCAAGCCAGAGAGAAATAAAATCTTTTCCAGAAAAGCAAGTTGTAAGGGAATTCATTACTACTAATCATGCCTTATAAAAATTCTCAACATGGAAACTGGAAACCAAATAAACTAAAGATGGAAACTAAAGAAAGATACCTCTTAACAAAAAAGCACTCTTGAGAACATAGTCCACAGACTCTATAAAGCAACTAGACAATATAACTACAAAACAACCAGATAACAACTCCATGATAGGATCAAAACCTCACATATCAATATTAACCTTGAATGTAAGTGGTCTAAATGTTCCACTTAAAAGGCACAGTGTGGCAACTTGGATGAAAAAACAGGACCTATCTGCTGTCTTCAAGAGACCCATCTCACATGTAATGATATCCCTAGGCTCAAAGTAAAAGGCTGGAGAAATATCTGCCATACAAATGAAGGACAAAAAAGAGCAGGGGTCGTTTTTCTTAGGAAAAAACATCTTAAACAAACAACAGTAAAAAAAGAACAAAGAAGGGCATTACACAATGATGAGGGTTCAATAAGAAGACTTAACTATCCTAAATATATATGGTTTCGACATTGGAGCACAAGATACATAAAACAATTATTTCTAGACCTACAAAAATACTTAAACAGCCACACAATACTGGTGGGAAGCTTCAATACCCCACTGGCAGCATTAGATAGATAATCAAGGCAGAAAATTAACAAAGAAATTCTGCACTTAAATTTGACACTTGACCAATTCAACCTAATAGATATGTACAGAGTACTCTACACATCAAATGGAGAATACATATATTTTTCATCTGCACACAGAGCATACTCCAAGATTGACCACATGCTTGGCCATAAAGCAAGTCTCCATAAATTCAAAAAAATCAAAATAATACCAACCATACTCTCAAATCACAGTGGAAGAAACAAAAAGAAATCAATATCAAAAGGATCTCTCAAAACTACACAATTACATGGAAATTAAACAACTTCCTCCTGGATGACTTTGGGGTAAACAATGAAATTAATGTAGAAATTTAAAAATTCTTGGAAATAAAATAAATGAAAACAGACACACCAACATGTCGGGGATGCAGCAAAAGCAGTGTTAAGAGGTGAGTTAATAGCACTAAACACCTTCATCAAGAAGCTTGAAAGATCTCAACTTAATGATCTAACATCACACCGAGAGGAACTCGATAAACAAGAACAAACTAACCCAAAAGCTAACAAAAGAAAATAAATCACTAAAATCAAAGTAGAACTGAAAAACATTGACATCCAGAAATCCATACAAAGAATCAGTGAAACCAAAAGTTAATTTCTTGAAAGGATAAACAAGATTGATGGCCACTAACTAGATTAACAAAGAAAAAAGACAGAAGATCCAAGTAAGCACAGTGAGAAATGACAAAGATGACAATACAACTGATCGCACAGAAATACAAAAGACTCTCAGAGACTATTATGAACACCTCTATGCACACAAACTAGAAAATTTAGAGGAAATGGATTAATTTCTGGAAACACATAATGCCCCAAGATTGAATCAGGAAGAAATTGAAACACTGGACAGATCAATGTCGAGTTCCAAAATTGAATCAATCATGAAAAGCTTATCAACAAAAAAGTTCCAGACCAGATGGATTCACAGTTGAATTCTGCCAGATGTACAAAGAAGAGGTAATACCAATTCTACTGAAACTATTCCAAGAAAACAAGGAGGAGGAATGTCTTCCTAACTCATTCTATGAGCCATCATCACCCTGATACCAAAACCTAGCAAAGACACAATGAAAAAAAGAAAACTACAGGGCACTGTCCCTGATGAACACAGACAAAAATAACTTTAACCAAATCCTACCAAACCAAACTTAACAGCACATCAAAAAACTAATTCACAGTGATCAAGTAGGCTTCATTCATGGGATGCAAGGTTGGTTTAACATATGCAAATCAATAAATATGATTCACCACATAAACAGAAGTAAAAAAAAAAAAACTGTATGATCATCTCAATAGGCGTGTAGAAAACTTCTAATAAAAGACAACATCCTTTCATCATAAAAGTCCTTCACAAACTAGGCATTGAAGGAACATGGTTCAAAATAATAAGAGCCATCTATCACAAACCAACAGTCAATATCATACTGAATGGAAAAAAACTAGAAGCATTTTCCTTGAGAAAAAGAACACGACAAAGATGCCCACTCTCCTCACTGTTATTAAAAATAGCACTGAAGTGCTAGCCAGAACAATCAGGTAAGAGAAAGAAATAAAAGACATCCAAATAGAAAAAGAAGAAAGCTATCTCTATTTGCTGATGATATGATTCTACACCTAGAAATCTCTAAAGATTCTGCCAAAAAGGGCTCTGGAACTTATAAACAATTTCAGTAAAGTTTCAGGATACAAAATCAATGTACAAAATCAGTAGCATTTCTATACACCAATAACATTCAAGCTGAGAGAAAAATCAAGAATGTAATTTCATTTACAATAGCCACAAAAAACCTAAAACACCTAGGAATACATCTAACCAAAGAAGTGAAAGAGTTCTACAAGGAGAAGTACAAAATGCTGCTAAAAGAAATCATAGATGACACAAACAAGTTAGAAACATTTCTTACTCATTCCTTGCTCATGGCCATTAAAGTAGCCACACTGCCCAAAGCAATCTACAGATTCAATGCTATTTCTATCAAACTACCAAGGTCATTATTCACAGAAATAGAAAAAAGCTATTCTAAAATTGATATGGAACCCCCAAAAAGCCTGACTGGCCAAAGCAAAGCAAAAATAATAAAGCCAGAGATATCATATTACCTGATTTCAAACTATACTACAAGGCTAGGCTACAGTAACTAAACAGCATTGTATTGGTACAAAAACAGACACATAAACCAATGAAAAAGATTAGGGAACTCAGAAATAAAGCCACCATCCACAGCCATCTGTTCTTTGACAAAGCTGACAAAAATAAGCAATGGGTAAAAGACTTCCTCTTCAGTAAATGGTGCTTGGATAACTGGCTAGCCATATGCAGAAGAATGAAACTGGACTCCTACCTCTCTCCATATACAAAAATTAACTCAAGATTGATTAAAGATTTAAATACAAGACTTCAAACTATAAGGATTCTAGAAAAAAATCTAGGAAATATCATTCTGAACATTGGCCTTGGGAAAGAATTTATGACTATGTCCTCAAAAGCAATTGCAACAAAAACCAAAATTGACTGATGGAATCCAATTAAACTAAAGACCTTCTGCAGAGCAAAAGAAACTATCAACAGAGTAAACAGACAACCTACAAGATGGGAGAAAATATTTGCGAACTATGCATTTGACAAAGGTCTAATATCCAGAATAATGAGGAACTTAAACAATTGAACAAACAAAAACCAAATAACCCCATTCAAAAAGACACGAACAGACACTTCTCAAAGGAAGACATGCAAGTGGCCAACAAACATGAAAAAATTGTCCACATCTGATACGGTTAGGCTTTGTGTCCCCACCCAAATCTCATCTTTAATTGTAATCCCTATAATCCCCACACATCAAGGGAGAGACCATGTGGAGATAATTGAATCTTGGGGGTGACTTCCCCATGCTGTTCTCGTGATAGTGAGTTCTTATGAAATCTGATGGCTTTATAAAGGGCTCTTACCCCTTCACTCAGCACTTCTCCTTTCTGCCGCCTTGTGAAGAAGATGCCTTGCTTCCCCTTTGCCTTTCAACATGATTGTAAGTTTCCTGAGGCCTCCCCAGCCATGCTGAACTGAGTCAATTAAACCTCTTTCCTTTATAAATTACCCAGTCTCAGGCAGTTGTTTACAGCAGTATGAAAATGGACTAATACAACATAACTAATCATTAGAGAAATGCAAATTAAAACCGTAATACGATACCATCTCACACCAGTCAGAGTGTCTGTTAGTAAAAAGTCAAAAACAACAGATGTCAGCGAGGCTGAGAAAATAAGGGAATGCTTATACTCTGTTGGTAGGAATGTAAATTAGTTCAGCCACTGTGGAAAGCAGTTTGGAGGTCTCTCAAAGAACTTAAAAGAGAATTACCATTTGACCTAGCAATCCCATTATTGGGTATATCCCCAAAGAAAAATAAATCATTCTACCAAAAAGACACATGCACTCATATGTTCATCACAGCATTATTCACAATAGCAAAGACATAGAATCAACCTAGGTGCCCAGCAATGGTGTATTGGATAATAAAAATGTGGTACACATACACCATGACATACTATACAGCCATAAAAAGACTGAATTCATGTCCTTTGCAGCAACATAGACACAGCTGGAGGCCATTATCCTAAGGAAATTAACACAGGAATAAAAACACCAAATATCACAAATTCTCACAAGTGTGAGCTAAATAAGCATTGGGTACTCAGGGATGTAAAGATGACAATAGACACTGGGGACTACTAGAGTGAGGAGGAAGGGGGTGGGGCAAGGATTGAATAACTATTGGTACTATGCTCAGTACCTGTGTGACAGGATCGGTCATACCCCAAACCTTAGCATAGTGCAGTATACCCATGTAACAAATCTGCACATGTCCCCCTTGAATCTAAAATAAAAGTTGAAATTAATTTAAAAAAAAAAATGAAACCAGATTTTCTGGCCCTGATGCCAGCAGGCACACTAAGCAGTTGACTTCAGGGTACACCTAGAAAAGGCCCAATTTAAAGTGTCCACTACCATCCTGTCTCAGACATGGAAATCCCACCATGAGTTTTGTCAGACCCAGCCTTGGTCCTTGCCCACACAGCATCCCTCAAATCCCCAGTCAGTACCCATCGGATCTCCATTCCTGGGAAAGGTGGGAATGGAGATCCCTGGAATGGAAAGGTACCACCTGTCCCTGGAACCCACTGAGACCTGAGGCTGAGGCTGTGCTAGATCACCCAACCAGCAGCCTAGTGACACTTCGAGTATCTACAGAGCAGAGATATAAAGGAGGGAAAGAATTTATGCTTGATTCATCTGAAGAACTACTTTGTCAGGCATGGTTCTAGTTGCTAGAGACACAGCAGTGAATTTATACCCTTAGATTTTAATAAGGGCAGACAGACAATAAACAAAATTTAAAACACCTTATATGGTATGTAAGAAGGTGATGATGCATAATAGGGAAGGAGATAAAGAACGTGGGTTAAGGGGATGTTAAAACTTTCCTGATATATATTTTTTAATGCTCTGATGAGGTCATAATGAGAAAAAATAAGAATTTTGTCAGTCTTTCATACAATTATTATAGAGCTTCGTGTTGTTTATATTTTGAATTATACGTAGTGGATGTGGGGGAAATGTGGGCATTTAGAACTCCTAATCTGGTCCAGAACCCAGGCAGAGCATGAAGTACACCAGCCTCAGTCTGGGCCCAGTGTGATTACGAATATAAGACTCAACCTTTGCATCCTGGTTCTAATCATTGCCACCTGCCATCTCCATGCCCAGCCACACCCCTCCACCTAGGCCCAGAGCTGATGAGGATTCATGGGCACCCTGATTCTAGAAGCCTGTTCTGATGACCTCTCTGAGTTCAATGCTCCCCGAGGTTCCAATTCTTAACAGCTGGGTGTCTGTCTTGGTAACTCTTCTTCAGCTCAGAGTCTGATCTTCTCTTTAAAGGAAGCCTGAGGACAGAGCTGTGCCTTGTTTTTGACAGTATCCATCCCTGGGGACTAGACAATCCTCCTGAGTCCAGTCCAGAGTGGGGCACCTTGTGATAGGCAGTTGGACCCCCAGCCTGACTGCCTACCATTTCAGGGACATCCACTGACCACTGTTGATGATAGGACAAGCCATCTGTCCCCATTGCCCTCCAGCTTCAGGCTCAGAACTTGACATACCCTGAGAAACTGACCTTGTTCCTCAAAGTGCTTTGAAGCTAGCCTAGATCCCTGGCTTCTTAAAGTCTGTGAGAAAGTCATATTGTAGACTCCAGTCCCTCCTCCCTGACACTGCCCGGCAATAACTGGCCCTTTCAAATGCACGTCTATACTATCATCCTTTCCTTCACAATTCTTTTCTCTCTCTCTCTTTTCTTTTCTCTCCTTTTCCTTCCTTACTTCCTCCCTCCCTCCCTTCCTTCCTTCCTTTCTCCCTCTTACTTCTCCTGCCTTCCTTTCTTTCTTTATCTTCCTTCCTTCCTTCCTTCCTTCCTTCCTTCCTTCCTTCCTTCCTTCCTTTCTTTCTTTCTTTCTTTCTTTCTTTCTTTCTTTCTTCTTTCTTTCTGCTCTCTTTCTCTCTTTTCTTTCTTCTCTCTTTTCTTTCTTTCCTTCTTTCACAGCTTTATTCAAGTAATTTACATTCCATGACTTTATTTTTAGTAAATTTAGAGCTGTGCATATATCACCACATGCCAGTGTTAGAACAATTTCATCACCCCAGTACACCCCTCATGTCCGCTTGTAGTCTAGTCCCATTCTCACCTCCAACCCCAGGCAACACTGACTTACTTTCTGTCTTGATAGACTTCCCTTTTCTGGACATTTCATGTACATAGAATCATGCAATGTGTGGTCTTTTGCATCTGGCGTCTTTCACTTAGCATACAGTTTTGAAGATTTGTGTTGGGAGATTTTCCTTTTTATTGAATGAACATACCATATTTTATTTATCCATTCACCTGATGATGGACATTTGGATAGTTTCTAGTTCTGAGTAATACTGCTCCATGAACATTCATGGAGAAGTCTTTGCATGGACATATGTTTTCATTCCTTTTCAGTTTTGTTTTTTTTTTTTAGCACAAATTGTATTTAAAGTGGGAACATAATCAATAATGCTTTGACTTAAGTTACTACAGCTTAAGAACTGGGGGGCTGTAGGAGAGGAGAAATACAGTAACTGAAAGGTGGAAAAAGGAACATAGGGGTAAATTAATCTCCTCAAGGGGCAAAGAGAGGAAACAAAGGCAGTCACAACCCCATCCATGTGTCTCGGCTCCCTGGTTTAGATGGGAGAAAAATAAAAGCGGCCTCCAGGGAAATGTAGCTTCATGCAATTATCATGTTTCATGAAAAAAGTCTATCAATTGTTGAGGTTTTTCAAATATGCGACTGTTCCATATGCATGGATGGAAGGTCTTGGTGCCATCCTTTACTTCTCACTCTCCTTCACCTCCCCATTCCACTGCCATCACCCAACTCCAGACCCATCATTCTTTTTTGCATGGACCAGTGGCCTCCTTGTCTGCTCACTGCATTTCTTCTCTTCATTCTCCACGCACCTCCAGAGTACTTCTTAATTCACATTTATGATTTTTTTTTTTTTTTTTTTTGAGACGGAGTCTTGCTCTGTCACCTAGGCTGGAGTGCAGTGGCACAATCTCGGCTCACTGCAAGCTCCACCTCCCAGGTTCATGCCATTCTCCTGCCTCAGCCTCCCGAGTAGCTGGGACTACAGGCACCCACCACCACACCCGGCTATTTTTTTTTTTTGTATTTTTAGTGGAGACGGGGTTTCAGCGTGTTACCCAGGATGGTCTCGATCTCCTGACCTTGTGATTCACCCACCTCGGCCTCCCAAAGTGCTGGAATTACAGGTGTGAGCCACCACACCTGGCCACGTTGTATGATTTTTTTAGGCAAATGGAGAGTTGTGCTGTTTTTAAGTAAATGTAGAGTTGTGCCCATATCACCACACACCAGTGTTAGAACATTTTCATCACTCCAACATTTTCATCACAGTATGTAGACACTCGTGCCTCAGCCTTTTGGAAATACTGTGTCTCCCAAATATCCTGCTTTTTTCCCTTCCAGGCTTTTGAAACTGCCACTGCCTTTGCCTGATACATTTTCCTCCTTGACCCACTTAACTCCTGCTTATCCTCAGGTCTCACCATAGACACGTCTTCTTCCTGGAGTCCTCCTCTGGCCCACAAAGAGTAGTAGCAGAGTCTCTCTTGGATGCCTCCCAGAGTCATCTCACCTCAGGCATAATATTCATTACACGATGCCCTTCCCTGTTTACATGTCTGTCTTATCCTCTAGACCAGAAGTTTCCCAAAGACCAAATCAATGCCCTCTTCACCAGTGTCTCTGCAATAGCCAGCACTGGGATCTGCACAGCACATATTTATTAATAACTGCCTCTAAGGCTCCAACCAAAAGGCATATTATGTCCATAAGAGCAAGATTTGGGGAGGAAAGTTTGAGACAAAGACTTCAATTTTTTGTGTGTCCTTATTAATCAGAAGATGTTATTTACACACACACACCTGTGAAGAATGCAGGCAACTCCAGCATGGTGACTTTTTGGGCCAATGTGGATTGTGTGGGCTCTAGTGCTGGCTCCTCCATGCGAGAGCTGGGACACCCTGTACAATTCCTTCATTCTTTCTCCATCTGCCCAAAGAGCTGCCTATCTTGCAGGATTAACTGGACAAATCTGGTAGTGAATATAGATTGTGGATCTTAAAAATGACAAACGACTATATAAACCTAAGGAATTATCATGTACTGCTTCTCTTCTGCTTTTCAAAGAAATCCCCTCACAATCTTAGAGTTACACAACAAGAGCCTTATTGCTTAGAAAAAAATTATAACAATAGTTCCTTGCATTAGGGTCAAAGCAAAAGTCTTCAAAGTACTTTCAAGTCCATTATCGAATTGGATTCTCATTAATTAGTAGGAAAAGTAGAAATTATCATCTCTATTTTATAAATAGCGAAACTGAGACCCAAAGAAAAGGTGATTCACCCAAGGTCATGTAACTGTGACACAAAGCTTCAGGGAAGAGACTTCAGGGCTTCAGTTTTTGAGTTGGGCTCTGCTTTTGCCATACTGGACTTCTAAGAATTTCGACTCTGGAATGTTTCATCTTGCATGCCCTCAAATACCACACCACACACACACACACACACACACACACACACACAGAGACATGCCCCAATCTCTAGGCAATCACACAATCAAGAAAATTCATCCAAGAAAATACTTGCATCCAGAGAGAAACACAATACAGGCTCCTCTGTGTGCACCCAAGCAGTCAGACAAAGCATAGCACTTAGTTCTATGTAAAACTAAACCTCTCATTTCAGGAACTAATGGAAAAAAAATCAACCAAAATTTCTGCGTTGAGATAATAAAAATATCTTTTGTTATTCCTTAAAGGCAGACTGTAGATGTACTACATGTTAATTTACTGTCAATTTATTCATTTTTAAAAATATATTCTCCACCAGTCAAGGTAGATTTAATTCCATTTTCATCTTGTGTACTTCCTTTCAAGGCTTGGTAATTTCTTTTCTATTTTTATCCATTCCACTTTTGCTTCCTGTCAATTTTTATATCAAAATCTGCTTCAGTGCCATTTGGCAAGGTGCAGTAACAAAAATACTCTTCATGCTTCAATGTTTAAATTTGCCATTGCACTTTAAAATGGTTCTCTGTTTGTGCCAATGGCGTAAGTCAGCTCTTTCACTTGGCGCAGATCCTGGACTTGCAGAAGGCAGGAGTTCGATTTCTATAATGGTTCTTCATCATTATCTGAAATTATCCTTTTTCCCTATTCATTTAGTGTGCATTGCACACCCACTATATGCTAGACACTGTGTATGTGCAGCGGGAATACAGCTTACATAGGAGATAAAATAAGACAGCAACGGAAAAAATGTTGGTGTATGATGACAGCACAGGTGTTCTGAGAAAGACAGTGCCCCTGCCATCATGCAGAGGAGGCGGGAGAAGAACTGGGACAGATACCAGTCACCAGAGGCCATGAGATTTTTCTCTTACCAAGACGAAGAATATCAACTCAATGTGTCACAGACTGAGGCCATTCTGCAGCCACTAGGCCATGCGACTTTAAGCCATAGGACACAGGTATGCTTGGCTAGAAGCCTGGTCCAAGGAAGGGCCCTGTGGGAGTGCAAGGGACACTACTACACCACTGAGACCATGGCCATGGATACAGACTCCTCATTTTACCAGCATTTTGAACCACCTGTCATGCCACAGGGAGTGTTAAGAGCTCAGGCTCTGGAATCAAACTATCTAGGTTCAACTCCTGGCACTGCCACTCACTACCCATGTGCCTTGTATGTAACTAGTTTCCTCACCTGTAAAGTAGGTCCTTAAGATAAATAATTGAGTTGATCAATATGAGTAATGGTTAGAATAATCCCTGGCATATGGTGAGCACTCAAGGTATTTGTTATCGTTCTAATTCCTGGTTTTGTTTTTTCAGGAAGTGAAACCACAGGTTCTGTGGCTCTGCGACGCCCTCTCTAAGATGCTTTTGTGCATGGCTCAAGGTGCAGCAGGCAAGACAGAGCTGGGCAATTTAGCTGGTACCAAACACAACTGCATCATCTTACAGCTGCCCCCATCCCTGTAATTGGCATATAAACCTTCCCAGTCACCAGGGCTGGCCATTTTCTTCTCACATTGGGAAGAGAAGCACAGAGCAGAGTAACTGCCTCATAGAAAACACACATGAGAGAGTCATGCTGTCAGGGTTGAGGTTTTAAAATAAGTTACTCAAAATCATATGGCAGGCAAGAGCCAGAAGAGGAATTTGGACCCACATCTGTCTAGCCTCAAATGTCTTCCCTCCCCACATTTCATCACACTTTGAGATGATATACAGATATATACATATATCCTCACACCCCAGGGTGGACTTCAAGTTCACTGTAATCACATTGCACCTGTATGTAATATGGGGGTGAGTGAGGAGTGTGCAGAAAATCATACAGTCTCTTTGACCCCAGGTATGACGAGAAAAAGGTTAGCAAATATTTTATTAGTTTCTACTTTGTCACCCTCTCATATACCACACCTGCCTCTCTCAGGCTTAGCTGTCTAAATGAACAAGTACATTCATTCATTCCTTCTCTAAGTGAATTTTTAACCCCTACAATGTTTTAGACACTTTGGTGTATAAGATAGGCAAAACTGTCACATTAGGAATTTACATTCTGTTGGTGTGGGGGTGGAAGGGAAAGGCAATAAACAGGTAAGCACATTAACAGGTAAGTTCATTCCAGATTATGATGGGTGCTATTAAGAAGATAAAATGGGGCAATGGCATAGAGTCATTCTTCATTCAGCAACCAACAGACCTCTAAATAGCACTGTACTTGCAATAAGATTCAGCTCCTTTCTGTGTCTTTCCAGGCCCTCCATGATCTGACCTCCCTCCAACTTCATGTCCTGCCATTTTTTTTTTTCTCCTTCAGTAATCCCCAGTCATCCCAGTTTTCTTTTTGTTGCTCAAAATATAAAGTTCTGTTTCATCTCCAGGCTTTGCACCTGTTGCTCTCCTTTTCTAGAACATTCTCCACCCCCACACTCTTCTATGCCCCAGGTTTTTGAATGATGGATTCATTGTCACTTTTTTTCTGCCAAAACACCACCTCTTCAGAGAGTCTACAACCATACCATTCATTCTCTTTCCTTTACTTTGCTGCTTATCTTCTTTATAGCACTTACCATTACCTGAAAGTGTCTGATTTATTTACCTTTTTTTTTTGTCTCCCTCTCCTACTCATGATTGTAGACTATAAATCCACGAACGCAGGAGGTCTGTTCCATTCACAACTGTTTCCCCAATGCCTGGCACATAGCATGAGCCTGCTCATGATTGAATGAAAACATATTCATGCACCACAGCCAAGAGACAATTCTGACAATCAGCAAATGGGACAGAGCTTTAAAAGACTGCCATGCTAACACCAAAAATCTTCTATTTAATAAGCCCAGGAAACAAAGACTGTGTGAGAATACAAAACAAAAATAGCATATTTAGTCTTCAGACTCCAAGGTTTCCAAAATCGGTAATAATTTGGAAAGGAGCTATCACAGGGCTTAGATAGGGATGTTCATAAACTTCTCTTCTATCCTTGAGACCGTCAAAGGAAGTGGCATTCTGGACACCCACCTAACCATTGTTATGGATGTCAAAATAAACACAAAACAAAATATAAAGCCAGGGATTGCTTTTCTAACACAGTTTATTTACCTATTTTTTCTCTTCCCAGAAAGAAAGATAAAATGAAACTATATAATTGAACATTCAAGGGAGTCTGTGGATTTGAGAAAGGCCATCGAATTCTAGAGATGAAAGAATTTTTTTTAATAATGTGTGTTTTAGGACCAGAACTCTTTGTTCAAACAAGGTCTTAGGCAGAACATAAGAGAAAATATATGTAAAAAAAGATGCAAGCAGAGGTGATCTGGTTAAAGTCAGGGAGCCCCCTCACCCTACCCGGACATTTCCCTGGGTTGCAGGCGCAAGGAACACAGAGTGAGACCTGTAGATGTGGCCTAACCCTGTTATTTCACAGCCCATGAGAAGGAAAATGCCAGCCCATATCACAAGAACAAATAATGAAATTTCAAAGCTAACACTCAAAGCTGAGCCTGCACATCTTTTCAACTAAATCATAGCAACCTTTCAAAAGAACAGAATAATATACTTAAAGAGAGTTTGCTTGCCTGGGCTCACCAGGCTTCTTCTGAGTACAATTGCATCTTGTAAGAAACATTTTATCTTCTGTTAGTGATGGCATTGTATTCTTTGTATTCTTTCCGGCATGGTTGGTCCTCTCAGTCAGACTCATCCTGGACCATACACCCTCTCTGTGCTTTTCTTCTCTAACTACTCGCATTTTTCCATGAAGTCTGGGGTTAATGTTAGGCTTCTTTTCTAAATCTGCCTTATTTAAAAAATTGCTATACAAAACCACTCCACACCAAATATCTTGCAGGATTCAAATGTTCCCTAAAAGCAGTGAAGAGAGATATGACCCAGAGACTTACAAAGCTGTGACAAAAGCAGGCAGAGCTCAGTGAATGCATTTCTTTCTGTATGTTTTGACATCTCACACCTGGCACAGGAGGGAGGCAGTGCAGGAATTAGGGAAAACAAGGTAAGAATTTATGTCACAAGCTCTCCCAGCAATTATTGAAGTAGGTTACTCAACCTGTTTATTCCTTCATTCATTCATCTAATGCATATTTCCATGCTGACCAGGAACCATGTTAAGCTCTGAGGATACTAAGATAAGATTGTAACTCACAGCACTTACAGTCTGATAATAAACTAGCAATTACAGAATACAGTGATGCCACCGATGGATGAGCAGAGAGGGCCATTGTGGTGGACTTTTACCTTGTTGATCCTCAAAACATCTTGTTTTCTATATTAACACTCTTGTATAGGCCCTGACCACACTGACATTGGCTAATGAGATAGTAGCAAGCATGATGCATGCAGAGGATTGAAAATTGCTCACACATAAAGGCTTTCCCATCATGCAAAGTCCAAGTTAGTTGTACTGAGAAAGTGACATGGAGAGAAAGAAAGCAAGGCTGTCAGGGGAGGATGGGGGAGGTGTTCTAGCCTTCCAGCCGTCCTCGCCAAGGTTTCAGACACATGAATGTAGCCATCTTGAATGTTGTGTCCCCATCTACCACCTGAGTGCAACAGCAGGAGCAACTTCCAGCAGGAGAATCACCCAGCTGAGTCCCAACCAAACCAAGACTCAGGAACAAATAAAATAGTGGTTGCTTTAAGCTGCTAAGTTTTGGGGTGGGTTGTCACATAGCAATAAAAACACAACCATATATATTTCTAAAAAAGAACTTTTATTGAAATTAATGCCAAGTGGGGATTTTCCATTTTGATGGATTCATTTTTACAATGTGATCTCTTTTTAAAATTATTTTCCAAATGATTACTGATATAGCATAATCTTTAGTTTGTCATATGCATGCATATTTACTCATACAAGGAAGAAAAATCAGTAGACTGTGGTCAAGAAAAGAAGGCAAAAACCAGAATTTATAGGAGAAAGAGGACAGAAAAACTGAAAGCAGTCAGGGAGAATGAATTTTGTTTGCACATTTTCTGGGTAAACTGATTGGTTCATGTCCAGCAAAGAAGTCAGTCTAAACAGTCTGCTCCTAGGAAGGCTAATGAGGGGTTATCAAAGGACAGAATCTAACTGCTTATGGATTCTCCTCAAAATCTTGAGAGCTTCTCAGGGGGCTTACATGCCAGGCTGTCTCTGAGCATTGGCTGACAGTGTCCTGTCATTAAAATCTTTATCACGGCCAATGTGCAACTGTGATGCCCCATTTTCCTCATCACAGTTTTACATGCTGATTTTAATGTACCTAGCCACTTTGTTCTAACCTTTTAATTAATCTTTTGGGTTTTCTCACTGTAAAATAAGATAATCTGTAAATAATAATTTAGCCTTTTCCCTTTTATTAATATTAATATATAACTGCTGACAAACCACAACTCATGTAGGATTAGACACACAAACAAGCACTCAGAGCACACATTCAGTTGGTGTGGCTGACTAAAGATCCTTTCTACTCAGAGGTATTCGATCAGTGTGGCTGAGGCAGCTCTAGTTTGGACCAGAGACCACTGGCAGATGGCTCATTTGGAGTTAATTCTCATTATAATTTTTTTTCTGAAATCATCTGAATCCATGGGAAGATCTATCTTCAAATCTAGACAGTAACAACTCTTGCCTAGATATTCAGCAGATGGTTAATTCTATGACAGTAGCACTCCACAATCACTAAGCTCTATGTGATGCTAAGTTTATTTCCTGTAAAATCAAAGTGAAACAAGTGCTATTTGGCTGAAAATGGTGTAATAAGATCCAACAAAATAGAGTTGCCTTTTGTTTCCTCTGGGGTTTCTTTTTAGCGCTAAATTGGAGAACTCCATAAACGTTAAGATGTAATGAACTAACTCATTTATTCCACTCTGCTTTCCATCTCTGACAGGTGCACACACACACACACACACACACACACCCCACCACCACTACCACCACCACCACCATTACCATCCCACTGCCACACCAGCTGCCCTACACTGCAGACCACACAGTCCTTGTATGGGAAATAGGTTTACACTATGTAAATGTTCACCCAAGGATCTACTATGGAACTCTAGCAATGCTCTATTCAGCCTAGGAAATTTGCTGTGGTGAGAGGCTAAGAGATGGAGTTTTCTGTGGAAGATAAAAGCTGCTTCCTTTATTTGAAGAAAATTAAAGTTTATTCCACAGATCAGTGGTTAACGCTCCAGGGCAAGCCCTTTTCTTCCTCCAAACTTCAACACATATTTCTACAAGTCAGGGGAATATGAATCTTCTTCCTTGGGCCAGCTAAGTGGATATCCTGTGGCAAGTTATTTGGAAACAACAAAACAGGCAATCACCTGCTTAAGTGGTACAATCAGAAAGGCCAAGAGAGACTTCCGACCTTTCCTGAACACCTTAATAATTGAAACTTACATTGATACCATTCTGTTTGCAAAAAGACAGAAATTCCCTATTTTCAAGGCTCTTATGTGGTTCTGAACCATTCCTTTGGGGAACTGGTGTCAACTACTGTCACATTATATTAAAGACCTGACAAAAAAGAGACATGGGATTGATGTTTTTAACTGAGCAGAAGTTGAAAGCTACTGGGCCAGTACCTAGGGGACTTTAGACACTGAGTGGCTAAAAAATTAGATATATTGTGGTGCAGAGAGATGAAGGAAGGAAGAGAATCAAAGAAAGAAGAAGCAATGACAACCAAAGGCAAAGTTTGCCTTTTTCTAGCTCCTAATCTTTATTCTAACAGCTATCTCGTATTAAGCACTATGTACCAGGTGTGTGAAGGTCTTTGCATGTGTTCGCTCATTACACCTTTACATTTCTGTTTACAGGGAGCAGAGGGGTTTAGGGCCCTGGCTCCAGGGGTTTCTCCCTAGTAGGGGATGAGATCATCCCATATCACGTGAGCTTGTCAGGAACTTGGCATAGACCCTGAGGTTCTACTCAGGTTCCCAAGAATGAACATTCTGGACATTCAGTAAAGAGTTGTTAATATCCCTGCCTGGATCCCTTTCTTTATATTTTGAGAACATTAAGAGAGGGAAGGCTACTGACACTTGGAATGAATAGTTATAGGAAAGAAAACAGTCTTGAGGAACAATGTCAGGAAGATGTGAGAAGATGAAGAGAGGACCAGAGAATGTGTTCCTGGTCGTGGTAACCAAAAACCACCAGGATGGACTTGAGGTTCCTAGAAATCAATTGGGGAAGGAAATCCTAGGAGAAAGATTGGTCTTCTTGTCAATCCAGAGGGGTTTTTTTTTTCCATTTATTATGGTTTCAACACTAAAAGAAATATGAACTTATTTCCGTGCCTCGAACTGGTGATTTGAAATATGTTTATTGGAAATATTAAAAATCTATATTTTTACTTTAGGACAGATAATTGTGTTTTACCTCAATGTTCTAGTTTGTATTTAGCTTAAAGGACATCCTTGAAATATCCGTTTTTTATAAGAGCTTCAGAGTTGAAAGGGGAAAGGAAGACTGTTTAGGCTGAGAGAGTTCTGTCTGGGTTTGCTTTGGTCTCGTCGGGGGCGCTGGGGTGATTAGCATCACGCAGGGCATGCGATTCTGACACCCTCTTCTGTGGTGGGGGTGAGAAGGCACTGGTGCCACTAGTCCCTGACCTCTCCCTCAGACAAGTTGCAAATGAAAACTGAGGGGGTGGAGTAGCTATGGAAACCAGGAGGGAAGGATTTTTTTGTTTAAATGCATATGAATTAGAACAAAATGACTGGCATCCTTTTTTCTTTTTCCATCTGTGACAAAAATTCTGTGTCCTGGTTTCTACCTTCACTTTGAAACTTATGGGGGAAAGAACATCATGAAGACCTGCTATTGGCACAGTGTCATTTCCTCTTTCTATGTTTCTGTAGATTAATTTTAAAGCCATTTGGTAGAATTAATCATATAAGCCAGTCCCACTCTCCCTGCAAATGTCTACCTTCATGCAGGTGATTTTGTAGAAAGGAGCTTCTCCAATAAAGAAGAGCTTCTCTTTCAATTCCATGGACATCGGAGAGAGTCCCTTTCAAAATAAGGAGGCTCAGGTCTGGAGAGACAAAGGCCTCTACTTTCTCAAAGGCCTTTTGGACCAAGTCCAGGTATGAGTCCTCAGTACCACGTTTGTCTCTACGGCACAGCATTTGAGATTTTCATGAGGCTACCTGACCTCAAACTGTTTCCTTTTTATATTAACTCTTTTGGCCCCAGTGGGACATACCCATTTTATGAGTTACTGACATTTATAACCTACTTCATTTTAGCATAAACTTTCTGCCTTTTGTTCTTTTGTGGGCAACATATTAGTTCTTGGATTCTGAGTTTTTAAATGGTATAATTTTTGTTTGGCTCCAGGCAACAGTAGTTCTACTTTGTGTCTGAGCTTCCCATCATCATCTGTCACGGTGCCCACTTGTTCTATTAAAGTATCATCAGGAAGGCACACAACTGATCCAGGGTAAAACATTCTGCTCCAGCAGTGAATGAATCATTCAACGTTGTGTGTCCACTGGGAGAAAAAAAAAAAAGCTTCATGTAGCGTATTCATTTCCACAATTTTTATGTATTACCATGAAGACATAGTTATTAATTCACTGTCTCCAGAGATATTCCCAATCCATTTCAAAGCCTGCAATCCTGATTTATTGTAGAAATTATTACACTCACTTTGTTTCACTCTGCTCTACCTTCTAAATCTGAACATGTCTATTGATACTTTCTCCTGTCAATAGTCATGCTAATGATGGAAGAACCTTGGCCAATATGATTAGAGTCTGAAAGAATCTCCTGGGTGATGTAAAACGAGCTCATAGGCAGAGGGGAGAACTTCCTCCTCTAACACACAGGCTGGTGTCTGACTCACTACAAAAAAAGAAAAAGAGAGCAACATGGTTCCACTGTCTCTTTGGATCTCATGAGTTGAAAGCTGAGGCTGTACTCCCCAACAAGCATGAGTATTTCATTTCTGAGTAGGTGACTGGAGAAAGATGAAATCAACTTAATTTGAAGAACATTAAAAAATATGTTTTCATGCTTTGGAAAAGTTTCAGTGTATCAGGTGAAATATTTGGAAATAAAAATTGTTGTAGACTTTGTACCATTGTTGGCCTGGAAGAGCAGGTCACAGTTAATTAATGTTCTAAGGTAACACTGTGTCATATTTGTAGGACAAGTAACAATTCACAGAATGAATTAATCATTGGATCCTGCTATGTTCTGAATATTTGTGCTCCACAAAACTCATATGTTGAAAACCGAACCACCAACGTGATGGTATTAGGAGGCGGGGCCTTTTAGAGGCAACCAGATCATGAGGGCAGAGCTAATGGCACTAATGGGATGAGTGTCCTTATAAAAGAGACCCCAGGCCAGGCGCGGTGGCTCATGCCTGTAATTCCAGCACTTTGGAAGGCCAAGGCAGGCAGATCACGAGGTCAGGAGTTCGAGACCAGCATGGCCAAAATAGTGAAACACTGTCTCTACTAAAAGTACAAAAAATTAGCTGGATGTGGTGGTGTGCACCTGTAATCCCAGCTACTTGGGAGGCTGAGGCAGGAGAATTGCTTGAACCCGGGAGGCAGAGGTTGCAGTGAGCCAAGATCATGCCATTGCAGTCCCGCCAGGGTGACAGTGCGAGACTCCGTCTCAAAAAAGAAAATCGATAAATAAAAATAAAAAAATAAAAAGAGACCCCAGAAAGACCCTCGCCCCCTCCACCATGGGAGGACACAGCAAGAAGATGCCATTTATATGCCGGAAAGTGGGCTCTCTTTAGACAGCAAATCTATCTTGATCTTAGACTTGCCAGCCTTCAGAAATATGAGAAATAAATCTCTGTTGTTCATAAGCCACCCACTCAGTTTATAGATTTTTTTATGCAGCCTGAACAGGTTAAGACAGATCCCTCAATCTTTTATTCAAGAGCAACAGGGACAGTGGCCATGACTACAGATGGGAGTCAAATATATCTGGGCTTTATGCAAGCTTAAACATGCACTAGATTATTGACACTGGACGAGTTACCCCACTGTTCTTGCTCTCAACTTTATAATCTTGGGAACGAAGATGGTAATAATATCTATTTCACTGGGATATCATAAACAACGGTGCCCAGTACACTGGGGTGTTACATAAATCAGTGCTCAACAGTAGCTGTTATTTTGCTCTAGGATATTATTGAAGTATATAAAGCCTTATCTTTCCGACAGACTCCGGGCTGTCAAATGCCCTCTGCAATGTTCCTTCAAATTCCTAGAGGATGTAATTTTCATGCCCCTGGTTTAGACAGAGGCTATCTTTCCTACACTCCTTAGAAGATAATATATTTCAAAATAAAGAAAGATCTGAAAGATCTCATTGCTACTAAATACAGAATACTGCATTATCCATAGTATTGAACTTAAATTTGCCTTTGTGATTTTAAAATCTACTTTTAAAATTCTTATACTATATTTAATTGTTGACATTTCCAGTTCTCTATTTTGTGGAGTTAAGGCAGCATTAAATACAAAATGAAGAAAATGAAGGACAGATCTCTAGTGCATATACCAGCTTACAGTTTTGTAAATGCAATGCCACGAAATGTGCCCCTGATGTCACAAGAGCTTGTAAGCCAGCTGGGGACCCAGACACATCAGAGGTGACATCTCAAGGCAGGGGGAGGGTACCAGAGGCAGCCATGGCAGAGCATGGGAAGAATCCCTTGGGGAGCCATGTCCAGTCTTGCAGATGCTAATTAATCTTGTCATAATATTGTGCCATTCCTCCTCCTTGGTAGCTCTGTCAGAGCATTCTGAACGATCACAGTAAGAGAAATGCAATGACAGCCATGCTTCATCTCCAGCTGTTTCCTAAGTAGATGACAGGTATTCACAAAGTGTTCCTCACAGTCCTGATGAGACTGAGGAGCAGAGTCCACTCCTCAAAACATCCTGGAGTGTCGACATGTTCTGACGGTGTCAGTGATCTGCCAGGATTTGGGTATTTTATCCAGTGATGGATTAGAGGGCATGAAGCTGTGGGTTTTGGAGCTGGACTCACCATTTTTAGGGCTCAAGGGTGTTATACTCTAAGACTAAAACTCACTGAGGGTAAGTACCTCCCTCCATGTTTTAAATTTCTTCCTATCGCTGCGTAAGGCCAGTCTCAGTGGCCTGCATATAGTAGGTGCTCATTATATTTACTATTGATTATATTTACCAAAATATCTTACGGATTCCTCATTATTTAATTTCATGGAGTCTTTACATTATCCATGGAACCGTGTACCTCTTGAATCTCATCTTATCCATCAGGACCTCTCTGACTGTCCCAGTTCATAGTAAGCTTCTTTTCCTCTGAATGTACCATCCTTCTGACACTAAAAAGAACATGCCTACAACACCGGGCGCGGTGGCTCACACCTGTAATCCCAGCATTTTGGGAGGCCGAGGTGGGCGGATCACGAGATCAGGAGATTGAGACCATCCCGGCTAGCACAGTGAAACCCCATCTCTACTAAAAATACAAAAATTAGCCTGGCATAGTGGCGGACGACTGTAGTCCCAGCTACTCGGGAGGCTGAGGCAGGAGAATGGCGTGAACCCGGGAGGCGGAGCTTGCAGTGAGCTGAGATTGCGCCACTGCACTCCAGCCTGGGTCACAGAGCGAGTCTCCGTCTCAAAAAAAAAAAAGAGAATATGCCCACAACTTGCAAAGTACCTTTCTCACAACGGAGTGAGTGTGCCACATGATTACATGGGGTTGTATTGGTTTCTTTCCTTCATCCTGTGTTTTCAAATTATGCTCTTTAGGGACCTGAGAGAAGGAAAACAGGCTCAGTGCCAACTCACACGACTCTTAAAGGCAGTTCTCTTTACACAGAGATCTTGACAAAGTTTCAAGTTTATGGCATAAAAGGACCCAAGGCGCTTTGTCCTCCTCAATTTCTGCCTGAGGAATGGTAGTCGGTAGGGGTGTTCATTTTTATGTTTCCCTGGTCAAATGGGAAACAGTTACCCAATTATAAGGCAGCTGTCCCCTGTCATTTGAGATACTGATTACAGTGATGTCACACAGTCAAGGACACAAGAAGTAGCTAGGATGGACCTAAGGGTCTCTGGTATGCCTACAATGCCAGGCATTTGTGAGGTTTGTTTTGAGGTCAACATCTAGTTCAAGATTCATATGTATATTTTAATGAAGACTTTTCTTCCTTTTTTTCCACACCTTTCTCCCTTCACTAAGTTGGGCGCTGGATGTTAGTAATACTAAGAGACATCAGACATATCTCTCCCTTCAGATCATAACTCAGTGGAAGATTTAGATACATAAACAGAAAGTGACACATTGGAGTATGCACTATGAACTATGAGAGCACAAATGAGAAACATGTTTTGTAAGAAATGCATAGAGGAAAAACTACATGGATATGAGATATTTAAGCTGGACCCTCAAAGATGACAAGTACATCACCAAGTCTTGATGATCTTAGCTCCTTAATCCATCTTTAATCTCTCTGCCTTTTTCCATCTCTGCTGCTAGACCCTCATCAGAGCTGACAACATGTCTAGCCTGCACTACTGCAAGAACTTCTTGGTCTATGGTAGTGTGGTCAACTGAAGAAGCCGGCTTAGTTTCTCCAGTCAGGTGCTCACACTAAGAAAGGTTGGATGGAGGTTATAAAGTGGCTGTGAATGAGAATTCGGTCTGGGCTCTACCAAGCAGAGAAGCCATGCAGAGATGAGAAGCTTGACAGGCATGAAACCATGTTAAGCAGAAAAATAGAAATTCATAACAGAATGGGTGTGGCATTATATAGTGTTCTGTGGAGTACCATGATCCTTCTTCATGAAACAACTTCAAGGCAGACATTTGGCGATTTTTCCATTGCCCGCAGGGCAGAGAGTAACAGAATGGATGGAGATGTGCAAAGAAGAAGTAAAAAGAATCAGAAGTAGAAGAGAAGAGAACAAAAAGAGGAAACGGGGAATGGAAGAGGTCTTCCCACCCCACCACCACCAGCCTTGCGAAAAGTAACCTCACAGGCATTTCTCTCAACTGGGACTCCCTTAGAAATGGTAGAACATTTAGTTCTCTATATTATATCAAAATAATCTTCTGTATTGGCCTTTCATATTGCCTAAAAACACTTTTTTTGCTAATTGAAAAAAGCCCTTTTATAATATTATTAAATAATATTAATTTATTTGCATTTTAATGCAAATACCCCTAGGAGAGGTAAATCATAGAAGCTAATATTTTGACATTTTGTGGACATTTGTAGATAGCTAATAATGGTCCACACCTCAAAATGAAAAAAGGACAGGTGTGTGTGTGTGTGTGTGTGTGTGTGTGTGTGTGTGTGTGTTGGTGGGGGTGACAAAAACTCTTGAGAACAAACACCAAAGAAGAAGGCACAAAGTGGGAGAATATCAAAAGTGAGGCGCAACATCTCAATTGGGGGACCTGGAATGTAGAGAGACAGCTGACTCCCATCATCCAGGCCACCAGCATTTTCATTTCAACCTTGTCAGTCACTTTCTATCTGCTATTATTATATCCACACCTGCCGCTCTAAATCATTATCCACACAGCAAACCAGAGCTTCAAAATACATAAAGCAAAAACTGTTAAAACTGAAAGGAAAAATAGATATATCTGCAATTATAGTTGGAGACATCAATAACCTCTTTAAACAATTGATAGAACAACTAGCCAGAAAATCAGCAAGGATATAGAAGAAACTAGCAACACCATCAAATAACAGGAATGAATTGACATTTATAGAACACTCCGACCAACAACAGAAGAATACACAGGCCAGGTGCAGTGGCTCACTCCTGTAATCCCAGCTCTTTGGGAGGACGAGGCAGGTGGATCACCTGAGATAATGAGTTCAAGACCAGCCTGGCCAACATGGCAAAACCCTATCTCTTCTAAAAATACAAAAATTAGCCAGGTGCGGTGGTGCATGCCTGTAATCCCAGCTACTTGGGAGGTCAAGGCAGGAGAATTGCTTGGACCTGAGAGGCAGAGGTTGTAGTGAGGCGAGATTGTGTCACTGCACTGCAGCCTTGGTGACAGAGTAAGATTCTCTCAAAAAAAAAAAAAAAAAAAAAAGAAAAAGATGAAGAAGAATACACAGAAGAGATAAATATGTATACATATTTATATGTATTATATGTATACATATATGTATACATGCATACACATTCATATAAGGAAGCCATATACTGAATGATAAAATAAACCTCAACAACTTTAAAATAATTAAAATGATACAGAGTATGTTTTTTTGACCACATGGATTTCAAGCTAGAAATCAGTAACAAAAGGATAACATGAAAATCTCCAAACACATGGAAACCAAATATAAATAGCTCATGCTAGTCTCAAGAAAATTTGAGAAATATAGTGAACTAAACAAAAATGAACTAAACAAAAATGAAGATACAACATATTAAAATTTGTGGTATGCAGCTAAAGCAGTGCTGAGGAAAAATCTTACAGCTCAAGACCCAGAGGTGAAAGTCTTGAATTAATAATCTAAGCTCTCACTTCAAGAAAATAGAAAAAGAACAGCAAAAATCAGGCATACCTCATATTATTGTGCTTTGCTTTCTTGTGAGTCACAGACACTGTGCTCTTTACAAATTGAAGGTCGATAGCAGCTCTAAGTCGAGCGAGTCTACTGGTACCATTTTTCCAATAGCAGGTGGAAAAATTATGTCTATGTGTCACATTTTAGTAGTTCTCACAGTATTTTAAACTTCTAAATTATTTTTATATCTGTTATGATGATTAGCGATCTTTGATATTACTATTGTAATTGCTTTTGGGATACTGTAAACAGCACCCATATAAGACAGCAAACTTAATTGATAAATGTTGCATGTGTCCTCACAGCTCCACTGACCAGCTATTTGCTGTCTCTCTCTCTCTCTCTCTCTATCCCCTCAGGCCTCCTTATTTTTTGAGACACAATTATATTGAAATTAGGTCAACTAATAACCCCACATTGGCCTCTAAGTGTTCAAGTGACAGGAAGAGCTGCATGTCTCTCACATTAAATCAAAAGCTAGGAAAAATTAAGCTTAGAGAAGAAGGCAGGTAGAAAGCCAAGATAGGCTAAAAGCTAGACTCTTGTACCAATTAGTTGGCCAAGTTGAGAATGTAAAGGAAAAGTTTTTGAAGGCAATTAAAAGTTCTATGCCAGTGAACACACAAATAATAAGAAAGTGTAAAAAGCCTCATTGCTAATATGGAGAAAGCTTTAGTGGGCTAGACAGAAAATCAAACCAGCCGCAACATTTCCCTAAGCCATAGCCTAATTTAGAGCAAGGATGTACAAGGAGGTTAACGCTGTTTTCATGCCTGCTAACACAGCATTCATTCTGCAACCCACAGACCAAGGAGTAATTTCAACTTTTTAGTCTTATTACTTGAGAAGTAAATTTTGTAAGACTATAGTTGCCATAGATAGTGCTGGGCAAAATACATTGAAAACCTTCTGGAAAGCATTCATCATTCTAAATGCCATTAAGGACGCTCATGACTCATGGGAGGAGGTCAAAATAGCAACCTTAACAGGAGGATTATTTTGAGATGTTATAAGATGTTATAAGATGAAATAATCCTTAAGGATTATTTTGAGATGTTAAAGACTTCAGTGTAAGAAATAATTGCTAATGTTGTGGAAATAGCAAGAGAACTAGAATTAGAAGCCTGAATATGTGACTGAATTGTTGCAATCTCATCAAAAAACTTGAATGGATGAGGAGTTGCTTCTTATGGATGGGCAAAAAAAGTGGTTTCTTGATATGGAATCTACTCCTGGTGAAGATGCTATAAACGTTGTTGAAACGACAATAAAGGATTTAGAATATTACATAAACTTAGTTGATAAAGCAGTGGCAGGGTTTGAGAAGATTGACTCTAATTTCAAAAGAAGTTCTACTGTGATTAAAATGCTATCAAACAGCATCACATGCTACAGAGAAATCTTTTGTGAAGAGTCAATTGATGAGGCAAACCTCATTGTCTTTATTTTAAGAAATTTCAGAGAGGCTTAAAAATGGCTGACTAGAGGCATCTGGTACTTGCCTCCTCCACAAAACAGCACTGAAATAGCAAGTAGACAATCACACTTGTAATAGATCTTCTAAGACAGAACACTGGAATTCAACAGAGAAGTGGCAGGAAACACCTAAAGCAAGGAGGGAGAGGAAAGTGAGGCGGCCTGCTCAGCCAGGATCAGTTGGGAGTCCAGAGAGCCTTCCCAACAGGGGAAAGAGTAAGTGGGAGATCCCCAGTGGTGCACATTTCCACCACAGAGCCCTGAAATCCTAGCCATGGAAGAGTCTCTTGACCTTCATCTACCCTGAGAATAAAATAGAAAGTTGCAGAGACCATGTGATGGCATTACTTGGAGAGGGACTTCACCCTGGGTTCCACACTCGCTATGTGGTAGAAATAGCAAGATATATAGAATTAGAAGTGGAACCTAAATATGTGACTGATTTGCTGCAGTCTCACCGAAAATCTCGAACAGATGAGGGACTGTTTCTCATGAACGAGCAAAGAAAGTGGTTTCTTGACATGGAATGTACTGAAGTGCACATTCAGTACATGCAGTGAAGATACTGTGAATATTGTTGAAATGACAACAAAGGATTTGGAATGCTACATAAAGCAGTGCCTCTCAACTCCCTTGGGCACCGAGAATAAAATAGGGAGTTGCAGAGACAATACAATGGCACTGCTCCAGACTGGCGGCTCACACTGGTCCTAAGCAACTATAGCACAATGTCATTTTGAACACCCAATCCCCAACACACTACATCCTGCCCTGGGACTCAACAGGCCCTGCATCTCCACATCCCTGGAGCCCCATTGACATTCCCTGTCCACAGTCATCACCACTGCTGGCTGCTGCCACTGGAGCTGAAGTACAAACCACTGGCAGCAACTCTGCTGCCCCCGTAGCAGGGCAGCCCCACATTTAAAAGATATTCCACCTGCAACTGCCACCTGAAGCCCAAGTGTGTGCACCCTAGCTGCCTGCCTGTGGCTATTGCAACAGAAAGCAACATTGCCCTCCCCAAGCATAGATGCTGTCACTCCCACCTGAGCATTCCACCAGGGGCTGGGGATGACCCTGCCTCTGTCTACCACAGCCAGCATCTGCATGCATCAATGGGGGCTGAGGGCAGGCACACCCAGTCTGGCTCCACCCCTGCTAGTGTCCAAGCATGCTGTTCAGGGGTCTGGGGATCACCCAGCCCCAACCACCACTACTGGTATCTGAGCACTCCTTCTAGGATCCTGATGTCACACCCAACCAACCTGTCATTACCACCATAGCCAGCACCCAACTGCATGCACTACTTGCAGGATGGGGGAATGGCCTACCTAGCCAGTTGTAGTTACCACCAACACCAGCACAGATCATTTGAGTGCCAAAGGGTCATCCCACTACTGCTAGTGATATTGCCCATGCCCACTGCCTAGGGACCTGAAAACCAACCCACATGCTTCGCCCACCACTGCCATCCCTGGCACTCAAGCAACCTAGATGCCCAAGAATAAGGTTGCTTGGCCCCCACTAACATTGATGTCAGCATACACCACCCTGAGGTCCAAGGACACGCATGATTGGTCCACCACTGCCACTACTGGGGCCCAAGAACTGGCCTACCTGGAATGCCTGTCTCCAATAAAACTTTACCATAGCCTCCATTAACAACTACACCCTAAGCCACTGATGGAACCACAGACTCCACGGCTGCTGTTTATAGCTGAAGAAATTATACAGGGACTATACTACTTCACACACCCAAAATCAAAGCCAAGGTGCCCTCCCCAACACCATGGTTATATCTTCAGGAAAAATCCTCCCCTAGGAAAGCAAATCCATAATAGGAAGAATAGGTTGTTACACCAGATGCTCAGATACCAATGTAAGGAAACAAGAAACATGAAAAAGCAAGAAAATATGACACCTGCAAAGGAACACAATAATTCTCCAGCAACAGATTCCAATGAAATTTATGAAATTTCATAAAATCCTTGAAAAAATTCAAAATATTGACATGAAAGAATTCAGTGGGATATAAGAGAATACAGATAAACAATACAAAGAAATCAGAAAAAAAATTCAGGAAGTGAATGAGAAATTTACCAAAGGGACGTCATAGAAAAGAACCAAACAGAAATACTAGAACTGAAGAATTGAATAAATGAAATAAAAAATACATTCAAAGTCTACAACAATGGACTACATCAACCAGAAGAAAGAATTTGAGAAGTTGAAGATAAGGCCTTTGAAATAACCCAGTCAGACAAAAATAAAAAAAAAAAAATGAAAAAGAATGAACAAAGCCTATGTGCCATATGGGACACCATAAAGCAACCACGTATTTGAATTTTTAGTGTCCCAGAAGGCAAGATAAAATGAAAGGGATAGAACATCTATTTAATAAAATAATAGCTGAAAACTTCTAAAGTCTAGCAAGAGATATCGATATCCAGATACAGGAAGTTCATATGTTCCCAACTAGTTACATTCAATAAAGTCTTCTCCACAGCACATTATTGTCAAACTGTCAAAAGTCAAAGGCTAAAAAAAATTCTAAAAACAGTAAGAGAGAAGCATCTAGTCAATTATAAGGCAGCTCTGATCAGAATGACAGAAGATTTATTTTAAAAAATGTTTATTATTATTATGTTTTTGAAATGCAGTTTCACTCTTGTCCTCCAGGCTGGAGTGCAATGGCACAATCTCGGCTCACTGCAACCTCCACCTCCCAGCTTCAAGCAATTCTCCTGCCTCAGTCTCCCGAGTAGCTGGGACTACAGGTGCATGCCACCATGCCCGGCTAATTTTTGTATTTTTAGTGGAGATGGGGATTCACCATGTTGGCCGGCCTGATCTCAAACTCCTGACCTCAGGTGCTCTGCACACCTTGGCCTCCCAAAGTGCTGGGATTACGGGCGTGAGCCACTGTGCCCAGCCTAACAGCAGATTTCTTAGCAAGAAGCCTTACAGTCCAAGAGAGAGTGGGATATTATATTCAAAGTGCTGAAACAAAAAAAAAATCAGTCAAAGATATTATACCCAAAAAAGTTATTCTTCCTGGATGAAGGAAAAATAAAGTCTTTCCTAGACAATCAAAAGCTGGAAAAATTCATCACCACTAGACCAGCTCTACAAGAAATGCTTAAGGGAGTCCTATACCTGGAAGTGAAAGGATGATATCCACCATCATGAAAACACACAAAAGTATTAAACCCATCAGTAGAGCAAACACACAAATAAGGAAGACAAAGGACTCAAATAGTATACTATAGAAAATCACAAAGCCATAATACACAATGGGAGAAAGAAAAAAACAAAGAATATGCAAAAACCTCAGAAATCAATAAATAAGGTGACAGGAATAAGTGCACACATATCAATAATAACCTTGAGTATAATGTTCCCATTTAAAAGATAGAGGTGGGCTAAATGGATTAAGAAAAAAATGAAAACCAAAAAAGTGGAGGAGTAGCAATACTTACATAAAACAAACTTTAAGTCAAAAAACAGTAGAAAGAGACATAGAAGATCATTATATAATGATAAAAGGGTCAATTCAGCAAAAGTAATTAACAATTTTAAACATATATGAACCCAACCACAGAGCAACTAGATACACAAAGCAAATATTGTTAGATCTAAAGGAAGATATAGACTCCAATACAATAATGGTTAAGGACTTCAACATCCTACTCTCAGCATTAAACCAATCATCTCTACAGAAAATTAGCTAAGATATATTGGATTTAATCCAAACTTTAGATCAAATGGACATAATAGACATTTACAGATAATTTTATCTAACAGTTACATAATACACATTCTTCTCATCAGCATAAAGAACATTGTCCAGGATAAACAATATATTAGGACACAAAGTAAATCTCATTAAATTTGTAAAAATCAAAATCGTATCAAGCATCTTCTTAGACTACAATGGAATAAAAGTAGAAATCAATAACAAGAGGAACTTTGGAAACTGTATAAATACATTAAACAGAATACTCTTGAATGACCACTGGGTCAAGGAAGAAATTAAGGAGGAAATGGAAACATCTCTTGAAAAAAAATAATTGAAACACAACATACCAAAACCTGTGTGATACAACAAAAGCAGTGCTAAGAGGGAAGTTTGTAGCAATAAACATCCACATTGCCGGGCGCGGTGGCTCACGCCTGTAATCCCAGCACTTTGGGAGGCCAAGGCGGGCGGATCACAAGGTCAGGAGATCGAGACCACGGTGAAACCCCGTCTCTACTAAAAATACAAAAAATTAGCCGGGCGCGGTGGCGGGCGCCTGTACTCCCAGCTACTCAGGAGGCTGAGGCAGGAGAATGGCGTGAACCCGGGAGGCAGAGCTTGCAGTGAGCCGAGATCGGGCCACTGCACTCCAGCCTGGGCGACAGAGCGAGACTCCATCTCAAAAAAAAAATAAAAATAAAAAATAAACATCCACATTAAAAAAGTAGAAAGACTTCAAATACACAATCTAATAACACAGCTCAAGGAATTAAAAAGCAAGAACAAGCCAAGCCAATTAGTAGAAGAAAATAAATAATAAAGAGTAGGGCAGAACTAAACTGAATTGAGAGTAAAAAACAAATTACAAAAAATCAACTAAATCAAAAGTTGGTTTTTTGAAAAGATAAATAAAACTGATAAAACACTACCTAGACTGATCAAGTAAAGAGAGAAAATGCAAATAAGCAAAATTAGAAATTAAAAAGGAGACATTATAACTGATACTGCAGAAATACAAAAGATCATCAGATACTATTATGAACAACTATATAGTGAGAAACTGGAAAACCTTGAGAAAATAGATAAGTTCCTAAATACATATAACCTACTTAGATTGAATCAGAAAGAAATGGAAAATGTAAACAGACCAATAATGAATAATTAAATTGAATCAGTAATAAAGTCTCAAAGTTCCAAAGGAACTAACACTAATTCCCAAACTATCAAAAACTGAGGATGAGAGAATTCTCCCTAACCCATTTTATGAGGTCAGCCTTACCCTAATACCAAAACCAAGCAAGGACACAACAAAAAAAGAAAATTACAGGCCAGTATCTCCAATAAACCTAGAGAAAAAATCCTCAACAAAATACTACCCCACCAAATCCAACAACATATCAAAAAATAATACATCATGATCAACTGCGATTTGTCCCAGGTGTGCACGGATGGCTCAATATATGCAAATTAATAAATGTGATATATCACATTGACAGAATGAAGGACAAAAACCATGTGATTATCTCAACAGATGCAAAGTAGCATTTGATAAAATTCAACATTTCTTAATGATAAAAACTCTCAACTAACTAGGAGCAGAAGGAACATGCCTCAACATAATAAAGGTTATATGTGACAAACCAAAAACTAACATCACACTAAATGGGAAAAACCTGAAAGCCTTTCGTCTAAGAACTGAAACAAGACAAGCATGTCCACTTTCACCACTCCGATTCAATAGAGTACTGGAAGTCCTAGCCAGAGTAACCAGTCAAAAGAAAGGAATAAAAAGCATGCAAATTGGGGAAAAGGAAGTCAAATTGCCCCATTTTGCAGATGATTTGATCTTATATCTAGAAAAACCTAAAGACTCCACCAAAAAACCCTGACATCTGATAAAAAATTCAATATTCAGTAAAGCTTCAGGATACAAAACCAACAACAACAAAAAATCAGTAGCATTTCTATACACCAATAGTGAACTAGCTGAGAAAGAAATTAAGAAGGCAATCCCGCTTACAATAGCTACAAAAAAAAAAGAAAGAAAGAAAATCCAAAATACCTAGGAATAAATTTAACCAAGAAGATGAAAAACTTCTGCAAGAAAAACTATAGAGCACTGGTGAAAGAAATTGAAGAGGACAACAAATGATACAAACATCCCATGCTCATGGATCAGAATTAATATTGTTAAAATGACCTTATTTAAAGCAATCTACACATTTAGTGCAATACACATCAAAATACCTATGTCATTTTTTACAGAAATAGAAAAAAATTCACCTAAAATTTGTATGGTGTTTTTTGTTTGTTTGTTTGTTTTTTAAAAAGCCCAACAACCAAAACAATCCTGAGCAAAAAGAATAAAGCTGGAAGCATCACATTACCTGACTTCAAAATATGTTACAAGGCTATAGTAACCAAAATGGCAAGGTATTGATATAAAAATAGATGCGCAGATGAATGGAACAGAATGAAGAACCCAGACATAAATCCACATATTTATAGTCAATTGATTTTTTACGAAGGCACCAAGAATATACACTGGGGAAAGACCATCTTCTTCAATAAATGGTGCTGGGAAAATCAAATAGCCATATGCAGAATAAAAAAACTGGACCCCATCTCTCACCATATGCATAAATCAACTCAAAATAAATTAAAGATATAAATTTAAGACCCAAAACTATAAAACTACTAGAAGAAAACATAGGGGAAATGCTTCAGGACATTGGCGTAGGCAAAGACTTTTAGCTAAGACCTCAAGAGCACAGGCAACTAAAATGAAAACAGATAAATGGAACTACATCAAACTAAAAACCTCTGCACAGCAAAGGAAACAACAGAGAGAAGAGGCAGCCTGTTGAATAGGAGATAATATTTATAAACTCTTCATTCAATAAAGGACCAATATCAAGACCAGACTGGCCAACATGGTGAAACCCCATCTCTATTAAAAATACAAAAATTAGTCGGGCATGGTGTCGGGCTCCTGTAATCCCAGCTACTTGGGGGGCTGAGGCAGGAGAATTGCTTGAACTTGGGAGGAAGAGGTTGCAGTGAGCTAAGATCATGCCATTGCACTCCAGCCTGGGCAACAGGAGTGAAACTCCATTTTAAAAAAATATAATAAAAAAAAGGACTAATATCCAGAATATGCAAGGAACCCAAACAACTCAATAAGAAAAAATAATAATAATCCCATTAAAAAGTAGACAAAGAACATGAATAGATATTTTTCAAAAGGAGACATAGAAATGGTCAACAGATATATGAAAATATGCCCAATATCTCTAATCATCAGAAATGCAAATCAAAGCCACAATGAGATATCCTCTTACCCCAATTAGAATGGTTATTACAAAAAAGATGAAAACCCCAGATGCTGGTGAAGATGTGGAGAAATGAGAACTATTATATACTTTTAGTGGGAATGTTAGTACAACCACTGTAACAAACAATATGGAGATTTCTCAAAAAACTAAAAACAGAACTACCATATGACTCAACAATGCTACTACTGGGTATTTATTCACAGGAAAGAAAATCAGAATATCATAGGGACACCTGTACTCCAGGTTTATTGCAGCACTATTTATAATAGCAAATATATGGAATAAACCTAGTGTCCATCAATGGACAAATGGATAAAGAAAATGTGATATATATACACAGTGCAATACTATTTGGCCATAAAATGGAATAAAATCATGTCATCTATGGCAACACAGATGTAACTACAGTTCACTATGTTAAGTGAAATAAACCAGGCCCATAAAGACAGAGTACATGTTCTCGTTCATATGTAGGAGCTAAAAGTGCTGATCTCATTGAGGTAGAGAGTGGAATGACAAATATCAGAGTCTGGGAAAGGTGTATGGCTGAAGAGGGGGATGAAGAGAGGTTGGTTAATGGGTACAAACATTAGTTAGATAGATGTAATAAGTTCTAATGCTCATTAGAAAAGCAGCTTGACTATAGTTAACACAATGTATATTGTATGTTTAAAAATAGCTAGAAGAGAGGATTTGAAATGCTCCCAACACATAGAAATAATAAGTAATTGAGGTAACACCTTAAGTACCCTGACTTGATAATTACACATTCTATGCATGTAAAAAAATCACATATACCCCACAAATATGTATAATATCATGCTTCATTAAAGATAAATAAATTATTATTACATATTAGGACAGAAAAAAAATTGCCACAGACACCCCAACCTTCAGCAACCACCACCCTGATCAGTTAGCAGACATAAACATTGAAGCAAGACTCTCCACAAGCAAAAAGATACAACTTACTTAAGGCTCAGATGATTGTTAGTATTTTTTAGCAATAAAATATTTTAAATAGAGGTGTGTACATTTTTCAGACATAATACTATTGCACACTTAATAGACTACATTATGTGTAAACATAACTAGTATATGCATTAGAAAACCAAACAATTTTTTTTTTTTTAAATTTTTTAACCCTATAGGTTTTATTTATTTTTTTTTTTAAATTTATTTATTATTATTATACTGTAAGTTGTAGGGTACATGTGCATAACGTGCAGGTTTGTTACATATGTATACTTGTGCCTTGTTGGTGTGCTGCACCCATCAACTCGTCATTTACATCAGGTATAACTCCCAATGCAATCCCTCCCCCCTCCCCCCTCCCCATGATAGGCCCCGGTGTGTGATGTTCCCCTTCCCGAGTCCAAGTGATCTCATTGTTCAGTTCCCACCTATGAGTGAGAACATGCGGTGAAAACCAAACAATTTTTGTGATTTGCTTCACTGTGGTATTCACTTTTACTGTGGTGGTCTGGGACCAAACCCACAATATCTCAGAGGCATGCTTGTAAATCCGAAAGCAAACAAAAGGAAGGAGGTAACAAAGATAAAAGCAGAAACCAATGAAACTGCAAACAGAACAATAAAGAAAGTTAGTGAAACATAAAGTGGTTCTTTGAAAAGACCGATAAAATTAACGAACCTCTAGCAAGACTGGCCAAAAAAATAGGAAGACAAAGATGATAAATATTGGAAATAAAAGAGAGTATCACCTTAAACCCTGCAGACATCAAAAAGATAATAAGAGAATTCTATAAACAAATCTATGTACGTAAATCTGACAACCAGAAGATATGAATCAATTATTCAAAAAACACAAATTACCATTACTCAAGCAATAGGAAATAGATCATTAGAATAATCTATTGCCATTAAATAAATTAAATTAGGATTTGAAAACCTTTTCAAAAGCTTCAAGCCCATATAGTTTCATTGAATAATTCTACCAAATATTTAAAGAAGAACTAGCACCAATTCCACACATTCTCTTGCAGAAGATTAAATTGGGAGCACCTCCAAATTCACTTTATAAAGCTGATGTTAGTTTAATATAAAAATCAGAGAAAGAAAGAAAGAAAAGGAAATAAAATGCACACAGATTGGAAAGACAGAAATAACTCTTCCTATTTGCAGATGGCATGAATGTCTACATAGAAAATCCCCCCAAATTAAAATACTCCTAGAACTAATAAGTAAGTTTAGCAAGGTCACAGGATACAAGATCAACATACAAAAACCAATTACATTTCTACATACTAGTAAGGACACCTGGACATTAAAATTAAAAATATAAAACCAGGCCTTGTGCCACCGGTGGCTCACGCCTGTAATCCCAGCACTTTGGGAGGCCGAGGCAGGTGGATCACCAGGGCAGGAGATTGAGACCATCCTGGCTAACACAGTGAAACTCTGTCTCTATTAAAAAATGAAAAAAAAAAATTAGCCTGGTGTGTTGGCAGGTGCCTGTAGTCCCAGCTACTCGGGAGGCTGAAGCAGGAGAATGGCATGAACCCAGAAGGCAGAGCTTGCAGTGAGCCGAGATTCCGCCACTGCACTCCAGCCTGGGCGTCAGAGAGAGACTCCATCTCAAATAAATAAATAAACAAATAAATAAATAAAATATATATATATATATAAATAACCATTATAATTGCTGTTAAAAAATGAAATACTTAGGTGTAAATCTACCAATACACACACAGGACATGCATACTGGAAACTACACAACACTCATGAAAAAAATCAAAGAAGATCAAAATAAATAGAAGGATATTCTGAATGTTTGAATTGGAAAACTCAACATACCTAAAGGTGTGCCTTCTTCCAAGCTGACATACAGTTGAACATTATTCCTATCAAAATCTTAGATTTGTTGCAAATATAGACAAGATTATTCTAAAATTCACATAGAAAAGCAAAGGAACTAGAATAGTTTAAATATTTCTGATAAGCTGGGCATGATGGCTCATGCCTGTAATCCCAGAACTTTGGGAAGCCAAGGCAGGAAGACTGCTTGAACCCAGGAGCTTAAGACCAGCCTGGGCAATATGGCAAAACCCCATCTCTACAAAAAAATACAAAAAAATTAGCCAGGTGTGGTGGTGTGTGCCTGTAATCCCAGCTACTCAGGTGACTGAGGCAGGAGGATCACTTGAGCCTGGGAGGTAGAGGCTGCAGTAAGCCATAATCACACCACCACACTCCAGCCTGGGCAACAGAGTGAGGCCATGTCTCTAATACTACTACTACTAATAATAATTCTTATGAATAAAAATTGTGGGAGAAATCAGCCTACCTGATTTCAAGGCTTGACATATAGCTACAGTAATCAAGACTGTGTGTTGCTGGCAGAGGGACAGACATATGCTGATGGAAGAGAATAGAGAACCAAGAAATTCTTGCATGTAAGTATGGTTGATTTTTGACAAAGGTGTAAAAGCAATTCAATGGAGGAAGGATAGCATTTTCAACAAATGTGCTAGAGCAACTTGATATCCATAGGAAAAATGAAAACAAAATAAGTTGACCTAAACCTCACATCATATAAAAAATTAACTCAAAATGCATCCCAGGTTTAAATGTAAAAGTTAAAATTTTAATAATTTTATAACACAGGAGAAAATCTTTAGGACTTAGGGTTCAGTGTAGGGTTCTTCAGCATGATACCATAAAAGAAAATATCAATAAATTGAACTTCGTCAAAATTAAAAAAATCTTTAACTCTACCAAAGACCCTGATGAAAAGAGAAGTTATAGAATGGGAGAACGTATTTGTAAACCAAATACCTGACAAAGAATTTATACCTATAATAAAAAAGTTTTCAAAAGTCAACATTAAAATAACCAAACAATCCAATTAGAAAGTGGGTGAAAATCATGAAGAGACAGTTTAATAAACAGGATACATAGCCTGAACCCAGGAGTTCAAGACCAGCCTAGGCAACATGGAGACAAAGAATTTTGTAGAGACAATGTCTCTACAAAAATTTAAAAATTAGCCAGGCATTGTGGTGCATGCCTGTGGTCCCAGCTACTTGGAAAGCTGAGACAGAGGATCATTTGAGCCCAGGAGGTCGAGGCTGCAGTTAGCCATGATCATGCCATTGCACTCAAGTCTAGAATACAGAGTGAGACCCTGTCCCAAAAAAAAAGAATATGTAGATGGCAAATAAGCACACAAAAACATGTTCAACATCATTAGTCACAAGAGAAATACAAATTAAGACCATAATAAGATATCGCTACACCACTACTAGAAAAGCTAATATAAAAGATAGTGACAATACCAAATGCTGGTGAGGATGTAGAGAAACTGTATTTCTTACACATTTCTATTGGGATTGTAAAATGGTACTGCCACTCTTGAAAATAGTTTGTCAGCTTCTTAAAACAAACAAAAAACATGCAACCAGCATATGATCCAGCAATTGTACTCTTGGTTATTTATCCCAAAGAAATAAAACACATGTCCTTACAAATGCTTGTACATGTTTGGTCATAACAGCTTTATTTGTAATAGTGAAAAACTGGAAACAAACAAAATGTCCTTCACTAGGAAAATGAATAAACAAACCATGGTACCCCTATACCATGAAATACCTTTACTCCACCATTCCCAGTGAGGTCTTTTTTTCTCACTGTCTCAGATAGCTACTAAAGCTCCAGGCATTACATCCATGTTCCAAGCAGCCAGATGGGAAAAGGTAGAAAGAAAATTGTGTCCCTTTCCCTCCATTTTAAGATAACTCCTGAAAATCTCAAATACTGTGTTGGCTTACATGCCATTGGCTAGAATTGATCACATGGCCACCCCTCTGCAAGGAACGCTAGGAAATATTGTTTTTTTGGTTGGGTGGCAATATGCCTGGCTAAAAATTGAGGTTGTTATTTGAGAAGAGTGACAGAACTAGGTTTTGTGTGTCCTGAAGCTTATACAATCTGGGGGTAATGTAAAACAATAAAGTCTTTTTGCTAACAAATTTCACAAAAACATCTGACCTGGAAACACATTGTGGAGGCCCCTCCCAGGGCTTTGAAAAGGCCTGTTTGAATGGAGGCCATGAGACTTAGGCTTGTTCACCTCGTTGTAAATCTACTTCTGTTTTGGAGGCAAACAGTAATGTCTGGCACAGTGTTACTCTGAAGGTAATGACCTTTAAAAAATCTTTCCTTCCACCTTTTCATTTCTTCTTCTTTATTGAATCAGAAAATCCAACTTCAAATAATCTGCCAACAGCAAGTAACTTAGTTCTCTGAGGTTCATTTTTCTACCAGAAAAATAAAGATTATTAACACCAATCTGGCTAGATTCATGGGATACCCAGATGAAATTATGGACCTGAAATTGCCTTATTACCATAAAGTACGATATAAAGGTAAGGAACTATTATGAGCAACAATCAAAAGCTCATCCCATGAAAATGCTGAGGAAGGAGGTGGAGAAGTTGGGAAGAACCTCACTTTGGAAAGACTTTGGAAACAACCAGAATATTTGCCACCCAAAGCTATGAGGAAGAAGGAAAGATTCTTTGAACACCTACTATGAGCCAGTTTTAGTTATAGATGTTTTTTACCCTTGACTGGCACTCAAATACGTTTAATGAATCATACTTAGTCATAAAAGTAGGTCTTTGAAACTTGAAATAGTGAAAAATTGCCCAACTTTGTAGAGATGTCAACAGAAATGGATCATTCTGAGCATCCCAAGTGATGGCATATATATCACATCCATTCTTTCAGAGTTTCTTGGGCTGGCATAACTTTTGCTGACATCACATCTAGCTTGAAGCAAAGATCAACAGCCACCCTTCACCAGATTTATACAGCCCTCTTTCACCCTCAGTAAAACATTGTTGCAAAAGGGCCAGACTGTTGTCTGGTCTTTTGCCATGTCACTTTAATCAATAAATCAATCCATCAGATATTTATTGGTTACCCACTTTTTACAGGGTGTATACCACCTGCTGGAAGATGAGGAGGTAGCCACCAAGAAGTAGAATGAGGAAAGGAGGGCAAAGAAATATAGAGCATAATCCCTGTTCCCCAAAACTTTACAATGTATTTGAAGAGATGTGTGTGTGTGTGTGTGTGTGTGCATGCGTGTATCTCAAATGTTAAGTGATTATGCCCAAAAATAAATGATAGCTCAATGAATGCTTAATTGATGAGAAATCAGACCAAAGGTGCTATGAGGGTATACAGAATGAAGAAAATGCAGTGATCTGCAAAAATTTTTATGAAACAAGATATATTTGAGCTAAGCATAAAAAGTAATCTAAGAATTATATGGGGGGAGAAAAGAAAAACAGATAAGATAGGTGAGGTGGCAAGGATAATAAGTGTGATCAGAAATGCAAGATACAAATAAAAGACATAGAATACACTGATGTGACTGAAGAGGATGAAAGAGACAAATAAACTGAAGTTAAGATTTACAAAGAGGTTAGTGCCAACACCAGCTCAGTCGTGAATACCCTAACCCAGCGGCGCTAGAGGAATTAAAGGCACACACCCAGAAACATAGAGGTGTGAAGTGGGTAATCAGGGTCTCACAGCCTTCAGAGCTGAGAGCCCTGAACAGAGATTTACCCACATATTTATTAACAGCAAGCCAGTCATTAGCATTGTTTCTATAGATATTAAATTAACTGAAAATATCCCTTATGGGAAACAAAGTGATGGGCCAAATTAAAGGAATAGATTGGGCTAGTTAACTGCAACAGGAGCATGTCCTTAAGGAACAGATCGCTCATGCTATTGTTTGTGGCTTAAGAATGCCTTTAAGTGGTTTTCCACCCTGGGAGGGCCAGGCGTTCCTTGCCTTCATTCCGGTAAACCCATAACCTTCCAGCGTGGGCGTTATGGCCATCATGAACATGTCACAGTGCTGCAGAGATTTTGTTTATGGCCAGTTTTGGGGCCAGTTTATGACCAGATTTTGGGGCACCTGTTCCCAACAGGTTAGCATCTACTTGTGAAGGAATTTGAATGCCAGGATAAGATAGATTTTTTTTTTTTAATCTGTATGAAATCAAACAATGGTTTTGGTCCATTTTCTTTCTTGGTTTTATGAAAATATACTACCACTATATTTTTATTATTAAAACTTAAGGTCTTGATCTTTCCTACCTCCCTTTGTACAAGGCTAGGAGAGAAATATGGAATGTCACTAACAGTGAAGTTTTCATGACAAAATCCAGCAATCAAAATGATATCACTTCCTCAGTTAACAGCTGTTAGTGGTTCAAAGCTTTAGTTTTCTTCATTACCTGGACTTTGACATATATCCTTACAGCAGAATTTGCTTTTTGGCTTCAATACTTACTTTTTCCAACACAATTCTCTTTGCATGAAAAAATTTTTCAAAGAGAACTAATTGCAAAGAAATTGAACTTTATGGCTGTGCTTAACTGGGCTTTCCTATGTTGTTTATCATTGTACCCCTTCGTGGCTACCAAGCGATCCTGCAGTGTAAAGGGCTTCACATCTTCCTGGACTAATTCTTTAAACTGGAACTTATAATACCACCTCTTAGCCAGTGGCCTATCACCACTAACCCACAGATACCTCCTGGGTATTGCCCTTCTGCCTTTTCTTAAGAGAATAAGGTGTCATGTCAATTTTTAAGGGGCAACCCAATTTGATCTTGAATTCTTCCATAATTTACCTTGGGCTATCTCACAAGGGCAGCCCATTTAGCTGTGGGCCTCAGATTCTAGTACTTGGGAAAGGCCCAGACTACAGTAGCTCAAGTGATACAGACTGCCTACCATGAAGGCCCCTTTCTCACTAGTTGGCCAATGTCTTTCTACTTTTATGAATTACCATTTCATATCTGTGGCATCCAGCCTCCACAATGGCCTCCAGTGGTCCCTGCCTTCTGGTACTCAGGCCCTTGTATAGTCCCTTTCCACCTCACATCTCTGTGACCAATAGAATACTATAAAAGTAACAATACCTTCTGCCTTGCTCTTGCTTTCTTGGATTCCTCACTCTCAGTGAAGGCAGCTGTCATTCTGTGAGACCTCTCAAGCAACACCAGTTCAAGAGGCCCATGTTGCTGAGAACCAAGGCATCTTGCTAGTGAGCAGCCGAAGCCTCCTATCAAAGCCATGTGAATGAGCCACCTTAGAAGTGGATCGTCCAACCCCAGTCAAGCCTCAGCTGACAGCGGTCCTAACTGACATCTTAACTTCAACTTCAGAAGAGACTCTGAGCCAAAACCACCCAGTTAAACCACTTCCTAATTTCTGACCCACAGAAACTGTGATGTAACAAATGTTTGTTGTTTTAAGCCACTAATTTTGAGGGTAATTTGTTATGTATCAACGGATAACTGACACAATATCACTTTGCCCATTTATAAATTATTTTTAAGAGATTTATAATAGCCTTTTATATATTAAAGATATTAATTAATAATCCTTTGTCTGTTATAAAAGTCTAACCTATTTCTGTTTATTGCCTTTATTATATTAATACAAAAAAGTTTTATATATATATTCAAATATATTATTCATTTCCATTTTAGTTTTGCCTTATGTGTCATATTTAGACTTTGTGTTTGTGTGTGTGTGTGTTTGTGTGTGTGTTTTTATTATACTTTAAGTTCTAGGGTACACCTGCACAACGTGCAGGTTTGTTACATATGTATGCATGTGCCATGTTGGTGTGCTGCACCCATTAACTCGTCATTTACATTAGGTATATCTCCTAATGCTATCCCTCCCCTCTCCCCCCTCCCCACAATAGGACCCGGTGTGTGATGCTCCCCTTCCTGTGTCCAAGTGATCTCATTGTTCAGTTCCCACCTATGAGTGAGAACACGCAGTATTTGGTTTTCTGTTCTTGCGATAGTTTGCTGAGAATGATGGTTTCCAGCTGCATCCACGTCCCTACAAAGGACATGAACTTACCTTTTTTTATGGCTGCATAGTATTCCATGGTGTATATGTGCCACATTTTCTTAATCCAGTCTGTCACTGATGACATTTGGGTTGATTCCAAGTCTTTGCTATTGTGAATAGTGCTGCAATAAACATACGTGTGCATGTGTCCTTACAGCAGCATGGCTTACAATCCTTTGGGTATATACCCAGTAATGGGACGGCTGGGTCAAATGATATTTCTAGTTCTAGATCCTTGAGGAATCACCACACTGTTTTCCACAATGGTTGAACTAGTTTACAGTTCCAACAGTGTAAAAGTGTTCCTATTTCTCCACATCCTCTCCAGCACCTGTTGTTTCCTGATTTTTTAATGATTGCCATTCTAACTGGTGTGAGATGGTATCTCATTGTGGTTTTGATTTGCATTTCTCTGATGGCGAGTTATGATGAGCATTTTTTCGTGTGTCTGTTGGCTGTATGAATGTCTTCTTTTCTGAAGTGTCTGTTCATATCCTTTGCCCACTTTTTGATGGGATTGTTTGTTTCTTTCTTGTAAATTTGATTGAGTTCTTTATAGGTTCTGGATATTAGCCCTTTGTCAGATAAGTAGATTGCAAAATTTTTCTCCCATTCTGTAGGTGGCCTGTTCACTCTGATGGTCATTTCTTTTGCTGTGCAGAAGCTCTTTAGTTTAATTAGATCCCATTTGTCGATTTTGGCTTTTGTTGCCGTTGCTTTTGGTGTTTTAGACATGAAGTCCTTGCCCATGCCTGTGTACCAAATGGTATTGCCTAGGTTTTCTTCTAGGGTTTTTATGGTTTTAGGTCTAACATTTAAGTCTCTAATCCATCTTGAATTAATTTTCTTATAAAGAGTAAGAAAAGGATCCAGTTCCAGCTTTCTACTTATGGCTAGCCAATTTTCCCAGCACCATTTATTAAATAGGGAATCCTTTCCCCATTTCTTCTTTTTGTCAGATTTGTCAAAGATCAGATGGCTGTAGATGTGTGGTATTATTTCTGAGGGCTCTGTTCTGTTCCATTGGTCTATCTCTCTGTTTTGGTACCAGTACCATGCTGTTTTGGTTACTGTAGCCTTGTAGTATAGTTTGAAGTCAGGTAGCATGATGCCTCCAGCTTTGTTCTTTTGGCTTAGCATTGTCTTGGCAATGTGGGGTCTTTTTTGCTTCCACATGAACTTTAAAGCAGTTTTTTCCAATTTTGTGAAGAAAGTCATTGGTAGCTTGATGGGGATGGCATTGAATCTATAAATTACCTTGGGCAGTATGGCCATTTTCACAATATTGAGTCTTCCTATCCATGAGCATGGTATGTTCTTCCATTTGTTTGTGTCCTCTTTTATTTCACTGAGCAGTGGTTTGTAGTTCTCCTTGAAGAGGTCCTTTACATCCCTTGTAAGTTGGATTCCTAGGTATTTTATTCTCTTTGAAGCTATTGTGAATGGAAGTTCATTCATGATTTGGCTCTGTGTTTGTCTGTTACTGGTGTATAAGAATGCTTGTGATTTTTGCACATTGATTTTGTATCCTGAGACTTTGCTGAAGTTGCTTATCAGCTTAAGGAGATTTTGGGCCGAGACAATGGGGTTTTCTAAATATACAATCATGTCATCTGCAAACAGGACAATTTGACTTCTTCTTTTCCTGACTGTATAGCCTTGATTTCTTTCTCTTGCCTGATTGCCCTAGCCAGAACTTCCAACACTGTGTTGAATAGGAGTGGTGAGAGAGGGCATCCCTGTCTTGTGCCAGTTTTCAAAGGGAATTTTTCCAGTTTTTGCCCATTCAGTATGATATTGGCTGTGGGTTTGTCATAAATAGCTCTTATGATTTTGAGATATGTTCCATCAATACCGAATTTATTGAGAGCTTTTAGCATGAAGGGCTGTTGAATTTTGTCAAAGGCCTTTTTGACATCTATTGAGATAATCATGTGGTTTTTGTCTTTGGTTCTGTTTATATGCTGGATTACATTTATTGATTTGTGAATGTTGAACCAGCCTTGCATCCCAGGGATGAAGCCCACTTGATTATGGTGGATAAGCTTTTTGATGTGCTGCTGGATGCAGTTTGCCAGTATTTTATTGAGGATTTTTGCATCGATGTTCATCAGGGATATTGGTCTAAACTTCTCTTTTTTGTTGTGTCTCTGTCAGGCTTTGGTATCAGGATGATGTTGGCCTCATAAAATGAGTTAGGGAGAATTCCCTCTTTTTCTATTGATTGGAATAGTTTCAGAAGGAATGGTACCAGCTCCTCCGTGTACCTCTGGTAGAATTCAGCTGTGAATCCCTCTGGTCCTGAAGTTTTTTTGGTTGGTAGGCTATTAATTATTGCCTCAATTTCAGAGCCTGCTATTGGTCTATTCAGGGATTCAACTTCCTCCTGGTTTAGTCTTGGGAGAGGGTAAGTGTCCAGGAAATTATCCATTTCTTCTAGGTTTTCTAGTTTATTTGCGTAGAGGTGTTTATAGTATTCTCTGATGGTAGTTTGTATTTCTGTGGGGTCAGTGGTGATATCCCCTTTATCCTTTTCTATTGCATCTATTGATTCTTCTCTCTTTTCTTCTTTATTAGGCTTGCTGGTGGTCTATCAATTTTGTTGATCTTTTCAAAAAACCAGCTCCTGGATTCATTGATTTGTTAAGGGTTTTTTGTGTCTCTATCTCCTTCAGTTCTGCTCTGATCTTAGTTATTTCTTCCCTTCTGCTAGCTTTTGAATGTGTTTGCTCTTGCTTCTCTAGTTCTTTTAATTGTGATGTTAAGGTGTCAATTTTAGATCTTTCCAGCTTTCTTGTGTGCATTTAGTGCTATAAATTTCCCTCTCCACACTGCTTTAAATGTGTCCCAGAGATTCTGGTATGTTGTATCTTTGTTCTCATTGGTTTCAAAGAACATCTTTATTTCTGCCTTCATTTCATTATGTACCCAGTAGTCGTTCCAGAGCAGGTTGTTCAGTTTCCATGTAGTTGAGCAGTTTTGTTTGAGTTTCTTAGTCCTGAGTTCTGGTTTGATTACACTGTGGTCTGAGAGACAGTTTGTTATAATTTCTGTTCTTTTGCATTTGCTGAGGAGTGCTTTACTTCCAACTATGTGGTCAATTTTGGAATAAGTGCGATGTGGTGCTGAGAAGAATGCATATTCTGTTGATTTGGGGTGGAGAGTTCTGTAGATGTCTATTAGGTCCGCTTGGTGCAAAGTTGAGTTCAATTCCTGGATATCCTTGTTAACTGTCTGTCTCGTTGATCTGTCTAATGTTGACAGTGGGGTGTTAAAGTCTCCCATTATTATTGTATTGGAGTCTTAAGTCTTTTCGTAAGTCTCTAAGCACTTGCTTTATGAATCTGGGTGCTCCTGTATTGGGTGCATATATATTTAGGATAGTTAGATCTTCCTGATGAATTGATCCCTTTACCATTATGTAATGACCTTCTTTGTCTCTTTTGATCTTTGATGGTTTAAAGTCTGTTTAATCTGAGACTAGGCTTGCAACTCCTGCTTTTTTTTTGTTTTCCATTTGCTTGGTAGATCTTCCTCCATTCCTTTATTTTGAGCCTATGTGTGTCTCTGCATGTGAGATGGGTCTCCTGAATGCAGCAAACTGATGGGTCTTGACTCTTAATCCAATTTGCCAGTCTGTGTCTTTTAATTGGACCATTTAGTCCATTTAGATTTAAGGTTAATATTGTTGTGTGTGAACTTGATCCTGTCATTATGATATTAGCTGGTTATTTTGCTCGCTAGTTGATGGAGTTTCTTCCTAGCAGCGATGGACTTTACATTTTGACATGTTTTTGCAATGGCTGGTACCTGTTGTTCCTTTCCATGTTTAGTGCTTTCTTCAGGATCTCTTGTAGGGCAGGCCTGGTGGTGACAAAATCTCTAGGCATTTGCTTGTCTGCAAAGGATTTTATTTCTCCTTCACTTATGAAACCTAGTTTGGCTGGGTATGAGATTCTGAGTTGAAAATTCTTTTCTTTAAGAATGTTGAATACTGGCCCCCACTCTCTTCTGGCTTGGAGAGTTTCTGCCGAGAGATCTGCTGTTAGTCTGATGGGCTTCCCTTTGTGGGTAACCCGACCTTTCTCTCTGGCTGCCCTTAACATTTTTTCCTTCATTTCAACTTTGGTGAATCTGGCAATTATGTGTCTTGGAGTTGCTCTTCTCGAGGAGTATTTTTTTGGCATTCTCTGTATTTCCTGAATTTGAATGTTGGCCTGCCTTACTAGGTTGGGGAAGTTCTCCTGGATGATATCTTGCAGAGTGTTTTCCAACTTGGTTCCATTTTCCCCGTCACTTTCAGGCACACCAATCGGACATAGATTTGGTCTTTTCACATAATCCCATACTTCTTGGAGGCTTTGTTCATTTCTTTTTACTCTTTTTCCTCTACACTTCTCTTCTCGTTTCATTTCATTCATTTGATCTTCAATCGCTGATACTTTCTTCTAGTTGATCGAGTCAGTTACTGAAGCTTGTGCATTTGTCACGTATTTCTCGTGTTATGGTTTTCATCTCTATCAGTTCTTTTAAAGTCTTCTCTGCATTGATTATTCTAGTTATCCATTCATCCATTCTTTTTTCAAGGTTTTTAGTTTCCTTGCACTGGTTACGTAGTTCCTCTTTAGCTCTGAGAAGTTTGATCAACTGAAGACTTCTTCTCTCAACTCGTCAAAGTCATTCTCCGTCCAGCTTTGTTCTGTTGCTGGTGATAAGCTGCGTTTCTTTGGAGGGGGAGATGCACTCTGATTTTTTGAATTTCCAGCTTTTCCACGCTGCTTTTTCCCCATCTTTGTGGTTTTATCTGCCTTTGGTCTTTGATGATGGTGACATACTGATGGAGTTTTGGTGTGGGTGTCTTTTCTGTTTGTTAGTTTTCCTTCTATCAGTCAGGACCCTCAGCTGTAGGTCTGCTGGAGTTTGCTTGATGTCCACTCCAGACCCTGTTTGCCTGGGTATCAGCAGCAGAGGCTGCAAAAGGTAGAATATTGCTGAACAGCAAGTGTTGCTGTCTGATTTTTGCTCTGGAAGTTTCGTCTCAGGGGTGTACCCCACCATGTGAGGTGTGAGGTGTCAGTCTGCACCTAGTGGGGGATGTCTGCCAGTTAGGCTACTCAGGGGTCAGGGGCCCACTTGAGCAGGCAGTCTGTCCATTCTCAGATCTCAACCTCCATGCTGGGAGATCCACTGCTCTCTTCAAAGCTGTCAGTCAGGGGCATTTACCTCTGCTGAGGTTTCTGCTGCTTTTTATTTAGCTATGCCCTGCCCCCAGAGGAGGAGTCTACAAAGGCAGGCCGGCCTCCTTGAGCTGCAGTGGGTTCCACCCAATTAGAGCTTCCTGGCCGTTTTGTTTACCCACTTAAGCCTCAGCAATGGTGGGTGCCCCTTCCCCAGCCTCAATGTCGCCTTGTAGTTAGATCTCAGACTGCTGTGTTAGCAATGAGGGAGGCTCCATGGGCATGGGACCCTCTGGGCCAGGAGTGGGATATAATCTCCCAGTGTGCCATTTGCTAAGACCCTTGGTAAAGCGCAGTATTAGGGTGGGAGTTACCCGATTTTCCAGGTGTTGTATGTCTCAGTTTCCCTTGGCTAGCAAAAGGGATTCCCTTCCCCCTTGTGCTTCCCAGGTGAGGCAATGCCTCCGCGCCCGGCCAAAAAGATTTTTAATTCTTAAAAGCCATGGACTTGAATGCAATTGTTTATGTGGATAAACAAAGTCCACAGGGTTCCATAATACCCCTAATCATAACCAACTTTAGCAACAGAGTGAGAGACCCAGTAAGGATAGCCGATTAAGCATAAGAAGTAAATGATACCTTTAACATTGATTCCAAAAAAAAAATATGCAGGTTGTTTTCAGCAGAAATTAAATTATGGGTGAAAACTCTTTTAAACTTCATCTCTTTAAAAACATTATGTTTACTCATTTCTATTTAAAAATAAATTGCAATTTCAAGATGCATTAGCATATTTGCCTTTTATCTTCTTAAAAAGTAAAAATTATGGCCCGGCACGGTGGCTCAAGCCTGTAATTCCAGCACTTTGGGAGGCCGAGACGGGTGGATCATGAGGTCAGGAGATTGAGACCATCCTGGCTAACACAGTGAAACCCCGTCTCTACTAAAAAAATACAAAAAAATTAGCCGGGAGAGGTGGCAGGCGCCTGTAGTCCCAGCTACTTGGGAGGCTGAGGCAGGAGAATGGCATAAACCTGGGAGGCGGAGCTTGCAACGAGCTGAGATCCGACCACTGTGCTCCAGCCTGGGCGACAGAGCGAGACTCGGTCTCAAAAAAAAAATAAAAATAAAAATTATAAAGATATTTGTTATATCTTCATATCACTTCCTGAGTGGCTTAAGTTTGGGGACTACAGTTACAGAAGTTATGCTGTTATTTAGGAGTTTTCTCTTCTTTCTTGTGTGTCTGCTCAACTAATCACAGAGAGAATAGGGTCATTCTGATGCCGTCCTCCAACTCTCATTTGCCAGTCTGTTCTCCTACCAGCAAAAGTAAGAGAGTTTTCTGTTCTTATTCACTTCTTAAATCACTAAGAGGGAGAAAGAAAGAGAATAGAAGAAAAGATTATAAGAAAATATACCCAAATTTTAACAGAATTTCACTCTGGGCAGTAGAATTATAAAAGATTTTTTTTTATGATACATTCCCGAATTTTCCGAATAACCTACAATGAGCATGCATTACTTTTAGAGTCAGAGGAAAAAATCTTTAAAGATATATAGATATCTTCAGGTAATAAAGAGGACAAACTGTTCTTTTTAACAGCCATGTAATCTCATAAACATTTTCAAATGGCCCTCAGACTATCCTGATAAAAGTGAATAAACAGTTCAATAGAGCTTGAGATCAAGGAATACTGGAGAGTAAGCCTGGGAAGTGTAGATGAGGTATTTATTTATATCTCACTTCATTTCAAGAAGATGTGAGGCAGCTTCCATTTTTAAAAGACAAATGATTACATATCACTCTCTTCTCCACCCATTTTCTAAGTTGGTTGGGTCCCTGTAAGGGGGAGACACTTCTATTTGATTCCAAAGATGAGCTGGGATGTAAAAGCCAGAAACAGAGAAGTGCTGAGTGTTCTGCATGGTACAGGTTGGGAAGGGTAGAATTCTATGTGGGGGTGGGAGCAAGGTGAAAGGAACTGGAATTGACCTTTCATGGGGCTTTGCCATGGGAAAGCGTTGAGAACAATTCCTCATGCTGCAGGTTCATTGGAAAAGAAGGAATCTCGAGAGCAGATAGTTTGGATGAGAAGTGTCAGCAGGTTGCTGTGCAATGTGCAATGTAACCTCCCTCCTCTGTGCCTTCCATAACGTCTTTAGTGAAATCTTCATTGTTCACTAATCTTTTGGTGCCAGCAGCTTCTTTCTGGAAAACGTGAAGAGATTTTTTGTTCTCTATCAGTGTTGGTATGGGGTGAAAACATACTGTATATGATAATAAATTATCAATATACATGCTCTTTTAAAAGATTCTATATATAAATAAAGCACAAGTCAAAGAAGTCTAAAAGCTAGGATACTATGTTAGCCTGGTTTGTTCAGAATGAACAACCCAGGTAACCTTGAGTAAAGGGAATTATGTCTGGAAACATGATCACGTGCTGGTCAGGAGCCTGGGCTTCAGCACAAGACAAATCCAGATCTCCAAGCAGGCTTGTCTACTCACCAGTCATATGACCTTCTGAATGCCCATCTGTAAAATGAAGAAAGAAATACAAGTTTAGGGGAGACAACATAAGTAAAGCATTTAGTACAACGAATGATTCAATACTGGCAGTTACCCTCTACGATCACCAATCAAAAGTGTTTGGCCTTGCTGGGGTCCCTGATGTCAACTTTCTTGGTGGCTTCTCCAACACCTCAAATTTCTTCTCTTTTTTAATTATAAACACCTGTTTTTTTTTAAATTAATTATCTATATATAAAGTACCAGGCGTGATGCTAGCACTGGTTGTGTGATATTTCTAGTGATAACAGCAAACAACAAGGTGATTATTATTTCTATTTTTCAGACAAGGAAACTGAGGCTCAATACAATTCAACTGCTTGACCTAAAGACACAAGTGCTTGTCTGACTTCACTGACAATGCCCCCATCAATAGTCAGATCACAACTTTTTAAGGTTAAATGAAAACTCTAGTAACATGTGATCTAACTCGCTTACTTAAAAAAATATGGAAAAGATTCTGTTCAATAAATTCAATTCTCCCACTTTTAAGTTGTATCCCCAATTACAGTCTCGATCTATCCCTGCACTCCTATTTGTTCTCTTGTCCTTCTCTTTTTTGTCTTTCTTCCCAATTAGCTGAGTAAATGGTATAGGGTACCGGAGAAGGCCAGAAGCCGGATAGAAACAGCAGAAGGAAGGACAAACAGATGTAGTGGTCTTTATGGTCTACCCTACTTGTGATCAGTTGAATGTGAACATTGTATCCTTCTTTGCAATACCTCGTTCAAGAATGGCCAATCCTGACCAAGAAACATAGAAGGAAGTCTGCTGATGAATTTTTCTTTTTTCTAAAAGGATACATAGGAAGAAGTGATGGCTCTTCTCCCTCTGGATTTTGTCCTGTCTGGATGTGTACTGGATCTTGCTACCAGCCTGACATTACAACAAATTCTGCGCTTGGTAAGGAAAGATGGAAAAACCTGCATCCTCAAGGATATTCTTCAGTCACAAAATCAAACAACTCCAGAGTCCACATGACCTCAGATTTGCTGTGGGGAGATACTGTAAGTTTCCTAAGTTAGTTTGCATCAGGGTTTCTGTTAAGTGCAGCCCAGAGCATTCCAATAGCAAGATGTGGTTTTATGGATGGCGTTGATCAGGTTGGGAGGAAGGCAAAGGAAGCCTGAGGGCCTTTGGACATGCAGAAGAAGTTTCAGAGGGTTAGTGTACAGAGAAATGAGTTAATGATGGAGATTTATTTTCTAGGCCTCTAAAAATAGAAGATTCTCATTCTTCTGGTATGTTTCAATTACTTCTGATGAAACACAGAGGGAAGAGCTAGAATAGTTGACCTCTAAGAGGTCAAGTTTTGAGAGGTCAAAGTGGCTGCTTTAATAACACTCTGAAGCCTGAACTTTATTTTTTTGATTTTTCAGCAGTAGATTATCTTTAAATAACTTTCTTTTATGTGCAAAGACAGAAAAAAACAAGACAGGGTGATTATGTGCCTGCTATTATGTAACCTAGTGCCGGGGAAATACTAAAGTATTTTCTATTTTCTTAAATGCCAGAATCTGACTTTGTAGTGCTTTCCATGAATCTTCACAATAAATGATTTCAACTCCAGGCTAACATAGTCTTCTTCCCTCCCCTCCCTCTATCTTATCCTAGAGGGATTATGACTTGGTTATATAAGGCATTGTCTTTAAAAATTATATTAATAAAAATGCAGAGTCTTTCCAGGTTAAATTTTCTTTCTGACTGTTTCAAGGCACAATTTCTGTAGCTGGGAGAACTTTGACAAATACTGAATCAATTTAATTGAAGTAATATTGCTCTGGGCTTCCAATAAATGGGACAAGCAGGGTTTTTTCCTTATGTAAGGAGCTAGCTGCATGGCTCACAATTTTGAGCACCTGAAGGAAATGGTCAGAAATGGCCTCTGGTGAATCATAAAATGGAACAATCACCAGGAGCCCCTAATCTGGCACTATTTGGGCAGCATACTCATCCCAAACATGCAGATAAGAGCCAGGTTAATTAGCACTGGTTTTTAATGATCACTAATCCCCTGAGAGAGAGGGAATATTTTTGTGGAAGCATAGTCAATATAGACATTTGAACTTTTATAAAATCTGTGGGGTCCAAGAACAGAAAACCAAACACCGCACGTTCTCACTCATAGGTGGGAACTGAACAATGAGATCACTTGGACTCAGGAAGGGGAACATCACACACCGGGGCCTATCATGGGGAGGGGGGAGGGGGGAGGGATTGCATTGGGAGTTATACCTGATGTAAATGATGAGTTGATGGGTGCTGACGAGTTGATGGCTGCAGCACACCAACATGGCACAAGTATACATATGTAACAAACCTGCACGTTATGCACATGTACCCTACAACTTAAAGTATAATAATAATAAATAAAGTAAAAAATTTAAAAAAAAAATAAAAAATAAATAAAATCTGTGGGGTCTTTTTCTTTCAATGTTTACTTATGGACTTCTCATAGGAACAAAATGCTGTACTTGGCACTGGGAACATTAAAAAGAAAATGCATGGCCCCCACTCATAAGGAAATTTATGGTTTAATCATATCATAATATTAATAAAAAGCAGTTGCAATACACATGGACAGGGCTATAATTGAGATGTTTATGGCAAGTTATGGGATGGTAGAATGGACAATGTCTAATACGTTTAGGGGAGATCAGGGGAAACTTTTACAGAGAAAATAACTCTAGAACCGAGACCTATATACTGAGACATGTCAGAAGGACTAGAGTGGGGAAAAGTATTTCAGTCAGAGGGAACAGTACCAGCCAAGAGGAACTCCATGGAGGTTAAAGAAAAAAAGCATGGCACATTAGATGTGGTGAATTGGGGTATAGCACAGGATGTGTGGGAGACCATAAAGCTGGATCTGGTGGGGAGGGAGTTAAGCTCCAGGTGATAGCCTCATAGAAAATATTTTTTTCCTAAAATGGCTTCTTTCAAACATGGTTACAATTGTATGTTTCACAATTTCAAACAATTGTACCTCACAGAGTACAACTGACCCCTCGTAGTTGTATTTCACAAACATTAAAAGCTCCTCTAGTAGTTGTTAACCAATAACTTATAATTACCCATAAAATGGACAGCCATTGCACAGTTTTAAATCTGGGTGTGACATAATCGTGTTGGCATTTTAGAGAGATTGTTCTCCCAGGATAGCATGTAATGTGGACTGTAGGAAGCTGAATCAAGAGGCGAGGAGCTTCATTGAGAGGCCATTGTATTTCTGAACTAAGAGAGCAGTCATGGGTTTGGGGATAAGGAAGCATATTTAGAAAAACAAGGAAGAGAGAGTCAGTGAGACTCTGCTAATTCTCAGCAGCGTGTGCCCCAGCCTTTGACTCTCCTTCCTGAAGCGCTCTTAGTTGTTTCCATCCTGGACATTAAACTATCCTAGTTTTCCTTGAACTGCACTGGCTGCTCCCTTGTCAGTCTCCTTTGCTTTTTCCTGACCTCTAAATGTTGGCAGACACCAGTCCTCAGCCTCTTTTTTCTCTCCCTTCTCCCTAAGACATCTTCCTCAGTTTCATGGGGTTAAGAATTATCCATACACTGATAACTCACCAAATTCTATCTCCAGTCCCAACCTCTCCCCACAGCTCCAGTCTCATGTACCCAACAGCATAGTCAACCTCTAAAACTCAACCTCCCCACAGAACCTTTTGTTTTCCCCCAAGCAAACTCATTTCTTCCCCAATATTTTGTATCTCACTAAATGGCATCATCATCTACCGAGTTGCTCCGAAACCAGCAGAAAGCCTCATATGTCTAAGTAGAGAAGATTCTTAGGATTTCTCCTAATTCAGTGAGGGCTGCCCCTCACTGTTGTGCACATCCAACTGGCACCACTTGCACTGCAATCTGTGCAAATGGCAACCCTTTTTCTTGTGTGCCACAGTTGCCCTACATTACTTCATTCTATTTCTTAGAAAAACTAAAGGAAGATTTTTTAAAATGATATTTCATGCTCCAGTATTTTCCTAAAATGTCTTCTTTCAAACATGGTTACAATTGTATGTTGTTTCACAATTTCAAACAATTGTACCTCACAGAGTACAACTGATCCCTTATAGCTGTATTTCACAAGCATTAAAACCTCCTCTAATAGTTGTTGACCAATAACTTACAATGAATTCTGCTAGGGACCATACTATAGGACTCTGCTTATGTTGGCATTTCAATAACTACTGAAGGATTGGCTCTCATATTCCAGGCTACAGTCTCATTTAGTTAATAAGAAATATCTTCTCTGCGTTTCACATAATATGGTTTCTATTTATCACCATTCAATTTCTTTTCATCCAGTATTTGCCTCTCCATTATTATGAAGGATTCTAGTAGGCTTAGCTATAGTAGAGAGCCACAGTCTTCTAGAATACAAACAAAAATACTAAATACGAAACTCACAGGTACAAGCAAAAATATGCCATGCCATGTGGCTTATTGACTGGTGATGCAGCATTGCTGAGTATATGTGGAGACAAAAGTGACTCCATCTTGAATGCCAATCTGCCATGTTGGCTTCTGATTTGCCCCAGTCCTGGGAATGCCTCCTGGTTTCTACTTTATTTACTGCTCCTAGTGCAAGGAAAAAGCAATTTTGATGTTATAACACAAGTTATAGGCTAGGACACACACCACATTCTTGCCTGTTCTGGAGAACTGCCTTTAACTATCTTGGTAGAACACATATACCCCTTTCCTATCATATATAGGCCTTGGGTCTGAGGGACAACTGCATGGAGATCTACCTTTCTTGCAGCCACCCAAGACCATGTGTCTGTCTGTAAGTTTTCTCAATACATCACCCAATACAAACTGGATTTGTCTGCCTTCTTTGGTTTCTTGGCTCTTCAGCATTTGAGAGTTGCTTTGCAGAAGTAGTCCTTTCATAAGGCAGTATGTAACCATCGGTCTCAAGAGTCAGTCTGACTCAGGTGCGCATCTTAGCTTGACCACTGCATGCTGTGTGTGGCCTGGGCAAGTTAATTTCTGAAACAAGCTTCTTTATCTGAAAATAAAATCTAACTCACAGGATTGTTGTGCAGATAACACGAGGTTAATATGTGCAAAATTCCTGGAATCTAGCAGACAATAAATGGCAGTCATTTTGTTGAATTATTATTGTTTCTTTTCTCTGCACGATTTGGGATGCTCAGCCTGCCTAATAAATCAGAAGTGGTCCCATCACAGTTGATCTTTATGGAACATCTTATCCTGAATACATTCAGATTGAAAAATGGTCAAACTCTGGCTCTCAAAGTCCAGATTTGTTATCTGTTTTTAAGAGAAGAAACCAGGCATGACTCAGGAATTAATCTGAATATGTGGGTAATGAAGTTGTTTCCAATCTAAGAATGAATCTACACAGGAAATGAAAAATTGAGCAAGCACCAAGTGAATTTAGAGGCACACACTGCTCCCAAAACATTAAAAACTGTGTGCGTTCATTTGGGCTCTTTGTCCCCATCCCTCCTGAAGAGCAGGAACAACATATGCTTCAGAACAGAGACTGTTGCTCTTCTTATCAGAACGCTGGGAGCACTTCACGGTGAGAAATCAAGTAGCCATTTCTAAACGAGGCCAAAGCTACCTGTGCCACAGCCACAAATCAGAAAGCCCTGAGCAGCTCTGCATCGCGATTTCCCTATTCACCTAACATTCTAAGCAAAATGCTTTGTTCAAAATTAAGATATATTTCCTATCATCCTGCCTGGACACCAATCTTGCTAGGATTTCCAATCCAGAGCATAGAGTTGTTTTCGCCTCTTGGTTCACTCAAACATATCAGGCACAAGAATATTCTGCTTGCTAAAACTGGCCTTTGTAGCTGACCTATAAGAAAATTTTCCTCCCCCAAATTTACCATTCCACTTTCCCCAGAGGCCAGGTGGTACTCTGGACTTTGACAATTATCCATACATTGTGGGGTGGAGGGAGGAAAAAGCAGTAACATTGTACATCTTATAGTTTAGGTGTCAAATGGAAGCTATTTCTGGGTGTAATGGCACTGGGGTGATACATTTGGGGGACTTCATATATTTCTGTTTATTTTTAACAAACTTATAAAGTAGGTTTACAGCGTTCTGTTTGAGAATCTGTCGAGACTCCAAGGCATGAAATGGGAGGTGCTCCAGATTTTCACTGTTCTGGATCCAGCCCCCAAAGCTTGCTCAGAGCTTCTGGTGATGTACTGAGGGAACTGTGTCCCACCACACCTACAGCTCTGAAAGCACCCAGCTTGGGGTGGTAGCACAGGAAGAAACACAACAACAACAACCACAAATGGCTTTGAAATCCCAAAGGAAATCCCAAAATGTCTCTTCATTTCCACTCAATGTTGAAAATAAAACTAATGGTATATAAAAACCTACAATGACAGTGGAATTAACATTTGTATGGAGACATGGCATTCTCAGCTGTCATGAAAACATTGATGCTTCTCAGCTCGCATGCTCCTTCAGGCACTGCATCTAATTTAGAATTTAACCTGCCAGCTGACAAAAAGGCTTGGAGATCTTGAAAGATCTACTTGTTCTATCAATTGAGATGACATGTAAATGTTGAGAAGCTGCTCATTCCCAAGGAAAGTGTTCACCCAGGCAGTGGTTTCTATAGAGACACTATTCCCAAGCCAACACTGCCAAAAATAAGTGTTTACTCATTGAAAAAGGCCAGAGGAGGGGATTTCTGTAATGCAGGTGTGAACCGGAGATTCTGTTCCTTTCATGGCTGTTTGACAAGTTTTCATTAGTGCCCAGCTGAGCTACTAATAATTAAGTGTGTCTTTCAACTGAGAAATGAGATTAGAATTAGTAATTGGGATGCAGATTTTTTTTTTTTTAGCAGACTCTCTGGTATCTCTTCTTTTTTTCATAGTTTTGTTTATTTTTTATGATACTTTAAGTTGTGGCATACATGTGCAGAACGTTCAGGTTTGTTACATAGGTATACATGTGCCATGGTGGTTTGTTTGCTGCACCCATCAACCTGTCATCTACATTAGGGTCTTTCTCCTAATGTTTTCCCTCCTCTTGCCCTCCACACCCCCGACAGGCCCTGGTGTGTGATATTCCCCTCCCTGTACTCATATGTTCTCATTGTTCGACTCCCACTTATGAGTGAGAACATGTGGTGTTTGGTTTTCTGTTCCTGTGTTAGTTTGCTGAGAATGATGGTTTCCAGCTTCACCCATGTCCCTGCAAAGTACACAAACTCATCCTTTTTATGGCTGCATAGTATTCCATAGTGTATATGTGCCACATTTTCTTTATACAGTCTATCATTGATGGGCATTGAGTTGGTTCCAAGTCTTTGCTTTTGTGAATAGTGCTGCAGTAAACATACATGTGCATGTGTCTTGATAGTAGAATCATTTATAATCCTTTGGGTATATAACCAGTAATGGGATTACTGGGCCAAATGGTATTTCTAGTTCTAGATACCTGAGGAATAGCCACACTGTCTTCCACAATGGTTGAACTAATTTACACTCCCACCAACAGTGTAAAAGTGTGCATATTTCTCCAAATCCTCTCCAGCATCTGTTGTTTCTTGACTTTTTAATGATCACCATTCTAACAGGTGTGAGATGGTATCTCATTGTGGTTTTGATTTGCATTTCTCTAATGACCAGTGATGATGAGCTTGTTTCCATGTTTGTTGGCCACATAAATGTCTTCTTTTGAGAAGTGTCTGTTCATATCCTTTGCCCACTTTTTGATGGTGTTGTTTGTTTTTTTCTTGTAAATTAGTTTAAGTTCCTTGTAGATTCTGGTTATTAGCCCTTTGTCAGATAAATAGATGGCAACATTTTCTCCTATTCTGTAGGTTGCCTGTTTACTCTGATGATAGTTTATTTTGCTGTGCGGAAGCTCTTTAGTTTAATTAGATGCCACTTGTCAATTTTAGCTTTTATTGCAATTGCTTTTGGTGTTTTAGTCATGAAGTCCTTGCCCATGCCTATGTCCTTAATGGTATTGCCTAGGTTTTCTTCTAGGGTTTTTATGCTTTTAGGTCTTACATTTAAATCTTTAATCCATTTGAGTCAATTTTTGTGCAAGATGTAAGGAAGGGGTCCAGTTTCAGTTTTCTGCATATGACTAGCCAGTTTTCTCAGCACCATTGATTAAATAGGGAATCCTTTCGCCATTGCTTGGTTTTGTCAGGTTCATCAAAGATCCGATGGTTGTAGATGTGTGACATTATTTCTGAGGCCTCTGTTCTGTTCCATTGGTCTATATCTGTTTTGATACCAGTACCATGTTGTTTTGGTTACTGTAGACTTGCAGTATAGTTTGAAGTCAGGTAGTATGATGCCTCCAGGATTTGTTCTTTTTGCTAAGGATTATATGAGCTCTTTTTTGGTTCCATATGAAATTTAAAGTAGTTTTTCCTAATTCTGTGAAGAAAGTTATTGGTAGCTTGATGGTAATAGCAATGCATCTATAAATTACTTTGGGCAGTATGACCATTTTCACAATATTGATTCTTCCTATCCATGAGCATGGGATGTTTTTCCATTTGTTTGTGTCCTCTCTTATTTCCTTGTGCAGTGGTTTGTAGTTCCCCTTGAAGAGGTCCTTCACATCCCTTGTAAGTCGGATTCCTAGGTATTTTATTCTCTTTGCAGTCATTGTGAATGGGAGTTCATCCATGATTTGGCTCTCTGTTTGTCTATTATTGGTGTGTAGGAATGCTTGTGATTTTTGCACATTGATTTTGTATCCTGAGACTTTGCTGAAGTTTCTTATCAGCTTAAGGAGATTTTGGGCTAAGACGATGGGTTTTCTAAATATATAATCATGTCATTTGCAAACAGAGACAATTTGACTTCCTCTTTTCCTATTGGAATATCCTTTATTTCTTTCCCTTGCCTGATTGCCCTGGCCAGAACTTCCAATACTATCTTGAATAGGAGTAATGAGAGAGGACATCCTTGTCTTGTACCGGTTTTCAAAGGGAATGCTTCCAATTTTTGACAATTCAGTGTGATATTGGCTGTGGGTTTGTCATAAATAGCTCTTATTATTTTGAGATACATTTCTTCAATACCAAGTTTAATTAGTGTTTCTAGCATGAAGAGATGTTGAATTTTATTGAAGGCATTTTCTGCATTTATTGAGATAATCATGTGGTTTTTGTCATTGATTCTGTTTATGTGATGGATTATGTTTACTGATTTGCATTTGTTGAACCAGCCTTGCATCCCAGGGATGAAGCCAACTTGATCATGGTGGATAAGCTTTTTAATGTGCTCCTGGATTCAGTTTGCCAGTATTTTATTGAGGATTTTTGCATCGATGTTCATCGGGGATATTGACCTGAAATTTTCTTTTTTTGTTGTGTCTCTGCCAGGTTTTGGTATAAGGATGTTGGTGGCCTCATAAAATGAGTTGGGCAGGAGTCTCTCTTTTTCTATCATTTGGATTAATTTCAGAAGGATTGGTACGAGCTCCTCTTTATACCTCTGATAGAATTCGGCTGTGAATCCATCTGGTCCTGGGCATTTTTTGGTTGGTGGGCTGTTAATTATTGCCTAAATTTCAGAACTTGTTATTGGTCTATTCAGGGATTCTACTTCTTCCTGGTTTAGTCTTGGGAGGGTGTATGTGTCCAGAAATTCATCCATTTCTTCAATATTTTCTAGTTTATTTGCATAGAGGTGTTTATAGTATTCTCTGATGGTAGTTTGTATTTCTGTGAAATCAGTGGTGATATCCCCTTCATCACTTTCTACTGTGCCTATTTGATTCTTCTCTCTTTTCTTCTTTATTAGCCTGGCTAGAGGTCTATCTATTTTGTTAATCTTTTCAAAAAACCAGCTCCTGGATTCATTGATTTTTTTGGAGGGTTTTTTTTGTGTCTCTGTCTCCTTCAGTTCTGCTCTGATCTTAGTTATTTCTTGTCTTCTGCTAGCGTTTGCATTTCTTTCCTCTTGCTTCTCTAGCTCTTTTCATTGTGATGTTAGGGTGTCAGTTTTAGATCTTTCCCACTTTCTAATGTGGGCATTTAGTGCTATAAATTTCCCTCTAAACACTGCTTTAGCTGTGTCCCAGAGATTCTGGTACGGTGTTTCTTCATTCTCATTGGTTTCAAAGAACTTATTTATTTCTGCCTTAATTTTGTTATTTACCCAGTAGTCATTCAGGAGCAGGTTGTTCAGTTTCCATGTAGTTGTGTGGTTTTAAGTGAGTTTTGAAATTCTGAGTTCTAATTTGATTGCTCTGTGATCTATGAAACTGTTATGATTTCCATTCTTTTGCATTTGCTGAGGAGTGTTTTATTTATAATTATGTGGTCAATTTTAGAATAAGTGCTATGTGGTGCTAAGAAGAATGTATATTCTTTGATTTGGTGTGAAGAGTTCTGTAGATGTTTATTAAGTCCACTTTGTCTGGAGCTATGTTCAAGTCCTGAATATCCTTATTAATTTTCTGTCTCATTGATCTGTCTACGGGGTGTTAAAGTCTCCTGCTATTATTGCATGGTAGTCTAAGTCTCTTTATAGGTCTCTAAGAACCAGATTTATGAATCTGGGTGCTCCTGTATTGGGTACATATATATATTTAGGATAGTTTACTCTTCTTGTTATGTTGATCCCTTTACCATTATGTAATGCCTTCTTTGTCTTTTTTGATCTTTGTTGGTTTAAAGTCTGTTTTATCAGAGACTAGGATTGCAACCTCTGCTGTTTTTTGCTTTCCATTTGCTTGTTAAATATTCCTCCAACCCTTTATTTTGAGCCCATGTGTGTCTTTGTACGTGAGATGGGTATCCTGAACATGGCACACTGATGGGTCTTGACTCTTTATCCAACTTTCCAGTCTGTGTCTTTTAACTGAGGCATTTAGCCCATTTACATTTAAGGTTAATATTGTTATGTGTGAATTTGATCCTGTCATTATGATGCTAGTTGGTTATTTTGCCCATCAGTTGTTTCTTCATAGTATCAATGGTCTTTACACTTTGGAATGTTTTTGCAGTTTCTTCATAGTTTTGTATGCAAAACTTCAATGTTTTGCAGTTTTTCATAGCGTCAATTGTCTTTACACTTTGAAATGTTTTTGCAGTAACTGGTACCAGTTTTTACTTTCCACAGTTAGTGCTTCCTTAAGAGCTGTTGTAAGGCCGGTCTTGTGTTGACAAAATCTCTCAGCATTTGCTTGTCTGTAAAATATTTCATTTCTCCTTCACTTATGAAGCTTAGTTTGGGTGAATATGAAAGTCTGGGTTGAAAATTCTTTTCTTTAAAAATGTTGAATATTGGCCCCCAGTCTCTTCTGACTTGTAGGGTTTCTGCAGGGAGATCTGCTGTTAGTCTAATGGGCTTGCCTTTGTGGATAACCTGACCTTTCTCTCTGGCTGTCCTTAACATTTTTTCCTTCATTTTAACCTTGGTGAACCTGACAATTATGTGTCTTGTGGTTGCTCTTCTCGAGGGGTATCTTTGTGGTGTTCTCTGTATTTCCTGAATTTGAATGTTGACCTGCCTTGCTAGGTTAGGGAAATTCTCCTGGATTATATCCTGACATGTGTTTTCCAACTTGGTTCCATTCTCCCCGTCACTTTCAGGTACACCAATAAAATGTAGGTTTGGTCTTTTCACATTGTCCCATATTATTTTGGAGGCTTTGTTCATTCCTTCTCATTCTTTTTTCTCTAATATTTTCTTCATGTTTTATGTCATTAAGTTGACCTTCAATCTCTGCTATCTTTTCTTCTGCTTGATTAATTCAGCTATTGACACTTGTATATGATTCACAAAGTTCTCATGCTGTGTTTTTCAGCTCCATCAGGTTATTTATGTTCTTCTCTAAACTGCTTATTCTAGTTAGCAGTTCCTGTAACCTTTTATCAAGGTTCTTAGCGTCCTTGCATTGGGTTACAACAGGCTCCTGTAGCTCAGAGGAGTTTGTTATTACCCACCTTGTGAAGCCTACTTCAGTTAATTCGTCAAACTCATTCTCCGTCCAGTTTTCTGCCCTTGCTGCTGGAGAGTTGTGATCCTTTGGAGGGGAAGAGGCATTCTGGGTTTTGGAATTTTCAGGTTTTTTTTTTTTTTGGCATGGGTTTTTTTTGTTTGTTTGTTTTGTTTTGTTTTGTTTTTTAATCTTTGTGGATTTATCTACCTTTGGTCTTTGATATTGGTAACCTTCAGACGGGGTTTTTGTGTGGCATCCCTTTTGTTGATGTTGATGCTATTGCTTCCTGTTTGTTAGTTTTCCTTCTAACAGTCAGGTCCCTCTTCTGCAGGTCTGCTGGAGTTTGCTGGAGGTCCACTCCAGAACCTGTTTGCCTGAGTACCACCAGTGGAGGCTGCAGGACAGCAAAGATTGGTGCCTGCTCCTTCCTCTGGAAGCTTTGTCCCAGAGGGGCATTCGCGAGATTCCAGCTGGAGTTCTCCTGTATGAGGTGCCTGCTGACCCCTGCTGGGAGATGTCTCCCCGTCAAGAGGCACAGGGGTCAGGGACCCAACTTGAGGAGGCAGCCTGTCCCTTAGCAGAGATTGAGTGCTGTGCTGGGAGATCTGCTGTGCTCTTCAGAGCCGGCAGGCAGGAAGGTTTAAATCTGCTGAAGCTGTGCCCACAGTCACCCCTTCCCCCAGGTGCTCTATGCCAGGGAGATGGAAGTTTTATCTATAAGCCCCTGATTGCTGCCTTTCTTTCAGAGATGCGCTGCCCAGAGAGGAGTTAATCTAGAGAGGCAGTCTGGCTACCGTGGCTTTGCTGCACTGCGGTGGATTATGCGCCCAGTTTGAACTTCCCAGCTTTGTTTATACTGTGAAGGGAAAACTGCCTACTCAAGCCTCAGTAATGGCAGACGCCCCTCCCCACACCAAGCTCAAGAGTCCCAAGTTGACTTCAGACTGCTGTGCTGGCAGCAAGAATTTCAAGCCAGTGAATCTTAGCTTGTGGGGCTCTGTAGGGGTGGGATCTGCTGAGCAAAACCACTCAGCTCCCTGGATTCAGTGCCCTTTCCAGGAGAGTGAATGGTTCTGTCTCACTGGTGTTCCAGGTGCCACTGGGGTATGAAAAAAACTCCTGCAACTAGCTCAGTGTGTGCCCAAATGGCCACCTGGTTTTGTGCTTGAAACCCAGGGCTCCAGTTGTATAGGCACCCGAGGAAATCTCCTGATCTGTAGGTTGTGAAGATGGTGGGAAAAGCATAGTATCTGGGCTGGATAGCACTGTCCCTCATGGCACAGTCCCTCATGGCTTCCCTTGGCTAAGGGAGGGAGTTCTCCAACCCCTTGCACTTCCTGGGTGAGGTGACGCTCCAACCTCAGGATGCAGAATTTTTTAAGGATGAAGGAAATATAAAGCACTTCTGGATGGGTACTTACTTTTCAAATGGAGAAACTGAATGAACCCAGGAAGGGAGAAACTAGCTCAAGCCACTGACCGCTCTGGGGTCAGAGTAGATTCTGTTCTTCCAGCTCCCAGTGAAGTGCTTCATCCCCTCAATCCACAGCAGTATCTTTGTATCACCACTTCCAAACACGTGAGTAAAAGCTGCAGGTAAAGGAACTTCCAAATGCCTCTTTAAGAATGCATAATCTTCACCTAGGAAAAAATTCCCTTCTTTTTGAGACATTTAGAAAAATGAAAGCTGACTCTGAACAGTGACAAATTTTCCTAATTTCAAATGTGAGTTCAGGCACCCACCAGTTATATGGATAAAGTGATGAATATGAAACATAAAAGAATTAAACAAGATACATATGAAAAAAGTTTTGCAATGCAATTTCTATTATTAAAATATTTTTTGTTCCCCTTCATCCAAGTCCAAGGACATAAATCATTTGTAGCCAATATAAAGAAGCAGCTTTCATGAAAAATATTTTATTTGTATTTTTTTCCTAACCTCTAGTTGATTAAACAGGTACCTTACACTTATGAATTTGGAGGAAAAATAATAGTAGCTGCTTGTCATATCCTCTTACTTGGAAGAGTCTCTACTTTAAATTTTCTAAGATAAAAATTCCTTGTTCTGTACTCCCAGAGGTTGAAACTTTAAAAAGTAAAATAAAAATTCTTTTGATAGGATGTTGGATAATTTAATAAATAGAAAGACCTTCAGTATCTTAATAAGAAATTTATCTTGGTGTAAATGTTTGTACGTATTTCGTTATTTTTATCTCAAAAACACTTACATGTGAAGAATGATTCTTTCTAAAGACACACATTCCCTTCACAGAGAACAGCATTCTACAGTCATCAATTTAAAGTTGGAACCTCTGAGCTAACCTTTCTCCTTAATTAGATATAACTTAGGACAGGGTTTATTAAGGCTTTATTTTGTTATGGGCAGAATTTAAAAGCATGTATCAAATAGAAAAGCAAGGATTATACATGTAGCAAAAACTAGGGAAAAGAGAAAATGAATGAGCAAGGACACAAAATGTACTTGGTACTCATTATGGGTAAATACATAGATTTAGGTAAGCCCTTTGCATACTGCAGAGAATATTTGAAATTTCAGGAGGCTATTCAGCCTTGAAATCCTCATCCTTTTGAAAGGAATCCTCCAACCGTTTCAGTCTTGGTAAGAGAGAGGTCCTCCTCCTGCTATTTAAAAACCTAGTCTTTTCCTCTCCCCATCCCCTGGTAGCTAAAACACAGACACGTATCTTAGACTCACCCAATCAGGCACTCACGCCTAGAAATTTGTTATTTGAGGCAGTATTTTGCAGGTAAACTGGCTCTTTGGGAAAAAAACAAAAAACAAAAAACAAAAACAGACCTGATTTGTAATGTTTGCCACTTTCCAGGGTGTAAATAACTCCCGCCATGGCTGATTTCAAACTAAAACTCTTTAACACCAGCTGGTGAAGTTCCTGAATGTTTAGCAGTTGTGTCTCATAAGTAGTTTCCATTCAGGTTCAAGTCATCATCGAGAGGGGATGATGCCTAGAGTCAGTGGAGGTGAGAGTGCCATGGCATCAATGTCTGACCCACCCAGGCAGCAGCAGCAGCAGCAGGAACTAGCCTCAGTGGTAGAGAAACCAGTTACAGGCAGCCAGTGGGGGAATCCCAACCAGCCATTCCTAGTGTTGACAATGGATTTCATTTTTATTTGCTTGATTTCTCTTAGCACCTGCTCATTTTCTGGCCCCGGTTCTTTCACCTTTCTGTCAATTTTGTGAGCATCTCAGTTGTCTCCCAGTAATTCCTTTTCTGCTTAAGTCAGACAGAATTGGTTTCTACTGCCTGCAACAAAGAGTCAGGACACACTTTTAATTAAGCCTAATCACCCTTTGAGTAAGGTCCTATGATTATTGTCTCCAGTTTACAGATGAGGAAATGAGACCCAGAGAAATTAAATGACTTGCTTAAGGTCACAGGCAGCTGGTAAGTAACAGAACCCAAATGCTATTTCCACTACACCAAGTTTCCTCTCAAAAACCAAGGCCATCTCTCTTCTGCATATCCAGTACTCATGGCTTGCCCTTGGTTTCAGTCTCTGGCAAGCCTATATTATACAAGGAACATTACTTGGTGTGGAAAATGTTTGAATTTTGAAAATTTTGAGTTTTTGAAATAACTTCTCCAAACATTACGCCCAAGTAATCATTGCCTTTTAGAGCAATCAGAATAAAATGTGAGATATCTATTTGTAAAGAGTAGCTGATTTCTTTTTGTAGTCCATCTCTGAAGGGATTTTTCTTCTTTAATAAATCATGCTGCAGAACCTTCAGGGTTTAACTAAGGAAGGAAAATTCCCTAGGATAGAGGGGCTGCTGAAAAAGTGGTCTTGACTCAGTGTCATGAAATGTAACATCCCCTCTTGGGGTTCTCCTGCTTTCAGAATTTCAGCCACAAATGTGCTATCTTCCAAGTGTGTTTTGCTCGAGTTTTAACATTCTGTACGACATAGACAAAACTTTTCTTTTGCACATCTTTAGAACAACACTAATTCTGGTTGGAATAAGAAAATGTGAATAAACAGTTTAAGGAATATCAATCATTCTATAGGCAAAGCAATGCATTCTGATTCTACAATGGCTAGCTGGATCTCAATATTGGTAAAAAGTTCCTAGTCACAGACAACAGAATTCACTCTAGTTAGTTAAAGCAGAAGAAATGCATTAAAAAATATTAGAAAGGTCACAGAATCATTGGACGATCTGGAAGAACAGCATTTAGATTAAGCTACCAGGGACAACTTCCATAATTAGCCCACAAAGCTGGCCTAGTAATGGGATAGCTGCTGTCACCAACTCCAGAACCACTCAAACTTTTCTGGGACCAAGAGGTTGCCTCCACTACTGTCAACCCCCAGAATACCTTGTCTTGTTCATTTCCACACTAGTGACTCAGGTGCCCCAATGTTCTGCCAGTTTCCACAGGTAGTATACCTCTAAGAACATACATCATATGTGCATCCTAGGGTCAAGGGAGGTTGGAAAGTATAATTACTTTGTTGAGGGGTGGGGAGGTCTCAACAGATGGAGAACTATGAAAATGTCCACTCACTCCTACAAATGGCATTACTTTTCCACATGCCAGGAGGGAAAAGCTTTGAGTTCCAAGTTGCCGGCATAATTTCATAGACATGTTGCTTGGGTTTCTTACTTTCACGTGAGGAACTGCTTTTTAAGCATCTCAACTATTTTTTCAGTCAATTTTAAGATTAAGAGAAAAATCAAGTGAGAGACAGACAATGACGGATTGCCCTCTGCTTTTGATCTTTTTGTCTTGGTTCTTGCTTCTGAATAGCAATTAGCATCTTCCCCAGGATATTTACCCCATAAATACCTCTATCCCTCTTCTGAAATCTCATCCCTTACCTATGGCCATGGTCAAGGGAGGAGGGGGAAGGGTCTATGTTCCTCCTTCAGCATAACAACACCTATGCCTGACATGGCCTGATGCTTGCCAAAACCCATGATCTCCTTTCCTTCCTGGGCACATAAGGAAACCACAGTTCCCAGGATCCTTTGCAGTTAGGTGTGGCCACAGAACTGAGTTCTAGCCAATGGAATCTGTAAATAATGCACAGAGTTTCTCAGCCAAGGCTTTTACAAAGTGACTTTACCTGCCCCACACTCTTTTCCTCTTTCTTCTTGATAGATGAAGATGACAATGAGGGCCTAAGAGATGGCAGAGCCACAGATATAAGAAACCTGGATCCCTTAAACATTTCACAGAGGAAATGCACCTGTCATCCAGAAACACCCATTTGAACTCTTATATAAAAGAGATACTAATTCCTCTCGTATTTGGGCCATCATTAGTTTGGGGGTCTGTTTATTCTTTGACTTAATCTATGCCAACTAATACATTTAGAACACAACTTTAATTCCCATCTAGTAAGAAGACTTGTGTACAGGAATTCTTTCTTTGTAACATCAAATATAAATATACAATGGTTTTACCCTTAGTTGTGGCAAGTTAAACACCACACTTCCATTTCTGAATACTTTCCACTAGTTCAATGGCTTTATATTATAGGATTACAGAGGTCAAGACTGAAGGTCCATAGCCATCGTAGACTAGTTAGTTCACTCACTTCCAAGGTCAGATGCCCTGATGCCTTTCAGCTGTCTTGCAAATATGTTCCTTTGGTCACCGAGAGTTATTAGAGGAAGAATGGGAATAGAATATTCCAAACCTATTATAACTTTTGAAAAAATTTCTCAAAATTTCCATGCTATTGTGAAGTTAGTGACATTATTTTTTACTTGTCATGGGCAACCATTCTTTTACAGTAATAATGTAAGCTTCATTTAGCAGTCCTAGCCAATGAATAGAAAAAGAGTTGGAGATTATGTGCATTATAGTTCTCATCATACTTATGATAAAAGAGTGAATTATTTTCCTTTTGAAGTTGCATTAACATGGTCAGACTAATGGGATACTATTCAGTGTATTGAAAGAGGTAGTTTACTGAATGGGCTCATGTAGGCATTCCCCAAAAGACTGAATGCATCTATAAAAAGTGAGCAATTTACTTCCTTTTCATAAGGAGGAAAATTCTTTTGAGAGATAATTTCTTCACTTCTAAAAATGGAAGAAACAAGAGCCATTAACAATAGTCTGTTGATTACACCTGTATTGATTTGAGAATATATAGCAAAGATGGACAAACATGTAAGTATGTGTTCCTCTCTCCATGTAACTGCATATGTGCATGTGTGTATACATACAAATATATGTATATGGTATGTTCATGGTAGTTATACTGTATAAAGTTGCTGTGGGCACAAAATTAGTGAAAACTGAACCACTGCATGCAGGGAAAATACATATCTATAATATATATTTTATTTGTGTGTTTGTGTATTACACAGATTATAGTATTAATTCCTGAGAACAATTCATCCCGGTAGGTTCTTTTTACTTTATTTTACAGAAAGGAAAATTATGGTCAGAAATGTTCAGCGACTTGCCTGAGGATGTCCTACCATCAAGTGCCAGAGTTGAGATTCAAGCCTGGTCCAGTGGGCCCCAGAGCCAGAGCTTCCTGCACCACCCTGCACTGGCTCCAGCCTCTGGCCATCTTTGTATGAGAGAGTTGAACAAGAAGGCAGAACAGTTCTCTGCTGGAGCTCAGCTGGGAATGCACATGTCTGGGCGAATCAGATTTTTCACCACTCTGCATATATCCGCAAATGACTGGAGAAGCACCAAGAGTGTTGATTTTGGGATTACACATACATTTTAATGAGTAAGCAAATTAACAAATATGAAATCTACAAATGATGAGGATTGACTGTATATACATATATGACATACTTTTATGCATGTATTTGTAAGCTACCAGCTTTTATTCATACAGATGTACATATATGTATATGTATGTATATGCACAATTTGGGGAATAGAAGCCTCATTCTCCAGAGCAAATGACAAGAGGACCCACCCTAACAACTAATGATTCAGATGGTGCAATCAAAGCTGGATAAGTAATGAGCCACTTTTGGAGAGAAGGGCTGTTCAATTGGTACTACAAAGCTTTCAAAACATCAGTAGCTATTTCCTTCATGACTAAGCAAGTGATTAGTTGTTCAGTAATTTACTTCTTACACAATTTCTTTAGCTTTCTAACAAAATTTTAACTTCTTGAATATTAATATATTTCCATTGCTTTTATTTTTATCTTATAACTATTTTTTTCTTATAACTATTTTATAAGTTATTTTTATCTTATAACTATTTTTGCTTTTTTATAACCATCACTGGAACTTCTTGCTAGCTTTTATGTTAGCTTCTGTGAAGTGGCAATCAACCAATTTGAATACAGTTGATTTTTAGCTATATAGGGAAGTGGTACTCCCAGTGAAGTGTGATTTAAGGGGCACAACTAGACCCTGCCCTCTCCAAAACATCTCTTCCTGAGCTCCTGATATTCTTACTGAAAAGGAAAGTGTTAACAGATAGGCAAGTCAGGCAAGGGGCATTGGAAGTATCTTCTCCACTTTGTTTTCTCCCCAGCCAACTCTGAATTAAGACAGTTGGGAAGTCTCAAGTTCCAGAAAGCTGTTATGACACCTCTCCACCCCAAATCCAACCTTGGATTAGGTATCTGAGCCAAGTCCCACCTGCTCCTTAGCTGCACCTACTTATCACTCTCCATGAGCTCATCATTATGTGGAATACTGCCTGTTCACGAGACCATCTCATCTAGAACTTGAGCTTCTCCAGAATGTACCATAAGAGCTATGAGCCCAGTACCTTACACAAGGTTACAATCTTGGGGAGGGATCTTCCACTGCCACTTGTAAATGTTTTGTGTCGCTCTCCAAACCACATTAGTTTCTCAATACCTACATCTAGTGCTAAGTAACCCCATGTTAACTGGGGCCATTCTGCCCTGGGAAATGTAGAATAGCTCAATCCTAATTCCATGCCTTGGTGGAAACCAAAGCCCTCCCCCAAGTTTCTGCTAATTCCCAAGTGGGGGGGAAAGGATGACATTCTCATAGTCTTCTTTATCTCTTGGTGCCAGTTTATATGTGTGCATTTTCTTTCTCAAGTCACGTCTGCTGAAACCTGAAACTGATCCCCTGACACGATTTCCAAAACTTGTCCAAAAAATTTCTATCTGCTCTAAACACCTCTGAGTGCAGTTGACATTTCTGAGGACTTGGTCATCATAGGAAGAGGGTCACGTTACACACCAGAAAGCAAACAACATAAAACACAAATCAGCAATTTCTGTTTTTAAGAATTGTTGCGGTCTCCTTGCTTTTAGTTGCTGCCTTTAGCGCCAGATAGTGTCCTAACTTCTCCCAGGTCACACTCCCTCTTTGGGGAAATGAAAAACAAAATAAAATCTTCCTCTCTTTGCCATATACAAAACAGATCAGGCATCTATATTTGTTACTTCAGTTACTGCCCACCTGGGAGCCTCAGCCTGTCCCTGCCACAGCAAGCAGTCTCATTAGGTTATTTTCTTCAACAAAAATAGTAAATCCTATGGCCAGCTGTTAAGATCTTTTGTTTTATATCCATCCTGTTACTCCTGTAATAGTTTACAAAGCATTTTCACACCAATTATCTCCTTTAATCTTAACAGTGCTGTGAGGGGGTTAGATTAGGTGTCATTATTAGCTTTGGTTTAAAAATGAGGGAAATGAGATGAAACAAATACATCACTCAAATCTGCATCTGTGGATGCTGTAGTGGGTTGAATAGTGTCATTCTAAAATGCACATCTACCTGGAACTTCAGCATGTGACCTTATTTGGAAATAGGGTCTTTGCAAATGTAATTCCTTAAAGAACTCTAGATGAAATTATCTTAGATTTAGGGTAGACTCTGAATCTAATGACTGGTGTCTTGTTAAGAAAAAGAGAAGAGATATTTGACACACAGAGACACAGAAAAGGAGGCACAGATATGAAGACAGAGGCAGAATTTGGAATGAGGCAGCCACAAGCCAAGGAACTTCTGGAGCCACCAAAAGCTGGAAGAATCAAAGAAGAATTCTCCCCCAAAGCCTTTGGAGGGGATGTGGCCCTACTGACACCTTGGTTTCTTTCTCCTCCAGAATTGTGAGAAAATACATTTCTGTTGTTTTAAGCCACCAAATTTGTGGTAATTTGTTAGAACAGTTCTGGGAAACTAACACAGATGTCACATATGGAGATTTGTTTTAATTCGTCACTTCTTTCCTATATGCATGGTGGTCACAGCTCAAAAATGTTCTATAAAACCAGCCTCCACAAAGAATGAAGCACAGAATCAGCTGTAGCTCCTGTGGCTTCTAAAGAAATCACCTCTGCTATCTCAGCCATCAAGAATGAGACAGACTCACAAAGGCTTCACTCAGAAAAGGAGTCCATGGTGTTTCAGCCCCCAGTGAAACTCACAAGCATCCCAACCCAGCTCAGGAACTCAAACACCTAAATTCATAACATTTTCAAGAAACTTTCACTGGCTAAAAAAGGAACACTTTTAGGAACTCTTTTATGAATAGACTTTCTGGAACTCTGTCCAATATTTTATATGAGTATTTGGTTTGGGAGTTCTGAGAGGGCTGCAATCATCCTCTCCCTGCAGAGTCCTGGACAGCATTACCTCCTACAGGATACAATATGTGATACTACTCAGAATTTTGCCAACCAGAGAAGCTCATCCAAACTTTAGCATACAAGAGTTTTCACTGGGGCTTCTTTACATAGGAGCATGATTGATTAATTCACTGGAAATGTGATTAATATTATTTGGAACTCACAAAAATCCCTGGGAGGGTGGTTGTATTAGTCTGTTCTCATGCTGCTATGAAGAAATACCCAAGTCTGGGTAATTTACAAAGGAAAGAGGTTTAATTGACTCACAGTTCTGCATGGCTGAAGAGGCCTCAGGAAACTTACAATCAAGGTGGAAGGGAAAGCGAAGATGTCCTTCTTTACATGGGCGGCAGGAGAGAGAAGTGCAGAGCCAAGGAGAGGAAAGCCCCTTATAAAACCATCAGATCTCATGAGAACTCACTCACTATCATGAGAACAGCATGGGGGAACCACCCCCATGATCCAATCACTTCCCACAAGATCCCTCCCCCAACATGTGAGGATTATAATTCAGATTACAATTCAAGATGAGATTTCGGTGGGGATGCAACCAAATCATATCAGTGGTTTTGTTTTGGAGGTGAGGTTGCTCTACATGCTGGGATATCTATGTAGATAGGGGCTTAGTCAATGCAGACTGAACACAGGACACTTTAACAGAACTATTAACTGAAAGCAAGTTTAATGTGTATCATTCTGGCTGCATGGCATAAAAAAAAGTCTTCCAGTTCTCAAATGGGAAAGCACACGTTTTCTGAGCCAGTGGCTATAAAATTGACTCACATCTGCATCTTAATTGCATTTTACATATTCTGTGTTTAGTGCCTATTAATTAAGGTGCAAGATGAATAAGTTTCGAGAGGCTCACAGAATTCTCGCCTGGGAGTTTTCTTTCTTAAGGAGCCTGTGTACAGCTCTCCACTAGACTGGATGCCTGGTTTTCTTTGACAAATTTCAGCTGGGATGCACTGATAATATAAAGTGAGCTTCTCCCCTTACAGACTCCTGCTTATATACAAACAGGAAAGCCACAGCATGGTTACTCCCAGCACAGAGAATGGAAAATAATTAGAGAAGGGAATTTCCCCTCCCCCTTCTAAATATGAAACATACAAACACTGAAACTTCAGAAAGACAAATTCGAGGGTGGTCGTTTGCCTTGCACAAGGCACCTCCAGGTGTTTGTAAGCGACAAACTTTCCACTGTTACTTGTAAACACCAACTACCCAGAGTTAAGCCATACCTCACAGGTTAAGGGCACAGTCCTCTATAAGACTTCTCTCATTTTCAGACACCAGCTGCAAGTTTGGGGTCCCCAGGGCCACCCTCACTTCTGATCAGCTGGCTACAAATCTAGAGGTCCTCATGAAGCCCCTCATATTCAATAATTCCCTAGAATGACTCAGAGAACTCAGGAAAGAACTATACTTAAAATTACAATTTTGTTATAACAAAAGAATACAAGTCACAACCAGCCAAGGGAGAGACACAGAGGGGGAGTTCTGGGAGGGTCGCAATCATCCTGTCTCTGCAAAGTCCCACACAACATTACCTCCTCCAGGATACGATGTGTGATAATACTCAAAGAGTTTTGCCAAACAGAGAAACTCACCCAAACTTTAGCATGCAGAGTTTTTATTGGGGCTTCATTACACAGGCATGATTGATTGATTCATTGGCAATGTGATTAAACTCAATCTTCAATTCTTCTCCCTTCCCTGGAGGTTGGGCTCAAAGCCCCAAACCTGTAATCATAGGATTGGTCTTTCCAGTGTGTCCAGCCCCCATGCTGAGTCACCACATTAGCATAAACTATCAGGTGTGATCTGAGGGGCCCACCATGAATAACACAGATAATGCTACCACTCAAGGAAATGTCCAGAGTTTAGAGGCCCCGTCCCAGGAATGGGGGACAAATGCTAGCCAAATTATTTGTTGTTGTAGTTGTTTGGTTTTGTTTTTTAAAAGATATTAAAACTCAGCTTTTATTTGTTCAGTTATAAAAACTTAAAGTTTAAATGTATGCTGTATTTCTTCTCAGAGCAAAGGTGTACTTCTGTATTACTATCCTGTATAAATTTGTTTTTGTTTGTGTGTTTGTTTGTTTGAGACGGAGTCTAGCTCTGTCTCCAGGCTGGAGTTCAGTAGCACAATCTCGGCTCACTGCAACCTCCACCTCCCAGGTTCAAGGAATTCTCCTGCCTCAGCCTCCCAAGTACCTGGGATGACAGGCACGTGCCACCACGCCCAGCTGATTTTTGTATTTTTAGTAGAGACGGGGTTTCACCCTGTTGGCCAGGATGGTCTCGATCTTCAGACCTCATGATCTGCCCACCTCAGCCTCCCAAAGGGCTGGGATTACTGGTGTGAGCCACTGTGCCTGGCCAATTCTGTATAAATTTGTTAGCCAAGATAGCTACTTGTATGAAAGGAGAGGGAAGGGTGATGGACGGAAATGATTGCTACAGGACCGTCCATCCTTCCAAATCTACTGGGACAGGGGAGTGAGGGTGGGAGAGAGATGGTCCCACAGAGGCTCCCGTGGGTAAATGATGGGTGCGTCCCTCTCTGCAGTCAGGCTGTACCTATACTTCCCAGTCCTCTAAGAGGTGTCACTCAGGCCACCTCACTCAGCCCAGTCCCTAATCCCATTCATGTTCCCTTTCCTCATGGGCTGCTCCTGTGCCTGACTTCCATCATGACTGGTTCTGATTAGGCCCCTGGTTTCTCTATCAGCCTTAGATCATTAAGACAAAGACATACTTGCTACCTTCAAACCCGTGCCTGGCATGTAAAATCAAGCAAAAAATGTTGGGAAGTCTTGGAGTATCTCTTCATATCCTTATTAATCACATCTAGATCACATTATTTTCTGATCACAGTTCCATATTATTTTTTAATATAAAATGTGCATGTAGTAAAGAGTGCTTCTCAAAGTGTATCAATAGGAGATCAGCTATGTTTGAGTGAGCTTTATTTTGCTACCGTGGTCTAAGGATCACCCAAAGGCTCAAGCTTGAACCCTGTGCAACTGGTTAGTTTCTTTGCTCCAGCTGGTTAGTTTCTTTGCTCCAGCTGGTTAGTTTTTTTGCTCCGTGACCACAGTCCTTACCTGAAGCTTAGCCAAGTCACTCCCCAGGAAGATCAAACCCTAAAGTAATCATGATTCAGTACAAATTCATCATTCAATGATACTAGAGGGGGACAAAAAGTCCATACTCACTGGAAGTATTATCTGCACATGTGTGTGTATATTAATATATTTTTTCTGCACATTAGACAAATGTCACTGGCAAATTTAAAACAACTCAGATGGCTGAATTTGGAGTCACACTGTCTTTATCTTATTTTAAATTATTCAGTGCACTTCACAACCTCAGCATCTCCCACACTCTTCTACAGCCTCTGCAATACTAGGCAAACTCAATGAGTGAATCCCCACCATGCGTGAACCACTTTATCCTCATGGCCATTCTCTAGGAATCCACTGCAGCATTTTTCCCAGCAGATAACTTCCCCATTCTCTACCAACACAAACTTCCATTCCACCACTGCACCTGCTGGCAGGAAAACAATATGAGTCTAGAATGCACCCTTGCAATAGTAAGGTGTGATGTAAGTATTCCATCTTCTAAGACCCTCATGGTTTCCAGTTTGCAATGAATTGCACATCAGTACTTGTGATATAATGGATCTAGAACCTGACACTAACTTGCTGAGACTCTGAAGATATTGCTACTACCCTCTTTGTTTTCCGTGCACTCTTTCTTCCACTAGAGTGCTTCTGCCATTATCCATTTCCTGCTTTAGGTTTAACCCTGGAGCCTCAAGACTGCCACCGAAACCAACATCTCCCCTAGAAGAGTTCCTAGACAACATTTCCCAGTTCTCATAGTCAACTAAGTCCAATTGTGCTAGGCTCACTTCTTTGGCTCTGTCTATGAGCAAGTTGCTAGAAGGCAACTTCTCTGCAAAACATGTAGCTGCTTTAGCAGATGTCTCTTGTCCTTTTCCAGAATACCCATTCTGCTATAGGAGATTCAAGTCTTTCATTTCTTGAAACTTCAGAATAACTCAAGTTACCAGTTTCAAAGGTAACTAGAGCTTCTGTGTCTGAAATCTGTCGAGCAGGAACATGTTCTCTTGAATTGTCACAGCTGTTTCCATGCTGCTTCCTGTGGGTCTTTGGTTTTAGAAATCTAATGTCCACTGTTTTCTTGAAGATGCTCTGGTTTGGTGAACAGCTCCTGCCTGGAAGGTCCAGGGTTAAGTTTACCACTGACTCCCTGATTGCCTCCCAGAACCGCAGCCTCCCCAAGAGAAGCATCCTTCTCTTGTTTTATGTCCCAGTCCTTCCTCGTGTCCCTGTCCTTCCCCGTGTCCAGAGGCTGCCCTGCAGCAGCCAGGCAAAAAGCATTCTGGCAAGACCCTCTCCAACAAGCAGGGCAGACAATATGGCACCAATGGCTGAGAGGCTGTGACTCCAGGCGACAATGGGACCAGGAAGGGGCTCAGGTCACACAGGAAGAGTCACCCAAATTCTTTATTATATACTCCTATACAAAGAGGACTCATCTCTAAAATGAGGAGAGTAATAATGCCCCGTGCATGGGCATTTCATAAAGATTAAAGTAATATGTATTTCTGGCATATAATGCTCATTCTTTGAGTGTTAGCTATTATTATTATCTTACTGAATTTGTGGTCACTGAACTTCAAAATACATCCACTGCTAACTCTGTTGTAAGCACCCGAGCATAGGGGAAACATTTTATTCATCTTTATATACTTCACAGTAACTGTGTCTTGCATAAAAGGTTTTCAATATGTATTTACTGGTTTGTTTTAAAAATATATCTACATTTAAGGTTAGTGCATGTAAGATTGATATCTATTTGGCCTTGTTTGATTTAAATGTCAGAACACCTTCATATGAGAGATCAGAGGAGCAGCAGAAGCTGCATTTAAAACAATTTGAGCAATAGGCAACTCCAGGGCTACTCAAACACTGGGGAGAATAGACCTGACATCTTGATGAAAAAAATGCTTGTATGCATTTCTGTCCACCCTTCTAAAGCTTTAAAGACATTTTCTCAGCATTGAAAAGAGTAAGTTCTATTATGAAAAAAGATTTAAAAGGTACCATCCTATCCTATCCTATACACCTGAAAAAAAAGTAATTTTTAAAATGCCATTTGCAACAACAACAAAACTATAAAGTACTTCACATGAATTTACAAAAATGTACAAGACACTGTAAATTTTTACTGAAAAGTATATCAGATTATGAGGGACAAGATTCAATATTTGTAAACATTCAGTTGTCCACAAATTTATCTGTAAATTCAATGCAATTCTAATAAAAATCCCCAACCTATTTTTTATATAACTTAGCAGTATCATGCTAAAATTAATATGTAAGAGTCAATGCAGAGCAGTAATCAAGGTAATTTTGGAAATAAAAAATAAATTCTAGTTCTTTAATTTCTAAAACCAAACTTTATTATAAGGTGGAGTAACAAGCAATATAGTACTGAAGTAAGAATAGATAAGTGGATCTTTGCAATGGAACAGAAAGTACACATATACTGTATATGGAAATTTAGTATACGCTAAAAATGACATTTCAAATCTGTAGGTAGACAATTAGGTAATAAGTGGTGTTATATCAACTGGGTATCCATTGGTAAAAAGAAATAAAATATATCATTTTTTCATGCTAATTACAAAGCAAATTACAACTAGATTAAAATCCTAGGGTAAGATTAAAAAGTGTATAAAAGTGTTTGGCCGGGCGTGGTGGCTCACGCCTGTAATCCCAGCACTTTGGGAGGCCGAGGTGGGCAGATAATGAGGTCAGGAGCTCGAGACCATCCTGGCTAACATGGTGAAACCCCGTCTCTACTAAAAATACAAAAACAAAATTAGCCAGGTGTGGTGGCAGGCACCTGTAGTCCCAGCTACTCAGGAGGCTGAGGTAGAATGGCGTGAACCCCGGAGGCAGAGCTTGCAGTGAGCTGAGATCACGGCACTGCACTCCAGCCTGGGCGACAGAGCTAGACTCCATCTCAAAAAAAAAAAGAAAAAGAAAAAGAAAGTGTATAAAAGTGTTCAAAACAAATAAATGAAAATGCATGCATGAAATTGAGTAGATAGATCCTTCTTAGGATTTTTTTTAAGTCATAACAGAAAGAATTGGTAAATTGACTACTTTAAAATAAAACTTTTATAATATGACGAATAATATACAGAAAGTTTTTTTAATGGAAGACTAAGAGACGATGTATCAACATATGATAGATAAAATATTGGTTTTTGGATAGACAGAGGAAAATTCTCTAAAAATGGCAGGAAGTACAAACAATCTAATGTAAAAATGGACCAAAAAAACCTGAGTGGGCAATTCACAGAAGGGAAACACAAATAGGGCATTAAACATATAGAAAACAATGCTCAATTCCGTTAGAAATCAAGAAAATGAAAATTAAACAATCACTTACTCTTGTTATACCCTTCAGGTTGGCAAAAAAAAAAAAAAAATCGTTTGATATTATCAGCTGTAGCAGTGAGTATAGGTAAATGTGTATTCTCATAGCCAGCTAACAGGATTCTATATGGGGCATATCTTATGTTCTGATAATTCTGTTTTCTATGTTCAAGGTATGTAAGAGTGAGATTGGCAACACGGTAAATGTCCACCAATACAAGAATGGCCAAATAAGCACATCTTTACAACAGCTGATGTTTAAGTGGATAATATGAGATATGTATTATATAAGATACACTTATGCATACTGACATGGAAGATCTTGAACACAGACTGTTGAGGGAAAAAAGCAGTTGCAAAACTACACATATAGAATGTAATCATTGTGTTTGTTAAAAATACATATTTCCCCAAAATAGTACTAAATGTTTGTACTATCTACATGTACTAAATGTTTGTAACTGCATGAGTAAATATATTCAAGAATGCTCACAAATTTTTCCTGTGCAGAGGGCACTAGGATTTGAGGAAGTAGGCAGAAAAGAATTTAGCCTTACCTGTAACATTTTAATTTTTACAAGGTGAATGGTCTACTGTATTACACCTGTAATAGTAATAGCTGGAGAAAATGTATCCCAACTCCTCCCTAGACTTTAGGGCACTGTTTACTGTATCCTTGGTTCATTGTGATGTTAAACATTTAAAACTCTGTGAAGTCAGTTCTACAATTCTCATTCTACTGATAACCAGATATTGGATTATATTGGGCTTCACTGTTTTTTCCCAATTTCATTATTCAAGTTCTCTACATTGTATTTAATGCCTTCTTGAAGAGATTTTTTTATCTAACATTCTATTTTAGGAGGACAGAATGACAGAAAAGTTTTTGATGCCTAATTTTCTCCTTAGCCTTAATTGGCTTGAATAATTCTCTTTCTCTCTCATGTTGTAATCCAGATGGATTTATCTTGATAAATTGTGTTGAGGAAAAAGCAAATATTTTTTGTATCCCAAGAGACTTCACAGAATAAAAAATAATTGCTTTGTTGTTTTTTTCTGTGCTTGTATTCATACCCCAAATATTGCACAGTTGTCTTCAGAAACATTGTGTACTTTAAGAACTCAGCAAATGTTTTCTTTAAAAAGAGAGAGAGATCACAAGCCATCAGCCCATTTGTTTCGCCTCTAGACCTAGGTGAAATCCATCTACTCTGATGCTCATAAAATGGGGACCCTCCTGTCCAGAACATCATTTCTCTATGAGTATTTTTCTCATCCCTTTGATTTATTTCCCTGCTCTTGTCATTGTAGAGAGCTATCTTGAATCATAGAGAAACCCCTATTTTTTATATATCTGAAAAAGACAGGGATATAATTGAACTCTACCCACAGGTATAAAATAAAATAAGCCCATAAATACAGCCATAACACTGGAAAAGTATAGAAAATGTTTGTGTTCTCATTATTTTAGGAAATAAGGCTTTAAGCAGGAAACAGCATATGAATCTGAACTGACAGGTAATATGAAAATGAGCAGAAGGAGGCAAATAAGGTGTGAATCATCCCTAGGGTCATTTATCTCCAGGAAACAGGTTGCACATATTTCTGAGCTTCTGCCCCTTGGTGCGGAGTACCTGAGGGGTAGAGGACAGAGCACCCACCAGCAACTTCTCAGTGTCCACTGACCTCTGGGTTGGTGGGCCTGCTATCCTCCTTCTCTCCACGCCAGAGAATTTCCCTGGGCCCTGAAGCTTTGAACCCTAACAAATGGTGCTATGGTTATTCATCCTAATCCATTTTAAGCTCACAGGCTTCGCAGCCACCTCAGCATCTGTTACTGTCTAATGATCTTATATATCCAGTCACAGAGATGGCAGGATGTGGTAGTAAAAATGTCTTTTCTCCCTCTCGGGGCAACCCAAGGTCTCAAATCTGGCACGTGCAAGTATCAAAGTGAAAATGGAAGCAAGGAGAGGCATATAGGCAAAACAACAACAACGACACACACACACACACACACACACAGAGAGGTGACAATAGCTGGAATGAAACCACCTTTGAAAAATTATGAAAGTGAGACAAATCTGACATAGCTGACTCCACCTTGCTTCTAACCTCACAAGCTAATGGTCTTTGCTCATTCCTGGGCACAGGTTAAGTTAATTATGGAAGGTATTTAGTTTATAGTTTAACTTTAAAAACAAAGATATTAGTCCCTTCCCGAAACTAACCCTCTCCTTGCTTGGATATAAAAACCACCTTCGTAAAACTAACAAACTGGCCACAAAATTAGAATTGTGGTTCAAGAGTAATGTAGCCAGAGGTCAAAAGATTTGTAACCTCCCCAATTTCTCTTTTAGATAACATCACAATTGTAAAACCTAAGACTAATGTTTGAGGTATTTTTCAGACCTTGCATTTTGATGCTATCCCAGCACCATTTATTGAATAGGGACTCCTATCCCCATTGCTTATTTTTTCCAACTTTGTCAAAGATTGGATGGCTGTAGGTGTTTAGGTTTATTTCTGAGTTCTCTATTATGTTCCATTGGTCTATGTGTCTACTTTTGTACCTGTACCATGCTTTTTTGGTTACTGTCTTCTTATAGTATAGTTTGAAGTTGAGTAATGTGATGCCTTCAACTTTGATCTTTTTGTTTAGGATGGCTTTGGCTGTTAGAGCTCTTTTTTGGTCTAATATGACTTTTACAATACTTTGAGTTCTGTGAAATACGAGATTGATAGTTTGATAGGAATAGCATTGAATCTGTAGACTTCTTTGAGCAGTATGGCTATTTCATAATATTGACTTTTTTTTCCTATCCATGAGTGTGAGATGTTTTTCCATTTTTTTGTCTCATCTCTGATTTCTTTCAGCAATTTTGTAGCTCTTTCTTAGAGGTCTTTCACCTCCTTGGTTAGGTGTTTTCATAAGGTTTTCTTTCTTTTTTTCTGGCTATTATAAATAGGATTGTGTTCTTGATTTGGATCTCAACTTCAACACTATTGATATATAGAAATAGCACTAATTTTGTACATGAATTTTGTATCCTGAAACTTTACTAAAGTGGTTTATCAAGACTAGGAGCCTTTTGATGGAGTCTTTAGGGTTTTCTAAGTATAAAGCCATATCATCAGCAAAGAGAGATAATTTGAATTTTTACTTTCCTATTTGGATGCCTTTTATTTCTTTCTCTTGCTAATTGTTCTGGCTAAGACTTCCATTACTATGTTGAATAGCAGTGGTGAGAATGAGCATACTTGTTTTATTCCAGTTCTCAAGGGGAATGATTCTAGTATTTGCCCATTTAGTATGATGTTTACTGTGGGTTTGTGATAGATGGTTCTTATTATTTTGAGGTATGTTCCTTTGATGCTTACTTTCTGGAGGGTTTATATCATGAAGGGATGTTGGATTTTATCACAAGCTTTCTCTGAGTCTATTGAGATAATCAGATGGTTTTTGTTTTTAATTATGTTTATGTGGTGAATCACATTTATTGATTTGTGTGTTCTAAACCGACCTTGCATCACAGGAATAAAGTCTACTTGATCATGGTGAATTAACTCTTTGATGTGCTGCTGGATTTGGTTGCTGATATTTTGTTGAGGATTTTTTTTTCTTTTTGCCTATGTTCATCATGAATATTGGCCTGTAGTTTTCTTATTTTGTTGTTGTATCTTTGTCAGGTTTTGGTATCAGAGAGATGCTGGCTTCAAAGAATGAATTAGGGAGGAGTCTCTTCTTGATTTTTTGGAATAGTTTCAGTAGAAGTGGTACCAGCTCTTCTCTGCACATCTGGTAGGATTCAGCTGTGAATCCATCTGGTCCAGGGTTTCTTTTGGTTGGAAGGATTTTTATGAACGACTCCATTTCAAAACTCAATATTGGTCTGTTCAAGGATTCAATTTCTTCTTGGTTCAGTCTTGGGAGGATGTATGTGTCCAGAAATGTATCCATTTAGTCTAGATTTTCTAGTTTGTGTGCATGGAAGTGTTCATGATAATCTCTGGGACTTCTTTGTATTTCTGTGGTATCAGTTGTAATGTCACCTTTGTCATTTCTGATTGTGTTTATTTGTATCTTCTCTCCTTTTTCTTTGTTAATCTACTTAGCAGTCTATCAACATTATTTCTCTTTTCAAAGAGTCAACTTTTGGTTTGTTGATTCTGTGTATGGATTTTTTCTGTCTCAACTTCATTCAGTTCCGCTCTGATTTTAGTTATTTCTTTTCTTCTGCTAGCTTTGGGGTTAGCTTACTCCTACTTTTCTAGTTCCTCTAAGTGTGATGTTAGATCATTAATCTGAGATCTCTCTAACTTCTTGATGTAGGTGTTTAGAGCTATTAAATTTCCTCTTAACACTGCTTTTCCTGCATCCTAGAAATGTTGATATGTTGTATCTCTGTTTCCATTTATGTCAAACTTTTTTGATTTCTGCCTTAATTTCATTGTTTACCAGAAGTCATTCAGGAGAAAGTTGTTTAATTTTTATGTAATTGTGTGGCTTTGAGAGATTGTCTTGATATTGATTTTTATTTTTGTTCCACTGTGGTCTGAGTGTATGATTAGTATAGTTTTGAATTTTTGAATTTATTTATTGCTTTATGGCTGAGCATGTGGTCAATCTTAGAGTATGCTCTATGTACAGATGAGCAGAATGTATATTCTGTGACTGATGGGTGGAGTAGTCTATAAATGTCTGTTAGGTCCAATTGGTCAAGTGTCAAATTTAAGATCAGAATTTCTTTGTTAGTTTTCTGCCTTGATGACCCGTCAAATGTTGTCAGTGGGGGTGTTAAAGTCCCCCACTATTATTGTGTGACTGTCTTTTTGTATGTCTAAAAGTACTTGTTCTATGAATCTGTGTGCTCCAATGTTGGGGGGGTATATATCTAGGATAGTTAAGTCTTCTTGTGGTATTGAATTCTTTATAATTACGTAATGCCCTTCTTTGTCCTTTTTTACTGCTGTAAGTTTAAAGTCTATTTTATCTGATATAAGAATAGTGACTCCTGTTCTTTTTTGTTTTCCATTTGAGTGATAGATTTTTCTTCACCCTTTTACTTTGAGACTATGGGTTTTATTGCATGTCAGATGGGTCTCTTGAAGACAGCAGAATGAATGGCTCTTCCTTTTTTAATTCAACTTGCCACTCTTTGCCTTTTAATTGGGGTGTTTAGACCATATACATTCAAAGTTAATATTAGTATATGAGGTTTGGATCCTATCACGGAGTCATTAGTTGGTTACTTTGTAGTTTGTATTGTATAATTGCTTTATAGCATCTCTGGACTATGTACTTAAGTGTGTTTTTGTGGTAGTGGGTATTGTTCTTTCTTTTCCATGTTTAGACCTCTCTTGAGGAACTCTTGTTAGGCCAGTCTAGTAGTGATGAATTGCCTTGGCAATTGCATGTCTGGAAAAGATTTTATTTCTCCTTCACTTCTGAAGCTTAGTTTGGTGGAATACAAAATTCTTGTTTGGAATTTCTTTTATTTAAGAATGTTGAAAATAGGCCCCCAAACTGTTGTAGCTTGAAAGATTTCTGCTGAGAAGTTTTCTGTTAGCCTTATTGGGTTCCCTTTGTGTGTGACCTGATCTTTTCTGTTGCCTTTACAATTTTTTATTTAGCATTGACCTTGGACAGTCTGGTGACTATATTCCTTGGTGATGTTCATTTTGTATAGTATCTTGCAGGTGTTCTCTGGATGTCTTGCACCAGATGTCTACCTCTCTGGCAAAACTGGAAATATTTTATTTGATTATTCCTTCAAATATATTTTCCAGGTTGTTTACTTTTTCTCCTCTCTTAAGAATGCCATTTATTCATAGGTTTGGTTGCTTTACATAATCCCATATTTCTTGAAGATCTCATTCATTTTTAAAATTCTTTTTTCTTTATTTTCTGAGTGGGTTAGTTTTAAAGATCAGTCTTCTAGCTTTAAATTCTTTTTTCTGTTTGGGCTAGTCTATTGATAAAGGTTTCAGTTGTATTTTGAAATTCCTTAAGTGAGTTGAAAAACTCACTTGATTGATTTGTTTTTAAGATGTTTATCTCTGCCTTCATTTCCTAGATTGCTTTAGAAGTTTCTTTGTGTTGATTTTCAACCTTGTCCTGGATCTCATTGGGCTTCCTTGTAATCCACGCTTTGAATTCTTCATCCTTCCTTTCTGAGTTTTCGTTTTGATTAGAGACTGTTGCTGGATAGCTAGTGTGATCCTTTGATGGTGTCACAGCACTCAGATTTTTCATGGTGCTAGAATTTGTGCACTGGTTCCTTCTCATCTGAGGCCACTGACACTTCTAAATTTTGTCATTATTTTCATGCAGATAGGATTTTTTTTCCTTTCTCTCTTTTCCTGCGTTACTATTTTCTTCCCTTTTCCCCCTCTCCCTAGGGGATATGACTGTAGAGAATGTAGGGTAGAATCTTTTGCCTTTGTTTCAATATCTCTATGCACTTCTGTCAGCCAGTTTTATGTTGGGCAGTTCAACCTACAGACAAGTTAATGGTTCTAATGAGTAAGAGCCAGATGTGGCCAACATAGATGGGTATATGTTTAATCCTTGTTTACTGGAGAAGGTCTCTGTTTCTGGAGGCAAATGGCAGATCTGTGGAGTTCACAGTGGCCTGAGCACCCTATTCAGCATCATAGCTGAGGGATAAAGATGGTTGGGGCTAGATCAGGCCTGCTTACAAGTCACCCAATGGCAGGCACAAGCACCAGCACCAAGGGAGGTCCAGAGCACAGCCACCAAGTGCCCAGAGGTGTGTCTAGGTGTGCCTTGGGGCTGAAGAGGAACTTCTTTGGCTTCAAGTTCTCTGCACAGGGAATGCAGTCACCTAAATTCCAAATCCAGGAGAATGACTGCTCTAGATGCCTGGAGCTCTGCCTGGGCATGGAGTTTAGAGGGCCCCATTCCACCACAATGTCTGCATAGGGAGGGTGGAGTGGCTCAGGCTGCTTATGCAGGTGATGCACTCCAAATGCTTAGAGATCAGCCTGGACATGGGGCAGAGATGGCACCATTGCACCACAATCTATGTGTAGGATGACTGGGCAACTCAGGCTGCTGGTCTAGGTGGGTGGGAGATCCAAATGCCTGGAGATCTGCTGGAAGTAAAGTGGAGAGGGCTCTGTTGCACCACATTCTATGTACAGGAAGGGTAGGGTGGCTCAAGCTGCTGATTCCATCAAGGGGGTGCTCTAACTGCCTGGAGATCTGCCTGGATATGGAACAGAAGAGGCCCCATGGCATCCAAATCTGTGCACAGGAAAGGTGGAGCAGCTCAGGATGCTGATCCAGAAGAGCGAGTGCTCTGAATGCTTGGAGATCAGCCTGTGTGTGGAGCAGAAAGGGCTCTACTACATCACAATCTCAGGGGAGCAGGCTGGGGCACCCAGCAATGGCACATGTCGATCAGTTCCAGGTCCCTAAACTGGCCCTGGCTGCACATCTTCTCACCAAGGAGAAACTGGCTGTTGGCCTTCTCCTCCTGCACCAGACCTGCAACTGGGGAGAGAACAATTCCAGTTCCTACAGCTTGGCTCTTTTCCATACTTGTCACTCAATTCTGACTGTGAAGGCTCCTACTCAGCTCCGGAGCAGGTGCTCCAATCTCTAGTCCAAGACTAAAATGCTGCATGGCCATGGTGCCAGGCTACCAAATAATGACTGATGTTTCATGCACCCAGATTAAAAATGGTGCCACAGTCTCCAACTCAGGCCTGGGAAACTGCCTGCAGCTTTATCTGGTGTCCTTCCCTTTCAGTGTCTCCAAGCCTCTCCCCAAGTTGGTGCCAAGGCTTTGGAGAAACAAAGTGCTCTTCCTTAGCCTGGGTTGTATGGATCCCCAGTGCAAAGGTGAATCACAGAGGGAGGCTTTCTACCTCCTCCTGTCCCGTTCTGGGGCTTCACTCACTTTTGTCAGACAAATGCCATCATCAGGGCAGTTTGCCCGCCTTCTCCTCTCTGGGACCTGGGATGAGATGTCCTTCACTATTCTGGTGGATTCCTGTTTTCCTTCTTGAATTAAAGCCCGCAGAGTTGATCTTTATGACTGATTTTGCTATTTCCAAGCAGCTAAGGCACACTGAAAACCTCTAATCAATTATCTTGGAAAAAAACAAAACCAAACCTCTGTTTTATAACATTACATAGAGCTCTGCAACTGACTCAAGCATGCGGTTTGTCACACAAATAGGGTTGTTAGACTGACATCAGGTAGTCACATGAACTAAAGGTGGCTAAACATATTCCCAGGAGTATTTGCCATAAAGCAGAATCTCATAATACAATCAACAATAAAGTGTAATCTCTGTTAGCATTACGGCCTTTCCATCTTATTTTCCTATAATGTCTACACTTCTGAAGAATTGATTTAGAAAAAACAATCAACATTTGTATAGCACTTTATAATAGGCAGAGCACTTCAAATACGCGAGTTTACTGATTCACTTAGTAATTTGAACTACAAGTGGATTCTATGGTGCTCAGGTTTGTGTTTATGGGTACTGTGTGGATGTGTAAACCTCTTAAACTCCCTTAATCTCATGCTTTCGAATTCTACTGTGATTCTTCTGGAACAGAAGAGACCCTTTTCTCTGATAGTCTGATATTCACAAGGGCTTTATTACTGTAAAGAAACATTATTCCTTGCTATGACTAAACTCTTACACATGGAGACAATGGTAATAATTTAAAATAGTGGGAAGTGGAAAATTACAGTACTCGATGTGAAAGTAGCCTAATGATTACACCTTTTCTTTTTAGCTCCAAGGTTTATGAGTTACAGTTGAAATGAAAGTGAAGCTATCCCTTATTATTATCCGAAGTAGGATATTAAAATATAAAGCAGTCCTCATAAGGTGTTTTGTTTTAGCTTTTTACTTGGGTGGTAGTATAGCACTTTCTTTAAGAATGTAAACTCTCGACTAAGAATCTAGGCTTCCTGGGTTTGAATCACAGTTTCACAACTTTATTAGTTAAATATTCTCTTGGGCAAGTTGTTCAAGCACTTGAAATCCAATTTCTTCGCCTCTAACATGAACATCAGAGCAGTGCTCTTCATAGAATCACAGGGAGAATTTAACAAGATCATCTATGAGGAGCTCTTGGCTTAGTGCCTAGACTCTGTGAGCTCTGTTTATGTGGTCTGTTGTTAAAGCATTTTACAGTCAAAAAGAAACAATCACATCAGCTGAATGGGAAGCTGAAATTCTATCCTTTTCTTGCACATAAATAAAATAGAAGACTGCTTTTATTTCTATTTTTCCTTCTAGGAAGAGAGGGAAGAAGCTGTTCCTGTCATTTAGTGATGGAATCTAACAGTTTATTTCAGCAGTCCCCAACCTTTTTGGCACCAAGGACTGGTTTCATGGAAGACAATTTTTCCATGACTAGGGGATGGGGGATGGTTTTGGAATGAAAATATTCCACCTCAGATCATCAAGCATTAGATTCTTAAAAGGAGTGTGCGACCTAGATCCCTCGTATGTGCAGTTCACAATAGGGTTTGCACTCCTATGAGAATCTAATGCCACTGCTGATCTGACAGGAGGCGGAGTTCGGGTGGTAATTCTCACTCGCCTGTCTCTGATCTCTTGTTGTGCAGCCTGGTTCCTAACAGGCCATGGACCAGTATTGGTCTATGGCCCAGGAGTTGAGAACTCCTGGTTAATTTGACTTAATGAGTTTGCCAGGGTGGTAGATTTCCCGTTGTTGTTTGTTTGCTTGTTTCTTTGTTTTTACTTAGATTCATCAAGGAATTGGAATTTAATTCTGGCCCAAGATGCTCTTCCTTAAAGCACAGTAAGCTTTCTGTCAAATATATATGAAAACGAGATTTTTTAATATCCCGCTTTGATTTTTGCTATGTAATAAAACATCTCTAAACTTAGAAGCTTAAAAATAATCATTTATTAGCTGATGATTCTGTATGTCAAGCAATTTCACCTGGGTGTCACTAAGCAGTTCCCCTGCTAGTCTCACCAGGGTTCACTCATGCTATTGCAGCTGGCTGGAAGATTGGCAGATTGGCCAGGGGTTGGTCTTGCATGTCTGGTGGTCAGCTGTGGTAACAGAGTGACTGGGACACATGTCTCCAGTGTCCAGCTGGGCTTTTTCACATGACAACTGGGTTCCAAACGCACTAAGGTAAAGAACAAGTCCCAGTACACAAGCATTTGTCAGACTCTGCTCATACCATGCTTGCTAATGTCCTGTTAGTCAAAACAAGTCATATGGCCAAACCAAGATTTAAAGAGTAGAGAAATAGACTCCACCTCTTGATGGGAGGAACTGCAAATATAGTGTTATCACTTGTTCCTTAGTATTGAATTATAATCTTCTTTAGAGAAAATTAAAGCTACCTTATTACAGATAGCATGAACATACAGAGTAATGAAGAGAATCTACCAAACTGAAATACTGTGTGTAACTCAATGTTGGGGTAGGAGTTGTGTCCAATTCACATAAGTAAGTCACAGTCCTTTGGCTCAAGGACACTGTAGAAATGAGATAACACATGCAGAAGGCCATACTACAAGGCCGTTTGTGATCAACATTATGAGAATGACCCAGCTAAGAGTTATTGGAGTTATCTAAAGAAAGAAATCCCTGGTGCCTGTGGGAAATGGGGGATGAGAAAAATTCCTTGGAGGAGGTGAGGCTTAAATGGAGCTAAAGAAATGGCAGGATTTGCAAATACAATTTAAAATATAGTATATACCAAGGGGGTGGGTGTCAAGTTCAGGGATATTAACATGGGCATGAAGTCGGAATATTTAAATACAGTAAAGATGCCCTAATGGGTTGGCAGAAGTGAGACAGCAGAATGCATTTGAGATTCATAGTTGACCAATTTCTTTCCATGCCTAAGTTAAACATAGAACTGAAATCAAGGGTTTGGGGTCTCTAAAGCCCAGACTTATTCCTAAAATATTGTTCCTACCCTTTTCCTCTTTTGCTCATTGAAAAATCTTTGATAGCTGCCTTTTCTACATAGAATAGAGTTTGTGCCACAGAGCCTGGTGTCAAATGTGGTTTTGTCATATGCCTCAAATCGTGTTTCCAGTCTTCTCTCTCACTACTTCCTATTCCCTTTAAAAATTTTTCTCAGGAGTGGTATTCATTAAAAATTAAGTGCAGAATCTCTCTTCACCTGGCTTAAAAATTTTAAGACCTATTTTATTTTCAAAGTTAATGTTGGGCTTTGAGTAACAGCATCAGTGAGTTCTAGTCCCTTAGAAGCAGAATTTGGAATGAAATTACAAATGTTCTTTGAGAAAATAATCAAAAGTAGCTCTACCATCTAACTTTTATTTTACATTTTAAGTATTTTGCTCAAAGGTTTTTTGCTGTTTTTTTTTTTTTTTTTTTTTTTTTACTACATAGGTCCTAGCAAAGGATGGTTGGTGTATTAGCCCGTTCTCATGCTGCTAATAAAGACATACCTGAGACTGATAATTTATAAAGGAAAGAGGTTTCATTGACTCACAGTTAGTTCAGCATGGCTGGGGAGGCCTCTGGAAATTTATTATCATGGCAGAAAGGGAAGCAGACACATCCTTGTTCACATGACGGCATCAAGGAGAAGTGCCATGCATAGAGGGTGGACAACCCCTTATAAAACCATCAGATCTCGTGAGAACTCACTCACTATAACAAGAACAGCATGGAGGTAACCACCCCCATGATTCAATTACCTCCCACTGGGTCCCTCACATGACATATGGAGATTATGGGAACTACAATTCAATATGAGATTTGAGTGGGGCACAGCCAAACTGTATCAGATGATCTGCCATCAGTCAACATTGAGTTCCCACTGAGTACTCTGCACTGTCCAGGATTTACTTTTAAATCCTATCTCCTGTTTGTCTGGACTATCTGCACATTTATTACTTAAGAAATATGTGAGTTTGTGAACTTATCCTGGTATTTAGGCAGTGAGTGACAGGATATGTTCTCTTCAGTATATAGTATAATAACAATTAACATTTACCAGAAAATACTTTCTAAATGAAGTAGTTAAGCAAAAGTAATTTTTCTAATGTTTGAAGTTGTGAGATATTTCTTGACAGGCAATGTTCAACTTTTTAAAATAACAAAATCATATTTGCCTAAGAACCAAAACAGAGTTTGATTAGCAGTCTCTTGATTTTTCTAGGACATTGAGTGTGGCAGTGAAATTTTTTGGTGTAAAATTTATTAAAATAAAGTGATTTGTTTTTTATGAATTCTCAAAATTCTAGAATGGAAGATGCTTTGTACATAAATTTAGATCTGCTTACTATTTCTGAACAAAATAAAACAGGGCAAATCAAGGACTCTTACCTAAGAATAGGCAGCCTCAGACCTCTGCACGACCTTTTTTTCTCTAAATTGTTGTGGCGTTAACACAGTCTGAGGAAAGCTCTGTACATACAATCCAATTACTGCTCTTTTTACATTTAGTTTACTTTTGTATTTTAGAGGGATGTAATCTTGCTATGTTGCCCAGGCTGGTCTCAAACTCCTGGGCTCAAGCAATCCTCCTGCCTCAGCCTCCCAAAGTGTTAGGATTACAGGCATGAGCCACTGCTTCTAGCTCAGTGATTGCTCTTCTAACATAAAAATTCCAGCCATTTTGATACGATTTATTCTGGACTTCTCAAGAAATTGGATTCACTGCTTCTAGTAAGAAAATAGGTTTGGTAACCCAGTCCTCTGGAAAAGTTCAGCTACATCCAGCATCCCATGTTTTGGACTCAACGCAGGAAGATGAAAAGGCCATTCATGTGGATTTCCATCAGTTCGGATATTTCCAGGCACAATGAGTTTCCAGAGCACATCATGTTTAAGGGGAAGCTTAAAATAATTGCACCAAAAGCATTGTCCAAGGGAGCTCTTTTTCTTGTAGCCAGTTCTGAAAAAAGGTCTTTCTTTTTTGCTGAAGTACTATTCTGTTTAAGAATCTTTTCTCTACCATTAAATTTAGCCTAATTGTACCCTTTTGTCTGTGAGTCTTTGATGTTAATAGCAAAGAAGAGTTTCCAATTCTGAGATCTGTTTGAGCCAAATTTTGAACAAATACTTATATGCAATATTTGTTCCCCCTCTCTGAAATAGTAGGATATGTATGATAATGTAATTATTTGTTTATTTTTAGTGCAGGTAGGATAGCCCTGGAAAATGGAAAATGGTACCCAGGTTCAGTGGTTCACCTCTGTAATCCCAGCACTTTGGGCAGCCGAGGCAGGCGGATCACCTGAGTTCAGGAGTTTGAGATCAGCCTGGCCAACATGGCAAAACCCCATTTCTACTAAAAATACAAAAATTAGCCAAGTGTGGTGGCACGTATCTGTAATCCTAGCTACCCAAGAGACTGAGGCAGGAGAATTGCTTGAGCCCAGGAGGCAGAGGTTGCAGTCGGCCAAGGTTGTGCCACTGCACTCCAGCCTAGGCAGCAGAGCAAGACTCTGTCAAAAACAAAAAAAAAGTTAAAGTAACAAACAAAGCCTTGATAATTTTTTATATTAAGATATAGAAAAAACATATAGTTTATACTTTGTATACTGCAATTCTCCAGACTTGATATTAGCTTCTAAGTATATATGTTTACCTCATATTTTGGTCATGCATATATCAGATATTCCTCCCATGCTTAAAAAGGTTTCGTGTGCTTTGGTTTGATTTGATTTGGTTTGGTTTTCACACAAACGAGCCAAGCTATGGCCAATGATGCAAATTAAAAACAATGGTATCAGTGAATTATAGAAAGGTATCCTACAGGAGCACAATCTATGCATTAAACACAAATTGGCAAAAAAAAAAAAAAAATGTAATTTCTACATCTCTCAAAACCTTTCTGTTCCCCACCCCCCCACCACCGTGGGCCCCTACTCCATTGGATATCAGGAGAAAAAATAATTTAACCAAATCTGATAAATTCCATTCTATTTAATCCTTTAAGCAGTTTTAAGAAAACTCCATATCAACAGGATAAATATCCAGACCTTCAGATTTTCTTCTCCCTCACTCTTCATGATATCACCCAGGTGTGTAAGAAAGAGACTCAGTAATATCATGATGATTTTGATACTTGACCTATTCCTGGTGCTGTCTTCTGCCTCCTCTGTTCTCTGCAGCATTAGCCCCATGTCCACCTTGTTCCTGGGTACTGCGAAGGTAAGTAAAAACATTTAGAATTTTCCCTATTGCCCAAAGGGAAAGAGACTTCATCTCCTCCTCTCTTTTTTAAAGCATTTCCATAAGAAACCTAATATCTATGAATCCTTCCTCTCCTCCTTCGACATGTATATCAATCTTTGCAAAGGTTAGGCAAGCTTTTTGCCAGCTTCAAAAGCCAGAAATGTTTTGCTCAAGGTCTTGGAACCCATCTCTTCTGAAATATGAATATTGAGAAACAAATATCTCCTCATCACTGTGGGAGATTAGTTTAGGTGCCCTGCTCCAAGCTGTCGCCACCTATTTGTCACAGAGGGGCATAGACTCTAAAACAGGAATCTAAGCAGAAGAAACTTTAAGGAACCAGAAAAGAATGTTATACACACCTTAATTTAAGGCATGAGCATTCATTTGCATAAAACTAAGACAATTATTTTATTTTGAACAGGTAAAAGGTGTAAGTAACTGAGAGTATGTCCCATAATAGGCTTTCTCCTCAACATTTTGACTCAAGGAAATTGTGGGATTGGGGCTAGAAAGTGTCTTTTATTTGATTACTTTTGTTATCTACATTATAACATGTAGTACAGGGATGTAACTGACTTATATTTGACTTATAAGCTAAGAATAATATTCACATAAAATATGCTAAGTAGTTATAATTTGGGAGATTAAGCTATGACTCAGATCACAGTTAATGCATATATTACCACAGTTCTACTAAACTGGGGGTTCCCAGCGCCTAGACTGCAGATCAGTACCAGTCTGTGGCCTGTTAGGAACCAGGCCACACACCAGGAGGTAAGTAGTGGGTGTACAAGAATTACCACCTGAGCTCTGCCTCTTGTCAAATGAGTGGCATTCTCATGGGAGCATGAACCCTATTGTGTATTGCACATGAGAGAGATCTAGGTTGCTTGCTCCTTATGAGAATCTAATGCCTGATGATCTGAAGTGGAAGAGTTTCATCCTGAAACCCCCTAGGTCATCCAGGGAAAAACTGTCTTCCGCAAAGCCAGTCCCTTGTGCCAAAAAGGTTGGACACCATTGTACTAAATAAAACACTAGTTTTGATTTAGTCTCAATCTCAATGAGTTTCAGACATGATTTATCCACATTTTCACAGTTTATGACAAAATCAATTTTATTATTCCACTAAAAACTGCTCAAATACAAACAAATTCAAAAGATAGCAGAAGACGGGAAATAACTAAGATCAGAACAGAACTGAAGGAAACAGAGACACAGAAACCCCTTAAAAAAAAACAATGAATCCAGGAGCTGGATTTTTGAAAAGATTAACAAAACAGACAGACCTCTAGCCAGATCAATGAAGAAGGAAAGAGAGAAGAATCAAATAGACACAATAAAAAATGATATAGGTGACATCACCACTGATCCCACAGAAATACAAACTACCGTCAGAGAATACTATAAACACCTCTATGCAAATAAACTAGAAAATCTAGAAGAAATTGATAGATTCCTGGATGCATACACCCTCCCAAGACTAACCCAGGAAGAAATCGAATCCCTGAATACATCAATAACAAGTTCTGAAATTGAAGCAGTAATTAATAGCCTACCAACCAAAAAAAAAAAAAAAAACCCAGGACCAGATGGATTCACAGCCAAATTCTACCAGAGATACAAAGAGAAACTGGTATCGTTCCTCCTGAAACTATTCCAAACAATAAAAAAAGAGGGAATCCTCCCTAACTAATTTTATGAGACCACCATCATCCTGATAACAAAACCTGGCAGAGATACAGCAAAAAGAGAAAATTTCAGATCAATATCCCTGATAAACATCAATGTGAAAATCCTCAATAAAATACTAACAAACCGAATCCAGCAGCACATCAAAAAGCTTACCCACCATGATCAAGTTGGTTTCATCCCTGGGATGCAAGGCTGGTTCAACATATGCAAATCAATAAATGTAATCCATTACATAAACAGAGCCAATGATAAAAACCAAGTGATTATCTCAGTAGATCCAGAAAAGGCCTTCAATAAAATTCAACACCCATTTATGCTAAAAACTCTCAATAAACTAGGTATTGATGGTATCTCAAAAAAAAAGAGCTATTTATGACAAACTCACAGCCAATATCACACTGAATGAGCAAAAGCTGGAAGCATTTCCTTTGAAAACCATCACAAGACAAAGACGCCCTCTCTCACAACTCCTATTCAACATAGTATTGGAATTCTGGCCAGGGCACTCAGGCAAGAGAAAGAAATAAATAGTATTCAAATAGAAAAAGAGGAAGTCAAATTGTCTCTGTTTGCAGATGACATGATTGTATATTTAGAAAACCCCATCGTCTCAGCCCACAATCTCCTTAAGCTGATAAGCAAATTAAGCGAAGTCTCAGGATACAATGTCAATGTGCAAAAATCACAAGCATTCCTATACACCAACAATAGACAAGCAGAGAGCCAAATCATGAGTGAACTCCATTCACAATTGCTACAAAGAAATAAAACACCTAGGAATACAACTTACAAGGGATGTGAAGGATCTCTTCAAGGAGAACTACAAACCACTGCTCAAGGAAATATAAGAGGACACAAACATATGGAAAAACACTCCATGCTCATGGATAGGAAGAATCAATATTGTGAAAATGGCCATACTGCCCAAAGTAATTTACAGAGTCAATGCTATTCCCATCAAGCCACTATTGACTTTCTTCAAAAATTAGAAAAAAATAGTTTAAATTTCGTATGGCACCAAAAAAGAGCTCATATAACCAAGACAACCCTAAGCAAAAAGAACGAAGCTAGAGGCATCATGCTACCTGACTTCGAACTACTACAAGACTACAGTAACCAAAGCAGCATGGTACTGGTACCAAAACAGATATATAGACCGATGTAACAGAGCAGAGGCCTCAGAAATAATGCCACACATCTACAACCATCTAGTCTTTGACAAACCTGACAAAACAAGCAATGGGGAAAGGATTCTCTATTTAACAAATTGTGTTGGGAAAACTGGCTAGCCATATGCAGAAAACTGAAACTGGACCCCTTCCTTACACCTTATACAAAAATTAACTCAAGATGGATTAAAGACTTAAACATAAAACCTAAAACCATAAAAACTCTAGAAAAAAATCTAGGTGATACCATTCAGGACATAGGCATGGGCAAAGACTTCATAACTAACACACCAAAAGCAATGCAACAAAAGTCAAAATTGACAAATGGTATCTAATTAACCTAAAAAGCTTTCTGCACAACAAAAGAAACTATCATCAGAGTGAACAGGTAAACTACAGAATAGGAGAAAATTTTGCAATCTATATATCAGACAACGGGCTAATATCCAGAATCTACAAGGAACTTAAACAAATTTATAAGAAAAATCAAACAACCCCATCAAAAAGTGGGCAAAGGATATGAACAGACAGCTCTCAAAAGAAGGCATTTATGCAGCCAACAAACATATGAAAAAAAGTTCATCATCACTGGTCATTAGAGAAATGCAAATCAAAACCACAATGAGATACCATCTCACACTAGTTAGAATGTGGAGAAATAGGAACTCTTTTACACTGCTGGTGGGAGTGTAAATTAGTTCAACCATTGTGGAAGACAATGTGGTTATTCCTTAAGGATCTAGAACTAGAAATACCATTTGGCTCAGTAATCCCATTACTGGTTATATACCCAAAGGATTGTACATCATTCTACTATAAAGATGCATGCACACATATGTTTATTGAAGCACTATTCACAAAAACAGAGACTTAAAACCAACCCAAATGGCCATCAATGATAGACTGGATAAAGAATATGTGGCACATATACACCACGGAATACTATGCAGCCATAAAAAAGGATGAATTCATGTCCTTTGCAGGGACATGGATGAAGTTGGAAACTATTGTTCTCAGCAAACTAACACAGAAACAGAAAAACAAATGCCGCATATTCTCACTCATAAGTGGGAGTTGAAAAATGAAAACACATGGTCACAGGTAGGGGAACATCACACATTGGGGCCTGTCGGGGGGTGGGGGGCTAGGGGAGGGATAGCATTAGGGGAAATACCTAACATAGATAAAGGGTTGATGGTTGTAGCAAACCCCCATGGTACATATATACCTATGTAACAAACCTGCATATTCTGCACATGTATCCCAGAACTTTAAGTATAATAAAATTAAAAATAAAATAAAAAATAAAAAAATTTAAAAAAAACTGCTCAAGCAATCTAACAGAGGAAAAATAATATAGCTTCAAGCTGATAAAGCAAAGTGAAAATGACTACATTTCTGCTTAACTGTCACATTTGGGATTTTCTAAAGAATCCATTCATTTCTAGAAAGCACCATTACATTGTTTGTGCCCAAAAGTTGATGAGCTATCCTTAAGCAACAAATTGGTCAGTTGGTCTGTTACATATGGTTATACTGGTTCTCCAACAGATGGCTTCATTGTCTTTACATAGTTCTTTATATCCAATATGAGGTGGTAATAAATCCCTTGAGGAACAGTTATCATGTCTCCTTTCTTCATACAAATCTGAATTAATTTATTCTCTTTATCCCTTACATAAAAATATCCACTTCTATCAAAGATATATTGAATTTTAGCATCCATGTGTAGATGCTCTTGATCAATTATCTTAATCTACAAGACAAAACTTCTGTTTCTTTGTACAAGTATTTTTCTAATTCACCCGTGCCTACAGAAACATTTTCTTTACACTTTGAGAGTTTATATTTGCACATGATTATTATGTCAATATAGAAATAATTTCAGTTTTTTAAGATCTTTTCTAATTTTGGATCATTCTTACATTTGTCCTTGTCCAGTTTCTACTGAAAGATATCCAGTGAATGGGGTTGCTCCAGGCTGACGGGGCACCTGAGCTCTCATTAATGAGTTTCCTTTAGCTTGAAGAATTGATTACATTAATTGCTGCAAATCCTGGATGGCATGGCTCAAGCCTGTATCTTAAACCTCATCCTTTTACTTTTAATCTATTTATCTTTATTTTGGAAGCAGGATATAATTGGCTCTTGCTTTAAAAAAAAAAAAAATACAATCTGACAATCACTATCTTCAATTGTGGTGTTTAGGCCATTTACTTTTATTGTGAGTAAGGATATGATTGTGATTACATCTACTATCTTGCGATTTGTTTTTTATTTGTTCCATCTGTCTTTGTTCCCTCTTTTCTTTTTTCTGCCTTCTTTTGGATTCAGTTTTTCTTAATGATACCATTTTACTCAATTTATTAAGCTGTTAGCTGTACAATTTTGTGGTTATTTTAGTGGTTGCTCTAGGAATTACATATTTTTAATGTAATGCAGTCTATCTTCAATATCATACAACTTCACATGTAGCATAAGAAACTTAGAACAGTATACTTCTATATCCTCCCACCCATCTTTGTGCTATTGTTGCCATACATTTTAGTTCTTCATATGTTAGAAACCCCACAACACATTGCTGTTGATTTTGCTATAAAAAATTATCTTTAATAAGATTTAAATAAGTAAAAAATGTATTTTATATTTATCAATACAGTTTCCAATTCAGGTACTCCTCATATCATTGGTTGATCCATATTTCCACCTGATGTAACTTTTCTTCTGCCTGAAGGACTTCCTTAAATGTTTCTTTTATCTCTGACTACTTTTAAGACTTTTTTAAAATACTGTTTATAAGTAAATTGATTACCATGTATCTTGGTATAGTTTTCTTGATATTTCTTATACATGAGGTTTGTTGAGTTTCTTGGATTTGTGGGTGATGGTTTTCATTGAATTCGGGAATTTTTGTCTTTTTGTTTAAATATTTTTTCTGTCCTCCCTCCACTGGGGACTCCAATGACACATACATGAGGCCACTTGAAGTTTTCCCACAGCTCAGTGAGGATCTCTTCAATTTATTTTATTTTTTTTGGTCTTTTATCTCTGTGTGTTTAATTTTGTATAGTTTATATCGGTTTTTCAAGTCATTAATCTTTTTTTCTTCAGTGTCTAAAGTGATGTTAATCCAATCCACTCTATTTTTCACCTTAGACATTGTAGTTTTCATATCTGAAAGTTTGATTTTTTTAACTTAGCATGTTAAATCTTTCCTCTAATTTCTTGAACATATGGAAAATAGTAATAAAAGCTGTTTTAATATTTGGTCTACTGGTTCTATATGAGTTCTGAGTTGGTGTCAATAGGTGGATTTTTCCTATTCTTTGTATTTTTCTTATTCTTTGTATGCTGGCAAGTTTTGGTTGGGTGCCAAACACTGTGAATTTTATCTTGTTGAATGCCGGATATTTTTATTATTTATATTTATTTTATATTATTCCTATAAAAATTCTTAAACTTCACTTTGGGATAGAATTAAAGTACTGTAAACAGTTTGAGTCCTTCAGGTCTTGCTTTTAAGCTTTATTAGGAGGGACTAGAAGAACACCATACTCCACTACTGATGTTAAATTCTTCTGAGTGCTCTACCCAATACCTCAAGAATGAAGAAGTTTTCCACCCTGGCTGACAGGAACAAGAACCATTCCTTGCATTATGTGAGCTCCAGAAATTCCTTTGAATCTTTTCAGGTGGTAGTTTCTTGACCTTGAGTTTCTTCATCAACTCCATGCACTAATCAGTAGTCAGATGATTACAGGGGGGACCCTCCGAAGGTCCCCAGGGTGCGCTCGCTCTCTCTCTCTCTCTCTCATTGTTTCCTCCTTAGCATTCAGCCCTGCGCACTCCAATTTCCTTTCCTACCCTCCCAGAGAAGTATACTCAACTCAGGGAGACCACCTGGCTCCATCTCAGTCCCCGCTCCCTGAGACATAGACCAGAAACTCTCCAGGCAGTAATATGGGACAATCATAGCCCATTTCATTTGTTTCCCATCCCTGTCCATTGTCTGATGTCCAATGTCTTGAAAACTGTTTTTTCATATATTTTGTTTGATTATTTAGTGTTTCTGGTGAGAGAGTAAACTCAGTCCCCACTGTTCCTCTGGGCCAGTATAGAAGTCTGGTTGAGTTATCCTCAAAATGTCTTGGTTTGTACAATATATTACATTGCCACTCTACTTACAGATAATATGTAATAACATTGCAAATTGGTTTGATGTAAATGTGTTCCTTTTTTTATATTATTTCCCCCAATATTCAGACAAAAGGTTTTCTTGAAGTAGGACCTTTCTATTAAAGTGAGATAGGAACATCTTTCTCAGGCCCTCCAAATAGCAAATGTAAAATAATTTGAAAACATGACACTTTGAGAATTATTTTTAACTCAGGTCTCTAATACATTCCCAAGGCTCTTTGGGGAAACTAAAGCTGTCCTTGAATTGCATTCTCATTCTTAAGAGTAAGCAATTCAGAATATGAAAACAGTAGAAGGGCAAGAATTTCAGATCCTATGTCAAGAGAAAATTCCTATTTCCTTTCTTTAGCAGAGTATTAAGACAGTAGAAGGGGGACTGATATTGTTAATAGATGAAAAGAGATAGTATCAACCAAAACCCACAATTTTCTAGGAGATGTGACTAAACCCCTATTTCATCTTGAATTCTGAAATAAGTGTAACTAGAAGTATTAAAAAATAAAAAACACTCTCCATGCAGCCTCCTCAAACAAAAAGTAGGCTTTATAGGAAAACTAATCAGGCTTTTACCTGATTATTATAATTTTGGAGCTTTAACTTAGCTTCCATGGAGATTAAGGAGCAGCCATTAAGAAGTCAGTGGCTCAGTAACGGCTCCATTTCTTATTCCAGTTAAGTCTAAAGTGCACAAATTGAGAGTTGAGGTGAGGATGAACATAATGTGCTAAAACAGCTGTGAATGACAATGTAGAGAGACTAACATTTCTGTGGGCAACAATTCCTTATGGACTATGCTGCACTTGGAAAAATGTTTTCTTCCTTCTTATAAATGGTAGTGACTTCAAAGCATCTAAGAATTAATATTTTCTCTTAAGGAGTGTGTGTATTTAGTGGGAGAGAAAGACAGAGAGACTGAGATTCTGGTCCTTCAAATCCCTGTTGGACTCAGAAAACAAAGACACTATCAATTTGGTAACTGTGTCTTAGCAACAGAAAACTCAACTCAAACTGACTTAAAAGATAAAATATATTGTCTCATATAACTGAACAGTGGAAGAAAATTCAGGGACAGCCTGCTCTAGAATACAAGATTTCCTCTTCTGCTCTCTCTCTCTCTCTCTCTCTGTCTCTGTGTGTTTGTGTGTGTGTGTTTGTGTGTGTGTGTGTGTGTGTGTGTGTGTGTGTGTGTGTGTGTGTTCCTGCTACTTTGGTGCAACATCATCCTCAGGCAGACTCTGTCCTCTGGGTTCCAAGATGGCTGCAGCAGCTCCAAGGTTATGTTCTTCCTCATACAGGTCCATCGAAGGAGAAAGATTTGGGAGACAAAAAACTACTTCAGGAATCTCCTGCAGAAGCAGCCGGCATTGCCAGAAGCCCCAGCAAATGTCTCTTCTTGTTTCATTGTTTGTTATTGGCTATGTTGAACTGTATCCTGAACCAATCATCAGAACCAGGGGTACAGAATATATTTATTGGATTCAGTTCACCCCTGGAACTAGGGAGAGGAGAATCATACCCCAGTCTCATGGCCCAGCATAGGGAGAGAGTGACTCCCCAAACAGGAAACCAGGTAGTGTTTGTGGGAGAAGAGGAGAGGAGGTGACAGATAGGGTGTGGGTGTGTACAAGGAACAACCAACAAATATCCCTTAGAGAGACATATTTGGTAAGATTTTGTAGAAGACTGCTCAGTGACTGACAGTGTCCATCCTGGACTGTCCTGCTGATGGTCCCAGTTAGGGAAATAGGATGAATTCAGGGCCAAGAGTTTTACACAGACAGATTGAGATTATCTGCAAAATAGATGTTGGAAGGAGATCCAAAAAAATAGAGAACTTAAAACAAAGGTATTTCAAGAGAGAATGAAACCCCCAGGAGAAAAAGGAAGAGTAGGAAGTGAATCATTTCCTGGTAGGCTTTAACTTCTGGAGGACTTTTCCATTGGGTCTTGGGGAAATTGAGTTTTACTTAACATTTCTAAGTCCTCTGCCTTTTAAAATTCCACTCAACTTTCTCCAACCTTCTCATAAACTTTAATGCATTTCTACAACGCAAGGTGATGGTGCTGTAGAGGTATGAGAGACTGGAACTAGAAGTAACAGTAAGATGAAACACTACCTTTTTGAATATGTACTATGTGCCAGGGCTGCTTTGTGTCCTTTACCTGTATTAGCTCAGAACAACTCTACAAGGTAGGGTATATTTTCTGCAGCAGCATCCTCATTTTACAAACGAGGAAACTGACATACAAAAAGATTAGGTGACATGTCCAGCTACAGTGTTTATGTTCTTAATCACTGTGGTATGCTACCACCAAGGTGGTGTAGACCAAATCTCACCTTCATTCATCCCACTATGGATACTAAAGTTCATAAATTCCAGGCTATGGCATGCAGCCAAGGCTGGGACTAGTGCACACCAACACTGCCCTTACACAGCCCTCAGAATAAAAGCCTCCTTGCACTTTTCTCCCTAGGTGCCTCACCCTAGTCCCAGCCCCATGGTATCACAGGGAGGAGTAGCCCATAGGAAGCAGAGGGTGATAGTGCCAATCCCATGACTCAGAGGACTGGCCATCACTGGAATGAGTATATGATAACAAAATCCCCCCTTTTCCAATAGAGCAAGAATACAGATAATTTAAAAGGGAAGGAAAAGCTGACACTGGAGCTATCCATAAATGAGCAGAAATTGCTCTCTATTAAGATGGTCATAGAAAGCCTCCTGGGAGAGAGTGCATATGAACTGAGACCTGAGAAACTAGATCATTAGATATGGTTTGGCTGTGTCCCCACCCAAATTTCATGTTGAATTGTAGCTCCCATAATCTCCACGTGTCATGGGAGGGACCTGGTGGGAGGTAATTGAATCATGGGGACAGGTTTTTCCCCTGCTCTTCTCATGATAGTGAACAAGTCTCATGAGATCTGATAGTTTTATACAGGGGCAGTTCCCTGTACATACTCCCTTGCCTGTCACCATATAAGATATGCTTTTGCAGGGGGGAGGTTCCAAGATGGCAGAATACAAACAGCTCTAGTCTGCAGCTCCCAGTGTGAGTAATGCAGAACATGGGTGATTTCTGCATTTCCAACTGAGATACTGGGTTTATCTCACTGGGGCTTGTCAAACAGTGGGTGCAGCCCACGGAGCAGCATGGGGCATCACCTCACCTGGGAAGCACAAGAGGTCAGGGAATTCCCTTTCCTAGCAAAGGGAAGCCGTGACAGATGGTACCTGGAAAATTGGGACACTCCCACCCTAATATTGTGCTTTTTCAATGGCCTTAGCAAACAGCACACAAGGAGATTATATCCCACACCTGGCTCAGAGGGTCCCAAACCCACAGAGCCTCACTCACTGCAAGGACAGCAGTCTGAGATCTAACTGCAAGGTAGCAGCGAGGTTAGGGGAGGGGCATCCACCATTGCTGAGGCTTGAGTAGGTAAACAAAGTGGCCAGGAAGCTCAAACTGGGTGGAGCCCACCGCAGCTCGAGGATGCCTGCCTGCCTCTGTAGACTCCACCTCTGGGGGCAGGGCATAGCTGAACAAAAGATAGCAGAAACTTCTGCAGACATAAACGCCCCTGCCTGACAGCTTTGAAGAGAGTAGTGGTTCTCCCAGCATGAGTTTGAGATCTGAGAATGGACCGACTGCCTCCTCAAGTGGGTTCCTGACCCCCCCCCCCACGAGTAGCCTAACTGGGAGACACCTCCCAGTAGGGACCAACTGACACCTCAAAAGGCTGGGTGCCCCACTGAGATGAAGATTCCAGAGGAAAGATCAGGCAGCAACATCTGCTGTTCTGCAATATTTGCTGTTATGCAGCCTCCACTGATCATACCCAGGCAAACAGGATCTGAAGTGGACCTCCAGCAAACTGCAACAGACCTGCAGCTGAGGGTCCTGACTGTTAGAAGGAAAACTAACAAACAGAAAGGATATCCACACCAACACCCCATCTGTACATCACCAGCATCAAAGACCAAAGGTAGATAAAACCACAAAGATGGGGAGAAACCAGAGTAGAAAAGCTGAAAATTCTAAAAATCAGAGCGCCTCTTCACCTCCTAAGGAATGCAGCTCCTCAAGAGAAATGAAACACAGCTGGACGGAGAATTACTTTGGCGAGTTGAGAGAAGAAGGCTTCAGAAGATTGGTAATAATAAACTTCTCCGAGCTAAAGTAGGATGTTTGAACCCACTGCAAAGCTAAAAACCTTGAAAAAAGACTAGACAAATGGCTAACTAGAATAAACAGCATAGAGAAGTCCTTAAATGACTTGATGGAGCTGAAAACCAAGGCACGAGAACTAAGTGAAGGAGGCACAAGCTTCAACAGCCGATTCAATCAACTGGAAGAAAGTATATCAGTGATTGAAGATCAAATGAATAAAATGAAACAAGAAGAGAAGTTTAGAGAAAAAGGAGTAAAAAGAACCAAACAAAACCTCCAAGAAATATGGGATAATGTGAGAAGACCAAATCTACGTCTGATTGGTGTACCTGAAAGTGACAGGGAAAAGGGAACCAAGTTGGAAAACTCTTCAGGATATTATCCAGGAGAACTTCCCCAACCTAGCGAGGCAGGCCAACATTCAAATTCAGGAAATTAGGGGTAGACAGAGAGAAAGGTCGGGTTACCCATAAAGGGAAGCCCATCAGACTAACAGTGGATCTCTTGGCAGAAACTCTACAAGCCAGAATAGAGTGGGGGCCAATACTCAACACTCTTAAAGAAAAGAATTTTCAACTCAGAATTTCATATCCAGCCAAACTAAGTTTCATAAGTGAAGGAGAAATAAAATCCTTTACAGACAAACAAATGCTGAGAGATTGTGTCACCACCAGGCCTGCCTTACAAGAGCTCTTGAAGGAAGCATTAAACATGGAAAGGAAAACTGGTACCAGCCACTTTAAAAACATGCCAAATTGCAAAGACCATCAATGCTAGGAAGAAACTGCATCAACTAGCGAGCAAAATAACCAGCTAACATCATAATGACAGGAGGAAATTCACACATAAAACTATTAACCTTAAATGTAAGTAGACTAGATGCCCCAATTAAAAGACACAGACTGGCAAATTGGATAAACAGTCAAGACACATCAGTGTGCTGTATTCAGGAGACCCATCTCACATGCAGAGACACACATGGGCTCAAAATAAAGGGATGGAGGAAAATCTACCAAGCAAATGGAAAACAAAAAAAAGCAGGGGTTGCAAGCCTAGTCTCTGATTAAACAGACTTTAAATCATCAAGGATCAAAAGAGACAAAGAAGGCCATTACATAATGGTAAAGGGATCAATTCAACAAGAAGACCTAACTATCCTAAATATATATGCACCCAATACAGGAGCACCCAGATTCATATAGCAAGTCCTTAGAGACCTACAAAGAGACTTAGATTCCCACACAATAATAATGGGAGAATTTAACACCCCACTGTCAATATTAGACAGATCCATGAGACAGAAAGTTAACAAGGATATCCAGGAATTGAACTCAGCTCTGCACCAAGCAGACCTAATAGACATCTACAAACTCTCCACCCCAAATCAACAGAATATGCATTCTTCTCAGCACCACATCGCACTTATTCCAAAACTGACCACATAGTTGGAAGTAGAGAACTCCTCAGCAAATGTAAAAGAACAGAAAGTATAACAAACTCTCTCTCAGACCACAGTGCAATCAAACTAGAACTCAGGATTAAGAAACTCACTCAAAATCACTCAACTACATGGAAACTGAACAACCTGCTCCTGAATGACTACTGGGTACATAACAAAATGAAGACAGAAATAAAGATGTTCTTTGAAATCAACGAGAACAAAGACACAACATACCAGAATCTCTGGGACACATTTAAAGCAGTGTGTAGAGGGAAATTTATAGCACTAAATGCCCTCAAGAGAAAGCAGGAAAGATCTAAAACTGACACCCTAACATCACAATTTTAAAAAGTCGAGAAGCAAGAGTAAACACACTCAAAAGCTAGCAGAAGACAAGAAATAACTAAGATCAGAGCAGAACTGAAGGAGATAGAGACACAGAAAACCCTTCAAAAAATCAATTAATCCAGGAGCTGGTTTTTTGAAAAGATCAACAAAATTGATAGACTGCTAGCAAGACTAATAAAGAAGAAAAGAGAGAAGAATCAAACAGATGCAATAAAAAATGATAAAGGGGATATCACCACTGATCCCACAGAAATACAAACTACCATCATAGAATACTACAAACATCTCTATGCAAATAAACTAGAAAATCTAGAAGAGATGGTTAAATTCCTGGACACATACACCCTCCCAAGACTAAAACAGGAAGAAGTTGAATCCCTGAATAGATCAATAACGGGTTCTGAAATTGAGGCAATAATTAATAGCCTACTAACCAAATAAACTCCAGGACCAGACGGATTCACAGCCAAATTCTACCAGCGGTACAAAGAGGAGCTGGTACCATTCCTTCTGAAACTATTCCAGTCAATAGAAAAAGAGGGAATCCTCCCTAACTCATTTTATGAGGCCAACATCATCCTGATACCAAAGCCTGGCAGAGATACAACAACAACAAAAAAGAGAACTTTAGACCAATATCTCTGATGAACATCGACACGAAAATCCTCAATAAATTACTGGTAAACCAAATCCAGCAGCTCATCAAAAAGTTTATCCACCACGATCAAATTGGCTTCATCCTTGGGATGCAAGGCTGGTTCAACATACACAAATTAATAAACGTGATCCATCATACAAACAGAGCCAAAGACAAAAACCACATGATTATCTCAATAGACGCAGAAAAGACCTTCAACAAAATTCAACAGCCCTTCATGCTAAAAACTCTCAATAAACTAGGTATTGATGGGACATATCTCAAAATAATAAGAGCTGTTTATGAAAAACCCATAGCCAATATCATACTGAATGGGCAAAAACTGGAAGCATTCCCTTTGAAAACTAGCACAAGACATGGTTGCCCTCGCTCACCATGCCTATTCAACGTAGTGTTGGAAGTTCTGGCCAGGGCAAACAGGCAAGAGAAAGAAATAAAGGGTATTTAATTAGGAAAATAGGAAGTCAAATTGTCCCTGTTTGCAGATGACATGACTGTATATTTAGAAAACCCCATCATCTCAGCACAAAATCTCCTTAAGCTGATAAGCAACTTCAGCAAAGTCTCAGGATACAAAATCAATGTGCAAAAATCACAAGCATTTTTATACACTAATAACAGACAAACAGACCCAAATCATGAGTGAACTCCCATTCACAATTGCTACGAAAGTTTTACAATCTACCCATCTGACAAAGAGCTAATATCCAGAATCTACAAAGAACTTAAACAAATTTGCAAGAAAAAAATCGAACAATCCCATCAAAAAGTGGGCAAAGGATATGAACAGACACTTCTCAAAAGAAGACATTTATGCAGCCAACAGACACATGAGAAAATGCTCATCTCCACTGGCCATCAGAGAAACGCAAATCAAAACCGCAATGAGATACCATCTCACACCTGTTAGAATGACGATCATTAAAAAGTCAGGAAACGACAGATGCTGGAGAGGATGTGGAGAAATAGGAACACTTTTACACTGTTGGTGGGACTGTAAACTAGTTCAACCATTGTGGAAGACAGTGTGGCAATTCCTCAAGGATCTAGAACTAGAAATACCATTTGACCCAGCCATCCCATTACTGGGTATATACCCAAAGGATTATAAATCATTCTACTATAAAGACACATGCACATGTATGTTTATTGAGGCACTACTCACAATAGCAAAGACTTGGGACCAACCTAAATGTCCATCAATGATAGACTGGATAAAGAAAATATGGCACATATACACCACGGAATACTATGCAGCCATAAAAAAGGATGAGTTCATGTCCTTTGTAGGGACATGGATGAAGCTGGAAACCATCATGCTCAGCAAACTATCACAAGGACACAAAACCAAACACCACATGTTCTCACTCATAGGTGGGAATTGAACAATGAGAACACTTGGACACAGGGTGGGGAGCATCATACACCGGGGCCTGTTGTGGGGTCGGGGGAGGGGGGAAGGATAGCATTAGGAGATATACCTAATGTAAATGACGAGTTAATGGGTACAGCACACCAACATGGCACATGTATACATATGTAACAAACCTGCACATTGTGCACATGTACCCTAGAACTTAAGTATAATAATAATAACAATAAAAATTTAAAAAAACAAACAAAAAATAAAAATAAAAATAAAAAAGATATGTCTTTGCTTCTTCTTTGCTTTCTGCCATAATTTTGAGGCCTCCCTAGCCATGTGGAACTGTGATTCCATTAAACCTTCTTCCTTTATAAATCGCCCAGTCTCATGTATGTCTTTATGAGAAGCATAAGAACAGACTAATACAGTAAATTGGTACTGCAGAGAGTCCATTGCTACTGTAAAGATACCCGGAAATGTGGAAGCATTTTGGAACTGGGTAACAGGCAGAGGTTGAAACAGTTTGGAGGGCTCAGAAGAAGACAGGAAGATGTGGGAAAGTTTGGAACTCCCTAGAGACTTGTTGAATGCTTTGACCAAAATGCTGATAGTGATACGGACAGTGAAGTCCAGACTAACATAGTCTCAGATGGAGATGAAGAACTTGTTGGGAACTGGAGTAAAGGTCACTCTCCCTATGCAAAGAGACTGGTGGCATTTTGCCCCTGCCCTAGAGATCTGTGGAACTTTGAACTTGAGAGAGATGATTTACAGTATCTGGTAGAAGAAATTTCTTAGCAGCAAAGTGTTCAAGAGGAACCGGAGCATAAAAGTTTGGAAAATCTGCAGCCTGACAATACAATAGAAATGAAAACCCCATTTTCCGGGGGAAAAATTCAAGCCTGCTGCAGAAATTTGCCTAAGTAACAAGGAGCTAAATGTTAAACACCAAGACAATAGGAAAAACGTCTCCAGAGCATGTCAGAGACCTTCATGGCAGCCCCTTCCATCACAGGCCTGGAGGCTTAAGAAGGAAAAATGGTTTCATGGGCCAGGCCTAGGGCCTCCCAGTTCTATACAGCTTCAGGACAGGGTGCCCTGCATCTCAGCTGCTTCAACTCCAGCTGTGGCTAAAAGGGGCCAATGTACAGCTCAGACCATTGCTTCACAGGGTGCAAGCCCCAAACCTTGGCAGCTTACATGTGGCATTGGGCCTGTGAGTGCACAGAAGTCAATAATTGAGGTTTGGGAACCTCTGCCTGAATTTCAGAGGATGTATGGAAATGCTTGGATGTCCAGGTAGAAGTCTGATACACGGGCAGTGTTCTCATGGAGAACCTCTGCTAGGGCAGTGTGGAAGGGAAATGTGGGGTTGGAGCCCCCACACAAAGTCCCCACTGGAGCACTGCCTAGTGGAACTGTGAGAAGAGGGCCACTGTCCTCCAGATCTAAAATGGCAGATCCACCTACAGCTTGCACCATGCCCGTGGAAAAGCCACAGGCATTCAATGCCAGCCTGTGAAAGCAGCCAGGACTGGGGATGTAACCTGCAAAGCCACAGGGACAGAGCTGCCCAAGGCTGCGGGAGCCCATCTCTTGCATCAATGTCCCCTGGATGTGAGACATGGAATCAAAAGAGTTCATTTTGGAACTTTAAGGTTTAATGACTGCTCTATTGGATTTTGGACTTGCATGAGGCCTGTAGCCCCTTTGTTTTGGCCAGTTTCTCCCATTTGGAATGGGTGTATTTGCTCAATGCCTGTACCCCCATTGTATCTAGGAAGTAGCTAACTTACTTTTGATTTTATAGGCTTATATGCAGAAGGGACTTGCCTTGTCTCAGATGAGACTTTGTACTTGGACTTTTGAGTTAATGCTGGAATAAGTTAAGACTTTGGGGAACTGTTGGAACAGCATGATTGTGTTTTGAAATGTGAAGACATGATATTTGGGAGGGGCCAGGGGCAGAATGATACAGTTTGGCTGTGTCCCCACCCAAATCTCATTTTGAGTTGTATTCCCACAACCGCCTACGTGTTGTGGCAAGGACCTGATGGGAGGTAATTAAATCAAGGGGGCAGCTACCTTCATGCTGTTCTTGTGATAGTGAGTGAGTTTTCTTGAGATCTAATGGTTTTATAAGGAGCTTTTCCCTCTTTCGTTCATTCTTCTCCTTCCTGCCACCATGTGAAGAAGGACATTTTGCTTCCCCTTCCACTGTAATTGTAAGTTTCCTGAGGCCTCCCCAGCTTTGTGGAACTGTGAGTCAATTAAATCTCTTTCCTTTATAAATTACCCAGTCTTGGGCAATTCTTTATAGCAGCATAAGAATGGACTAATACAGGTCTGGCCATATTATTTTAATGTAAGACAGAAATGCTTCATGAATTGTTACCAAATGTCCCATAGTGCTTAAATAGCAATGAAGCTAGTTATGTAGTATTAACATTTACTGAATTTATCAAAAAATAATATCTTTAAAGCTACCACGTATTGAGTACAACTTACCATATTCATGCATTATTCTAAGCACTTAACAGATATTACTTTATTTAATCTATTAACATCTCATGAGACTGGTGCTATTATCCCCATTTTAGAGATGAGGAAATTGAGGCCAAAGGAGGTTAACTCTTCCAAGGTCACACGACCAGTGAACAATGAAGCCAGGTTTTCTACTGGGCAATCAGAATCCAAAACCTTCCTTACCATTACTGCCCATTGTTGGTCTTTACCTTCAAGTCTTCTCTAGTTCCCTATGTGATAACACAATAAAAAGGAATTAAAATTTTTTATATTCTTAAAAGTTTTTTAAGCTTTGTGGTCAGCATTGGATACTTTAAGAGCTTTCTGGCCTATAATTCAAATATATGAGCCATTGATTTTTACAAGAACAGTGTTTTCTCTTCCTCACATTAGTCTTTCTGCTTCATGTGTCATTATTATTATTTTGATTCTTGCTTTTGTTCCCTCCAAAGTAATCTTGAAATCACCACTCTGAAATGACTTTGGCATTTTACAAAAGACAAGTGTTCCTCATAGGCTGTGATATTGGGTTTATTCTTCCCACCACGTTCTTTCAAAGGCTGAATTTATTCTTCAAATAAATTTCCAGCTGCTTTATCTGTACACATTATGGTTCAAATCCCCTCTTGTCAGATCTGGTATGATCACTGAATTTAATTCAGAAAAGCCATCAAGTTCACTAAAACATCAGAAAACACAGTGATAGGGAACAATTTGTAAACAAAATATAATGGCTTTCTGCAGACTTGCTTTGTGCCTTTTGTATTGAGAATTTGGAAATTTCTTGAGTTGAGAGCAGGACTTACTCTAATTTGTGAATCAAATTATGGGTAATAAACTCCAGTTTAGATTGACAGAGGTACTGTCCCTGCTTGCAGAATGTAACAGATATTCATAATGTATACACCATCCATAACTATGCACTGATTAAATAAAGATTTTATAATCATCCTGAAAATAATGGTGTATTAGTCAGGGTTCTCTAGAGAAATAGGGCGAATAGGATAGATGTATATATGAAAGGGAGTTTATTAAAAAGTATTGACTCATGCAGTCACAAAGTGAAGTCTCACAATAGGCCATCAGCAATCTGTCAGTGGATCTACCATTCTGGGGTCTAGAGGAGAGTGGCTCTCTTACAGCTCCCCTAGGCAGTGCTCCAGTGGGTACTCTGTGTGGGGGCTCTGCACTGCCCTAGCAGAGGTTCTCCACAAGGGCCCCACCCCTGCAGCAAACTTCTGCCTGGACACCAAGGTGTTTCCATACATCCTCTGAAATCTAGGTGGAGATTCCCAAACCTCAATTCATGACTTCTGTGCACCTGTAGGCTCAACACCATGTGGAAGCTGCCAAGGCTTGGGACTTGCACCCTCTGGAGCCATGGACTTAGCTGTACCTTGGCCTTTCTTTAGCCATGACTGGAGCAGCTGAGTTTCAGGGCACCAAGTCCCTAGACTGCACACAGCAAATGGGGGTGGGTTCTGGATGGAGCCCACAAAATCATTTTTCCCTTTTGCTCCGGGCCTGTGATGGTCACTTCCACATTTTTGGATATCTTTCAGCAGTGCCCTACTCTCTGCAGTACCAATTTACTGGATTAATCTGTTCTCACACTGCTGTAAAGAACTGCCTGAGACTAGGTAATTTATAAAGAAAAGAGGTTTAATTAACTCACAGTTCCACAGGGCTGGGGAAGCCTCAGGAATCTTACAATTACAGTGGAAGGGGAAGCAAACACATCCTTCTTCACATGGTGGCAGGAAGGAGAAGAATGAGCTAAAGGGGGAAAAGCCCCTTATAAAACCATCAGATCTCAGAGAACTCACTCACTATCACAAGAACAGCATGAGGATAATCACCCCCATGATACAATTACCTCCCACCACATCCCTCCCATGACACATGGGCATTATGAGAACTACAGTTCAAAATGAGTTTTGGATGGGGACACAGCGAAACCATATCCAATCCCTTGTACGTCCTGGATCCTTTTGCCTTTAGCTTTATGTGTGCTATGTGCTCACTGGTGTGCATAATTTATCTAAATTTCACCTACCCCAATTCATCAGTAATTTATTAATATAAGTTGCCTTGCTGTGTTGCACATTACATAAGAATTGTTATAGATCATCAAATAATATTTTTAATGTGTTTTTGTGGCTGGAGGTTATACCTAATTTTACCAATGCCTTCAAATTCTCAAATTATTCACTGCAGCATTGACTAGAACAAAAGACTGGAGATAATCAGCATTTCCTAAACATTTGACCACTGAAAGCAGAGCACCTCATTTGACAAGAGCACCTCAGAATTTGGTCTGGAACCCTGGACCACTCAGAGTCATGCTGCAAATAAAGAGGCAGTGCCTGAACTTACACACTACACATGGAATCGTAACTAGTGCCTAAGAAAGGCACTTCCTCCCTGTAGGCCTCAGCTTTATCTACTCTGCATAATGGAGGACAGCTACACATATCTTCCTCAACCTTTCCATAACTATAGTGTTGAATTTGTAGTAAGATGTGACATTTTTTTTATTCTGTCTTGTCTTACATTTACCTGCATCTTTGTCCTATTTAAACCCAGTAGGCTGCAAACTCCTTGAGTACGAAGATTTTGCCTTTGTTTGCAAAGCACTCAAAAATGTTTAATGGATGGAATAATCTAATTATGCAACAGACAATAAATATAAAAGAATTAGGGAAGGAAAAAGCCAGTGGAGTCTGGTGATATTCTGGAAGCAGAAACGTGAAGGATAAAAAATGCAGAGTGAAGTGGTAAGGAAGGGGAGGGAACAGAATCAGGCGGGCTCACCTAAGTGAATGAAAGAAGCAGTGAGAATAAGATCTATAGTGGTCACAATACCAGTTTGAGCTATTCTGGCTGGTGGTGGTGGTGGTGGTTGTCGTTTGAGACAAGGTCTAACTCTGTTGCCCAAGCTGGTGTAATCGCAGCTCACTGCAGCCTCCACCTCCTAGGCTCAAGCAATCCTCCCATCTCAGCCTCCCTAGTAGCTAGGACTACAGGCACATGCCACCATGCCCAGTTAATTTTTGTATTTCTTGTAGAGATGGGGTTTCACCATGTTTCCCAGGATGGTCTCAAATTCTTGAGCTCAAGTGATAATCCCGCCTTCTTGTCCCAAAGTGCTGGAATTACAGGTGAGAGCCACTGTACCAAATACTAAATACCAGTACTTAGTATTTGGTATTTAAAAGTATATTTTATCTTAATAATTTACACATTGAAAGGCTCCCAGAAAGTTATAGGCACTTCTTTTTTTTTTTTTTTCTTAAGATGGTATTCTGACCACAGTCCTCCCTTGGTTGAACCTATTTGGAGGTATTACTATTCTAATAACAAATATAATTATGTTTTACATTTCTAGGGAAGTTGAGAATATTTTCTTCAATTTATGAGTCATCTCTTTTTCCCCTAAAGCAAGCTGGGCCACCAGCCAACCTTCATAGCTCTCCAATGGTGTCAGCTGGAAATAAGGCTGGGGGTAGAGAGGGGGATACTACTCTACAGCCATGGTGTTCAGAGTGTGGCCCCCTCATTTTAACAACTTTTCTTTAATGGTCCTCAAAGTTGAATGAATTCTTCTCAGCTGTGACTGAAGAGATTCCCAATCTCACTCTCACACATCATAGGGATTCCTATCAGCAGATACCAACCCATGGAAAAAGAGGACAAAGTGAGGGTTACCTTTGCTTCTACCCTGCCTCCCTGATCAGTACTCTGAGTCACCATCCCTCAATCACCCACACCTGTGCTGGCTGTGTCAGATCCTTCCCAGGGAGCCTCACCTGGATTTGTCTTCCTAATGCTGTCAACCACCAGCTATTCCCCTACAGTAATACAAGTGTCCTATCCCAGTCCCTCCGTAATAGTTTAACTGTAACCTCAGTAGGTAAATGGGCTTGCTGCTAAGAGAGCATTTACATTTTTAAGAAGACCATAATAGTTCCATATGGTAATAATAATAACCACCATTGAATAAGTGTCTAACATATTCTAAGTATTGTAAATATGCTGCCTAACTCTCATTAAGCCCTGGACTTAGGTTATAATTATCTCAGATTTTATATATGAGGAAAATGAAGATGTAAAGAACCAAACTTTTGTCCAAGGTCACAAAGCTAATGGCACCAAGAGCCACTATGCTCTAAATGGTGCCACCTCACTGCATTTTAGTCACTGCAGGAAATGAGGGAGAGAGTTGAGGTCTCACAGCATCATTCAAGCCATAAAACAAAACACTTAGAATTATAAGGCCTGAATTATAATCCTTGCATCTGCCCATATTTCTTTCAAAATCCTGGCTAAATTACAAGTTTTCTTGCCTAGGTTTCCTCACCTGAAAATTAGCGTAGTAACTCCTGCCGTGTCTACCTTTGAAGATGGAAAATGCTACAGTGAGAAGGGTAGGTAGCAGCGTTTTGCTAGCTCTCAAATTCTTCACAAATGTAAGGCATTTTTCTTCGGGTAGCAAAGCACTCTGCTTGTAGGATGAATGCTGGTCAGCCCTTTAAGATACTAAGTTTCTGAGCCCAGGATGTTAATTTTTGGTGGAAAAACATTTGCGATCCAGTTTCCAATTGTCCATGCTTTTTTTTTTTTTTGTCTTTTTACATCCGTAAATATGACAGTTGATATTATAAAATTCTTTCTAGTACTGACGACTCAGTACATTTGTTTTCCCTGAATTGTGCTCATATTACAAGTAAATCAAATATATCAAATATTTCTTGTCTCTTTTACTTCCATTCAAATGGATCACAAAATTGATATTTTTATTTTGATATAGTTGTTTTGGGTGGTTCATCACTTTTTTTTTACTTGTACAAATGTATGGTATGGGGTACATATGAAATGTTGTCATGTTTATATAATTTGTAGTGGTCAAGTCAGGGTATTTAGGATGTCCAAGTTTAATACATTTTTGTTAACTATAGTCACCCTACTCTGCTATGAGATATTGGAATTATTCCTTCTATGTTATTGTATATTTGTACCCTTTCACACACTTCTCTTCACATTCCCCTCTCCCCCACCATTCACCCTTCTCAGTCTCTGTTATCTGTTTTCCACTGTCTACCTCCATGGGGATCAAATATTTTAGTACCCACCCACATACAAGTAAGAACATGTGGTATTTGTCTTTTTGTGCCTAGCTTATTTAACTTAAGATAATGACCTCCAGTTCTATTCATGTTGCTGCAAATATGATTTTATTCCTTTTCATGGCCAAATAGTACTCCATTATACATACATACCACATTTTCTTTTTCCATTTATCCATTAATGAACATTTAGGTTGATTCCATATCTTTGCTATTGTGCTTCAATAAATGTAAACATAATAGTGCAGCAATTATGGGAGCACATGGGAGTGCAGGCATGCTTTTGATATATTAATTTCTTTTCTATTGAGTAGATATATACCAAGTAATGGGATTGCTGCTGTCTATAGTTTTTTGAGAAACTTCTACATTGTTTTTCAGAGTGGCTGTAATTACCACCAACAAAGTATAAGTGTCCTCTTTTCTCTGCATCCTCACTAACATCTTTTATTATTATTATTATTATTATTTTACCTTAAGTTCTGGAATACATGTGCTGAATGTGCAGGTGTGTTACACAGGTATACGTGTGCCATGGCGGTTTGCTCCATCTATCAACCTGTCATCTAGATTTTAAGCCCTGCATGCATTAGGTATTTGTACTCACGCTCTCCCTGTCCTTGCCCTGAACCCCCTGACAAACCCTGGTGTGTGATGTTCCCCTCCCTGTGTCCATGTGTTCTCATTGTTCAACTTATGAGTGAGAACATGTGATGTCTGATTTTCTGTTCCTGTGTTAGTTTACTGAGAATGATGGTTTCCAGCTTCATCTATGTCTCTGCAAAAAAACATGAACTCATTCTTTTTTTATGGCTGCATAGCATTCCATGGTGTATATGTGCCACATTTTCTTTATCCAGTCTATTATTGATAGGCATTTGGGTTGGTTCCAAGTCTTTGCTATTGTAAATAGTGCTGCAATAAATACATGTGTGCATGTGTCCTTATAGTAGAATGATTTATAATCCTTTGGGTGTATACCTAGTAATGGGATGGCTGGGTCAAATGGTATTTCTGGTTCTAAATCCTTTAGGAATCACCACACCATTTTTGGTTGAACTAATTTACACTCCCACCAACAGTGTAAAAGAGTTCCTATTTCTCCACAGCCTCGCCAGCATCTGTTGTTTCCTTACTTTGTAATGATCACCATTCTAACTGGAGTGAGATGGTATCTCATTGTGGTTTTGATTTGCATTACTCTAATGACCAGTGATGATGAGCTTGTTTTCATATGTTTATTGGCTGCATAAATGTCTTCTTTTGAGAAGTGTCTGTTCATATCCTTTGCCCACTTTGTCTTTGCTCATGCCTATGTCCAGAATGGTATTACCTAGGTTTTCTTCTAGGGTTTTTATGGTTTGGGATTTTACATTTAAGTTTTTAAGCCATCTTGAGTTAATTTTTGTGTAAGGTGTGAGGCAGGGGTCCGGTTTCTGTTTTCTGCATATGACTAGCCAGTTTTCCCAGCACCATTTATTAAATAGGGAATCCTTTACTCATTGCTTGTTTTTGTCAGGTTCATCAAACATCCGATGGTTGTAGACGTGTGGTGTTATTTCTGAGTCTCTGTTCTGTTCCATTGATCTATATATCTGTTTTTGTATCAGTACCATGTTGCTTTGGTTACTGTAGCCTTGCAGTATAGTTTGAAATCAGGTAGCGTGGTGCCTCCAGCTTTGTTATTTTTGCCTAGGATTGTCTTGGTTATAGGGGCTCTTTTTTGGTTTCATATGAAATTTAAGGTAGTTTTTTTCTAATTCTGCAAAGAGAGTCAATGGTGGCTTGATGAGAATAGCATTGAATCTATAAATTACTTTGGGCAATATGGACATTTTTATGATATCGATTCTTCCTATCTATGAGTATGGATTTTTTTCCATTTGTCTGTGTCCTCTCTTATTTCTTTGAGCAGTGGTTTGTAGTTCTCCTTGAAGAGGTTCTTAACATCCCTTGTAAGTTGTATTATTAAGTATTTTATTCTCTTTGTAGCAATTGTGAATGGGAGTTCACTCATGAATTGGCTCTCTGTTTGTCTATTAATGGTGGACAGGAGTGCTTGTGATTTTTGCACATTGATTTCATATCACGAGACTTTGCTGAAGTTGCTAATCAGCTTAAGGAGTTTTTGAGCTGAGATGATGGGGTTTTCTAAATATACAATCATGTCATCTGCAAACAGAGACAATTTGACTTCCTCTCTTCCTATTTGAATACGCTTTATCTTTTCTCTTGCCTGATTGCCCTGGCCAGATCTTCCAATACTATGTTGAATAGGAGTGGTGAGAGAGGGCATCCTTGTCTTGTGCCAGTTTTCAAAGGGAATGCTTCCAGTTTTTGCCCATTCAGTATGATATTGATTATGGGTTTGTCATAAATAGCTCTTATTGTTTTGAGATACGTTCCATCAATACCTAGTTTATTGAGAGTTTTTAGTATAAAGGATGTTGAATTTTATCAAAGGCCTTTTCTGCACCTACTCAGATAATCCTGTGGTTTTTATCATTGGCTCTGTTTATGTGATGGATTACATTTATTGATTTGTGTATGTTGGACATGCCATGCATCTCAGGGATAAAGCTGACTTGATCATGGTGGATAAGCTTTTTGATATGCTGCTGGATTTGGTTTGCCAGTATTTTATTGAGGATTTTTGCATCGATGTTCATCAAGGGTATTGGTCTGAAATTTTGTTTTTTGTTGTTGTTGTGTCTCTGCCAGGTTTTGATATCAAGATGATGCTGGCCTCATAATATGAGTTAAAAAGAGTGGGTTTTTTTCTATTGTTTGGAAGAGTTTCAGAAGGAATGGTACCAGCTCCTCTTTGTACCTCTGGTAGAATTCAGCTGTGAATCTGTCTGGTCCTGGGCTGTTTTTGGTTGGTAGGCTGTTAATTACTGCCTCAATTTCAGAGCTTGTTATTGGTCTATTCAGGGATATGCCTTCTTTCTGCTTTAGGTTTGGAAGTGTGTATGTGTCTAGGAATTTATCCATTTCTTCTAGATTTTCTAGCTTATTTGCATAGAGGTGTTTCTAGTATTCTATGATGGTAGTTTGCATTTCTTTGGGATCAGTGGTGATATCCCCTTTATCATTTTTTTATTGTGTCTATTTGATTCTTCTCTCTTTTCTTTTTTATTAGTCTGGCTAGTGGTCTATCTATTTTGTTAATCTTTTCGAAGAAAAACAGCTCCTGGATTCACTGATTTTTTTTTAAGGTTTTTTTGTATCTCTACCTCCTTCAGTTCTGCTCTGATCTTAGTTATTTCTTGTTTTCTGCTAGCTTTTGAATTTGTTTGCTCTTGTGTCTCTAGTTCTTTTAGTTGTGATGTTTGGATGTCGATTTCAGATCTTTCCAGGTTTCTGATGTGGGCATTTAGTGCTATAAATTTCCCTCTTAACACTGCTTTAGCTGTGTCCCAGAGATTCTGGTACATTGTCTCTTTGCTCTCATTTGTTTCAAAGAACTTATTTATTTCTGCCTTTATTTTGTTATTTAACCAGTAGTCATTCAGGAGCAGGTTGTTCAATTTCCATGTACTTGTGCAGTTTTGAGTGAGTTTCTTAACCCTGAGTTCTAATTTGAGTGCACTGTGGTCTGAGAGACTGTTATTATTTTCATTCTTTTGCATTTGCTGAGGAGTGTTTTACTTAAAATTATGTGGTCGATTTTAGAATAAGTGCCAAGCAGGTCCCTCTTCTGCATGTTTGCTAATGAGAAGAATGTATATTGTGTTGGTTTGGGGTGGAGAGTTCTGTAGATGTCTATTAGGTCTGCTTGATCCAGAGTTGAGTTCAAGTCCTGAATATCCTTGTTAATTTTCTGTCTCGTCGATCTGTCTAATATTGACAGTGGGATGTTAAAATCTCTCACTATTATTGTCTGGGAGTCTAAGTCTCTTTGTAGGTCTCTAAGAACTTGTTTTATAAATCTGAGTACTCCCATATTTAGGATAGTTAGCTCTTTTTGTTGCATTAATCCCTTTACCATTATGTAATGCCCTTCTTTGTCTTTATTGATCTTTGTTGATTTAAGATCTGTTTTTATCAGAGTATAGGATTGCAATCCCTGCTTTTTGTTTTGTTTTTTTTGTTTTTTGGGTTTTTTGTTTTGCTTTCCATTTGCTTGGTAAATATTCCTCCATCCCTTTATTTTGAGCCTACGTGTGTCTTTGCACTTGAGATAGGTCTCCTGAATACAGCACACTGATGAGTCATGACTCTTTACCAAATTTGCCAGTCTATGTCCTTTAATTGGGGCATTTAGCCTGCCCATTTACATTTAAGGTTAATATTGTTAAGTGTGAATTTGATCCTGTCATTATGATGCTAGCTGGTTATTTTGTACATTAGTTGATGTAGTCTCTTCATAGTGTCATTGGTCTTCATATTTTGGTGTGTTTTTGCAGTGGCTAGTGCTGGTTCTTGCTTTCCATATTTAGTGCTTTCTTCAGGAGCACTTGTAATGCAGGCCTGGTGCTGACAAAATCCCTCAGCATTTGCTTGTCTGGAAAGAATTTTATTTCTCCTTTGCTTATGGAGCTTAGTTTGGCTGGAAAGGAAATTCTGGGTTGGATATAAGAATGTTGAATATTAGCCCCTACTGTTCTGGCTTGTAGAGTTTCTGCAGAGGGATCCACTGTCAGCCTGATGGGCTTCCCTTTGCAGGTAACCTGACCTTTCTCTCTGGCTGTCCTTAACATTTTTTCCTTCATTTCAACTTTGGAGAATCTGATGATTATCTGTCTTGGGGTTGCTCTTCTTGAGGAGTATCTTAGTGGTGTTCTCTGAATTTCCTGAATTTGATGTTGGTCTGTCTTGCTAGGTTGGGGAAGTTCTCCTGGATAATATCCTGAAGTGTTTCCAACTTGGTTTCATTCTCCCTGTCTCTGTCAGGTATGCCAATCAATCATAGGCTTGGTCTTTTCACATTGTCCCATATTTCTTGCAGGCTTTGTTCCTTTTCATTCTTTTTTCTCTAATCTTGTCTTCATATCTCATTTCAGTAAGTTGATCTTCAATCTCTGATATCCTTTTTTCTGCTTGATCGATTTGGCTATTGATACTTGTGTATGTGTCACAAAGTTCTCATGCTGTGTTTTCAGCTCCACAAGATATTTATGGTCCTCTCTAAACTGGTTATTCTAGTTAGCAGTTCCTATAACCTTTCATAAAGGTTCTTAACTTCCTTGCTTTGGGTTAGCACACGCTCCTTTAGCTTGGAGGAGTTTGTTATTACCTACCTTGTGAAGCCTACTTCTGTCAATTCATCAAACTCAGTCTCTGTTCAGTTTTGCAGCCTTTCAGGAGGGAAGTTGCAATCATTTGGAGGAGAAGAGGCATTCTGGCTTTTGGAATTTTCAACTTTTTGTGCTGACTTTTCCTCATATTTGTGGATTTATCTACTTTTTGTCTTTTAGGCTGATGACCTTTGGATGGGGTTTTTGTGTGGGGATCCTTTTTGTTGATGTTGATGTTTTTTTCTGTTTGTTAGTTTTTCTTCTAACAGTCAGGCTCCTCTTCTGCAGGTCTGCTGCAGTTTGCTGGAGGTCTACCCCAGACCCTGTTGCCTGGGTATCACCCATGGAGGATGCAAAAGAGCAAAGATTGCTGCCTGCTCCTTCCTCTGGAAGCTTCATCCCAGAGGGGCACTGGCCTGATGCCAGCTGGAGCTCTTTTGTATGAAGTGTCTGTCAACCCCTGCTGGGAGGTCTCTCCCAGTCAGGAGGCACAGGGGTCAGGGACCCACTTGAGGAGGAAATCTGTCTCTTATCAGAGCTCAAGCACTGTGCTGGGTGAATCCCCCTTGTCAGGTCAGCTTCTCTCTTCAGAGCTGGCAGGCAGGAAAGTTTAAATCTGCTGAAACAGTGCCCAGAGCCACCCCTTTCCCCAGGTGCTCTGTCACAGGAAGATGGGAGTTTTAACTATAAGCCCCTGACTGGGACTGCTGCCTTTCTTTCAGAGTTGCCCTGCCTAGTAAAGAGGAATCCTGAGAGACAGTCTGGCCACAGCCACTTTGTCACACTGTGTTGAGTTCCACCCAGTCTGAACTTCCAGTCTTCCTTGGGACTCTTAGGGGAAAACCATCTACTCAAGCCTCAGTAATGGTGGATGCGCCCCACCTCCCACCACTCCCACCCACCAAGCTCGATCATCCCAGGTTGACTTTAGACTGCTGTGCTGGCAGTTAGAATTTCAAGTCAGTAGTTCTTAGCTTACTGGGCTCCATGGAATTGAAACCCACTGAGCAAGACCACTTGGCTCCCTGTCTTCAGCCCCCTTTCCAAGTGAGTGAATGGTTCTGTCTTGCTGTGGTTCCAGGCATCACTGGGGTATGAAAAAACCTTCTGCTGCTATCTTTGTGTCTGCCCAGACAGCTACCCTGTTTTGTGCTTAAAACCCAGTGCCCTGGTGGTGTAGGCACATTAGGGTATCTCCACATCTGCAGATTGCAAAAGCCATGGGAAAAGCATAGTATTCAGTCCGAGGAGCACAGTCCCTCACAGCTTCCCTTGGCTAGGGGAAGGCTGTCCCCCAGCTCTTTGCACTTCCCGGGTGAAACAATGCCCCACCCTGCTTCTGCTCACCCTCTGTGGGCTGAACCCACTGCCTAACCAGTCCCAATGAGATGAACTAGTTACCTCAGTTGGATATGCAGAAATCACCCACCTTCTGCCTTGGTCTCACTGGGAGCTGCAGACCGGAGCTATTCCTATTCGGTCATCTTGCCTCGCCAACCCAATATCTGTTATTTTTTGTCTTTTTGATAATAGCCAATCTGACTAGGGTAAAATGATATTGTGGTTTTGATTTGCATTTCCCTGATAATTAGTGATGTACATATACCTGTTGGCCATTTCTATGTCTTCTCCTGAGAAATGTCTATTCATGTCCTTTATCCACTTTTTAATGGGACTATTTGGGTTTTCCTGTTTACTGTTTAAGTTCCTGTATATTCCAGATGTTAGTCCCCAGTCAGATGAATAGTTAGCAAATATTTTCTCCCATTCAATAAGTTACCAATTCACTATGTTGATTATTTCTTTTGTTGTGCAGAAACTTTTTAGTTTAAGTAAGTCTCATTTGTCTATTTTTGTTTTTGTTGCCTCTGCTTTTGATTGCTTATTCATATATTCTTTGCCTAGACCAAGGTCCAAGAGAGTTTTCTTAAGGCTTTCTTCTAGTATTATTATAGTTTGGGTCTTACATTTAAGTCTTTAATCTATTTTTAGTTGATTTTTTTATATGTTGAGAAACAGGGGTCCAGTTTCATTCTTCTGCCTATGGATATTCAATTTTCACAGCACCATTTATTGAAGAGGATGTCTTTTCCCCCACTGTAATTTATTGTCAGCTCTGTCAAAGACCTGTTGGTTATAAATATGTGGCTTTATTTCTGGGATCTCTATTCTGTTCCATTGGTCTATGTATCTACTTTTCTACCAATACCATGCTACTTTGGTTACTATAGCTTAGTTTTATTTTTATTGTATGTGTGTGTATATATATTTAGAGATAGAGTTTTGCTCTGTTGCCCATGCTGGAGGATAGAGTTCAGTGGTGTGATCATAGCTCACTGCAGCCTTGAATTCCTGGGATTAAGCAATCCTCATGCCTGAGCTTCCAAAGTAGCTAGGACTATGGAAATGCACCACCATGCCTGGCTAATTGTTGGAAATTTTTATAGAGATGGGGGTCTCGCCATGTTGCCAAGTCTGCTCTCAAACTCCTGGCCTCAAGTGTTCCTTGCACATTATCCTCCCAAAGCACTGGGATTACAGGAGTGAGTCACTGTGCTTGGACATGTAATATATTTTGAAGTCAGGTCACATGATGCCTCCAGCTTTGTGCTTTTTGCTCAAGATTTATTTTGGCTATTAGGGCTCTTTTTGGTTCCATGTGAATTTTGGAATTGTTTTTCTAATTCTGTAAAAAATGATGCTGGTAATTTGATAGAAATTGCACTGAATCTGTAGATTGCTTTTGGCAATACAGTCATTTTAGTATTGATTCTTCGTATTTGTGAACATGAGATATTTTTCCATTTGTTTATGTCATTTACAATTTCTTTCACCAGTGTTTTATAGTTCTTCTTGTAAAGGCCTTGCAACTTCTTGGTTAAATGTATTCCCAAGGGTGCGTGTGTGTGTATGTGTGTGTGTGTGTGTGTATTGTAATGGAATTGAGTTCTTGATTTAGCTCTCACCTTAAGCACTGTTGATATACAGAAATGCAGATAATTTTTGTACGTTAATTTTATATCCTGAAACTTCTTTGAAGTCATTTATCATGTCTAGGAGTCTTTGGAAGGAATCTTTAGGGTTTTCTAGATACAAGATCACGCCATCAACAAAGAGATAATTTAACTTCTTCTTTCCTGATTTGCATGTCTTTCATTCCTTTCTCTTGCCTGATTGCTCTGGCAGTGACTTCTAAGACTATGTTGAATAGAAGCGGTGAGAGAGGACACCCTTGTATTATTTTAGCTCTTACCGAGAATGCTTTCAACTTTTCCCCCATTCAGTAGGATGTTGGCTGTGGGTTTGTTGCATACAGCTTTTATTATTTTGAGATGTGCTCCTCCAATGCCCAGGTTGTTGAGGGTTTTTATCATGAAGGGATGCTGAATTTAATCAAATGCTTTTTCTGTATTTATTGAGATGATCATATGGTTTTTGTTTTTAATTCAGTTTATCTGATGAATTACACTTATTGATTTGTACATATTGAACCATTTTGTATCCCTGGAATAAAACCCACTTGGTTGTGTTGTATTATCTTTTTTATGTGCTGTCAGATTCAGTTCACTAGTATTTTCTTGAGGATTTTTATATCTATGTTCATCAGAGATATTGGCCTATAGCTTTTTGTTGTTGTTTTTGTGTCCTTGTCTGCTTTCAGTATCAGAGTAATGCTGGCCTTATAGAACGAGCTAGGGAGAATTCCTCCTCTTTGATTTTTTGGAATAGTTTCAGGAGGATTGTTTTAGTTCTTCTTTGTACATTTCATAGAATTTGGCTGTGAATCCATCTGGTCCTGATCTTTTCCTTGATGAGAACCTTTTTATTACTGACTTAATCTCACACTCATTATTAATCTGTTTGGGTTTTCTATTTCTTTTTGATTCAATCTTGGTAGATTGTATGCTTTAGGAATTTGTACATTTCCTCTAGGTCTTCCAGTTTGCCAGCGTATACTTGTTCATAATCGTCTCTGATGATCTTTTGTATTTCTGTGGTATTGTTCCAGGGTTGGGGTGGATCCTTGCTCCCAGAGCTCCCAAGATGGTAGCGGGCCACTTCCAAGATGGTGGCAAGTCTGGTGTTCTCTCACCTGGGGTTCTTGGCCTCACGGATTCCAAGGAATGGAATCTTGGGCAATGCAGCGAGTGTTATAGCTCTATTAGAAGCCATGGATCAGGGAAGAGAACTGTGGAACCCAGTGACTAGTGTTCAGTTGGATTAGAAGGAACCCAGGCAGTTAGCCATGCAGGAACAATGGCAAGCCTTTATCCTGATTGGGAGAGGCAATGGGCGCCTCCCTGGATCAGGAGAACAGCGGACACCCTGCTGGATCTGGAGGGATGGAAGTCAGTGCTGGGTCTGCTATGGTGGCAAACAGCAATGGTCGGCAGTGAGAGAAAGCTCAGCTCCAGCAGTAACAAAACACGGACCAGAAGAGTGCAGTTGCAAGATTTAATAGAGTGAAATAAAGTGAAGACAGAGCTCCCAAATAAGAGGAGGAGACCCAAAGGGGGTTGCCTGTTGCTGGCTCCAGCGCCTGGGTTTATATCCCGATCCTTGTCCTTCCCACTGTGCTCTCAGGCAATAGATGATTGGCTATTTCTTTACCTCCTGTTTCGCCTAATTAGCATTTTAGTGAGCTCTCTGATTGGTCAGGTGTGGGCTAAGTTGCAAGCCCCTGTTCAAAGGTGGAGGTGGTCACCTTCCCAGCTAGGCTTAGGGATTCTTAGTCAGCCTAGGAAATTCCAGCTAGTCCTGTCTCTCAGTATGAGTTGTAATGCCTCCTTTTTCATTTCTGATTTTGTTTGTTTGAGTCTTCTGTCTTCTTGATTAGTCTAGCAAGCAGTTTATCAGTTTCATTTATCTTTTCAAATAACTAACTTATTGTCTCATTGATTCTTTGTATTCTTGGGGTTTTTTCTCTATTTTGTTTCACTCTGCTCTGATTTTTATTCTTTCTTTTCTTCTGCTAATTTTAGGTTTAGGTTGTTCTTACTTTTCTAGCTCCTTGAGGTATATTGTTATATTGTTCATTTGTAATCTTCTACTTTTTTGGTGTAGATGTTTATTGCTGTAAACTTCCTCTTAGTACTCTTTCTTCTATATCCCACAGCTTTTGAAATTGGGTTTCCATTTTCATTTTTTTTTATTATTATTATTATTATACTTTAAGTTGTAGGGTACATGTGCATAACGTGCAGGTTTGTTACATATGTATACTTGTGCCATGTTGGTCTGCTGCACCCATCAACTCGTCATTTACATCAGGTATAACTCCCAATGCAATCCCTCCCCCCTCCCCCCTCCCCCCTCCCCATGATAGGCCCCGGTGTGTGATGTTCCCCTTCCTGAGTCCAAGTGATCTCATTGTTCAGTTCCCACCTATGAGTGAGAACATACGGTGTTTGGTTTTCTGTTCTTGTGATAGTTTGCTAAGAATGATGGTTTCCAGCTGCATCCATGGCCCTACAAAGGACGCAAACTCATCCTTTTTTATGGCTGCATAGTATTCCATGGTGTATATGTGCCACATTTTCTTAATCCAATCTGTCACTGATGGACATTTGGGTTGATTCCAAGTCTTTGCTATTGTGAATAGTGCTGCAATAAACATACGTGTGCATGTGTCTTTATAGCAGCATAATTTATAATCCTTTGGGTATATCCCCAGTAATGGGATGGCTGGGTCATATGGTACATCTAGTTCTAGATCCTTGAGGAATCGCCATACTGTTTTCCATAATGGTTGAACTAGTTTACAATCCCACCAACAGTGTAAAAGTGTTCCTATTTCTCCACATCCTCTCCAGCACCTGTTGTTTCCTGACTTTTGAATGATCGCCATTCTAACTGGTGTGAGATGGTATCTCATTGTGGTTTTGATTTGCATTTCTCTGATGGCCAGTGATGATGAGCATTTTTTCATGTGTCTGTTGGCTGTATGAATGTCTTCTTTTGAGAAATGTCTGTTCATATCCTTTGCCCACTTTTTGATGGGGTTGTTTGTTTTTTTCTTGTAAATTTGTTGGAGTTCTTTGTAGGTTCTGGATATTAGCCCTTTGTCAGATGAGTAGATTGCAAAAATTTTCTCCCATTCTGTAGGTTGCCTGTTCACTCTGATGGTAGTTTCTTTTGCTGTGCAGAAGCTCTTTAGTTTAATGAGATCCCATTTGTCAATTTTAGCTTTTGCTGCCGTTGCTTTTGGTGTTTTAGACATGAAGTCTTTGCCCATGCCTATGTCCTGAATGGTACTACCTAGGTTTTCCTCTAGGATTTTTATGGTATTAGGTCTAACATTTAAGTCTCTAATCCATCTTGAATTAATTTTCGTATAAGGAGTAAGGAAAGGATCCAGTTTCAGCTTTCTACTTATGGCTAGCCAATTTTCCCAGCACCATTTATTAAATAGGGAATCCTTTCCCCATTTCTTGTTTCTCTCAGGTTTGTCAAAGATCAGATGGCTGTAGATGTGTGGTATTATTTCTGAGGACTCTGTTCTGTTCCATTGGTCTATATCTCTGTTTTGGTACCAGTACCATGCTGTTTTGGTTACTGTAGCCTTGTAGTATAGTTTGAAGTCAGGTAGCGTGATGCCTCCAGCTTTGTTCTTTTGACTTAGGATTGTCTTGGAGATGCGGGCTCTTTTTTGGTTCCATATGAACTTTAAAGCAGTTTTTTCCAATTCTGTGAAGAAACTCATTGGTAGCTTGATGGGGATGGCATTGAATCTATAAATTACCTTGGGCAGTATGGCCATTTTCACGATATTGATTCTTCCTATCCATGAGCATGGTATGTTCTTCCATTTGTTTGTGTCCTCTTTTATTTCACTGAGCAGTGGTTTGTAGTTCTCCTTGAAGAGGTCCTTTACATCCCTTGTAAGTTGGATTCCTAGGTATTTGATTCTCTTTGAAGCAATTGTGAATGGAAGTTCATTCATGATTTGGCTCTCTGTTTGTCTGTTATTGGTGTATAAGAATGCTTGTGATTTTTGCACATTAATTTTGTATCCTGAGACTTTGCTGAAGTTGCTTATCAGCTTAAGGAGATTTTGGGCTGAGACAATGGGGTTTTCTAAATATACAATCATGTCATCTGCAAACAGGGACAATTTGACTTCTTCTTTTCCTAACTGAATACCCCTGATTTCTTTCTCTTGCCTAATTGCCCTAGCCAGAACTTCCAATACTATGTTGAATAGGAGTGGTGAGAGAGGGCATCCCTGTCTTGTGCCAGTTTTCAAAGGGAATTTTTCCAGTTTTTGCCCATTCAGTATGATATTGGCTGTGGGTTTGTCATAAATAGCTCTTATTATTTTGAGGTACGTTCCATCAATACCGAATTTATTGAGCGTTTTTAGCATGAAGGGCTGTTGAATTTTGTCAAAAGCCTTTTCTGCATCTATTGAGATAACCATGTGGTTCTTGTCTTTGGTTCTGTTTATATGCTGGATTATGTTTATTGATTTGCGAATGTTGCACCAGCCTTGCATCCCAGGGATGAAGCCCACTTGATCATGGTGGATAAGCTTTTTGATGTGTTGTTGAATCCGGTTTGCCAGTATTTTATTGAGGATTTTTGCATCGATGTTCATCAGGGATATTGGTCTAAAATTCTCTTTTTTTGTTGTGTCTCTGCCAGGCTTTGGTATCAGGATGATGTTGGCCTCATAAAGTGAGTTAGGGAAAATTCCCTCTTTTTCTATTGATTGGAATAGTTTCAGAAGGAATGGTACCAACTCCTCCTTATACCTCTGGTAGAATTCAGCTGTGAATCCATCTGGTCCTGGACTTTTTTTGGTTGGTAGGCTATTAATTATTGCCTCAATTTCAGAGCCTACTATTGGTCTATTCAGGGATTCAACTTCTTCCTGGTTTAGTCTTGGAAGAGTGTAAGTGTCCAGGAAATTATCCATTTCTTCTAGGTTTTCCAGTTTATTTGCGTAGAGGTGTTTATAGTATTCTCTGATGGTAGTTTGTATTTCTGTGGGGTCGGTGGTGATATCCCCTTTATCATTTTTAATTGCGTCGATTTGATTCTTCTCTCTTTTCTTCTTTATTAGTCTTGCTAGTGGTCTGTCAATTTTGTTGATCTTTTCAAAAAACCAACTCCTGGATTCATTGATTTTTTGGAGGGTTTTTTGTGTCTCTATCTCCTTCAGTTCTGCTCTGATCTTAGTTATTTCTTGTCTTCTGCTAGCTTTCGAATGTGTTTGCTCTTGCTTCTCTAGTTCTTTTAATTGCGATGTTAGAGTGTCAATTTTTGATCTTTCCTGCTTTCTCTTGTGGGCATTTAGTGCTATAAATTTCCCTCTGCACACTGCTTTAAATGTGTCCCAGAGATTCTGGTATGTTGTATCTTTGTTCTCATTGGTTTCAAAGAACATCTTTATTTCTGCCTTCATTTCCTTATGTACCCAGTAGTCATTCAGGAGCAGGTTGTTCAGTTTCCATGTAGTGGAGCGGTTTTGATTGAGTTTCTTAGTCCTGAGTTCTAGTTTGATTGCACTGTGGTCTGAGAGACAGTTTGTTATAATTTCTGTTCTTGTACATTTGCTGAGGAGTGCTTTACTTCCAATTATATGGTCAATTTTGGAGTAAGTACGATGTGGTGCTGAGAAGAATGTATATTCTGTTGATTTGGGGTGGAGAGTTCTATAGATGTCTATTAGGTCTGCTTGCTGCAGAGATGAGTTCAATTCCTGGACATCCTTGTTAACTTTCTGTCTCGTTGATCTGTCTAATGTTGACAGTGGAGTGTTGAAGTCTCCCATTATTATTGTATGGGAGTCTAAGTCTCTTTGTAAGTCTCTAAGGACTTGCTTTATGAATCTGGGTGCTCCTGTATTGGGTGCATATATATTTAGGATAGTTAGCTCTTCCTGTTGAATTGATCCCTTTACCATTATGTAATGGCCTTCTTTGTCTCTTTTGATCTTTGATGGTTTAAAGTCTGTTTTATCAGAGACTAGTATTGCAACCCCCGCTTTTTTTTGTTCTCCATTTGCTTGGTAAATCTTCCTCCATCCCTTTATTTTGAGTCTATGTATGTCTCTGCGTGTGAGATGGGTCTCCTGAATACAGCAGACTGATGGGTCTTGACTCTTTATCCAGTTTGCCAGTCTGTGTCTTTTAATTGGAGCATTTAGTCCATTTACATTTAAGGTTAAGATTGTTATGTGTGAACTTGATCCTGCCATTATGATATTAACTGGTTATTTTGCTCGTTAGTTGATGCAGTTTCTTCCTAGCCTCGATGGTCTTTACATTTTGGCATGTTTTTGCAATGGCTGGTACCGGTTGTTCCTTTCCATGTTGAGTGCTTCCTTCAGGGTCTCTTGTAAGGCAGGCCTAGTGGTGACAAAATCTCTAAGCATTTGCTTATCTGTAAAGGATTTTATTTCTCCTTCACTTATGAAACTTAGTTTGGCTGGATATGAAATTCTGGGTTTAAAATTCTTTTCTTTAAGAATGTTGAATATTGGCCCCCACTCTCTTCTGGCTTGTAGAGTTTCTGCCGAGAGATCTGCTGTGAGTCTGATGGGCTTCCCTTTGTGGGTAACCCAACCTTTCTCTCTGGCTGCCCTTAAGATTTTTTCCTTCATTTCAACTTTGGTGAATCTGGCAATTATGTGTCTTGGAGTTGCTCTTCTCGAGGAGTATCTTTGTGGCGTTCTCTGTATTTCCTGGATTTGAATGTTGGCCTGCCCTACTAGGTTGGGGAAGTTCTCCTGGATGATATCCTGAAGAGTGTTTTCCAACTTGGTTCCATTTTCCCCCTCACTTTCAGGCATCCCAATCAGACGTAGATTTGGTCTTTTTACATAATCCCATACTTCTTGCAGGCTTTGTTCATTTCTTTTTCTTCTTTTTTCTTTTGGTTTCTCTTCTCGCTTCATTTCATTCATTTGATCCTCAATCGCTGATACTCTTTCTTCCAGTTGATCGAGTCAGTTACTGAAGCTTGTGCATTTGTCACGTATTTCTCGTGTCATGGTTTTCATCTCTTTCATTTCGTTTATGACCTTCTCTGCATTAATTACTCTAGCCGTCAATTCTTCCACTTTTTTTTCAAGATTTTTAGTTTCTTTGCGCTGGGTACGTAATTCCTCCTTTAGCTCTGAGAAATTTGATGGACTGAAGCCTTCTTCTCTCATCTCGTCAAAGTCATTCTCCGTCCAGCTTTGATCCGTTGCTGGCGATGAGCTGCGCTCCTTTGCCAGGGGAGATGCGCTCTTATTTTTTGAATTTCCAGCTTTTCTGCCCTGCTTTTTCCCCATCTTTGTGGTTTTATCTGCCTCTGGTCTTTGATGATGGTGATGTACTGATGGGGTTTTGGTGTGGGTGTCCTTCCTGTTTGATAGTTTTCCTTCTAACAGTCAGGACCCTCAGCTGTAGGTCTGTTGGAGATTGCTTGAGGTCCACTCCAGACCCTGTTTGCCTGGGTATCAGCAGCAGAGGCTGCAGAAGATAGAATATTTCTGAACAGCGAGTGTACCTGTCTGATTCTTGCTTTGGAAGCTTCCTCTCAGGGGTATACTCCACCCTGTGAGGTGTGGGGTGTCAGACTGCCCCTAGTGGGGGATGTCTCCCAGTTAGGCTACTCAGGGGTCAGGGACCCACTTGAGCAGGCAGTCTGTCCGTTCTCAGATCTCAGCCTCCGTGTTGGGAGATCCACTGCTCTCTTCAAAGCTGTCAGACAGAGTCGTTTGCGTCTGCAGAGGTTTCTGCTGCTTTGTTGTTGTTGTTGTTGTTGTTGTGTAGCTGTGCCCTGTCCCCAGAGGTGGAGTCTACAGAGACAGGCAGGTTTCCTTGAGCTGCTGTGAGCTCCACCCAGTTGGAGCTTCCCAGCAGCTTTGTTTACCTACTTAAGCCTCAGCAATGGCGGGCGCCCCTCCCCCAGCCTCGCTGCTGCCTTGCCGGTAGATCACAGACTGCTGTGCTAGCAATGAGGGAGGCTCCGTGGGCGTGGGACCCTCCCGGCCAGGTGTGGGATATGATCTCCTGGTGTGCCTGTTTGCTTAAAGCGCAATATTGGGGTGGGAGTTACCCGATTTTCCAGGTGTTGTGTGTCTCAGTTCCCCTGGCTAGGAAAAGGAATTCCCTTCCCCCTTGCGCTTCCCAGGTGAGGCGATGCCTCGCCCTGCTTCAGCTCTTGCTGGTCGGGCTGCAGCAGCTGACCAGCACCGATCGTCCGGCACTCCCCAGTGAGATGAACCCAGTACCTCAGTTGAAAATGCAGAAATCACCGGTCTTCTGTGTCGCTCGCGCTGGGAGTTGGAGACTGGAGCTGTTCCTATTCGGCCATCTTGCTCCGCCCCCTCCATTTTCATTTTTCAATAATTTTTTTTATTTCTATCTTAATTGTTTCATTGACACAATGGTCATTCAGGGGCATGCTGTTTAATTTCTATGTAGCTGTAGTTTCCAAAGTTCCTCTTGTTACTGATTTCTAGTTTTATTCCAATGTGGTCTGAAAAGATACTTGATATATTAATAATTTTGACTTTTAAAAATTTGTTGGGTCGGGCGCGGTGGCTCAAGCCTGTAATCCCAGCACTTTGGGAGGCCGAGACGGGCGGATCACGAGGTCAGGAGATCGAAACCATCCTGGCTAACACGGTGAAACACCGTCTCTACTAAAAAAAATACAAAAAACTAGCCGGGCGAGGTGGCGGGCACCTGTAGTCCCAGCTACTCGGGAAGCTGAGGCAGGAGAATGGCGTAAGCCCGGGAGGCGGAGCTTGCAGTGAGCTGAGATCCATCCACTGCACTATAGCCTGGGCAACAGAGCGAGACTCCGTCTCAAAAAAAAAAAAAAAAATTTGTTGAGATGTGTTTTGTAATCTAACATATGGTCTATCTTGAAGACTGTTGCATGTGCTGGTGAATAGAATGTGTATTTTGCAATCGTTTAATAGAATGTGCTGTAAACAAATGTCTGTCAGGTCCATTTGGTCTAAAGTCCAGTTGAAATCCAATTTTGTTGTTGTTGATTTTTCTGTCTAGGTGATCTGTCTAATGCTGAGAGTGGGGTATTAGAGTACCCCCGCTTTTATTGTATTGCAGTCTATCTCTCTCTTTCGATCTGGTAATATTTGCTTCATAAACTGGGTGCTCCAATGTTGAGTTCATATATTTATATTTGAATTGTTATAACTTCTTGCTGGATTAATCCTGTTATCATTATATAATATTTTTGTCTCTGTTTTACTGTTTTTGACTTAATGTCTGTATTATCCAATATAAGCATAACCACTCCTGTCTCTGCTTTTGGATTCCATTTGCATGTAATATCTTTTCTATCCTTTAACTTTGTCTATATGCACTTTACTAATAAGGTGAGATTTTTGTAAGCAGCATATAGTTGGATCATATTTGTTTTATCTGTTCAGCCATTCTGTATATTTTAAGTGGAGAATTTAATCCATGTATGTTCAAGGTTATTATTGATGTGCAAGGCTATGTTCTTGTCATTTTGTTAATTGTTTTCTTGTTTTTAAATACATTATTCTTTCTTTTTTTCTCCTTGTTTGTTGTTATGGTTTGGTGGATTTCTGCAGTGATACCATATGAATTCTCTCTCTCCTTCCTTTGTGTGTTTGTTTTGCCAACGTATTTTTGTGTGTTTTCATGATGGTAAGTGTCATGCTTTTGCTTCCAGGTTTAGGACTCCCTTGAACATTTCTTGCAGGGCCTTTCTAGGGGTAGTGAATTTTCTCAGCATTTGCTTGTCTGGGAAAGGCTTTATTTCTCTTTCCTTTATAAAAGGTAATTCGAGTAAACATAGTATTCTTGGCTACCGGATTTTTCTTCCACCAATTTGAATATATGATCCCATTCTCTTCTGACCTATAGTTTTTTTGCTGAGAAACATGCTGCTAATCTGATAGGGTTTCTTTTGTACATGACTACATGCTTTTCTCTTGCTGTTACTAGGATTTGCTCATTACCTTTTACTTTTGACAGCCTGATTATAATGTTCCATGGAGAATACCTTTTTGCATTGTAGCTGTCTGAGGATTGCTGAGCCTCCAATACCTGGATGTTTAAATCTCTTGTTATACTTGGGAAGTTTTCACCTATTATATTATTAGATAGGTTTTCAAATCCTTTTATTCTTTCTTCACCCTCAGGGATACCAATAATTTGAATGTTCAGCTGCTTTATCTTGTCCCAAATGTCATGAAGTCTTTGCTCGTTCTTTTTTTTCCCCTCTTCTTTATTTTTGTCTGACTGGATTATTTCAAAAGACTTGTTTTCAAGTTCTAAGATTCTTTCCCCTACTTGATCTAGTCTATTGTTGAAGCTTTCAAATGTATTTTGTATTTCCTTCAATTAGTTCTTCAGTTCCACAATTTCTATTTGGTTATTTTTAAAAATATATTTCTCTTTGATAAGTTTCTCATTCATATTCTGATTTTTTTATTTCTTTTTATTGTTTTTCAGGATTCTCTTGAATCTCACTGAGCTTCTTTAAAACCAATATTTTTAATTATTTATCTGATGTTTTAAAAATTCTTTTTTGATTAGGGTTTATTATTGTGTAAATTTGGAGGCATCATATTTCCTTGTCTTCACCATGATTTCTGCACTTCTGGTGTAACAGTTGCTACTTCCCAGTTTTGAATTTACTTTTGTGGGGAGGACCTTCTCCTGAAGACACATCTGTAGTAATTGCTGCAAGTATTGCATACTGTGGATTTGATTCTGGATGCATGCAATAATGTAATCTCTGTATGATTTCTTAGGTTCTAAATAGTGTTAGTGGTATCTGTGACTTCCTGGTGGGTTAGGGTGCAGTCATTAATGGAAACTGTGGTAAAATTGTGTTGGGGACCAGGATGCTAATTGAGCCAGTCTTCAGGTCCCAGTTGTGGCAATGGTGAGCTGAGCATGCCTATCCTTATGCCCAGAGCAGAGTATTCTGGCATCAGTGTTGGTGGTTACTAGCGGACTGGTTATTGGGCCCCCAGATGGCTTTCTGTGTTGCTACTAGTGGCAGCTGTGAACCAGGTGGGTGGATGCGTTTTAGGGCCCCTGGGCAACTGATGTGGCATGGGTAATGACAGTGGTAGTGATGGGATGATTCTCTGGGTCCCAAGCAGTGTGTGTTGATGTTGGCGGTGGCTGTGATGGGCTGGGTGGGCCGGTCTCCAGGCCGGCAGGTGGTTGGTGCTTGCAGACAGATACCAGGTGAGATGGTAGCAACTGGGAGTTTAGGCCCAATCGCCAGCATCTGGGGGAAGTGCTTAGATATCTAAAATGGTGTATTGGTTGAGGCAATCCCCAGGATATTGGGCTATGTGCTCTGTCTCAGAGGTGAGGGGGAATGAAGCTGGGCTTGGAGGACTTGTGCTCAGGCACCTCATGAGTTGAGAGAAGGCACCAGTTGTGGTGAAATGAGTGGGGTGTTCCTCAGACCCCAAGAAAAGTGCTTGGGTGAGGGGCTATAGCAGTTGCACTGAGATCCTCTCACTGAAGAGGGTGAAGCCTGCCTCAGTGGCCACAGCCTCAGTGGGGGGTAGTGAACCTGCATCCCTCTCATACACCAGTCTTCCCAGGGCTCACCCATCCCTGGCGGTGATAACCTGCACCTACCTCATGCCTCAGCCCCAGCTGCAGGAGCTCCTATCTAGCTTGCGACTAAGTCCCAGCAGCAATTTCTGCCCTGCTCAGATCACAGTCTCAGTCCTGGTAGTGCTCACATCCCAGCACCAACAGCTGCAGCTCACACCTCACTTGCTTCTCAGTCCCAGCTATGGGAGCCTGCTCCCAACTTGCACCCCAGCAGCAATAGCCCAAGTATGCCTAACACCTCAGTCCCAGTACCGCTGGGTCCCAGGACAGCATGCAGTCTGCCAAAGGCTAGGATTGAATAGGTCACCTTGCTGTAGCCACTTTGGTCTCAGAAAGGGTACAGATCCCAGCACGAGTTCTCTCCCTGGAGCAGTTGTATCTCATGATCTCCTGGAAGCTCTCTATGTTAGTTTCAGGGCTTGGAGAGTCAAGGTCCTCTCCTGTGGCCAGGATTGCATGATTCCATGGTTGGGATATGGGCCACTGGAAGTCTCTTACTTATCCTTTCCCCACGTTGGGAAGAGACTCCTGGTGCCCAGCCAATTCTGACCAAGCAGGCTGCCTCTCCTCCTTCTACTTCCTTGCTTTTGGTGTTTCCTTTCACTGTTCTTTGAATTACAGCGTTCTATCTTAGATAATGTATTTAAAGTGGATTGTCTATACACTATTTTGGCTCTTCTATAAATGGAGGAGATGAGCATGATATGCTTCTAGTCAGCCATCTGGAAGCTCCTTCTAAATATTTTTTTTTTACTTTTTTTATTCTCAATTAATCAAAAAGAAAGTTGTTCAGCATTAACCTCTCTGGTGAACAATTACTCTCTCTACAGCCTCCAAACCTCCACCACGATGATTGTGCTCACAATCTGATATAGGCTTTAGAAACCTATGCTTATTTTCTCTTTCTAGTCAATGTTGAAAGTGGAATTGAAGAAAAAGAGAAAAATAAGATTGGGTCTATGCATATGAATGAATTGGAATTTTGATTTAAAAATAGATAAAGCTACCCCAAAAAAAAAGCACTGGACTCTCACTTCAACACTGACCCCTCTTTTTGGAAAATGAAACTGCTTCAGAAAAACCTCTTGTGGATAGATCTACCAATCTGAGAAGGCAATTAAGTAAATTCTTTGGACTGTCATTTCATTCAATGCAACTCCCTTTCCTTGGCCACAGATAATTAGAGAAGAAGACATTGCCTGATTCACAGGCAGACAAACAATAGGCTGGACAGTGGTCCATAGTCCAATAAGAAGGATGGTGACTTCCTAGTTCAACTAGATTTTCTGTCTTCAAGAGTTTGAATGTAGCTTCATAGTAAAGAGTTAGTAGTTGATACTGAAAAAAAAATAGAAGAATCACACATGGATAATTCAGGTAACATAGGATGTGATGAAGCAGCAGTTTTGTGCAAAGAAGGGTCCCTGAGTGACTATGTTAAGCGGAGTGCCTTGCCAACCTGTGTTGGGTATGTTTTGTGGGTTAGAAATAAGCTTTTGTGATGTTTAACCACAAAGATTTTGAAGTTGTTTTTAGTACAACATAACTTGACCTGACTGTTACAATCCCTTTATTTCCTTTTACTCTCAAAGTGGAAATGGCTCTAAAGTTGTCCTCTTTTTCTTATTTTATCCTTTCTATTTACTCTCAAGTGTGATCATCCTTTTGTGTACCTTTCAGTACCACTTTTATAAAGGAATGACTCCCAGGGAATTCATATTTCCAGCTGCCTCCAGCTTCACTTAACTTTCCAGCCATCGCCATAAACTCCATACAATTCAATAATTCAATTCAATGAATGTTTACTGAGCATTCACTAGGCACCTGGTTTTGTGCTGAGGGCTGAAGATGCTGAGGTGACTCTGTCCTCATGACACTTACAGCCCACTAGGTAAGACATTAAATAGGTAGCTAAATAAGCAGTTTTAATCTGGACTCAACAATTGCAAAGCAAACGTCATCATATCTCCTACAGAAATCGACACAATTGCTAAAAGACCAGATTGCTACCATGGACAGTTCTTTTGCTTTCTCCCAGTTTAGCAAGTATGAGGCAGATGGGCTCTTCTCTCATCTTTCCCCAAATCAAAATGGACACGAAGTTCTTTTGTCTCCTCTGGAAAATGTTAATAGAGTCCCCCTTTACTACATCTGTCCCAGGTTAAGATACCTAAACCAGTATTTATAAAACATCATTCCTTAATACCCCAGTTCCAGAACACTAAATGACTTGCTGAATGGTTCCAGCCCTATTAAATCTAAACCACTCATTGTGAAAACGTGAAAACATAATCTACCTCAAGTATAATTTTTATTACTGTAAATAGTATACAATAATGCTAGCTACATTTATTGAGCACTTACTATGTATCAGGCACCACATAATATACTTTTGTTTACTCTTTCATGAAATCCTTACTAAAATCCCATGAAACTTTAGGATTATTACCCTCATTTTACAGACAAGGAAACTAAGGCTAGGCAATGCTAACCAAGCCCAAAGTTAAATAGTTAGTGGTTTCTAAACTTAGGTCCTAAATCATGTTCCCTTGGGAGCAGAGACCATACCTTACATTTGCTTATAAACCAACAGTTTTGAGTGCAATGCTGGATAAACATTATGTTTTTAATAACTACTGATTGATTGACATTCTCTCTCTAATCTATTCTGATAAAACAATAAGATATTAGATTTCTGAGATCACTTCCACAGGGAATACTGTTGCAAAGCAATATATGTTGAGTTGTTTTTATTTTTTTTTCCTGAAAGGGGCAAAGCCCATGAGACATCAGGAGAGATAAGTCTGAGCAGTAGCCTGAAAGTTTACCAAAAAAATGGCAGGGGGGCATGCCCAAGATGGCCAAATAGGAAAAGCTCCAGCCTCCAGCTCCCAGCCTGAGCCACATAGAAGACAGGTGATTTCTGCATTTTCAACTGAGGTACCAGGTTCATTTCACTGGGGCATGTCAAACAGTTGGTGCTGGTCCACAGGTGCAGCCCAACAGCAAGAGCTGAAGCGGGGCGAGGCATCACCTCACCTGGGAAGCACAAGGGGGAAGGGAATTCCTTTTCCTAGCCAAAGGAAATTGAGTCACACAACACCTGGAAAATCGGGTAACTCCCACCCTAATACTGCGCTTTACCAAGGGTCTTAGCAAATGGCACAGCAGGAGATTATATCCCACACCTGGCCCAGAGGGTCCCATGTCAACAGAGCCTCCCTCATTGCTAGCACAGCAGTCTGAGATCTAACTGCAAGGTGGCAGTGAGGCTGGGGGAGGGGTGCCTGCCATTGCTGAGGCTTAAGTAGGTAAGAAAGCTGCCGGGAAGCTCGAATTGGGTGGAGCCCACCACAGCTCAAGGATGCTGGCCTGCCTCTGTAGACTCTTCCTCTGGGGACAGGTCATAGCTAAACAAAAAGCAGCAGAAATCTTGGCAGAGGTAAATGCCCCTGTCTGACAGCTTTGAAGAGAACAGTGGATCTCCTAGTGCAGAGGCTGAGATCTGAGAATGGGCAGACTGTCTGCTCAAGTGGGTCCCTTACCTCTCAGTAGCCTAACTGGGAGACATCTCCCACTAAGTGCAGACCGACACCTCACACCTCACACGGTGTGGTGCACCCCTGAAACAAAGCTTCCAGAGCAAAAATCAGACAGCAACACTCGCTGTTCAGCAATATTCTATCTTCTGCAGCCTCTGCTGCTGATACCAAACAGGTTCTGGAGTGGACCTCAAGCAAAATCCCACAGACCTACAGCTGAGGGTCCTGACTGATAGAAGGAAAACTAACAAACAGAAATGACACCCACACCAAAACCCCATCAGTATGACACCATCATCAAAGACCAAAGACAGATAAAATAACAAAGATGGGGAAAAAGCAGTGCAGAAAAGCTGGAAATTCAAAAAATCAGAGTGCATCTCCCCCTCCAAAGGAACACAGCTCATCGCCAGCAACAGAGCAAAGCTGGATGGAGAATGACTTTGACAAGTCAAGAGAAGACTTCAGTTGATCAAACTTCTCAGAGCTAAGGGAGGAACTACGTAACCAGTGCAAAGAAACTAAAATCCTCGAAAAAAGATTTGACGAATGGCTAACTAGAACAACCAATGTAGAGAAGTCCTTAAAAGAACTGATAGAGATGAAAACCATAACACAAGAACCACATGACAAAGGCACAAGTTTCAGTAAATGACTGGATCATCTGGAAGAAAGAGTATCAGTGATTGAAGATCAAATGAATGAAATGAAGTGAGAAGAGAAGTGTAGAGAAAAAAGAGTGAAAAGAAATGAACAAAGCCTCCAAGAAATGTCGGATTATGTGAAAAGACCAAATCTACGTCTGATGGGTGTGTCTGAAAGTGACAGGGAAAATGGAACCAAGTTGGAAAACACTCTTCAGGATATCATCCAGGAGAACTTCCCCAACCTAGTAAGGCAGGCCAACATTCAAATTCAGGAAATACAGAGAATGCCACAAAGATACTCCTCGAGAAGAGCAACTCCAAGACACATAATTGCAACATTCACCAAAGTTGAAATGATGGAAAAAATGTTAAGGGCAGCCAGAGAGAAAGGTCGGGTTACCCACAAAGGGAAGCCCATCAGACCAACAGCAGATCTCTCAGCAGAAACTCTTCAAGCCAGAAGAGAGTGGGGGCCAGTATTCAACATTCTTAAAGAAAAGAATTTTCAACCCAGAATTTCATATCCAGCCAAACTAAGTTTCATAAGTGAAGGAGAAATAAAATCCTTTACAGACAAGCAAATGCTTAGAGATTTTGTCACCACCAGGCCTGCCCTACAAGAGATCTTGAAGGAAGCACTAAACATGGAAAGGAATAACAGGTACCAGCCATTGCAAAAACAAGTCAAAGTGTAAAGTCCATCTGTGCTAGGAAGAAACCCCATCAACTAGCGAGCAAAATAACCAGCTAATATCATAATGACAGGAACAAGTTCACACATAACAATATTAACCTTAAATGTCAATGGACTAAATGGTCCAATTAAAAGACACAGACTGGCAAATTGGATAAAGAGTCAAGACCCATCAGTTTGCGGTATTCAGGAGACCCATCTCACATGCAGAGACACCATAGGCTCAAAATAAAGGGACGGAGGAAGATCTACCAAGCAAATGGAGAACAAGAAAAAGCAGGGGTTGCAATACTAGTCTCTAATAAAACAGACTTTAAACCATCAAAGATCAAAAGAGACAAAGAAGGCTATTACATAATGATAAAGGGATCAATTCAATAGGAAGAGCTAACTAGCCTAAATATATATGCACCCAATACAGGAGCAACCAGATTCATAAAGCAAGTCCTTAGAGACTTACAAAGAGACTTAAGACTCCCATACAATAATAGTGGGAGACTTCAACACCCCACTGTCAACATTAGACAGATCAACAAGACAGAAAGTCAACAAGGGTACCCAGGAATTGAACTCAACTCTGCACCAGGTGGACCTAACAGACATCTACAGAACTCTCCACCCCAAATCAACAGAATATACATTCTTCTAAGCACCACAATGCACTTATTCCAAAATTGACCACATAGTTGGAAGTAAAGCACTCCTCAGCAAATGTGAAAGAACAGAAATTATAACAAACCGTCTCCCAGATCACAGTGCAATCAAACCAGAACTCAGGACTAAGAAACTCAATCAAAACTGCTCAAATACATGGAAACTGAACAACCTGCTCCTGAATGACTACTGGGTACATAACGAAATGAAGGCAGAAATAAAGATGTTCTTTGAAACCAATGAGAACAAAGATACAACATACCAGAATCTCTGGGACACATTTAAAGCAGTGTGTAGAGGGAAATTTATAGCACTAAATGCCCACAAGAGAAAGCAGGAAAGATCTAAAATTGACACCCTAACATCACAATTAAAAGAACTGGAGAAGCAAGAGCAAACACATTCAAAAGCTAGCAGAAGGCAAGAAATAACTAAGATCAGAGCAGAACCAAAGGAGATAGAGACACAAAAATCCCTCCAAAAAATTGATGAATCCAGGAGCTGGTTTTTTGAAAAGATCAACAAAATTGATAGACCTTTAGCAAGACTAATAAAGAAGAAAAGAGAGAAGAATCAAATAGACGCAATAAAAAATGATAAAGGGGATATCACCACCAACCCCACAGAAATACAAACTACCATCAGAGAATACTATAAACACCTCTATGCAAATAAACTAGAAAACCTAGAAGAAATGGACAATTTCCTGGACACTTACACTCTCCCAAGACTAAACCAGGAAGAAGTTGAATCCCTGAATAGACCAATAGCAGGCTCTGAAATTGAGGCAATAATTAATACCCTACCAACCAGAAAAACTCCAGGACCAGATGGATTCACAGCTGAATTGTACCAGAGGTACACGGAGGAGTTGGTACCATTCCTTCTGAAACTATTCCAATCAATAGAAAAAGAGGGAATTTTCCCTAACTCATTTTATGAGGCCAACATCATCCTGATACCAAAGCCTGACAGAGACACAACAAAAAAGAGAAGTTTAGACCAATATCCCTGATGAACATCGATGCAAAAATCCTCAATAAAATACTGGCAAACCAGATCCAGCAGCACATCAAAAAGTTTAGCCACCATGATCAAGTGGGCTTCATCCCTGGGATGCAAGGCTGGTTCAACATTCGCAAATCAATAAACGTCATCCAGCATATAAACAGAATCAAAGACAAAAACCACATGATTATCTCAATAGATTCCGAAAAGACCTTTGACAAAATTCAACAGCCCTTCATGCTAAAAGCTCTCAATAAATTCGGTATTGATGGAATATATCTCAAAATAATAAGAGCTATTTATGACAAACCCACAGCCAACATCATACTGAATGGGCAAAAACTGGAAAAATTCCCTTTGAAAACTGGCACAAGACAGGGATGCCCTCTCTCACCACTCCTATTTAACATAGTGTTGGAAGTTCTGGCCAGGGCAATCAGGCAAGAGAAAGAAATCAAGGGTATACAGTTAGGAAAAGAGGAAGTCAAATTGTCCCTGTTTGCAGATGACATGATGGTATATTTAGAAAACCCCACTGTCTCAGCCCAAAATCTCCTTAAGCTAATAAGCAACTTCAGCAGTCTCAGGATACAAAATCAATGTGCAAAAATCACAAGCAGTCTTATACACCAGTAACAGACAAACAGAGAGCCAAATCATGAATGAACTCCCATTCACAATAGCTTCAGAGAGAATAAAATACCTAGGAATCCAACTTACAAAGGATGTAAAGGACCTCTTCAAGGAGAACTACAAACCACTGCTCAGTGAAATAAAAGAGGACACAAACAAATGGAAGAACATACCATGCTCATGGATAGGAAGAATCAATATTGTGAAAATGGCCATACTGCCCAAGGTAATTTATAGATTCAATGCCATCCCCATCAAGCTACCAATGACTCTCTTCACAGAATTGGAAAAAACTGCTTTAAAGTTCATGTGGAAGCAAAAATGACCCTGCATTGCCAAGACAATCCTAAGTCAAAAGAACAAAGCTGGAGGCATCATGCTGCCTGACTTCAAACTATACTACAAGGCTACAGTAACCAAAACAGCATGGTACTGGTACCAAAACAGAGAGATAGACCAATGCAACAGAACAGAGTCCTCAGAAATAATACCACACATCTACAGCCATCTGATCTTTGACAAACCTGAGAAAAACAAGAAATGGGGAAAGGATTCCCTATTTAATAAATGCTGCTGGGAAAATTGGCTAGCCATAAGTAGAAAGCTGGAACTGGATCCTTTCCTTACTCCTTATATGAAAGTTCATTCAAGATGGATTAGAGACTTAAATGTTAGACCTAAAACCATAAAAACCCTAGAAGAAAACCTAGGTAATACCATTCAGTACGTAGGCACGGGCAAGGACTTCAAGTCTAAAACACCAAAAGCAACGGCAACAAAAGCCAAAATTGACAAATGGGATCTAATTAAACTAAAGAGCTTCTGCACAGCAAAAGAAATGACCATCAGAGTGAACAGGCAACCTACAGGATGGGAGAAACATTTTGCAATCTACTCATCTGACAAAGGGCTAATATCCAGAACCTGTAAAGAACTCAATCAAATTTACAAGAAAAAAAACAACCCCATCAAAAAGTGGGCAAAGGATATGAACAGACACTTCAGAAAAGAAGACATTCATACAGCCAACAGACACATGAAAAAATGTTCATCATAACTTGCCATCAGAGAAATGCAAATCAAAACTACAATGAGATACCATCTGACACCAGTTAGAATGGCAATCATCAAAAAATCAGGAAACAACAGGTGCTGGAGAGGATGTGGAGAAATAGGAACACTTTTACACTGTTGGTGGGACTGTAAACTAGTTCAACCATTGTGGAAAACAGTGTGGTGATTCCTCAGGGATCTAGAACTAGAAATGCCATTTGATCCAGCCATCCCATTACTGGGTATATACCCAAAGGATTATAAGCCATGCTGCTATAAAGGCACATGCACTCGTATGTTTATTGCAGCACTATTCACAATAGCAAAGACTTGGAATCAACCCAAATGTCCATCAGTGACAGACTGGATTAAGAAAATGTGGCACGTATACACCATGGAATACTATGCAGCCATAAATAAGGATGAGTTTGTGTCCTTTATAGGGACATGGATGCAGCTGGAAACCATCATTCTCAGCAAACTATCACAAGAACAGAAAATCAAATGCCGCATGTTCTCACTCAATGGTGGGAATTGAACAATGAGATCACTTGGACACAGGAAGGGGAACATCACACACCGGGTCCTATTGTGGGGAGGGGGGAGGGAGGAGGAATAGCATTAGGAGATATTCCTAATGTAAATGACGAGTTCACGGGTGCAGCACACCAACATGGCACATGTATACATATGTAACAAACCTGCATGTTGTACACATGTACCCTAGAACTTAAAGTATATATAAAAAAAAAAACTACCAAAAAAAAAAGACAACATAGTCATAAAAGAATCAAAGTGTTAGTCTGTGCTCTCAACTTCTTTTTAAATATTAAGAGATTTTCCATACCAGATACTGCCTCAGAAAATTCCAGTAAAGGGAGCTTAGAAAGGCTGGAGACAGGTACTAATGGGCACAGGGATGAAGGTGGCAGGAAAGAGAAATGAGGCCCTGGTAGTGCCTATGAGCAAAGCTGGGAGACTCTTAATAACTGAGGCATTGAGGTGTGGTTCTAAAAGTGAAGATACTGCAGTTTGATGCTTTCTTCACCCTGATCTATCGCCACTTGATTAAATATCTTTCTAAAAGTTCCATTTAAGGACTTGCAACATGGGGGAACAAAGTATTGCCTGCCTGAAATAAGAGATATTATGAGTTCCACCGAGAAAAAAAGGTGGACAGACAGCAGAGAAGGTGTGCAAAATCCTCCTAAAAATACCTCCTAAACTGGTCCGGTTTAGAATGAGACTGAGACTGAAATGAGGTTAGGAAGTGTAAGCATGTGTAGCTCGCAAGAATGCCCAGTTTTCAGGAGCTGGAATGTGATGGGATGAATCTAACACTAAACACAATCGTACCTTTTGGTCTCTTGGGTCATCACTAGAAACATCAACCATCCTGATAAAAGTAAACTGTGAAAATGCAAACTAGGAAATAAAACATTGTTACTGTACAGCTATTAGGAAATACTAAAATATGAGGTGTTCATATATTATTACAAGCTTGCTTTTGATTTTACAAAAAGGCACATAAACATTCTGGAAAAGAAAACACTAGTCACTTAATCATGCACATTCTAAGTGTTATACGTCAGACTAATTTACAGGGTCTCTCAGTGCTTGCCCTGCATGGAGATTGCCTGTGACTGTTCTACAAGACGGCAATAACCGGCTTACCTGAAAAGTGGAGAGGCAGCATTTTTTGGAAAGCAACTGAGATTGGCAAGTGAAAACTTGCCACAGTACTACACTTCTCCAAGAAAGGAAGTGTGTTAAGTGTGCTTGAGATGACTCAGAAAGCCCCCAAGAAGGTGCTGCATGTTTGCCAGTGGGAATATCTATGACTATCTTAGAATCTGAACACAGGACTTGTTCTTTTAATAATAGAGAAAAATGCTTAGAAGTTAGAAGTTAATTCTGTAACTTCTCAGAATTAATACTTACTTATTCCAGAATTAAAAATATTTACCATGTTTTTGCTTACAATATGCAGATACTGTACTAAGAACATCACATGCACAGTCTCATTTATCTTCCCAATTCATTCATTACTTATCCATTCATTCAGAAAATATTTAGTGACTACCTCAAATGAGGCAAACATCATTCTAGGCTCTGAAGACACATGATTTGCTTATAACAAAGAGAGATTCAGATATTAACTTAATAGTCACCTACATATGTCGTTACAAACCATACTAAGGCTCGGGCATGGTGGCTTACACCTGCAATCCCAGCTACTTGGGAGGCTGAGGCAGGTGAATCGCTTGAACCTGGGAGGTGGAGGTTGCAGTGAGCCGAGATTGCGCCACTGCATTCCAGCCTCCAGCTTGGGCGAAAGAGTGAGACTCCATCTAAAAACAAAACAAAACAAACAAACAAACAAACAAAAAACCCATGAAAGAAAACCTATGAAGAAAACACTAACTGCAGGACTGTGGTGCATGGTCTAGGGAGTGATCCTGGAAGTCTTTCTTGAGGAGGTGATGTTACAGCTGAAATGTGCAAGACAGATCAGAGTAAACCAGGTAAAGAGGGAGGAAAAGAGCATCTCAGACAGAAGGAACAGCCTGTGCAAATGCCATGGGCAGAAGGCAGCACAGTGGGTTTGAGGAACGGAATGAAGGCCAGTGTAGCTTTCCCCAGTGCACCTGGATCACAATTAAAACTCGCATCATAGGACAGAGCATGAATCTTTTATTTCTCAGCCTTGAAAAGAAGTTCTGGATTTATTCACTCTGAAAATCAATAGAGAGGTTTTCAGCAAGGTCTAGAAACAGGAGGGTTGTTACTGGAGCCATGATTGCAGCTTCATTTCCAAAAGGTCACTTCTCTGGCTGCAGTGTAGAAGGTGGGCTGGGAAGAGCCAGAATGGGTCCAGGGAGATTGGTGGGAGGCCGGGTGGAAGTTGATGGCCTCTTGGACCATCTATGGGCAGTAGGGATGGAGCCATATATGAGTGTGAGAGAAAGTTGGGAGGCAAAATCAACGGGATTTTCTGATGGATTAAATATTGGGACTGAGGAAAGGGAGGTACCAAGGATAACTCCCAGGCTGTAGAGCTGCTGGATAGTGGTAGCACTTACTAATGTAGTGAACACCAGAAGAGAGCCAGGTTTGCATGGGAAGAGACGATTCTAGACATGCTGAGCTTTCAATGCCTTTGAGGTTGTCAAGTAGTTTCCATAAATGTCTGCTTAATGAGTGGATACACTAGCCCAGCCAATGCTGAAGGGGTGTGAAACTCAGCAGCAATGCTTTTTAAACTTTTCTGGGTCATGGGTTCTCTTGTGAATATGTTGACAGCTGTTAGCCCTCAGTCTCACGTAAACACAGTTTCTTATATAACTTCAGAGCGATTCACAAAACACCTAGGGATACTTAGACTCCAGGTAAAGAACCTCTTCTGCCTTTTATTATTACAATTATATCCCTTTTGTCTGAAACTTGGTAGCTCTCTCTACGAAGAACAAATGGTGAAAATTAGGATGCTTGTCCTGAAATTAGTCTTTCTTGTATTTCTGTGCTCTAACACAACACAAATCTCAAAAGTTAAGGGACAAGTTCAGCCTTCCCTTGCTCTTTTAGCAAAGAGCCCAGTAACTGAAGACTCACCAAAAGTGAGATATTTCCCCACTTTAGTACAGCCACCTCTATGCTGCCATGTTTAAGAAGAAGAGAATGTGCTAGAATAGCGGTGAGGAAACCTGCCCAAGGGGTCTGTGTGACCATGGGCAGGCCATTTGTCCTTCCTGTACTTCATGAGATAAAGGTATTCCCAGCCTCACTGTCAACTTGGAAAGGTCCCCTGGCCGTCTGATTTATGGAAGTAACCTGAATTGTTTCCCTCCGGAGGGCTCAGGTGCTTTATCTTGGCTCTTGGATTTGGAGGAAGTATCTGGGTCCTGTCTATGTCTCTCTCAGTCATGGGCTGAACAATCTTTTGAAACTAACAGAGGAAGCCCTGTCTTGCCCACACTTTGCTGGATTTCCCAGCCGTTGTAGATAGGCTGATTCCATGTAGAGTGGGTTTTTAAATAGTCCAAGCACGTGAAAGCGTGTGATAATATATTTAAGGGGTCAGGCCTGCCTGCTGCAGTGGGTCATTCTGCAGCACCCACCTGGCCCTGTGCCCGTCCTGACCTGCCAGGTGCTCTCCCCGGCTCGCCTCCAGCAGGAGTGCTCCCAAGCTGACCTCCATTGAACTCCCAACTGCATGCTCATTCCTTTTCAATTCTCGTGACCACATCCACATCCCATTTAGAGGGGAGGCCAAATAGTTTGAAGCTGCCTCTTGCCTTTCTAGTAAGCACCCTCATGCACTTGCACATGGGTGTTAGAGATCTGGGGTCTCACTCTACCCTGCCATGTCAGCAGCAATAATAATAACAATAATAGTAATAATGCATAGTTACTAAGTGCTTACTATGTACCAGGCACAAGCTACATTTTTTTTTGCATTATCCTCATAACATTCCTATGATGTAGGTGCTATTATTTTCCCAATTTTGTAGATGAGAAACCCAATGCTTAAAAAAGTCAGGTAACTTGTTCAATGTCACACAACAAATAAGTGGCAGAGAGAGAATTTGAAAAAGCAGCCTAGCCCTATGTTTAACTACTCAGCTACTGTTCATTTCTCCCAGACCGAGAAAACAAAAACCTTCCTTGGTATGCAAGTAAAAAGAGAAAAAATACAGGGAATTTTGTGCTCTCAAAACTGTTAGAGGGACTAAAAGAGCAAATGTCAGGGGTGCTGCCAATAGCAGGTTGTTTGGGTCATATGGCAACAAGCTAAGATCCAGAGCTCAGGAAGCTGCTGTTGCCAATGACAGGTCAGAAAGCTATGGAAGTCACTGCTGAAGTCAATGTTGTCCCCCAACCCCAAAGCCAGTGATTGTCAGTGGGACACAGAGTGTAGGAATCACTAAACTCGCATCCACTGAAACCCATATGTCAGCCACCATTGATGCTGGGGGATGAGAGGCTTCCACTTCCTTCTGCCTCCCAAATATCATCTCGTTGGCCAAATCTAAACCGTAGCCAGAACCCTGCTAGGAAAGGAGTCTGAGAAATGTAGTTCCCAGGCTTGCAGCGCCTGTGATACGGGCAGAAGCATGGAATGGGGTGGAAATAGTTACCAGATGGTAAGTATAGTGAACAGAAAACATCCAGTACCTAGAGATGATGTGGCAGCCAGCCTCCAAGGTGGCTTTCAAAGACATGTGCCTCCTGAAATTCACACACTTGTAGTAGGCGAAACCCACAATTTACCAGGGTTAGTCCCTGTGACCAACAAAATGTGGCAGAAGTGATGATATGTCACTTCTGAGGTTAGATTTAAAAAAACAAAAAACAAAAAACAAAAACTGTGGCTTCTGTCTTGGGAGTGCTCTTTCTCTCTCTCTCGCTCTCTGAGCTCTGGCTCTGAGAAAAGCACGCTGCCATTTTGTAGAGAGAATCAGTTAGTTGCTAAGGAAAGGAGAGACAAGAGGATGCACAAACGGCAACACAAAGGAGTATGGCACAGTGTCCTGGAGCCAGGAAAGCATTCCAGTGAGGACCAGAAAACCCTAGGGCTTGCATCCCTGAGTGACTGTGCATTCTGAGGGACCTCTGGTCACGTGATCTACTAGAAACTGGTTGTTTTTATCTTATTTCAGTGTCCATGAGGCCTGCACAAGTCACTAAGTCCCCAGTTCTCCCTAGAATCCTAGATGCAAGTTTCCCATTACTTGAGGTAGCATGAACGAGCCTCTGCCCCTGGCGTCAGGACAGCCTAACCAGCGCATACTGTTGTGACTGCTTTTCCTTATTAGACATTCAGGAGAGCCTTTCAGCCCTCAGTGATTTGGTCAACAGAAAATTCATGCTTGGGACACTGTGGTTGAGACATGCTTTCTTTGTTGCTGGCATGGAGTGAGAGGCCCTTGTTGGGAGAACGGGCCTGGCTTCTTCAGGGCTCAGCTTCCAAGGAGGTGGCTTTCTCTGCAGGAGAAAGATTTACCTTCAATAACTGAGAAGCAAGGGGCCAGGATGGATGTCCTCTGCAACCAGAAGAGCATATCCAGTCACTAACTGCATGATGGCACTCAGCTTCTTTCTTTACTGAATGAAGCTCAAACTCATGCAAAAATTACCTTGATCAAAATCCTTACAACTACACATTAGCTGTCACTGCTCCACCCCTGACACCACTCCCCAGTTTTGCCCTGGTAATCCTCATTCTTCAGTGGATCTGGCCTTTTCTTTACTTTTTGATTGAACATTTTTGCAACATCTGAATAGAAATTGTCCTTGCTCTTCTTTAATCCAAGTGCTTTGGCTCTTGACCTCTGCTCTCATCCTCCCTTCCTGTCTCCAGGAAAGTGCCATACACATCTATCCTAACAAGAACCATTCTGCTTTTGTGCCCTGACTGCTACCTGCAGGAAGATAAATGCTACGAGTACCCTCGGCCAGTCTAGGGTAAAGAAGAGGTAAAAACAAAATGGAGGAAGCAGGACAAAGGCACAGAGAAGACAGAAGGAGGAGCCAGAGAAAAAAGGAGAGAAAAAGGTGAGTTTTCTAGCCTGAGCCACATTGCCCAAGAGCAACCCCCAAGCACTCCTCATGGCCACAGTGGTGTGGCATTTAACTCAGGTGGGACATTTTTCTCAAAGGTATCCCCTTGCAAATGTTGGAAAGGCTGTGTCATTACAAGCTCTGCTCTTCTCTTGTCAGAGCAGAGACAGCTGCAACAACCATTTCAGTCTTGTAGTGCCATCTTCCTGACATAAGGCAGGATCAGAAAGGTTGAAGGACTCCGATTCCCAAGTGAGGCTTCCGGGTGCATATCTAACCCTGCACCTCCCAGAGGCCTGGCTTTAGGAACATCAGGAACATGCTGACAAATGTGGAAGGACGGAGGAAACGGTGTGTGTGGGGGTTTGGGGTGAGAAGCTCTTTTAATAGTGCCTGAGTTTGTTGTCTGTTTTGGTGCTGCAGCTGCCTGTGTCAGCTTGGAGAGGGGGTAATCACCCACTTGAAAACTGCCTATTTTCATAATTATACTGTGTTTTCAGTCTATTAATTTTATTTTCCACATGTTCAACTTATTCATCAGGTTATACATTTGCAGATCTGGAAATACATATAATTTTAAACACATCCTTACAAGTAAGCGAATGCATTTTCCTCCTTCCACTTCAGAGAATAACCAACCAGTTTTGGGAGATCCGGGGAAGTGGGCAGTATACGGGCGCCCACTGCACTGGAAGTTACTGCAGGACAGAGCTTCTTCTCTGTCTTGCAATGAAGGGCAGAGTGAGTGGCTGACACTCTCCAGGGTAATGGCCCTGTCTGGGCACCGGGGGCAGGGCTGGCAGCTGGGGAGGAGGAGCCATAAGCTCATGCCTTGTCATTGCAGTGCAGGGTAAGGAGGCCTGAAACAGCAGGCCGGCTAATGCTTTTAGCCATGGGCCTGTCACTGGGGGTGGAGGTTGGAAGAGAGACCCAGTGGGTACCACCGAGAAAGAGGAACATATGTAGGTTGGTGGCAAGGAGAGAGACTCCCAAGGGTGAGAGGCCAGAAGAGACTTCCGTCTTGGAGAAATAGCTATTTATATTTAGGAGAGCCAAGGTGTTATGGAGGGGAAGGGCAGTGGCACAGAGAGAGGGGCTTTGGTTACGACCCTCATGGGGTCATAACCATGGAAGAATTCGGTGGCTTATCCAAGGACAGTGGAAGCTGGCCCAGGAAGGGCCCTCACTCTTACACCAAGAGCTCAGCGAAGCCAGGGTCAGGGATTTGGTCAGTCATGTCCTGACTTTGTGCCAATTAAATGCCCTTTTCTTTGTAATTAAGCTTTTATATTATTATTACTTATAACCCATAAGTGTGCATCACAGAAAATTAGAAACCCAGTGCTTTTTCTCTTACTTACATCCTTCTGGGACCTAGACATTGGCCTCCCTGCGCCCATTCTGTCTGGTTCTGTCTCGGCCCTGTATCAATGACTATACCCCTTTACCAGTTTTCACATAAAAATCCAATCATTTTTGGCATTTTAAAACTTTGTTAGGATTAACTGAAGGTTGAATGAGGGGAGGTTGCAAGAGGGCTCTCACTGCACCGCACACATCATTTCACTCTAAAGGCCTCCCTCTTGCCCCCCATCCTCCACTCCACCCCACCCCAATGCATACACTACTTCCTGAAACCCCAGAGCCACCTTGGGAGGCCCAGACTTCGCACCAAAGCAAGCTTGTCCCAGTATCTTCTCAAAAAATGTAGGTGTCTCCACAGAGGGACCCACAAACCATTTGTGAAAGAGCAGAGATTTCTCCATTACATTGCATTTCCAATCATCTAGGGGTAAGAGTTACAGCTAACGAGTTTGGTTTTCTCTGCCTATTCCACACTTCTGAAGTTTCCAGGAATATAGGGAGAAGAAGAAATGTGTCTGCAAAGATAATATCCCGTGAGATAATTACCTGAGAAATTCACATATCGACATGAATTAGAGGCCGGGCACAGTGGCACATGCCTGCAATCCCAGCACTTTGGGAGGCCATGGTGTGCACATTGCTTGAAGCCAGGAGTTCAAGACCAGCCTAGCCAACATGGCAAAACCCTGCCTCTACTAAAAATACAAAAATTAGCCAAGCATGGTGGCGTGCACCTGTAATCCCAGCTACTCAGGAGGCTGAGGCAAGAGAATTGCTTGAACCCGGGAGACAGAAGTCGCAGTGAGTCAAGATTGTACCACTGCACTCCAGCCTGGGCGACAGAGTGAGTGAGACTGTCTCAAACAAACAGACAACAGCAACAACAAAAGCACATGAGTTAGAGACATGGGAGAGGCAGTACTGAAGGTTGTGAATTATGCTGACCTTGAGTCAAACACCCACAATGCCACTTACTAGCTGCATGATGTTGACAAGTTACTTAACTTTCTTGTGTCTCCATTTCCTCATCTGTCAATTAGGGCTATTATTAGTATTCCTCTTACATAGGTGTATAAGAATTGAGTTAATAAATGTGAAGTGCTTAGAACATTGCCTGCCACATAGTGAATGCTTAAAGGTAAGCTATTACAATTATTTTTGTCCATATTAGTATCCACAATTCCCTCCAGGATACATCACTTACATCTGTTAGGTATGTGGGGGAGTCTGAGAGTGACCTTCTTTTGTCAGCTGCCACACAGAGCACGATTGGTGGGTCTTACTCCCGCCAATAGCAGATGGGGCAGATGAGCACCTCTGACCTCCCACTCACTTGGGTGGCTTTGGGAAGAGGGTACACTGAGGTCCTGCAAAAAGAGACTAGGTAAAGCAAGTAAAAGATAAAAATCAGCATGTTACAAAGTTGCCAAACACTTCATGTGACCTTTTTGGCCATAGATACTTTCTGAAAGTATCGTTTCACAAAGTAGCCTGTTCTTTCAACAATTATCTGAAAAAACTACAACTTCTACCTGATGGTTCATGGAGTTTCCCAGGGTTAAGCAGAACAAGAAAGTTAATTTTCCTCCTTGCATTTGCCAGTGCTGAATAGAGTTCAGAGGAGTCACATGTTTTATGTGAATGAGCACGTTATCAATTATGAACCCATGCAAATGTTACCACCAATGTGTAACGGAATTTCTCCCACCCTCTTCTCTAAGGGAGAGGAAGCGTGGGCCCATCTCTCACCACTCTTGCCTGCATGCCTCCTCTGTGCTTGAGTGACCCCTGCCTGGAGTTCTCTGTCCCTCTCCCACCCACCTATCCCTGATGATGCCCATCAGTTGGCCTAGTTTAAAATGGCCCCTGTTCTAGGAAGCCTTTCCCAGCAATTCCCAGAGGAGGTATTGAGCCACCACTGTACTGGGCATGGAGTTTTATTTCAACACTCAACTGTCTCGTCACCTAAACCACAAGTTCCTTCCTCTCATGCACATGGACTAGCAGTTCATGGGCCAATTTCTGACCTTCTACCAATGCTTATTTCACTTTAGATATGTTGTCTATAAAATGATGGTGACTGAGCGTCCTTCGGGCTTTAAGAAGATTCCATGAGCCATGGTGGGGGCAGGTCTGTTTGGCAGAACGCACAGAATCCATTCAAACCGCCTCTCCAGGAAGACAGGGTGTGTTGTTGAGACACAGAGACTTCTCATGGAGCCCAAGAAGAGTGTAGGCAGGTTTCAGGAGGGGCAGGAATCGGAAACCAGAAAACCCTCAGACACCAGGCAGCCTCTCTCACGTACATGCTCTCTGTAACATGCCTACGACCACATGCACTCATAACACACAGTCATCTCTGTACCTCAATTTCCTCATCCGTAAAATGGGGATAATATTAGGAACCTAACTCATGGGATTGTTGTATTAAATGAACTAATGTATGCGAACTTCTTACAATAGTGCCTAGAAAGTAACGAAGTACAAAAAGAAGAAGGAAGAAGAGAAGGAGGAGTAGGAAGAAAAGTTATGTTAAAGGGATACAGAAACCAAACTGAAAGAGCTCTCAACGGCCGAAGCTGTAACATTTTGAGCAACAAAATAAACAACATAGTATCAGATTATAACCCAACACATAATGTATTTATAAGTCCATATCGATGTAAATAAATGATTGAAGAAACAAATAAATGGGAAAGAAAAAACAAATCTTTCTTATAAATTCCAAATATGTGTAGCTCCATCACCAGCCATGAGGTGGAGCTTAATTCCCCTCTCCTTGCATATGGGCTGGACTTATAAGATGACTCACTTCCAAAGAATAAAGCCTAGAAAGAGATAAATAATAACTTCACAGGGAAGAAACCTGGAAGAACCCACCTCATCCAAATTATCGAGGTTATTACCACCTGTGAAAGTCGTGTCGATGTCATGGACCCCCAAAATGATGTGAAGAGGTGGGGACTTCACCTCTGTGGTGTTCTTCCCAGAAACCATTAACCCCAATGTATCCATCCGGAAAACATCAGAAAAATGCAAATTGGGATCATTCTAGAAAATACAGGCATACCTCGGGGATATTGTGGATTCAGTTCCAAACCCCACTATAAAGTGAATATCACAATAGAACAAGTGATCTTTTTTGTTCCTCAGTGCATATAAAAGTCACGTTTATATTATACTCGACTATAATCTATTAAGTGTGCAATAGCATTTTGCTTTAAAAAAAAAAACCATGTGGGAACCTTAATTTTAAAATATTGTATTGCTAAAAAATACTAACGATCATCTGAGCCTTCATCAAGTTGTCATCTTTTTGCTGGTGGAGGGTCTTGCCTCCCTATTGACGGCTGCTGACTGATCAGGGTGATGGTCGCTGAAAGTTGGAATGACTGTGGCAAGTTCTTAAAATAAGACAACTATGAAGTTTGCCATATTGATTAATTCTTCCTTTCACGAAAGTTTTCTCTGTAGGGTGCAGTGCTGTTGGATAGCATTTTACCCACAGTAGAACTTCTTTGAAAATTGGAGTCAATCTTCTCAAAACCTGCTGCTACTTTATCAATTAAGTTTATGTAATATTCAAAATCCTTTGTTGCTTTCAACATCTGCTGTTTCACTTTGTGCTTTTATGTTACGGAGACAGCTTCTTTCCCTAAACCTCATGACCAACCTCTGCTAGGTTCCAACTTTTCTTCTGCAGCTTCCTCACCTCCTTGAGCTGCATTAGGCTTTGGCTTGAGAGAATGTTGTGACTGGTTTGGTCTTCCATCCAGAGCACTCAAACCTTCTCGCGATCATCAACAAAGCTGTCTCACTTTCTTATCACATTTATGTTTGTTGCAGTAGCACTTTTAATTTCCTTCAAGAACTTTTCCTTTGCATTCACAACTTGGCTAACTGTTTGGCACAAGAGGCCTAGCTTTTGGCCCATCTTGGGTTCTGACATGCCTTCTTCACTAAACGTAATCATTTCTAGCTTTTAATTTAAAGTGAGAGACAGGCAACTCTTTCATTTGAACACTTAAGTGCCATTGTAGGGTTAGTAATTGGCCTAATTTCAATATTGTTGTGTCTCAGGGAACAGGGAGGCTGGAGGAGAGGGAGAGAGATGGAGAAACAGCTGGTTTATGGAGCCATCAGAACACACATGAGAATTACCCAAATGTAACACAGAGATACAAAACGAGCACATTAGCTTAGTGTAAAAACTGGTGAGATCCAAATAAAGTCTGAAATTTAATTAATAGCAAAGTACCAATGTTAATTTCTTAGTTTTGACAAATGTACTATAGTTATCTGAGATGTTAACATTAGGAGAAACTGGATGAAACATATACAGGAATTCTCAATATTATCTTTATAGTTTGCTGTAAATCTAAATTACTCAAAAATAAATTTTGTTTTAAAAAATAATACTAAAAAATTTTTTAGAGTTACCTGACACATAATAACTGCTCAGTGAATGTTAGCTGTTATTATTACTCTCCCTCATCTCCCATTCTCTTGGTAAGTGTGTTTCTTCTCACTCACCATTCTGCAGCTTGGCTTTCTGTTTTTCAGGCACATGACAGAGAATGGGCATGCCACAGCTCTGTACCTACACAACTCAGTTCATGAAACCAGCAGAGATTGACTAGCATCGCTGAATCTGAATTCCAAATTCCCAAGAGAGAAAATCTGATTGGTCTAGCTTGGGTCAAGCCTCCTCCTATGGTCTAATTGCCTCTGGCTGAGGGCAAGGGTCCTGGAGTCGTACATACCTTGCCACAGGGACTTATTATTTTGGAATAAGAAGAAGAGGGTCTCAGAACAGGAGTTCATGAATGGGGCAGACATTGGAAAGATATTACCCAAATGTATTTGGTAATACATTTGGGTAATATCTCAGCAATGCTACAAGAAGTGTGGTCCACGCGCCACAGCATCAGCATCACCTGGGGGTTGGTAAGAAATGCAACTTCTTGGCCTCACCCTAGAACTTTTGAGTCAGAGCCTAGAAGGAGAGTGAAGAGGGGAGCATGAATCTATGTTTAAGACAAATTCTCTGAGTGATTCTCATGCATGCTAAAATTTGAGAAGCATAATAGTACAGGATTATCCAGTCCATGACAAAGAAAAAAATCACCTTAATAACATCTTCTAAATATGCTAGAGGAGAATTAGACTATGATATATTAATACAAATTAAAATAGAATAATGGTTTAACAATAAAAAGACAAAGTATCCAATTTTCTATAAAATGGGCAAAGTACTTGAATAGATACTTCTCCAAAGAATATATACAAATGGCCAACAAGCACATGAAAAGATGCTCGACATCATTAGTTATATGAAATATCACTTACCACCCACCCACTAGGATGGCTAGAATCAAAAAGTCAGATAAGCTAGACACAGTGGCTCATGCCTGTAATCCCAACACTTTGGGAGGCCAAGTGGGGAGGGTTGCTTGAGCCCAGGAGTTTGAGACCAGCCTGGGCAACATAGTGAAAACCTGTCTCTACAAAAGAAATAATAATAATAAAGAACAGCCAGGCATAGTGTCATGTGCCTGTAGTCCCAGCTACTCGAGAGGTGGAGGTGAGAGGATCACTTGAGCCCAGGAGGTAAAGGCTGCACTGCGTTCCAGCCTGGGACAGAGCAAGACTCTGTCTTAAAAAAAAAAAAAAAAGTCAGATAATAACAAGCATTGATGAGGATGTTCAGAAATTAAGATCCTTATACATTACTGATGAGAATATCAAGGGTTCTGCCACTGTGGAAAATATCTTGTCAGTTCCTAAAAAATTAAACATTGATTTATCATATGACCCAGCAATTCTCACTTCTAGGTAAATATCCAAAGAAGTGAAAACCGGTACTCAAATGAAGTTATGAACAGACAGCTTCATAGCAGCCATATTCACAATAGCCAAAGGGTGGAAACAGCCCAAATAGTCATCCACTAATGAATGGGTAAACAAAGTGCAGTATATCCATATAACAGAATATTACTTGGCCATAAGAAGGAATGAAGTTGATACATGCTACAATGTTGATGAGCCTTGTAACATGATGCTAAGTGAAAAAAGCCAGACATAAAAGGTCACATATAGCATGATTCCACTTATAGGAAATATCCAGAACACAGAAATCTGTATAGATTGGTGGTTTTCAGGGACTAGGGAGACGGGAGGATGGGGAGAAACTGCTAAACAGATAAGGGGTTTTACTTTGGATTGATGAAAATATTTTGAAACTAGAAAGAGGTGGTGGTTGTACAACATTGTGAATGTACTAACTCCACTGAATGGTTCGTTTTAAAATGGTTAACTTCATATTGTATGGACTTCACTTCAAAAAGTTATTTTTTAAAATTTCTAATGTTTTTTTCCTGGTTCCCCTTCCATTGGCAGGCAGAAAAAGATCTAGACAGATTGTCAATTTTAACCACAGCCAGAACTGGACTTAGCTCAAGCATCATTCAATTTAAGACAACATAAGGGTTGTCTCTGGCCCCCTCAAACTCTTTCCACCAGCCTGTTTCTAATTCCTAAAAAGTCAGTAGTAGACAGTTATTTCTACTGGTTAGAGATGAAGGATGAAACAGATGCTGTCATGAAAGTATGATGCTAAGATCCTACACAGTTCTTTGGGGAAAAATGATTTTTAAATGTCACCTAGCACCCTCTATATTTAGTTACCATGATGATGAAGACACCAATTCTTACTGCAGTTGAAGTCCATTTCCCCTTAGTCAGGCCTCTGTTGAGATGGAGAACTATGGCAGTTATCCCAGTGGGGCATAAATGCAAGACAGCTATCAAATCACTTCCAATCTTTCTCTTCTCTAGGCTAAAGACCTTTAAATGCTTTTTCTCTTTTTTAAAAAGGAATAATGTTCTAGCCTTTTAATCACTTATGTTGCATTTCTCCAGTATTCACTCCTGTTTCTCCTCACTTGTCAAATCGTGGGGCTATGAACTATAGAAAGTATTCGTGCTGGGGGCAGACTACGTCAAGTAAAGTGGACAGTGCATTCCCCAGCTCTCGTGTATTACGTTCCTCTTGGCACAACCCAGTATGGCTTGGACTTGAAATAACTATGTTTTCTTAGCTTTCAACCCAAGCATCTGTTCCAGATGGCCCTGGAGCACAGGAATCGTGCTGCTCATGGTTAGGGGCTTGCCCTAAAAAAGTCAATCATTAGTGTCCTTCATAACACAGAGGGCTGATTGTTGTGATTTAACAACAAACCAAATGTTTGTCATCACACCCCTGAGGAAAAATGATGAGTCACAGTGCATTTAAGAGAAAGTTCCACTGTGCCTCCCAAAAGGGCTCAAACTAAGTCCTTTGGTTTTATATTAGGTTGAAACATTTGCAGTGGATTTTTGTAGGTAAGAAATAATCAAATAGCAGCAATTTAATATTGTTCAATCTAGTCCAAAAAATGAGCAATAATTCACAGGCAGTCACATAGACTGTATACAGCATTTCTTCAGAAGCACAGCCTGAGCTGACCAGGAAGAACAGGCAGGTGCCGTATTGGTTTCATTACAGAGCTTGAGAAAGCCCCCTGCCTTTTGGAAAACCTTCCCTGTCTGTCTGCATAGGGTTGAAATTCAACCTGCCCTTTTGGGGATCACTGACCTCTTTAAGGATCTGCTAAAAGCTATGGACCCTTGACATAGTAATTACTCTGAAAATGTAATTACCACTGAAATTAATAGTATATTATTTAGCCAGCATATAGATCATACACACAATACTCAATCTTAGACCTTTAACTCAAATAAAAAAGACAAAATATATTTTAAAAAAATAATCCACAAGACCATCACTATTACAAACTAGAAGCCAGCAATGCTCTGACAGCAGATCTTTGTGTGAGATAAGCCAAATATACAACTGCCCAGAATGCAGTGTGGTAACTCGCATTTATTGGCATTCAGTGGCTTAAGGAGTTCCTGAATCCAAATTGGTCTTCCTAAGTACTAAGAAATGCCTCTTACACGAAAGTAGGGAGCTTAAGTGATATATTCTGTAAGGCTGAATTGTCTCAACTCAAATAGACATATATCGGGGTATAACTGAATTTGTCAAAATTTAGGAAACAGCCACGTGTGGTGATTAATGCCTGTAATCCCAGCACTTTGGGAGGCTGAAGCAGAAGGATCTCTTGAGCCTAAAAGTTTGAGACTAGCCTGGACAACATAGCAAGATCCTGTCTCTACAAAAAAAATAAATAAAAATTAGCTGGGTGTGGTGGCACATGCCTGTGGTCTCAGCTACATGGGAAGCTGAGGCAGGAGGACTGTTTGAGCCCAGGAATTTGCAGCTGCAGTGGGCCATGATTGTGCCACTACACTCCAGCCTGCATGACAGAGTGACACCCTGTCTCTAAAAAAATTGTTTTAATAAAAATAAAGAAATAAATATCTTTAAAAAACCAGGAAACAGAAGAGTTCCCTATGATCCTACGGTGCTAAGCTTGGAAACAAGACCTCTTACTATTCACTGTCCATCAGACCAGCCTTCAGCACACAGGAGGTCTAGAAACTTTAATATGAAACTGACTCAATAGTCCTATACACAAGCTTTTTTTTTAAAAAAAAAAAAAAAACCATAGAAATTGACGCTTCTGGTCTTAAAGCTTGAAACTTACATTTGTTGTATCTGAATTTTTTTCCTCAGGAAAGGACCCCAGGTTTCTCAAAAAGTATTGAAGAACCAAAACTCACCAGATCATGGCACCCAAACAATAAAATGCCAGGTCCCTCCTGCATCAAGATTGCTTCCTTGCCCCTCCCTATTTCCTATTTTCTTACACATAGTTACATTTCTTCCCTGCTATATAAACCCCTAACTTTAACTGGTCAGGAAATGGATTTGAGAATGATCACCCAGCTCCTCAGCTGTAGCACCCAGTTAAAGCCTTCATCCTTGGCAACACTCGTTGTCTCAGTGATTGACTTTCTGTGCAGCAAGCAACAGGACCTAGACCAAACTCCTTGTGTTTCAGTAACAAGTAGACACTGACTGGTATTCAGGGACAGGTCTGCTTTGGAGGCATAAGGCAGGGAAAGGCCCAACCTCTTCTTCATGTCAACCCCACCCTGCAGAAGTAACCACCTTTAACAACACAATTTAAATTGTGTATTTTAACTTGTTTGAATCTTATATACCATAAAACAGGAAATGAGGCATAAAGTTGACTTTTTATGCAACAATTTCTCCTTTTAGACCCACTCTAAATTTTGTTTCTCTTTTTCTCAGCATTTGTTTCATGTTTTATATTAGAGTTTTCTGTCTATCTTCTCCAGATATAATTTCCTGTGGACTACAACCACGTCTTACAATCTTCACTGCTTAGCATCATCTCTGGCATAAACTGAACACTAAAAACTTTTTTTGAGTGAATAAATATCAATGCATGAAAGATATGGACCCTCATAATAGTAATTAATATCAAAAGTTCACTAAAATAAGCATTAGAAAAATATGAAGTATTTCCTACAGCCCTGTCATGCTGGGATGTCCTTGAGAGATTTCATTTCAGGAAACAAAGGCAACAATATTTTAAATGGCATTAATGTTTTAGCAATTTCCTTTCTTCACCAAGAGGTGTCATCTGGCAGGCAAGGGAACATCCCACTCTCTCCTTGCCTAATTAAAATGTGTGGCTCTCTTGAGAAGAAAGTAACATTTGGCAAGAGATTGCTAGATTTAAACACCAAATAGAAATGGTATGTGAATAAGTCAGCAGCACCTACCCTTCACTTGTGTATTAATTGATATCTACAGTGCACTCAAAAACTTACAGCTGCTAAAGGTCTTTTAGGTTAAACACAAAAACACTGTGACTCTCACCATTTTTTTCATTTAACAGTTATCTGATTTCAGCCACAGCAGCACATTAAAATCCCACTTCTAGAAAAACCTCTTCCTGTCATCTTTTTCTCTGCAGGGCACTCGATGTACCACTTTAAAGAACCCCACTGTTAGAATGAAAGCCTCCAGATTTCACTGTCCATTGAAGCTAGCTTAAACAGACATGGTAAGTTGAAAATACATTTGTTCAAACTTGTATTTAATATAAGTGCATTTCACCAATAAACATACGAAAAAATATTCAACCTCATGGTAACTAGTGAAATACAAGTTAAATCTAAAATGAGATCATATATAAGCCTGTTAAGATGGCAGGAAAAAACAGATACTATATGTAGTGTTTTCAAGAGTTTGGGGAGTTTAAACTGAGATAGTCTTTGTGGCAGACCATTTATTAATACTGATAAAAGCCTTTTGAAAAACACATGCCTTCTGACCCAGCAGTTACACTTACAGGAATTTATTATGAGAAAGCAATTAAGAATGTGGGTAAGAGATTAAACAGTAAGAATGTTCATTGCAGCACTATAGCAAAAAGATGGAATCTACCTAACTATCCAATAATAGAGGATTTATTGAGTACATTATGGCACAATGAAACACCATGTAGCCATTTGAGAAATGTTATAGACATATCTTTATTGACTTGGAAAGATGTGTATGTTACATCTTGAATGAAGAAACCAGTTTACAGGAAATTAAGCATGATGAGAGATGTGCAAGAAATGTATACTACAAAATAGAGGCAGTGATAATATAGCTCTAAGATAGAATTATTTTTTAATCTTATTTTGGCTTATTTGATTTTATGATTTTTCTGAAATAAATGTGAATTGCTTGTATAATGAAAGGTATTGAAAAACAAAATGCATTACAATGCAGCTCACATGCCAATAAGCCAAAGAATCTGATAGCCACTGAAATCTGATAAAGACTGAGTACATCCCACAAATTCCCTTACATTAGGGATGATGATATTATCTGAGACGGTTGCAGAATCCGTGTGAGTGAGTTCTACCCTGTTATCAAGGCAAAACCCTAGGAATAATCAGTGGCTTTGCGCAGTATTGGAGGGTGAGCCTTTCCACCCTCCCTGAAGCACTGTATTCCTTAAGGGTTTTAGTTAAGTTCTTGAAAGCCACTCTCTAAAAGCACAATAATGCTTATAGCTTTTCACTTGAAAAATTAACGAAATTGCATAAGAAAATAATTATACCTTATTCTGTGAGCATGGAGATGAAATACAAAGACTCAGATCATTGGCTGTGTCCCATGGCTCACGCCTGAATCCCAGCACTTTGGGAGGCCGAGGCGAGTGGATCACCTGATGTCAGGAGTTCAAGACCAGGCTGGCTAACATGGGAAAACCCTGTCTCTACTAAAAATACAAAAAAAAGTAGCCAGGCGTGGTTATGCATGCCTGTAATCCCAGCTACTTAGGAGGCTGATGCAGGAGAATCACTTGAACCCAGGAGGCAAAGGTTGCAATGAGCGGAGGTCGCACCCCTGCACTCCAGCCTGGATGACAGAGCAAGACTCCATCTCAAAAAAAAAAAAAGAGAGAGAGAGAGACTCAGATAATTGACAAACTACAACACAATCTTGAGGAAATAGTTTGGCAAATACCTATACATGAAGAGGAACTGGGTAGCACTAACAGGAAGCCCGTATGCTTTCAAGTCAGGGAGACCTGGGTTTGAATCCTACCTGGGCCTCTCACTGGCTATGTGACCTTGGACAAGCTACTTAATTTCTCTCAGCCTCAGTTCTCTCATCTGCAAAATAGGAATCTAATAGTACTGCTTTCTTGGTGATATTGAGAAGTTATAATAAAATGTATAGACACCTCATAACATAGTGCCTGGCAGACACGTAGCAAATAGGGGTTTTTATGGGGGGTTATTATGGCAGATATTTCTGTTGCTAGATGCTGGTAAGAGAACAGAAAGGAAGAAACCAGTCAGGCAGGCAGTTAGGGTGGGTCCTTGGTTGAATTCTTTCAAACAAAAGAACAGCCTCAAAAATCAAGCTGCAGACACAGACAAGGGTACTTGCACAGGGGGGCTTGCCTAGACATGCCCACAGCCACACAGATAAGAAAGGCTACACAGGTGACTTGCCCAGACATGGTCACAATGGAAAATTCCATCCCCTGACACATGCACAGTAAGGTAAAAAGTAATATGGAATAACTTAAGCTAAGAGCCTAAATGTGCTTTAAGAAGACCAGAAATTTGCACCTTATGCAGGTGAGATGCCCAGTCCTCATTGGTTTCTTATAAAAGCCTTTGCATTCAACTGCAAAAACAGCAACCCTCTTTCAGGCCCCCTCTCCACAGCGGAGAACTTTCTTCTATTGCTTATTAAATTTGCACCCTTAGTGTTCATGCTCCTTAATTTTATTGGTTGTGAAACAAAGAACTTGGGGTGATAACTCAGGCAACAAGAGACTGCTACATTGTGGTGCATTGGCAAGGCTGTAACCCTGCGACTATTGAGTGTAAGCTCTGTGACTTTCATCTGGGACAATTCAGGGCATAGCACAGCAGACTCTTGGTGTTAGTTAAGTGAATTCTGCATCCCTCAAATTATTCTTACTCTTTGACTCACTAATCTAACTCTTTGGAATTTATTCTAGGGAAATCATTCAAAAGAATAAAAGAATTGAAGGCATCCATTTTTCAAAGCAGTATTACTGATAATGGAGAAAAATCAGAAATAATTCACACATCCAAAAAAGGGAGAATGGTTAAATAAATCATGATATAGCAATGGTATGAAACATTATACCGTAGCTAAATATGATGATTCTGAAATCTATGTAGCAACCTGATAAATTAATAGAATGTAATAGATAAAAGCAGAGGGCTGAATTATAGATGCACTATGAGTTACTACTCTGTAAAACATGCAGCATATGGGCAGGAAACTCAAAAGATGAAAACAGTTGGCATGTTAGAGGGTGGAACAGTGGGCGGATTTTTTTCATTTATTGTTTTCATTATACTGTTTTACAATAAATACAATTCATCAGAGAGATAGGCAAAGTTATCATGTGGAAAAACAAAGACATTGGGCTTTATTGTTCTTGAATTTCTCAGTAACAGCAGAGTTCTATAGAAATGGGTGATGGGAACTACATGTTGGGATACAGGAAGGGAGCCAGGAAAGGCTTGGATCCACAGGAATTTATCGTAAAGCTGCCTCAGGGCGCCAGGGCAACATCAAATGGAGATGGAGGTAGATGAAGGAAGAGAAAGCACCAACATTACAGAGAAAGCAAAACATTCAGAATGAGGCCCTAAAGACCAATTCCTTCTTTGTGACAGTCTTGCCTATCCTTTCTCTCCTTGTCTTCTGTACCAACAGGAGGGGAGGGACATGAGCTTAGTCCAACACCCTGCTCCCTCATACCCAAAAAACATTTTCTTTTAATGGAAATGCCTTAGAAACAACTCATTATATAAATGCTGGGGGCTGGGGGCCACAACAGCACTTTCATTGTCCTCGGAGACAATCTTATCAAGAGAGTCAGCCTGGGCTACTCATCTTCCTCCAGGGCTCAGCAAAGTCAGAGTCAAGACTGTATCACAGACAGAGGAAGGACCAGAACTGAGAATCAAACAACCTGCAATCAGGCCCGCCTCTGCTCTGTTTGGCACTTTGCCCCGGGACAGTTCCTGCCCTCAGTTTTCCCATCCAGAAAATAACATGGTTGGATGAGAATTTTGACGGTCTCAAGGAGCCTGCCAGAGGCAATATTCTGAGGGTTTAAATGTTTTCTGAATCTGTAAAATGCCATTTCTTACATATCTATTTCAGGGCCCAGAGGTGGCATGCTATGAAGTCACAACCATGCTAACAGGGACTATAAATCTGAATGTCTTTTGTTCAAGCCAGCTATCTTCCTCTTGCGTGTGTGTGTGTGTGTGTGCGCGCGCGCACGCCTTGCATTTCTATAACCATTGAAAGTTTATAAAGCATATCCATCCAAACACACGTCACCCATTGTCATTCCAAGGATTGTAAACACCCATTACTAATCTACTTTACAGTTGGAAAAACAGAAGATAAAGCCACTTAAATGGCAGAGTCAAGGCTCCAACCTAGGTTTTCAACTCCAAATAGAACCTTCTATTTATTGTAAATTGAGGGTGTCAGGAATTAGAGCAACAGGTGAATGTTTATGGAGAGCCAGATATACTAAGGACAAGGATTTCGGAGAAAGACAAGTATATACAAAAAGGAGGAAAGAAACTAAGCCAAGGAGAGAGTCCAGAGAGGAAATCAGGGATGCTAGGGTAGCCCAGCAACAAAAAGACCTCGACTAACCTCAAGTCTTGTTTCCCAAGGGTTCGGGACATCTGATAAGCCAGTGACAGAGTCCTTATTGAGTGGGTGATAATTTTGCAGAGGCCTCCTGTTGATGGAAAAATTGAGCATACGTTTTAAAAGCCTCAGTCTTTTCCTTTTCACATTTAATTTAACAACCGTACAACATGTTCTGTTCTGAATCAGACGCCTCATTGTCCCTTTGTTCAAGGAGGAAATTAAAGTCTAGGAAAGAAGACAAGCTCTGATCTGCTGATGTGTTTTCTGTGTGGCCATAGAAAGGTCATTAAAATGCACTTCCAGCTCCTGCAGGAACATTTACATTTGAGGTAAAGTTAATTTACTTCTCTGCCCACTGGTTTTCATTTATTTCCATCTATTAATGAGCTATACTCTTGTGGTCTGCACTAGTACCTCACTCACTATCACCAGAAACTTTTGGTAAACTTACTCTAAGACTGACAGAGCAAGATGTCTAAGGTAGCATGCTAAGGGGAAGCACTAAAGCACGGAACAGTCTGTATAACAGAATCCCTTTTAAAGTAGGTATGTCAGCTGTATCCTAGTTCTCTGGCCTTTTGGGGCCACCTGTTCCTTTGGCATCTAACTAGAACAATTCAAGCCTTCATCCTCAGGATGGTAGCCTCCAAATCCCAGTGACCTCCCTGGTATTTCTGAAGATTATCAATGAGTCCAGGCTTATACCAGTCTCCACCCTGTAAAGACATCCTTTTATTTTATCATTCAAAGCAGCATAGTGCTACTTAGGCACAACTTCACTGTGGACTGGGCCCTGCACCTTCTCTCTGCATTTTCAAAAAACCCACAAAAGGGTTTAATCTTCCCAAGAAAATAGCAGTCTCTTTCTATTAGATCAGTGCAAAAGTAATCGTGGTTTGGTTTTTGCCGTTACTTTTAATGGCAAAAACAGTAATTACTTTTGCACCAACCTGATAGAACCACGGGCTCACACTGCTGATGGCTTTTGAAAGATCGAGTTTTTCCATCTCCGCTAAAACTGTATATAGAGCTAGAAAATGAAGATTATATTTGCATAAAGGACAGTTTAGAAGGTTCCAAGTCCATCTTTTAAAGTTGGTCTTTTAAATCTGGTGAGAGAGATTGAGGGAGAAGAGGGGAGACATGGACACTAATATTTTATTTTGTACTTCTATATTGTTTGAATCATAATAGAATGCAAATATTAAATTTTAAGTACATTATTTACTATTTCCTTCTCCTTTCTTTTATGGTAATTGGGCCTAGATATTGCACTATTTGGGGGGAAAAAAAGGTACTAGCGAGAGAAGTGGGGAGCGGGGGAAGCAGGGGGAGACACTGCTTAGAGATAATGAAGAAGAAAAGGTGCAAAGAGAATTTGGGGCCAGATTTCATGAGATTTTGGAGGAGGGAAAGACCTCTAAATGTGATGAAGAGGCAATGAAGCCTTATGTGGTGCTATGTAACATCTTCCCCTGGACCCAACATCAGGGTTTTCTCTTTTTCAAGAGTAGACATGTTCCCTTTAAAAGTGCTTGAGCACCTGGGTCTGTCTGGTGGGAGTGGCAGGGATTTCACAAGGAGACACTGGCAGATCTACTGCAACCCTCCAGAGCTCAACATGCGAGGCAACACTGCAGAGTGAAACTGTGCTGTGCTATCTTCCCATCAGTTCATGAGATGGACTTATTTCTTTCATAGCCTCTAAGACAAAAACAAACGAGGGGAATGTGGTTGGAAATGCAGTTGAGTCAGCCAACCCCCAAGATCTGCCATATCAGCTCTTTGAACATTTGAAAACAGGAGTTTTCCTCAGATTGAAACAAACTCCCTTTCCCTTTACAGGAGACGTTATTTCCAAAATTGTAAGTTTTATAACTGTAAGACAATTTTTTCTCTCATCTTGCAGAAACCCTTTCCCCTCCAACAGCCTCCACGCCTATGAATCTTGGGGGAGCTGCTTAGTCTGTGCGCCCCATGTCTGTTGGGTTAAGACAAGGCCAGTTTCTTATGTTTACACAGCCTTTTGTAATTTGCAAGGCATAAGGTGTTCCACACAAAGACATGTAGCACAGGGGAACGTGGCAGGTGATTCTCAGGTGTGAGGGTATCCAAGCCTTTCTGAGATTAAAGTAAGAACACCTCATAGAGCCAGTCTGAGAATTAAGTAACAGGACATAGCTGAAACGCCTGAGTCAATGTCTCATACCCACAATTATTCATCATGAATCTCATAGTCACCCTTATCAAGTTTATTCCACTTTCCAAGGCAGGGATCAAACCAAGTGGTCTGACCCTAAATCCAAAACTCTATCCACTACACAACTCTGGTTTCCCGAATTTATTACTCAGCAAACCAAGAATCCATCCCACCACGTAAAAGGTCATGCCAAAAATTACTCATATGTTTGGTCCCTGAAATTCCCAGAGATAATAAATATCCCTAACATGTAATGAGGCTGTCAACATTTTAGTAGGCAACTTTCACCAATTTAATGTGAAATCTATTAAGAAGACTTAAATTGCTTTATCCAAGCCTCAAAAGACATCTGTAATTAACATCCTCCCATGTGAGATACTGAAAAATAGTCAAGATAAAGTAGCCTATACATAGTAATCAGCCATTGTTACATCTCAACTTTGAGTAAGGCAGAAAAGTTGTATTTAACGATGTGAAAAGTACTTTTTAGTGCCTCGGCTTAAAGACTCAGGCTGTCAAAACAACCATTAATTTTCCCCTCCACCCTCTACCGCTGTTTGAAGTGGACGCTGTACAGATGTTTTACAAAAATGCTTCTCCTTCTACTCTTTGTTGTCAGCAGTTTACATGATTCAGGCAGCAACTTCGAAAGAAACAAGACGGGAATTGTCCAGAGCCAAAGAGGATGTTCCCGGGCCTTTCGTGGGTCTGCCTCTGAAGCAGTGTGCCCTTTACAGAGAGTACATGCCACAGGACGCCCAAACCACTCTTGAGCCTATACCTGCTGTCTCCAAAGCTGAAAGCCTGCTACAGTTTATTATTATTATTATTAAGGCAGCCCTTTAGGTCCAGAGCTAGAAATGTGAGTGTATTTTTCTCTAAGCTATTACTGTACCTCTGCCTTCCTGTAAGAACTGCCCTATTTAAAACTCTAGATCCAGGCAACCTCAACCAGAGATGTGCACAAGGCAGTAAATGGTAGCCACAGTTAATGTCCTTTCAGTTTAGCCAGACACCGTTGGCATTAAAAGTAATTGTGAAACTACATGTGCCAACCGGGTTTCCCCACCAGCACACAGAAATCTTAATGGCAGAAAGGGAGGAAGAGAGGGAGGCAGCTGAGCATTTGCTGACTATTTGTTGACTCTTTATTGAAGCCTTTTGCATGTTCCATTTGACACTTACAGAACGTATGTGGCACACCCAGGTCTTCCAGCCCCAGGCCCATGCTTTTTTAAACTCATAGGTTATTAAATAGGTTATTATGGTTTAAATTAAATGATTAATCAAAAGACATCTGTAGCCAGGAGATGTTAGCTGACCTACAAAGCCAATGACTAATTTAACTCAATTAATTAAATTAAGCATTGGCTTTGTAGGTTAATAAATATTTATTCTCCCAAGACCTAATATCTTTAAATAAAAGAGGAAACCTAAGACCCCCAACAAAAATATTATTGCATCTTACTGAAGGAACCAGCACTAACCCAAGCCAATATGGGTCCTGTTGTGCACTAATTTGTAACCTTTCTTTAAAGTAAGCTGAAGACCCACGCCCCCTCCTGATTAAGGGAAAATGGAAGAGACCGCTAGTTGCCACCCAATATCCTCACAATAACAAAACACTGATTTTTTGTTGGGCATACTGCCATCCACCTAAGATTACATTTGTTGTTGTTGTTGTTGTTGTTGTTGTTGTTACAGAGTCTCGCTCTGTCGCCCAGGCTGGAGTGCAGTGGCACCATCTCAGTCACTGCAAGCTCCGTCTCCCAGGTTCACGCCATTCTCCTTCAGCCTCCCAAGTAGCTGGGACTACAGGCACCTGCCACCACGCCTGGCTAATTTTGTTTTGTATTTTCAGTAGAGACGGGGTTTCACCATGTTAGCCAGGATGGTCTCGATCTCCTGACCTCATGATCCGTCCGCCTTGGCCTCCCAAAGTGCTGGGATTACAGGCATGAGCCACCACACCCAGCCAAGATTACATTTTTTAGCCTCCCTTGTAGACAGCTGTAGTTGTGTGACTGTGGGTCAGTGACACATAAGAAGCATTCTGTAGGCCAGGAGTGGTGGCTCAACACTTCACATTTTACTTTTGTGTAAAAGAGGTCCGGAAATAGCAAGTCTCCTTAGCAGCACTATCTTCCGTCAAGCCTAGGGTTTGGCATTTGTTCTGATGATTGAAGATGGCTGCCAAAGCTTTAGCCCTCGGCCCTCATATCTGCATTCCAAGCGGAAGGACTGAGAAAGAGGAAGAGAAGATCTTGCCCCCTTTTTTAAAACGGTCCCTGTAGAAGGGGAGCATCACACAACGGGTCCTATTGTGGGGAGCGGGGAGAGGGAGGGATAGCATTAGGAGATATACCTAAAGTAAATGATGAGTTAATGGGTGCAGCACACCAACATGGCACATGTATATAAATGTAACAAACCTGCACGTTGTGCACATGTACCCTAGAACTTAAAGTGTGAAAAAAAAAAAAAAAGGTCCCTGTAAATAGAATATAATCTTTTTTTTTTTTAAGACTTCATTGTGTCCCCCAGGCTGGAGTACAGAGGTGTGATCTCAGCTCAACCTCCACCTCCTAGGTTCAAGCGATTCTCTCACCTCAGCCTCGCAAGTAGCTGGGATTACAGGTGTGCACCACCAGGTCCAGCTAATTTTTGTATTTTTAGTAGAGACGGGGTTTGCTGTGTTGGCCAGGCTGGTCTCAAACTCCTGGCCTCAAGTGATCCACCTGCCTCAGCCTCCCAAAGTGCTAGGATTACAGTACTAGTATTATGTAGGCCACCATGCCTGGCCTACATAATGCTTCTTATATGTCACTGACCAAAAATTAATCACATGACTACAGCTATCTGCAAGGGAGGCTAAAAAACGTAATCTTAGGTGGATGGCAATATGCCCAACAAAAAAATTAGTGTTTTGTTATTATGAAGGACATTGGGTGGCAACTAGCAATCTCTGCCATATTCCATTAAACAGGAGGTTTAAGGTCTTCAGCTTAGTTTAAAGAAAGATTACAAATTAGCATGCCACAGGACCCATATTGGCTTGGGTTTCTGCTGGTTCCTTCAGTAAGATGCAATAATATTTGTGTTGGGGTCTTAAGTTTCCTCTTTTATTTAAAGATATTAGGTCTTGGAGAAATAAATATTAATTAATCTAAAAAGCCAATGATTTTTGAGACAGGTTCTTGCTCATTGTCCAAGCTGGAGTGCAGTGGCACAATCTCGGCTCACTGCAACCTCCACCTGCTGGGTTCAAGTGATCCTCCTGCCTCAGTCTCCCAAGTAGCTGGGACTACAGGTATGTGTTACCATGCCCGGCTAATTTTTGTACTTTTTCATAGAGATGGGTTTCGCCATGTTGGCCAGGCTTGTCTCAAACTCCTGGCCTCAAGTGATCCACCCACCTCACCTCCCAAAGTGCTGGGATTACAGGTGTGAGCCACTGTGCCCAGCTGTAGTGTCAGAACTGAATGAAATTATTATAGACACACAGTTGGAAAATTGCTTGGTGTGTGGAAAAAAAATCTACACACATTTTGGTGATCAGGTGTCTTCTGTGCTGTGTCGAGCATGGCAGTAGGAAAAATAGTTTGGTCTTTCCTATTTCATACAGTAGAAGTGGGAATCAAGGAATAGCCATCATCAGATAAACTGTTAACATGTTACTATTGTAGCTATTTTCTTAAAAAATATTTTTACTTTAAAAGTTCAGAACCAAAATTTTTGATAACAAGAGCAAGAAAGGTGGAGAGAAAGGTGTGTAATGAATACAAAGTATGCTATACTTCTAGTTTTGTTTAAGAGGAAGATTAGGGTTGCCAGATCTAGCAAACAAAAATATAAAACATTCAATTAAATTTGAATTTTGGATAAACAACAAATCATTTTTAGTATGTCCCATGCAGTATTTGGGACATATTTATACTAAAAAATTATTTGTTATTTATCTGAAATCCAAACAACTGAGTGCCCTGTATTTTATCTGGCAGCCCTAAGAGAATACAGACAATGTTACCCTTTGTTAGAAGTATAGATATTAATTTTTTAATTTAAAAAGGGTACTGAAAAAGTAGTGTAAGCCAAATTAAGATGGAAAGTATAAGGTTACTAATATATTAATTATCACATCATAATGTATTAGTTATCACATCATAATATGTTATTAGTTATTACATCAGGACTCATAAACAGTTGCATTCATTCTAACAGGAAGAGAGATGCTAAAATGATTCCAAACTTAGGGTCTAATAAATATTTATTGAGCATGTATTATTTAAACAGACCTGGGTTCAAATCCTGACTTGCTTTAGACTTTATATAGATGGCAATTTAACCTGTACAAGGAGTCTCCCTATAAACCAATTCTCTTCCAAAAAGTTGTTCATCATTTATTAATAGACAATAATTTCTTCCCCATGTGTTAGATATATTTTTGTTCTAAAATTGCACTGCAGAGAAGTAGTGAAAAATAACTTTAAAAAAAATTTTTTTACTTTGTCTTTCCAGACTGAAAACTAGGATACTTAACCCAGGAAAACAACTAATTAACAAATAATAAAAATGTATGATTCATATAATACAATATTATGACTAAAACTACATAGCAATTTGGAGTTTATAAAGTGCTTCTCGCCTGCATGATTTCAGGAAATCTGCCCAACAGTCTTATAAGGCAAGTATTATTTGTATCACCACTTGTCAGATAAGATGGGTTTAGGGCAGGTAAGAATGATCCACACCCACCCACCTCTCTAACAATGGGACTGGCTCTGAAACCCAAATCCCCCGCCTCCATGCTATGTACCTAAAGCAAAAAGTGACCGAGGGAGCAAGAAGTAAGGATTTTGAGATCCAAGGATTGGGCTTCCCATAGTTTCTCTGCTATATTCTCTGTGTGAAAATGATAATATCTATTCAAAAGATGACTGTTTCTATATGTAGTGTATATGTTCAATTATCTATTCCTTTATGACCAAGAAACCCAAAACGTAGTGGCACCAAACAGCAACATTGATTGTCTCACAGTTTCTGTGGGCACAGGTCAGCGGGATCCTTTGGTTCAATGTCTCTCCCATGCCTACAATCAAGATGTTGGTTTGGGCTGGGAAACGACATCCACTTCCCAGCTCACTTACGTGGCTGTTGGCAAACTTCAGTTCTCTAAGGGGTGTTGGACTAAGGACTTCCGTTCCTTGCTGCTGGCTGTCGGTGGAGGCTGCCCTCACTTCTTTCCCACATGGGTCTGTCCATAGGGCAGCTTACAACATGGCGGCTGACTTTCTCAACAGGAGCTAGGGAGAGAGTGGGAGCAAGGGGAAAGCCGCAGTCTTCTGTAGCCCAGTCGCAGAAATGACATTCCACTACTTTTGCCATATTCTATTCATTATAAGTGAGTCCTTAGGTCTGGCCCACACTCAAGACGGGGAGATTATACAACGGCATTAATACCAGGAGGTGAGAACAACTGGGGCATCGTAGAAGACTGCCTACCATGGCATGTGAATCTTACTCTGCCAACTCAGGGGTCCAAGCAATATAACCTTTATTTTCCTATAACACTTTCTAGTTTGAGCCCATTTTTAAATGAAGAAAGTTTGATCTTTGTTAATTCCGGGCTCTCTGACCTTTACCTCAGGTTGAAGTTTCAGTGAGATTACAGCGGGGAATTAGAAGCATGCCACAGGGAAGGAGAGCTGACCAGCCCTTGATGTCATCTGTCTTGATGGGTCACTGCTGCCATTCCTGCCTTCACAGTCCTTCCAGGTCCAGCTGGCCTCCTGGAACCTCCTAACAATGACTCCAGCTCGAGAAGGGAGATTCAGAAACTTGGCATTCTGTATTTTCAGGCCCTTCTCAGGTCCTGCCTCCGCTGCTGAATGCTGACTAGAAGGAGAGGCACCGGTCCCTTCTCTAAAACCCACCTGATGTCTTTTCTCTCGCTCCCAAGCCTGATGATCTTTCTCCAGCCTTGGGGAGGAAGGAAAGACCTTCTCACTCCCTCCATGTTTCTCCAAATGTTTGCTTTATATCCAGAGTCCTCTCAGTAGCGCTCAGGGCTTAGGCTTTTGAAAATCAAAGTCAAACAATTTCCCAGCTCTTCACTCTGACTGATCTCTGGAAACAAGTTGCTTTGTACCTCTTAAAAGAAAGTGTGCAGTGGGCAATACCAAAAAGCATTTCCTGGGATAACTGCCCTGAACAATCAGCCTAACACATACATTTATTTGGTCATGAGAAGAAACTGAAAGAATCAGTGTCAGCAAGTCACTTGGTGTGTAAATTATAACAACAACTGACATCTTTTAAGCATTGATCATGTGCCAGGCACTATTTTAAGCACTTTACATATAATAACTCATGTAATGCTTATAATGTCCTTGAGATTTAGGAAGATTCATTTTAGGGATGGGGAGACTCAGGCACAGAAATGTTAAGAGACTTGCCCCATGTCACACAGTTATGAGTGATGGAGTAAGGCTTGGGGCCTAAGAAGTCTGGCTGTGGAGTCTAGACCCTCAAGTACAGTAGCAGACATTTGTTTGGAAGCTCCAGCCTAGAGTGAAGATTGCTAATTACAAACTCCATTGCATACTTTTATTTTTTATTTGGAAATGTTTTATATACAAAAAGGTATACACAATAACATTAAAACCCCATACACTCACCAGTCAGTTTAACAAATAAACCATATATACATAATGCCCAATTGAGACCCCTTGCCTTCCTCTGTTGAGACTGCTAGAACAAAATGTAGTAAACTGAGTGGCTTGTAAACAACAGAAACTTATTTCTCACAGTTCAGGCACTGGAAAGTCCAAGATTAAGGTGCTGGCAGATTCCATGTCTGGTGAAGGCCCACTTTTGGTTCACAGGTGGCTGTCTTCTCACTGTAACTTCACACAGTAGAAAGGGGAAGGGAGCTCTCTGGGATCTCTCTTATGAGGTACCAATCCCATTCAGGAGGACTCCATCCTTGTGACCTAATCACCGTACAAAGGCCTCACCTCCTAATACCATCACCTTAGGGGTCAGGATTTCAACATACAAATTTGGGGGACACGAACATTCAGTTGACAGAACCCCTGTTTTCTCTTCCCAATTTTATCCCTTCACTTTCTGCCAGATGTAATCACTCTCCTGTGTTATATTTCCATTTCCATGCATATATTTTTTATTGACATATAGTAACTGTACCTATTTATGGGATGCATGTGATATTTCGAGTCATGCACGCAGCGTATCATGATCATATCAGGGTAACTGGGAGGGTCCCATGAATATCTCTGTTTTTCACTCTACCTGTATGAATCTCTATGCAGCATATACTAACATTTTGCTTGTTTTCAAGCTTTTAATTTGTCAGTACACATCCTTCTTCAACTTGCTACTTTCACTAACATGGATAAAAATTTTCAATCAAAAATTTTTATCTCAAAAGAGGAGTTGTCAGAGAAGCGTCTACTCAAGAGAATTTGCTGTAGAAACAGGAACACTAAGCCTTGCTGGCATGCAAATTCTTCTTAACCAAAGAGAAAAATGCACTAGGACTTCTCAGGGCCAGGTACATTCCCTCTTCTCCCTCTTCCTTTGTGAGTGTTGTGAGTTGAGACCAAGATTCTGGATAAAACAAAAGACATCTCCAGGCATGAACTCCCTTAACTCCATCCATCTTACCTTGAACTCATCTATATCTTCATTCATCCCCTGAGGAAAGGAAATCCAAGAAATATATACCAACTTTGGAGTCATTCAATCATTTGATAAATATTTACAGTTGGGCTGGGCGTGGTGGCTCACGTTTATAATCCCAGCACTTTGGGAGGCCAACGCAGGCGGATCCTTTGAGGTCAGGAGTTCGAAACCAGCCTGGCCAACATGCTGAAACCCCATCTCTACTAAAAATACAAAAATTAGCCAGGTGTGGTGGCATGCGCCTGTAGTCCCAGCTACTCGGGAGGCTGAGGCATGAGAATCGCTTGAACCTGGGAGGCGGAGGTTGCAGTGAGCTGAGATTGCACCGTTGCACTCCAGACTGGGTGTCAGAGTGAGACTCTGTCTAAAAAAACAAACAAAAAAATTACTGTTGGACACTATCTTTCATTTGCACTACTAGTTTAGTAATTATGCACCTGGTCTGTTTACCCTTTTTCTTTTCTCCTATATCTTGTTCCTCTGCCTCGCTGCCACTTGAATGATATCTCCAAAACCCAGGCACAACCCTATCACATTCAGAGTAAGGACAATTTCCTTACCAGCAAGACTTTCCTAACCAGCTTCTGCCACTTCTCCACAGCCTCCTCTCCATCCACTCTTCCTTCAGGAACCCCAGCTCCAACTCTTCCCCAGATGTTCCAAATCCCCATGCACCATGTTTTCTATGCCAGTGTCTCTGTCTATTGTCCAGGTCTGCAGTGCTCTTTCCTATGCACACCAACACAAACACTACTTTCCATCTCCCACTGATTCTTCAAGCCCAGCTCCTGAGTTAGTTTCTTGGTAAATCTTACCTGATTCTTCCAAATAGCATTGTCTCTCGACCTCTCTCTCTACTGTCACGGATTTCCCACCTACCTACCACTAAGCTGGCAGTGATCACAGCACTCTGCACAGTACTTGTTTGTAGAACTGAATCCCCACGTGCCAGGCACTCCCTGTGGAAAAGGACTGTGTGCAGTTTTCCCTTGTGTCCTGGCTTACAGAATGGTGGCTGGCATGAGTCCATACTATTGAAGCTTGCTGCATTGATGAAGCCTGTGATGTTACACACTGTCTTGGTAAGCCAGCTATCTTAAATGAGATTTTGGTATTATCCATGGAGGGGCCCTTAAGATATGTCATTGAGGTCTCTTTTATAAAATGGCAACCAAATCACACCATTCCAGAGCACTGAAGATGGTTAGATGGTTGTGGTGAATAAAGTAGAAGTGTCGGCAAAAAGCACTACACTATATAAAGGTCTGAGCTTCTATGCACTTTCTTTTTTTTAAGGGAAAGAAAGTTTATGAGAGAAGTAAAGAAACAAAAAAATGACTACTCCATAGGCTGAACAGCCTCCCATGTACTTTTAAAAACAGCTGTATTGGGACCAGGGCAGTGGCTCACGCCTGTAACTCCCTTTGGGAGACCGAGGCAGGTGGATCACTTGAGGTCAGGAGTTCGGGACCAGCCTGATCAACATGATGAAACCCCCATCTCTACTAAAAAGTACAAAAATTGGTCAGGTGAGGTGGTGCATGCTTGTAATCCCAGCTACTTGGGAGGCTGAGGCAGGAGGATCGCTTGAACCCAGGAGGTGGAGGTGGCAGTGAGCTGAGATTGCGCCACTGCACTCCAGCGTGGGTGACAGAGCAAGACTGTGTCTCAAAAAATAAAATAAAAATAAAAACAGCTTTATTGAGATAGTATTAATGTACCATAAAATTCATCCATTTAAAACGCACAGTTTATTGATTTTTAGTATATCCACAGAATTGTGCAGCCATCACCACAATCTAAATTTAGAACATCTTCATCACCCCAAAATGAAACCTCATACCATTGTCAGCCACTTCACACTCTTCCTCCTTCCTACTTAGACCCTAGCCTTAAGCAACTACTAATCTACTTTCTATCTCTATAGATTTGCCTATTCTGGACATTTTATAGAAATAAAGTTATAAAATAGGTGGTCTTTTGTGACTGGCTTCTTCCACTTAGCATAATATACATGTTGGAGCAACTGTTAGTACTTAATTCTTTTTATGGCTGAATAATATTGCATTGTATGAATACAGGACATTTTGTTGATCATTTTGATGGAAGTTTGGGTCGTGTCTACTTTCTGGCTATTATGAATAATGCTGCTTTGAACATTCATGCACAAAATTTAGCCTGGACATATGTTTATTTATCTTAAGCAATTCACATAGGATTGGAATTGCTGGGTCATTGGTTAACTCTGTTTAACATTTTGAGACTCTACCGAACTGTTTTTCTAAATGGCTGCACCATTTTACATTCCTGCCAGCAAAACATGAGGGCCCCAGTTTCTCCACATCCTGCCCAAGAACTGTTTGTATTTTTTAGCATAGCCATACTAGTGCGTGTAAAGTGTTATGTCATTGTAGTTTTGATTTTCCTAATAATTAGTGATGTTGAGCATTTTTCCATGACCTTATTGACCATTTTTGTATCTTGTTTGGAGAAATGTCTATTCAAACCCTTTACCCATTTTTTTCAATTGGGTTATTTCTCTCATTATTGAGTAGTAAGTTTCATTATATATTTTGGATACAAGTCCCTTATCAGAAATATGAATTGCAAATATTTTCTCACATTAGGCAGACTTTTCTTTCACTTTCTTCATAATGTAATTTAAAGCATAAATATTTTTAATTTTGATAAAATTCAATTTTTATATTTTTTGTCACTTGTGCCTTTGATTTTGTATCAAAGAAATCTTTGCCTAATCCAATGTCTTGATGTGTTTTTACAGTTTTTTTCTAGGAGTTTTACACTTTTAGATCTTTTGTCAACAATTTTTAGTTTGTCAATGATGTGAGGTAGGATTCCAACTTTATTCTTTTGCATGTGAATATCCATTTGTCCCAGTATAATTTCTTTAAAATATTGTATTTTCTCAATTTAATTGGCTTGGTGCCATTGTTGAAAATCAGTTGAGCATAACTGTGAGGTCTTATTTCTGTACTCTCAATTCTATCCCATTTATCATATGTCTGTTTTTATGTCAGTAACACAGTGTCTTGATTATGTAGGTTTGTAGTAAGTTTCAAAATCTGGAAGTGTCAATCCTCCAACTTTGTTCTTTTCCAAGAAATTTTCAGTTACTCTAAGTCTTTTTCATTTCTATATGAATTTTAGGATCAACCTGTCAATTTCTGCTCAAAAAAGCCAGCTGTGATCTTGAAAAAGATTGTGTGTTGAATCTATACATTTGTTTGAGTAGTACAGCCATCCTAGCAACAGTGAGTCTTCCCATCTATGAACATGGATGTCTTTCCATTTACCTAGATCTTTAATTTCTTTCAACCATGTTTTGTAGTCTTTATTTTACAAGTTTTGCGCTTCTTTTGCTAAGCTTATTTAAACATATTTTATTCTGGTTGATACTGCTGTAAATGGAATTTTCTTAATTTTTTGACTGCTCAAGTGTATAGAAATGCAAGTGATATTTGTATACTGATTTTGTGTCTTGCTTCTTGCTAAACTTGTTTATTTCTGCTAATATTTTTAGAGGACTTCTTAAGATTTTCTATATACAAGATCATGTCCCCTGCAAATAATATGTATTACTTCTTCCTTTCTAATCTAGATGTCTCTTACTTCTTTTTCTTCCCTAGTTGTCCTGGCTAGAATCTCCAGTACAATGCTGAATAGAAGTAGTAAGAGTGGACATCCTTGGCTTGTTCATGACCTTAAATGGGAAACATTTAGTCTTTCACCATTAAGTATGATGTTTATACTGGGTTTTCATAGACATCCTTCATCAGGTTGAGGAAATTCCCTTCTATTCCTAGTTTATTGAGCGTTTTTATTATGACAATGTTGAATTTTGTAAAATGCTTTTTCTATGTCCCAAGGGCTTTTGTATCAATTACCTATTGCTATATAACAAACAGCCCAAAACTTAGTGACTTAAATTAACATCCCTTTTACTGGCTCTTGATTTTGCACATTAGCAGTTTGGGATGGACTTGTCTAGATTGTTCATCTCCTGGTCCTGCCTGGGACTGGAGCTGGAGAGTCTAAGATGGCCCCTCTCACATGTCTGGCAGTTGATGCTGGCTGTCATCTGGATCTCTTTTCATGTGGTCTGTCATCTTCAAGGTGACTAGACTATACTTCCTTCCATGGAAGTCTCAAAGCAATGATGCATGCAAGGAAGTGAGAGCAGAAGTTGCAAGTCCTCTTGAAGCCTTGCTTGGAAATCATACGGTGTTTGTTACCCCACATTCTACTGGCAAAAGCTTGTTGCCAGTACAGCTCAGAATAGTCCCAATTCATGCGGTAAGGTACAGGGTGCCACCTCCTCATGGAAGGAGTGGCATTTTAATTCACCACATCTTTCAAGGATATGGTCCACTGGTCCTTTGTTCCCTCCTCCTGAGACTGAATTGTATCTTTCCATAGTCATCCTTTCTCACTCTTCTTTCCTTGAATTTCCATGTGCAAGATTTTCTTGGATAGATAAGAACTAATAGAGATCATCTGCTCTGTGACCTCCTACCCAAGAGAGAGAAAGATGCTAAATAAAGTTCTCTCTTAAAAGATCAGGGGAAACAAGCAAGTGGTAAAGTACAATTTGCTGTTTGGTACCAGCCCCCATAAACCGAGCTGAGAAATATAATCTGGAAAGTTGTAAATATAATTGTTTCTTCTGTATTTTTTGTTGTTGTTGTTGGGAGCATGGTGTTTCTCCTAACCAAAAACATTTACATGATCTATTTGTTAGTTGTTCAGAAGCAGCTGATCCATAACTCACGAAGACAATGCTAGCAATTTCCATATTTTTTATTATAATTAAAGTTCCAGAAACAAGTTTAAGTTCTTACAGCGTACAGCAATATGTAAGACTATGTTTTGCAAAAGGTACTCATGGAAAGTAAAGAATACTAACACATTGGATCTGTCCAATTGTCTAGAACCTTAAAGCTAACCTGAGTTTTAGCACTTTATTATGAAAAAAGGAGCAAATTATTAGAAAACATTGACATAATTGGCTTACTAAAAACAAAACAAAACTTTCCAGAAAGAGCATGCATGCAGTTTCAATCTCTTCTAATCAAAGAGAGACACTTAGGCCTGCAAATTACAAAAAGGTTCAATTTTAATTAGTATAAAGATGAATCAGGCATATTTAAAAGAATGGAATCATCAGAATGGAAACAAAGCATCCTCTGACACTCAGTTAATCAGAGAAATCAATTAATCTTCATAACCTTAATAATCCAATAATTCAAGTGAGTGAAGATTTATTCCTAATTAAAGTAGAGCCAACCTTACTGCTATTGCTAATTATAGCGACCATATAGTGAATATTACCATGTGCTTTAGTGCGTTATATAAATTAGACGATTTTATCCTCTCAATAACTCTGTAGATTAGTTAACTTGAGCTGTCATAACAAACTATCACAGACTGGTTGGCTTAAAAAAAATTATTTCTCACAGTTCTGGAGACCAGGGTGTAGGCAGGGTTTGTTCCTTCCAGGGCCATGAGGGAAGGATTGATTCCAGGCCTCTCTCCCTGGTTTGTCTTCTCCCTGATTCTTCACATCATTTCCCCTCTGTACATGTCTGTGTCCAAATTTCCTCTTATTAAAAGGACAGTAGTCATATTGGATTAGGGCCCACCGTCATGACCTCATTCTAACTTAATTGCCTCTTTAAAGGCTTTATCTCCAAATACAGAAATATTTTGAAGTGCTTGGAGTTAGGACTTCAACATGTGAATGGGGGGCACAATTCAGCCCCCGGACGTAATCCCCTTTTACACCTGAAGAAATAGGCCCAGAAGGATTGCTACTTGTCCAGAGTCTCCAGTTACTGGTGGCAGAGTCAAGACAAACTCAGATCTGTTGGAATCCAAAGCTCTGCAGTTAACCATAACACTACATACGTGCCCTTAATAATAGTCAGACAGATCTTTTCCCATCAGTGTCCCCACGCAGTTTCAGGTTCCCGAACACCACACACCCAGGAGCTCTGTAGCCAGGGGCTCTGTGACTACTCCTCCCACACTAGTCTCCAGCAATTCCACCTCTCCCCTCCCCGAGGTCTAGCTGAATGTTCTAGCGAAGGCTTTCTTTCCATGACGGTCTCTGAATGCCCCCCACCCCCGATCATTCCCAGTCCCACCAGCTCTGCTTCCAGGGCTATCATCACCACCTTCCAGGGACTCATAAGGGGGAGATCACCGACTGTCTTTGCCTCATATTTACATTATACTTCACAAAGGCTCTCTGGACCTTCCAAGGTGTTGCCCAACTAGCCATAAATGAAAGTAAGGAATAATTAATAGCCTACCAACCAAAAAAAGTCTAGGACCAGACAGATTCACAGCTGAATTCTACCAGAGGTACAAGGAGGAGCTGGTATCATTCCTTCTGAAACTATTCCAATCAAGAGAAAAAGAGGGAATCCTCCCTAACTCATTTTATGAGTTATCAGGCATCCTGATACCAATGCCTGGCAGAGACACAACGAAAAAAGAGAAGTTTAGACCAATATCCCTGATGAACATCGATGCAAAAATCCTCAATAAAATAGTGGCAAACCGGATCCAGCAGCACATCAAAAAGCTTATCCACCATGATCAAGTGGGCTTCATCCCTGGGATGCAAGGCTGGTTCAACGTTCGCAAATCAATAAACGTAATCCAGCATATAAACAGAACCAAAGACAAAAACCACATGATTATCTCAATAGATGCAGAAAAGGCCTTTGACAAAATTCAACAGCCCTTCATGCTAAAGCGCTCAATAAATTTGCTATTGATGGAACATATCTCAAAATAATAAGAACTTTTTATGACAAACCCACAGCCAATATCATACTGAATGGGCAAAAACTGGAAAAATTCCCTTTGAAAACTAGCACAAGACAGGGATGCCCTCTCTCACCACTCCTATTCAACATAGTGTTGGAAGTTCTGGCTAGGGCAATCAGGCAAGAAAAAGAAATCAAGGGTATTCAGTTAGGAAAAGAAGAAGTAAATTGTCCCTGTTTGCAGATGACATGATGGTATATTTAGAAAACCCCATTGTCTCAGCCCAAAATCTCCTTAAGCTGATAAGCAACTTCAGCAAAGTCTCAGGATACAAAATTAATGTGCAAAAATCACAAGCATTCTTATACACCAGTAACAGACAAACAGAGAGCCAAATCATGAATGAACTTCCATTCACAATTGCTTCAAAGAGAATGAAATACCTAGGAATCTAACTTACAAGGGATGTAAAGGACCTCTTCAGGGAGAACTACAAACCACTGCTCAGTGAAATAAAAGAGGACACAAACAAATAGAAGAACATACCATGCTCATGGATAGGAAGAATCAATATCGTGAAAATGGCCATACTGCCCAAGGTAATTTACAGATTCAATGCCATCCCCATCAAGCTACCAATGAGTTTCTTCACAGAATTGGAAAAAAACTGCTTTAAAGTTCATATGGAACCAAAAAAGAGCCCGCATTGCCAAGACAATCCTAAGTCAAAAGAACAAAGCTGGAGGCATCACACTACCTGACTTCAAACTATACTACAAGGATACAGTAACCAAAACAGCATGGTACTGGTACCAAAACAGAGATATAGACCAATGGAACAGAACAGAGTCCTCAGAAATAATACCACACATCTACAGCCATCTGATCTTTGACAAACCTGAGAAAAACAAGAAATGGGGAAAGGATTCCCTATTTAATAAATGGTGCTGGGAAAATTGACTAGCCATAAGTAGAAAGCTGAAACTGGATCCTTTCCTTACTCCTTATATGAAAATTAATTCAGGATGGATTAGAGACTTAAATGTTAGACCTAATACCATAAAAACTCTAGAAGAAAACCTAGGTAATACGATTCAGGACATAGGCATGGGCAAGGACTTCATGTCTAAAACACCAAAAGCAACGGCGACAAAAGCCATCATTGACAAATGGGATCTAATGAAACTAAAGAGCTTCTGCACAGCAAAAGAAACTACCATCAGAGTGAACAGGCAACCTACAGAATGGGAGGAAATTTTTGCAATCTACTCATCTGACAAAGGGCTAATATCCAGAACCTACAAAGAACTCAAACAAATTTACAAGAAAAAAACAAACAACCCCATCAAAAAGTGGGCAAAGGATCTGAACAGACAGTTCTCAAAAGAAGACATTCATACAGCCAACAGACACATGAAAAAATGCTCATCATCACTGGCCATCAGAGAAATGCAAATCAAAACCACAATGAGATACCATCTCACACCAGTTAGAATGGCAATCATTGAAAAGTCAGGAAACAACAGGTGCTGGAGAGGATGTGGAGAAATAGGAACACTTTTACACTGTTAGTGGGATTGTAAACTAGTTCAACCATTATGGAAAACAGTATGGCGATTCCTCAAGGATCTAGAACTAGAAGTACCATATGACCCAGCCATCCCATTACTGGGTATATACCCAAAGGATTATAAATCATGCTGCTATAAAGACACATGCACACGTATGTTTATTGCGGCACTATTCACAATAGCAAAGACTTGGAATCAACCCAAATGTCCATCAGTGACAGACTGGATTAAGAAAATGTGGCACACATACACCATGGAATACTATGCAGCCATAAAAAAAGGTGAGTTTGTGTCCTTTGTAGGGACATGGCTGCAGCTGGAAACCATCATTGTTAGCAAACTATCACAAGAACAGAAAACCAAACACCGCATGTTCTCACTCATAGGTGGGAACTGAACAATGAGATCACTTGGACTCGGGAAGGGGAACATCACACACCGGGGCCTATCATGGGGAGGGGGGAGGGGGGAGGGATTGCATTGGGAGTTATACCTGATGTAAATGATGAGTTGATGGGTGCTGACACATGGCAGCACATAACATGGCACAAGTATACATATGTAACAAATCTGCATGTTATGCACACAAAATCTCTAGAACTTTAAAGTATAATAATAATAAGAAAAAAAAAAGAAAAAAAAAAAAAAAAAGAAAAATGTGGCACATATACACCATGGAATACTATGCAGCCATAAAAGGATGAGTTTTTGTCCCTTTAGGACATGGATGCAGCTGGAAACCATCATCTCAAAGGCAAACTATCTAAAGAACAGAAAAACCAAACAATCGCATACCACCATAGGTGGAATTGAACAATGAGATCAGTTGGACTCGGGAAGGGGAACATCACACACCGGGGCCTATCATGGGGAGGGGGGAGAGGGGAAGGATTGCATTGGGAGTTATACCTGATGTAAATGACGAGTTGATGGGTGCTGACGAGTTGATGGGTGCAGCACACCAACATGGCACAAGTATACATATGTAACAAACCTGCACATTATGCACATGTACCCTAGAACTTAAAGTATAATAATAATAATAATAATAATAATAATAATAAAAAGAACTAACTTATTACCATGAGGATGGCAGCAAGCCATCCATGAGGGATCTCTCCCCCGACCCAAATACCTCCCAGTCTGCCCTTCCTCCAACACTGGGGATCAAATTTCAGGATGAGATTTAGAAGGACAAACATCCAAACTATAGCTTGTCGCTATAAAAAGGGCTTATGGGAGTGGGTTCTCTCTCTTCTTCTCTACTGCCATATGAAGACATGGTGTTCCTACCCTCTGGAGGATGCAGTGTTCAAATTGCCATCTTAGAAACAGAGAGACTGAGCCCTAACCTGTCAGCACCTCGATCTTGGACTTTCCAGGTTTTAGAACTATGAGAGATGAATTTATGTTCTTCATCATTACCCAGTCTCAGGTATTCTGTTATAGAGCACCAAACAGACGAAGACAATACTTGTGAGTCTGAACACTGGCTTAGAAGTAAAAAGTCCATTTCCATTTTACATTTCAGAATCCATTTAGATTCATTCTTTGTTTCAGAAAGGTAATTAACTTCCACCTAGGTTTTTTAGGATCTCAATTAAATGTAGATCTCACCAGGATAAATTCATGTAAGTCAGAATTAGTAATGATTAGTTTAGGTTGAAAGAAGAGGGGAAATTAGGCACCTTTTATTTCATTCTTAACAGGAAAAGGTGCTATTAAAACAAAAACAAAGCAAACAAAACATTCCAGGGAAGGGTGGAATTAATCACAGGCATAGATTGCTCCTTCAAAAGTAATTCTCATCAGTGAGCTCTTTGTTTAGTGATTGAGAGCCAGACAGCCTGGTAATAAGACGTACAGGGTAGAGGTCTTCAGGAGGATGGGTGAAGTGTTTTAGTAGAGAAGAAGGAGTCCAAATGCTGCTCACGGTAAAACATCATCTCAGAAATTCCCTATAGTGAAAATGGCAAAGGGATTTTATGGGAGAAAGCTTGTTAGGGAGAAAACCAAGGTTTGGCTTTGTCTGTTTTTTTCTTTTTTTATTCCTGGAGTCATGCCAATTGCCAGACATACTAAGTGCACGTAGTTATGTGCCAGATCCTGCATTAGGCCCTGGTAAAGTAGAGAAGTGACTCACAGTCCTTGCCTCAAGAGCACGGAGTATAGAAAAGGAGACTGACACATGGACTATGACAGTACTCTGCACTGTGGTAATGGTATGCTGTATAATGTAGGGTAGGCTAACTGCTGTAACAAACAGCTCCCAAAGCCCCATGGCTTAGCATAGTAGATGTTTGTTTCCCTCCTCTATTACAGAGTAGAGTAGGTGCTTGGCAGACCGTGCTCACGTAGCTCCAACAATCTCCATAGTCTCAAAGTTCTCTCCTGTATCCTCCGCAACCAGTCAGCAAATGGAAGAAAGAGGAAACTGGAGTGTGGCACAGGAAGATTTAGGGGGATAGGTTTGGAAGAGATGCCCATAAGCCATTCATTAGAGCTTAGTCCTCTTGGCCTCATGTTATGGCTAGGTAGCCACTTTCTGGCAACAACTTTGCACTGTGGAAGGGGAGCATCAGTCTTTGATCAAGAGCGAACTGTTTCTGAGACTTATGCATGGGGTAGGGGTGTAATGGGAGCTCAGAAGAGGTAAATCCATTTGTGTGTGTGTGTGTGTGTGTGTGTGTGTGTGTGTGTGTGTGTAGTGGGGAGGGAAGGGAAAGTATAGCAAAAGCTTTCCAGAGGAATTGATATTGAAACTACGTTTTGGAAGAAAAATGGGGTTTAAGTCATAAAAGGCAGTGGGAAAGGACATGTTAAATGGAAGGAACAGTGTGTGCATAGGCACTGAGGTATTCATTAATTCATTCATCCATTTAAAAAATCTTTGTAGATGTGCCTTTCAGGTATCAGGAGTCATTCCAGGTGTTGGCAATACCACTATACATAAATCAGACAAGTTTCCCACTCTCATTACCCAATATTCTAACAATGGGAGACAGACCATAAGGAATCAGCAAATAAATACACAACTTAAAAAATCAAATTGCATGTTATGTGTTGGGGAACTGCATGTCTTTAAGTAGGGTTGGGGCAAAGATTGCATGTTGGAGGTGGGGGTGGAAGAAGTGAAAAATGATGAGACTGGAGAACGTAGAAAAGGTCAGCCACGAGAAGGCCTTTCATGCATTTAAGGGGCATCAGGAAGAGGATATGGACCTAAATTTACATTACAGAAAGGTCACTGGCTTATGACTGCAGAGAGACTTCTGGAGTGGCTGCAGGGAGGCCAATTATTAGACTGTTGGAATAATTTAGATATGAAATGATGAGGTCTTAGTGAGGAGAGGGTGGAAATGAGAGTTACAAAGGAGGTGCCATGTGCAGGACTAAGCAGTTGCATCACAGGAATGAAGGGAAGGGAAGGCTCTGAGGATGACCCCTCCTTCCTCCTTCCAGGTTTCAGGCAGAAAATGAGCAGCATGTATTTCTTTGAGTTCAATGCAGCCATTCTAATTTGTGTACACTTTTATGTTAAAAAAAAATGTATTGTTTACAAGATGTCACAAAAAGGCTAATAAACTAAAATTATACTCTGTCTTTTACTAGGAAGCAGTGGGAATAAATTATGTTATTTTAATGTAATATGTGGTTTATATATTTTGGTTATTTGGCTTGCTTCCACTTGTTGTTCCAGATACCACCCCTTATGAATGGCATCTCTGTGAGTGGGGCATCCATAGAGCCTGTTGGGGTGGGCACCCACCAAACAGCATCATTGGATGAAGAATGTCTGCCCAACATGACAAGTTGGGAGAAAAACTAATTTGAATGTATAGATTATGGACTGAATGTTTGTGTCCCCCCCAAATTTATATGTTGAAACCTTATACCCAGTTATGATGGTATTAGTAGGTGGGGCCTTTGGGAGGTAATTAGGATTAGATGAGCTCATGAGGCAGGGAGCCCTCATAAATTGAATTAGTGCCCTTATAAGAAGTAACAGGAGAGGCTGGGCGTGGTGGCTCACGCCTGTAATCCCAGCACTTTGGGAGGCTAAGGTGGGTGGATCACCTGAGGTCAGAAGTTCAAGACCAGCCTGCCCAACATGGCGAAACCCCGTCTCTACTAAAAAAAACCCAGAAAATTAGCGGGGCATGGTGGTGGCTGCCTGTAATCCCAGCTACTCTGGAGACTGAGGTGGGAGAATCGCTTGAAGCTGGGAGGCAGAGCTTACAGTTAGCCAAGATTGCACCATTGCACTTCAGCCTGTCTCAAAAAAAAAAAAAAAAAGAAGTAACAGGAGAGTTTGTTCTGCTTTCTGCTAACAGGAGAAGTCAGCAATCTGCAACTGTGAGAGGATCCTCACCGGAAGTGACCATGCAGGCACCCTGACCTCAGACTTCCAACTTCCAGAACTGTGGAACTACGGGAAATATATTTCCATTGGTTATAAGTCACCTAGTTTATAGTATTTTGTTATAGCAGCTGGAACTAAGAAAATTAGTACCAAAAAGTGTGTGTGCTGTTGTAACAAATAACTAAAAATGTGAAACTGCATAGTGGGTAGAGGCTGGAAGAATTCTGAGGTGCGTATTTGAAATATGGATGTTAAGGGTCATTCTAGTGAGAGCTCAGAAAGAAAAGAGGAGAGCTGGAGAGAAAACCCCAATCTTCTTAGAGAATACCTAAGTAATCCTGAACAGAACATTGGTAGAAATGTGGATGGTAAAGGCCATTCTGATGAGGACTATGTTATTGGAAACTGGAGGAAAGGCCATCCTTGTCATAAAGTAGGAAAGAACATGGCGGACTTGTGTTCGTATTCTAGTATTTTGTGAAAGATAGAACTTATGAGAGATTTTACTGGATATTTAGCTGAGGAGATTTCTAAGCAAAATGTTAAAGATGTGGCTTGGCTTTTCCTGACAGCTTGTAGTAAAATGAGACATGAGAGAAATGACTTAAAGACAGAATTTCTGGGCAAAAAGAAAGCAGAACTTAAAGATTTGGGAAATTCTCAGCCTGTTCATATTGCAAAAAATGAGAACACCAGTGGTGTAGCCAAATCCCCTTTGATAAGTATGATTAGTATGGGTGGGAACCATGGACCTAATCAGCCACTCCAACAGAATAATTGTCAGTTTGAACTGATGAGGATGGAGAAGGGAAAGAATGAAGGAAGGCTGTCAAACTTATATTTAACAGGATAGGTCATAGAGCTATTCAACTGTGAAGGTGCACTGTTCTTCAAGACAAGGGAAGAAGGACCATGAAGGCAATTCAGAGTTCATCAGCATTGCTTCCTTGGTTTCCAAAGGGGAGGACCATTGCTTTGCTTTCAACAGGCCAGATAGCTCCAACCCAAAGCCATGGGGACAGGGCCACCCGAAACTCTAATCACCTAATGGATTCTTCTTGCCTACTGCACAGATAGAGCCAATTCATTGAGACAGTGGTATTGCAATAAATAAAGAGTTTAACTAAAGCAAGACTAGCCACATGGAAGGCAGGAGTTTATTATTCAAATTAGTGTCTTCAAGAATTCAGAGGCTAGTGTTTTATGGAGAAGGTTGTAGGCAGGGGGTTAGAGAATGGGTGCTGCTGATGGGTTGGGGATGAACTCATATATGGGTGAGACTCAAGATATGATTCATTTGAGACAGAATTGCTCCCCAGCTCCAAACTTGTTAAACCAAACAAGTGTTGTGCTTCTAAAATACAGTGATGGGAGAGGCATAGGATAGACACTCCCCTTCCAAAAGAGAGAAATGAGGAAGAAGAAAAGAAGAAAAATAGGGAGGAAAAAAATGGATCCCAAGCAAGTATAAAACTTAGCAAGGCAAACTCCATGAGAGCTTAAGGCTTGAGAATAATCCTCTTTGACTCCATACTCTGCCCTTCAGGCCCACTGGGGCACACTAGGGCAGAGGTGCTACCCTATAGCTCTACCTGGCAGGGGTGTTCCCCCCACACCTCTGGGCACCCCATGCCCCCATGGCTTTGAAACCTCCTTTGCAAAGATTGTGACAGCAAGAGAAGTCTAGTGTGGTGATATGGTTTGGCTCTCTGTCCCCACCCAAATCTCAACTTGTAGCTCCCATAATTCCCGTATGTTGTGAGAGGGACCTAGTGGGAGATGATTAAATCATGGGGGTGGGTCTTTCCCATGCTGTTCTCATGATAATGAAAGGGTCTCATGAGATCTGATGGTTTTAAAAAATGGGAATTTCTCTGCACAAGCCATCTCTTATTGCCGGCTGCCATCCACGTAAGATGTGACGTGGTCCTCCTTGCCTTCTGCCAGGATTGTGAGGCTTCCCCAGCCACGTGGAACTGTGAGTCCAATTAAACATCTTTCTTCTGTAAATTGCCCAGTCTTGGGTATGTCTTCATCAGCAGCTTGAAAACAGACTAATACGGTAAATTGGTACCAGTAGAGTGGGGCACTGCTGAAAAAATACCCCAAAATGTTGAAGTGACTTTGGAACTGGGTAACAGGCAGAGGTTGGAACAGTTCGGAGGGCTGGGAAATATGGAAGACAGGGAAATATGGAATGGTTTGGAACCTCCTAGAGACTTGTTGAATGGCTTTGACCAAAATGCTTATAATGACATAAACAGTGAAATCCAGGCTGAGGTGGTCTCACATGGAGATGAAGAACTTGTTGGGAACTAGAGCAAAGGTGACTCTTGTTATGTTTTAGCAAAGAGACTGGCAGCATTTTGCCTTTGCCATAGAGATCTATGGAACTTTGAACTTGAGAGAGATGATTTAGGATATCTGGTGGAAGAAATTTCCAAGCAGCAAAGCATTCAAGAGGCGACTTGGGTGCTGTTAAAGACTCAGTTTTATAAGGGAAGCAGAGCATAAAAGTTTGGAAAATTTGCAGTTTGATAATGTGATAGAAGAGAAAAACCCATTTTCTGAGGAGAAATTCAAGTTGGCTACAGAAATGTTCATAAGTAACCAGGAGCCGAATGTTAATCCCCAAGACAATGGGGAAAATGTCTCCAGGGCATGTCAGAGGTCTTCATGGTATCCCCTCCCATCACAGGCCCCGAGGCTTAGGAGAAAATGGTTTCATGGGCCAGGCCTGGGGTCCTTCTAATGTGTGCAGCCTAGGGACTTGGTGCTCTGCATCCCAGCCATTCCAGCCTGGGCTGAAAGGGGCCAACGTAGAGCTTGGGCAGTGGCTCCAGAGGGTGCAAGTCCCAAGCCTTTGCAGCTTCCACATGGTGTTTAGCCTGCGAGTGCACAGAAGTCAATAATTGGGGTTTGGGAACCTCCACCTAGATTTCAGAAGACGTATGGAAATGCCTGGATGCCCAGGCAGAAGTTTGCTGCAGGGGTGGGGCACTCATGGATAACCTCTGCTAGGGCACTGCAGAAGGGAAATGTGGGGTTGGAGCTCCCACATGGAGTCCCTGCTGGGGCACTGCCTAGTGGAGCTGTGAGAAGAGGGTCACCATCCTTCAGACTCCAGAATAGTAGATCCACTGACAGCTTGCACAGTTTGCCTGGAAAAGCCTCAGACATTCAATGCCAGCCCATGAAAGCAGCCAGAAGGGAGGCTGTACACTGCAAAGCCATAGGTGTGGAGCCACCCAAGACCATGGGAACCCACCTCTTGCATCTGTGTGACCTGGATGTGAGACATGGAGTCAAAGGAGGTATTTTGGAACTTTAAGATTTGACTGCCCTGCTGTATTTTGGACTTGCATGGGGCTTGTAGCCCCTTTGTTTTGGCCAATTTTTCCAATTTGGAATGGCTGTATTTACTCAATGCCTGTACTCCCATTGTGTCTAGGAGGTAACTAACTTACTTTTGATTTTATAGGCTCATAGGTGGAAGAGACTTGCTGTGTCTTGGATGAGACTTTGGACTGTGGGCTTTTGAGTTAATGCTGAAATGAGTTAAGACTTTGGGGAGCTGTTGGGAAGGCATGATTGGTTTCGAAATGTGAAGATATGAGATTTGGGAGGGGCCGGGGCAGAATGATATGGTTTGGCTCTGTGTCCCCACCAAAATCTCATCTTGTAGCTCCCATAATTCCCACATGCTGTGGGAGGGGCCTGGTGGGAGATGATTGAATCATGGGGGCAGGTCTTTCCTGTGCTGTTCTTGTGATAGTGAATGGGTCTCATGAAATCTGATGGTTTTAAAAAACGGGAGTTTCTCTGCACAAGCCCTCTCTTATTGCCTGCTGCCATCCATGTAAGATGTGACATGCTCCTCCTTGCCTTCCCCATGATTGTGAGGCTTCCCCAGCCATGTGGAATTGTAAGTCCAGTTAAACCTCTTTCTTTTGTAAGTTGCCCAGTCTTGGGTATGTCTTTACCAGCAGCTTGAAAATGAACTTGAAAATGAATACAAGGCCACTGTATTTTAGAAGCACACACCATGTTTGGTTTCACAGGTTCATAGCTGGAGAGAAATTTCCTCTCAGATGAATCATACCTTCAGTCTCACCCATATCTGATTAAACATATTTTGATAAAACCATAAAAATACATGAAATCATATGATTTTGTAGTCACATATTGCATCTGCAGGTTTTCAGAACAGCTTTTTAGTGATCAGTTGTGCACCATGTGGGCTGGTCTGTAGTGATCCAGAAGGAGAAGAGATATCACTGAGAGGCTATGGCTTGGGAGTGCTCTTTAAAATAGAAACCTCCCTCTCTTTAGAGCTTGGCACATGCTCACTAAACACCTATAATGTGCCACTGTGTTTGTTTGCTGGAAAGCGGTAGACTGTAATATTCAGCAGAAAGGGCTTTGGCATCAGACTTGCATTTGAAGCAGTAGTGTGCTGGAGCCAGCCTGTACAGGCTCTCGAGCTGCTTGTCAAATATACAGGAATTTTGCAAGCCAATTGTAAAACCATTGGTAACTAGAAATCAGCCATAGTGGGAGTATTTACACTATGGAAATTGACAGTTACTACAAATCAGGCATTTTTTCCCCCTCCCTCCACACAGTAAGCCAGTTTACCAGCACACACCACTGGAAGTCCACTTCCACTACTTACTAGCTAGTAGGTACTAGTGTACCTGCACCTCCAGCACCCTGCTGTCAGTTTCCAGCTTTGTATGATACGGAGTGTTAGCTATATGATGTGACTTTAGGGGAAGAAGCATGACATTTCCCAACTTCATTTCCTCATCTGTAAAATAGTAATTCAATTCAATGCTATTTACCTCATAACTTTATTTAGAGAATAAAATGAAATAATGGATGCAAAATACTTTACATAATGATTATTTCATATTAGGAGCTCAAACCACAGTTGCTATTGTTGTTGTTGGATGCTGTTTGATAGTAGTATCACATATACTAGGCACACAGACTGATTTGCTCGAAAATAGCTCTTATTATCTCCATTGTAAAGGGGAGGAACCTGGAGTTCAAAGAGATCAAGTTACTTGCCCAGGACCATACACCTGGTAACTGGTGGCACAAAACCTGCCAGTCTCCCGGAGCTCATGCACTTTCTGCTGTCCTTGTTGCATCTGTACTTGGTGGTGGTAGCCAAAAGTTAAGTTGCTTGACCAGCACAGGCTCTGCATCACAGCTCTAGTTACCTTGGAGTCTTGGCACGTCTTCTGGAGTGGGTGGGAGAATCCAGCTTCTCTGGTAGAGGCTCTGAAATACAACTATCTCAGAAACCCAGGGTTGTTCCTGACCAGACCTGGGGGAAGCTAAAAGCAGGGGCTCCCAGATTTCTGGATCGGGGTGAGGTGGTGGGAGTCACAGGACTGCAAGCGGGGCAGTGGCAGAGGCATGACTGAGGTATGTGCTATGAGCACAGCGGTACTGGCAGTGTACGAGGGTGTTGGTGACCCTGTGCCAGGTGTGTGTGTGGAAGGAGGTGTGGGGGGTGTGTACCTGTGCCTCCAGCACCCTGCTGTCAGATTCCGGCTTCGTATGACACAAGGTGTTGGCAGGAAGATCCTAGACTCCCTGACGTTGTGTTTCTTCCCTTCTCCAAGAGCAGTGCCGCCTGCTGGAGGAAAGAATGGCTGTTGCATAGCTAACGTTGCTGACCTGTAGGACAGTAGGAGGAAGCCACATTGGAGTCCTCTGTTGGCTCACCAGTCTCTGAGCCAGGCTGGGGCCAGAACCACACTGCTTCTCTCTTTTTTTCTTTACCCGTCATTGCATTTCACTTTCTTTTATCCCTCAAATGAGATGACCCAACATTCTTTATGACAAAGCTGGAAATCTAGCTAATGTCTTTGATTTTGAACTAAAATTTAAAAAAAAGCAATGGATGGCTTAGAACTGATTTGCTATTCTAATAGAAGTGTTCTGATGTATTTGGGGGAATAGGAAAGGGAGAAGAGAATATTGATATAATAAGTGCAATTATTATATCATTACACAGAACAGCTTTCCTGAAGACCAGAGCTGCAATCTCTGTATGTTTATAAACTAACTTATAAATGATATAACTATACTTAGCTAACTCTCTGATTATCGCTTTGTTCACAGTTGTGGCTTCTGGCGTATTTGGCGTACCATCTTACAGTAACTCTTTGTCATAGAAGCATGGCTGTTTTCGAAGAAAGATTTAAAATATTTCTCAGAATAACATAAACCATCCACTAAGAAGGAGACTGTTAGGAGAGTTTGGTTTCCTAAGGTGCATCATTAGTAAGCAAGTGTTTTGTGTTGAAGACTCTCCCTCCTTAGGCAGAAAAATGGAACCACAGTAGTCAAGGCAGAACATTATGCTTATAACCTTCTGGAGTCAAATGACTAGGCTCTAAGATGAATGTAATGAAGATTTCAAAGATCAAGTGAGTTGCCAGAGTACAATTCCTTAGAGTACAGAGGGAGGGAGGAAAAACAGCAGAGTGGCATCCCATGGCAACTCTATTTACTCTAGTCATAGATGCTGCTGCTAAGGCAGGACTTCAGATTGTAGGGCCTTCCCTGTGAGCAGCACCAGAAAATGTCTCTGTGAAAGGAGCTGGACTCCTACACATGCTCACTGGCTAAAGAAAGGGATCAGGCACTCTGGAGACTGACTCATTTTCTTAGAGAAGCTGACTAAAGCTAGGCAGAGATCAGAAGCTGGAAATAAACAGTCCTTCAAAGTTCATGGCATCCAAGAAAGAAAATCATTTGCTTTCTGCTGTGTTTTTTTTTTTTACAGAGAAGTGACGTGCTAGATTTCAGTATAAATGTAACACTGGGGTTATTGATCAATTGCTTATTCATTTATTCAAACACACACTTATTGAATATCTATATTGGTATCTATACTGGCACACACATATTTAGTATGTGCCAGAAACTGGGCTTGATCCTACGGATTGGAAAATGAATAAGGCACAGTGTTTTATCTTCCTAGGTGCAAAATCCCAGTAAGTACAATTATCTAAACAAGTAAGTTTAATATGGCAAGATATGTGCTCATAGAGGTATGTACAAAATGCTAGGGGAACCGTACTAAGCCCAGCTGGATACTGTTAGGGAAGATTTCGTAGAGGAGATAATATTTGAGTATATTAGACTTATCTTCCAATGTATGTCTAAACTCCAGTGAAAACCAATAAACACAAACAATATTTATTAATTGTGTTCCTTCTTCGTTACCAAAACCATAGAATACAATGAAACAGGTTTCAAACCTGGCATCCATCAGACACCTGTGGGGAGGAATCAACATTTCTGGGGAGTGACAAAATTTCTGTGACCTTCAAACATATCAGAAGACTCTCAACCACACTCACAATAAAATAAATGTAAATTAAATGTCAGACTGGCAAAAATCTAATACCCATTCTATTTGTGGCGCTGTAGAAATGCAAACTGCTACTCTGCAGGAGAATGTGGCAATATCATAAATTAAAGAATCACTTACTTTTTGACCCAGCAATTCCACTCCTAGAAATGTATTCTAAACATATACCTGTATCAGTACAAAATGACACATGCACAAAGGTCCTTCAGTGTGGCTTTTATTTTTAAATAGGAAAAAATTGGAAATATGTCAAATGAGCATCATTTGAGGGCATGGAGCACTACGCAGCCATAAAAAAGAGTGAGGAAGATCTATCTCCACATGTACTGATGTGAAATGTTATCCAGAATATATTGTTACATGTGAAAAAATAAAAAGGAGGTTGGAGAACATCTTAGTTTTGCATAAGAAGGGAGGAAATAAGAATTTATGTATATTTTTTCCTAAATTTGCTCTGCCAATCACTGAAAGGTTAAATCAGAAACTAATAAAAGTAGCTAATAAAAAAGCTATCTAAAACTTAAACAATACCTTTTGTTTTAAAATAATTTCAAACTTAAAGAAAAGTTGCAAGTACAAATACCTCTTTTTCACAATCATTTTGAGTAAATTGCTGAAATGATGATCCTTCCAACACCAAAATGTTTAGTGTGCCTTTTTTGGGGACACAGTATGCTCATCACAGCAGGCATTAACATCAAAACATGACTACCATCGAATCCTTAGACCCCATCCAGTTTCAGCACTTGTGCCTGTATTGTCCTTTAGTGTAAAAGGATCACGTTGAGCGTCACACATTGCATTTAGTTTCCAGTGTCTTTAGTCTCGTGACATCTAGATCAGTTCTTCAGTCTTCACTTTCATGACGCTTTGATGATTTTGAAGATTATAGGCCAGTTATGTTGAAGAATTTCATATTTCCTCATGATTACATTTGGGCTGTGCATTTTTGGCAGGAATATCACAGAAATGATGTGTGTTCTTATTGCATCTTATCAGATGGTGCATAATTTTGGGTTGTTCCATTACCGATCATGTTGAGCTTGATCACTTGGAGGAGTCTTCCTCCACTGAAGTTAATCTTTTCCCCTTTGTAATTAATATGCTTTTGAAGGAAGGTGCTTTTAAGCTATGTAAATACAGTATCTTGTTCCTCAGCAAACTTTTGATTAATTAATATGATTTCCTATTGTATTTGTGGGTTATAATGTTACTATCTGATCTAGTTGGATACTTGTCCCCACCCAAATCTCATGTTGAACTGTAATCCTCAGTGTTGGAGGTGGGGCCTGGTGGGAGGTGTTTGGGCCATGGGAGCGGATTCCTCAAGAATGGCTTGAACCATCCCTTGGTGGTAAGTGAGCTCTCGCTCTGAGTTCACATGGGATCTGGTCATTTAAAAGTGTGTGGCATTTCTCTTGCCCATCTTTCACTTGCTTTCATCACCATGGGTTGTGCCTGTTCACCCTTCACCTTTCACCAGGACTGAAAGCTCCCTGAGAGTTCACCAAAGGCTAAGCAGATGCCAGCACCATGCATCCTGTAAAGCCTGCAGAACTGTGAGCCAACTGAACCTCTTTTCTTTGTAAATTACCCAGTCTCAGTTATTTTTAGCAATGCAAGAATGGCCAAATATACTATCATTATTTATTTTGAGGCCCAATTTGTCTTAGATTTGACTATGAGAGCCCTTTCAAGCTGGCTTTTGTGTCCTTTTGAGATGATTTCATTATTCTTGGAGTACTTCCTTATTTTTTTGGTACAAGATGCTCTAAACTAATGTTGTACTTTCCCTGCCTTAGCCCTGGAATCAGTCATTTCTACAAGGAAACCTGGTTCCCTTTAGTGGAGAATGGTGTTTAGAAACTAAGATTTAAGTGATAGGTGTGTTCATTACTATTGGAGTGTCACTGCACTCATGCTGTCTCAGTGGACAGATGAATATCTGTATGTGTTTGTGTGTATGTAAATTTACGTCTACATTTATTTCTATATATATGCATATATTTTGAAAACAGAGTTTAGCCTGATGCCTGTGCTTTCTGTCTAATATCACAAGATTCATTCTAGTTTTCTCCCTTTCCATATTAGTAACTCCATTCTTGGGTACTAAGAAACCTGGCTCCCATTTTCCTTACTATATTTACTTATTTGCTCAACCCACCTGTATGTAGTCAATCTTCCATCACTGTTTCTGCCCTCTTCCCCACGCAGATACTCTCCTTACTCCTCTTGTGTTCTGATACTTGCACCAGTTGGAAACACTGTGTGGAAGCTCTCTCCATCCCAACCCAGCTCTGACAACCTGTGCTGAGCCACCCCCATTTCTGGACATCCCCCTTACCCAGCTTGGGCTCTGGCCCCTGCTATGGAGAACCACACTTTCCTCTACTCCCTGCCATAGCCACCTGCTTTACTCTGACTTGCCTATGGGCATTAAGACTGAATTGTTCAGGAAGGGAAGGGAGAGGAGAGGAAGAGGAGGAATATGAAAAAGTGTAATTATGTTAACTTTTTAATGATATTGTAAGATGGAGGAGATGGAAACAAGACTTGATAATTTTGATTGTTTTGACTAAGTAAATCTTTTAATATTCAGAAAGAAGCCTCTAAAATGGAAAATAAATAAATCTAATAACATCAAATTGACAACAAACATAGCAAGAAAATAATTATTTCAAATGCTTTAGAAGACAATAACTGTACATGCTTAGTTGGATATATTCTTGGGACAAGAGAGATCTTAAATTCAATTCAGGAGCTTAAAGCAAGTTATACTGGAATTTTTTATTTTGAAACTATTTGATGTATATTGCAAGATAAGAAAATAAACTATATTCATGTTGTTAACCACTAAGATTTTTATGATAAGAGAAAAGCAATGTAAGTGTAAAAACAAAAAATGTTAAAACACTCATGTTATTAAATTTGTATTGGAAATTTCAATATGAATATATAATTTAAAAATATATACATATGGCTGGGTGTGGTGGTTCATGCCTGTAATCCCAGCACTTTGGGAGGCTGAGGCAGGTGGATCACGAGGTCGGGAGATCAAGACCATCCTGGCTAACATGGTGAAACCCCATCTCTACTAAAAATACAAAAAATTAGCTGGGCATGGTGGTGGGTGCCTGTAGTCCCAGCTACTTGGGAGGCTGAGGCAGGAGAATGGCATGAACCAGGAGGCGGGGGTTGCCGTGAGCCAAGATCGCACCATGTACTCCAGCCTGGGAGACAGAGCCAGACTCCATCTAAAAAAATAATAATATATATATATACACACAGACACACACACACACATACATATATACATACACATATATACATAGATATCCCCCCTCACCTCTGTTCATTGAAAGGGAGGGCCTAGAAACATTGACAACCCAGCAGAGGTAAGTACTCCTAGCACTTAGATTTTGATGACTAAATACCATTCCCCATTAAAAGAAACCAGGGTCTTTGGAGAAATGGCTGATTTTGGGTGTGGGTGAGGGATTGTACAAGGTGAGCCCAAGACATCTTGCTTTGTGCCAGAAAAAGAGCCAGTTTATTAAGCGTTCTTAATGGCTAAAGATGGAACTATTTGAGCTTCAAAAAGATGACTGCAATGGAATGAAACACACTGAATGTATAAAAATCTGTAAGTCTGTAAAATGATATTCAGAAAAGAGAAAACCAGAGAATAAAGGAAAACAAAATATCATTTGTCACCTACTCCTTACTCTGAAAAATGATAATTCAAAGTTAATGATTATTTATTTACCTTGACTTTTCAGTAGAAGCAGTTAATGAGACAAATCTCTCTCCTCTTTTGCTTTTTCTCTCTTAAAGACTGCCAGCTAAGAAGTATAGAAGGAATGGAAGAAATAGAAAATCACCATTTTGGAACCCTTAATGAAGTAGTTGATTGAGACAAGAATCATTCAATGGATGATGAAACCATTAGGTGACAGATGAGTGGAGACTTGGATACGCTAGTGCTGCTGAAGTATTACTCCATAGATTATTTGATGGTTGAACAAAATGAAACTTTACAATGGAGGGCTGAAGCTGTCTCTGGCTTACTGAAAATGGGTCAATTAGATATGACACACCTCACAATGTGTTGCAATATTACACAACATCAGTAATGATGTCTTATCTAAAATGTAAACTTACAATCTCTAGATTTAAATGTACGGAATGCATGGGTTAGTGGAATAAATTAAATGACACTACAAATTCAGCAGTTGGACAAAATCTGAAAGTAGCCTATTGTGTTAGTCTGTTCTCTCATTGCTATAAGGAAATACATGAGACTGGGTAATTTGTACAGAAAAGAGGTTTAATTGGCTCACAGTTCTGCAGGCTGTACAGGAAGCATGGCAGCGTCAGCTTTTGGGGAGGCCACAGGGAACTTAGAATCATGGCGGAAGGCAAAGGGAGAGCCAGCCCTTCACATGGTTGGAGCAGGAGAAAGAGAGTGAGAAGGGGGAGGTGCCATAAACTTTTAAATAACCAGATCATGTGAGGACTCTATCAGGAGAACAGCACTAAGTTTAGCATCAGGATGGTGCTCAACTGTTCATGAAGGATCTGCCTCCATGATCCAATCACCTCCCACCAGGCCCCACCTCCAACACTGGGGATTATGATTTGATGTGAGATTTGGGTAGGGACAAATATCCAAACTACATCAGCTATTCTGAGGGACATCTGGCCTGGTCTCTTCATCAAGTTGATGTCATGTCAAATAAAGGGTGCAGGGAGTTGGGAGAGCACTCATAAAGATTATACAACCAGATGTAACACATGGACTTTGATTGGATCTTGGTAAGAACAAACTGGGAATAACACTTTTCTGTAAAGCTATTGGCAAGGTTTAAATATGAGTCAGGTGTTAGATGAGGATAATAAAGAACTGTTAATTTTGGTATTGATTTTAGTAGGGAAAATGTTCTTATTTTCATGATGTCTATATAATTTGTACAAAATACTTTAGCAAAAAAGTTGAGGCAAACATGGTAAAAATGTTAACAACTGACAATCTAGGTAGTGGATCTATAAGTGGTCATTAGACAATTCTCCATCTCTCTCTTTTTTTTTTCTTGCGACAGAGTTTCACTCTTGTTGCCCAGGGTGGAGTGCAGTGGCACAATCTTAGCTCACAGCAACCTCTACCTCCCGGGTTCAAGCAATTCTCCTGCCTCAGCCTTCTGAGTAGCTGGGATTATAGGCATGCACCACCATGCCCAGCTAATTTTGTATTTTTAGTAGAGACGGGGTTTCTCCTTGTTGGTCAGGCTGGTCTCGAACTCCCGACCTCAGGTGATCCACCTGCCTCGGCCTCCCAAAGTGCTGGGATTACAGGCACGAGCCACCATACCAGGTTTTTTTTTTTTTTTTTGAGACAGAGTCTCACTATTGTCGCTCGGGCTGGAGTGCAATGGCACGATCTTGGCTCACTGCAACCTCTCCCTCCCAGGTCCCAGCAATTCACCTGCCTCAGCCTCCCGAGTAGCTGGGATTACAGGCACCTGCCACCATGCTCAGCTAATTTTTGTATTTGTAGGAGACGGGGTTTCACCATGTTGGCCAGGCTTGAACTCCTAAACTCAGGTGATCCACCCGCCTCAGCCTCCCAAAGTGATTACAGGTGTGAGCCACTGAGCCTGGCCAACAATTCTCCATCTTTCTATGTGTTTGAAAATATTCATAATAGCAAGTTAAAAATAATTCTGACTCCTAGGCCTCTTGACTTATTGAACGAGACTGAATCCTACCAGGTATCTTCATTTTATCAAGTATCTCTAGCAGGAAATGAATAAATTAATGTCTTAAAATTTTAAAAAAATAGACTTTATTTTTTAGAGCAGTTTTAGGTTCACAACAAAATTGAGAGGATATTACAGAGATTTCCCACATACCCAATAACACACATGTACAGCCTTCTCCATGATCAACATCCTGCACCAGTGTGGCACATTTGTTACAATCCATGAAGTAACATGAACTGAGACATCATTATCACCCAAAGTACATAGTTTACATTCAGGCTCACTCTTGATGTATATCCTGTGAGTTTTGACAACGTATAATGATGAATGTTTTTTTCTTCTGTATGATCTTCAAATAACGTTCAACAAATATTTACTGGGTGTCTACTATGTGCCAAGCACTTTTCTGGGTGCTTAAGATTCAGCAGTGAGCAAAAGAGATGCAGGGGATCTTAAACCCATGGAGCTTGGCATCCTGCCTTGCCCATAGTAGGCCCCTTTAATAAAACAAAATACCTTTAAAAGTTGTTAAAAATAACACAAACACAGAAAACTGCATTAAACAAATGAACAGCTTAGTGAACTTTTAGAAAGTAACCTTCTTCCCTGTAATCCTCCCCCTAGACCTAGTACCCTGCCATCTGGTCGAGAGTCTCCCATGCACCACCCACCCCCACCCCAGCACAACCCCGCTTCAAAGGTGTATCGTGTAGAACGCCATTGCAGGGAGCAGAGACAAAGTTCAGAACTCTGCCCTTAAAATTCTTCTACCTACTGTACCCCTCAAAAGTGAGATCTTAAATTTTTTTTCTTTGGTTCAGAAGGTTTTCAGCTTCAGACTTTCACTACACTGAGTACAATTCAGACATGCATTATTAGCCATGGGATTTTCACTTTATAATATCAAGTAAATGGAGCAGCTTGGGGGCACACTCATTCCTGATTCACAGCTAATTCTGTGGACATAATGTCACAACGAATCTCCCAGACACATAATTCTGTCATGGTGGGATAAAGAAATTAAAACATAATTTAAAATAACCTCGGTGCCAGCTTCAAATGAGTGAAGTTAAGGTCCCGAGAGACTGTCTGCAGAAGCTTCATTATGTTGCAGTCGTGTTGAAAGGTGACCCAAGGCATTGCTTGTTACCTGGGCTGGTGGATCAAATGAGAAATAAGCTTTGCTATTTTTTTTAAAAAAACCTTTAATATTATCCTCCATTTTATATGATTTTTTCTACCTTCAGACTTAGGTCTTTCAAGACCCAGAACTGAAATACTGTAAAAACGGATAATATGTTCCCTGTCTATTTTCAGAGTGGCCAAATCTTGGTACCAACACAAGGATTGAAATGTAAAGCTGCATGCATTTTATTTGAAAGTCTCAAAGGTCTAACACTTGCAATTTTTGTTGGGGGAGGGTAGAGCTACAACAACTTTATTAAAAGAAAAGTGCAGTGAGATTTGTTGAAAGCTCAAAAGAAAGGGAAAACTTAGACGCTGCCCCTCAAGTACAGAAACAAGTGCCGAGTGAATATTAGATGTTCTGGGGATGTCGTAGTCAGATGGTGTGCTCATCTTCCAGTTGTTTGTGGCAAAGATCTGCTGGTCAGGGAGAAGGACCTCCTCATCTTGAATCTTTGCCTTGACATTCTCAATGGTGTCACTGGGTTCGACCTCGAGGGTAATGGTATTACCTGTCAAAGTGTTCACAAAGATCTGCATTGTCAAGTGGCGATGGCAGCAGTGCACAAGAAGAACAGCGCTCAACTCCCAGCTTTGATGGAACTCTGGTAATTTTTAATGCACAATAATATGATGCCATCCAAGCTGTTGTGTGCATTAAATAAAATAATAAATACACAGTGCAGTTTGGAGCACCCCACAGGAGTGAAGAAAGAATTTGGGAGGCAGCTGAAGTTGGCTGGAAGGGGTCTAGACTGGGTGGGAAATGAGCTTTCTCTTCCAGCATCTCCACTTCTTACCTTGATGGCTTCAGCCCATCTTGACTTGGTGAAGCCTCAGTCTCTTCCTGGGTAAATGGGGGAAGACACCAGTTTCTCATAGGGATTCTATGCCAGGTAATGGTGACACCTACATGTGACCTAGTGCCACTGTGTCTCCACAGCTCTCATCTCATATATTCTCCACATGTCTACCTTCTCATGCGACTGATGAGTAAATACAAAATGTAGGATATGTAAGCTTTCTTAAAAGGGAGGCGGCCAGGCACATTGGTTCATGCCTGTAATCCCAGCATTTTGGGAGGCCGAAGAGGGTGGATCGCCTGAGGTCAAGAGTTTGAGACCAGCCTGGCCAACACAGTGAAACTCCGACTCTACTAAAAATACAATAAATAAATACAGAAATAAATAGATAGATAGATAAAAATAAGCCGGCCATGGTGGCAGGTGTCTGTAATTCCAGCTACTTGGGAGGCTGAGGCAGGACAATCGCTTGAACCTGAGAAGCAGAGGTTGCAGTGAGCCGAGATTGTGCCATTGCACTCCAGCCTGAGCAACAAGAGTGAAACTCCATCTCAAATAAATAAATAAATAAATAAAATAAAATAAAAATAAAAATAAAAGGGAGGCATTTTTGCCATTTCCTCTCTCTCTCTCTCTCTCTCTCCCAAGACAGGAGGCATCCCAATTGCATACAGGTCCTCATTTAATCATTTTAATCCTTTTCAAGTTACTTAATCTCTCTAAACCTTAATTTCCTCACACATAAAATGGGGATTAAATGAATGCCTTTCCACTGGACAGTAGTGAGGATTAAATGAAATCATGCATCTTTGTTTTTCTTGGTGGTGATGAGTCTGGAATGTCACATAAGGTCTCGAGGCACAGCTGTGCTGAGAGGACACCCGCCTCCTGCCTCCCAGTGTGAGGCTGAGATGTGTTTCTTGAAGGCAGCAGCTGAGGCTACAGGATGACAGATATGGCCCCAAGCATGGGATCGGAACTCACTCTACAGCCCAGGCTCTGCTCAGCAAGACCCTGGAACTAGCAGCACTGGTGGGGACAGCACAATTGTATTGTCCTTCCCTGTCTATTTTTCACTTCCTCCCTCGGGCACTAAATGTCTCTCAGCTATTCCTGCTCACCATCTTCCTGGGGGTTTAGAGGTTGACACTTGAAATTTTAATAAGGAATAATAGCCACATTTGGCCTTTTCCCCCATGTACAAAGCTTTACACTTGTTTGCTTTCTGGAACAAAAACAAGTGTGTCATGTTGTCAGTCTTGGGCTGGACATGAAATAAAACAGTCAACTTGAGATGGAATGTCAGCAAGAGGTTGAGTTTTGGCTGTGGGGTTTCCAAGCGTGAGCTTCCTGGCCCCTGTGGCACTGGCAAGAGTGGCTCCTCCCAGAAGGAGCTAACAGCACAGGCTATTTCTCTCTGGAAGTTTCTCAAAGAGTCTGTTGCATCTAAAAGCTATTTGGCCATGTTCCTAATTTGAATTCTGTCTACATTTGTTTCTCACTGTGGTGCTCATTTGAATGCAGGCTGTGTGCCCAATGACTAGAGGCTATTAGGCTGCTCCAAGGGGCACCAGGAGACCCTCATGTCCCTGAATATCTTCCCTGCCCACCAGCCTAAAGTTCTGTCATTAGCCATTATCTGCAGAAGTTCAATGTTGAAATGCTGCGGGGGCAGGGGTGGGGGAGCGAGCGCGGTGTTCCATCCCATTGACTCAGTTCCCTGCCTTGGATTGGCTGCAGCTGGGCTCCAGCAGATTCCTTCCTGAGGCTCAGAGGCATCAGGGCCCCTGTGGCCTTAGCGCACTCTTTTGCACACTGCTCCCAATTCTCCCTTCCTTTTCCTCTCTGCTCATGTGTATTTCATTTAATGCCGAATCTGACAACTCTTGTTTCCCCCTCTGAAAAAAGTATACGTACTTTTCTCTTTGTGAAATACATTTTATGGATGAATTGCTTCCTTTTTCATTGTAAACTTTACTGGAATGTCAAATGTGTTAAAAAGTACAAGAGCTTTCCTCTCCCTTCTGTCCCTGGGAATGAATATTCCCAGCAGACAGCAGACTTCTCTTCTAAATTCTCTCTGCTTTGGCAAAAACAAGTAAATAAACGAACACCTTTTCTTAACTAGTTGTGTGATGTATGAGCAATCCTCATAGAAAATGAGACACAAAAATTTCTTTTCCTTCCTTACAAATATGGTAAGTCACTTTGAAACTATCATTTCTTCTCTTCCTTCTTTTTTCTAGTGAAATTAGAATGAGTTTCTAATAATAAAGTTTATTTATATATTTCTGATTATTGGTAACTAAAGTGTTTATATATATGCTCATGTGAACTAATAGGTATGTGACAATATATTTAGTGGGCTTCTTTGTCCTTCATCTGGTGATTCATGTCACTCATTCAATCACTTTCTCATTCATTCAATAAGTAGTTTTAAATGCCTCCATATATTAGACATTATGCTAAGCCTACTATGGGGATAGTATGGGGCACACATGGCCACTGGGAAAATACTATATTTTCCAGCCATCTGAGCATCTATATGTAGCTGTATGCTGCAGGCTGGATTATTACTATTACTCTGAGATGGAGTTTGGAGGGTAAGGGCTTATTATGGGGTGACTCACCATCCAGTGGTGCCTGCACTGTTCTGAGATTCAGGAGGCTAAGTTCTAATATTAGTTCTGCCCCTCAAAAGCTGTGTGGTCATGAATAGATCAGTTCACCTCTCTGGACCCAGTTTTCCAACGGCAAAATCTAGAAGAGTTACACATTCTATAAGATTCTTAAGAGTTTTAAGCAGTAGCTGCCATTTCATTGGAAGGGCACAGTAATGATGATGTCACTGCTTATGCTTGTATAAATACTTAATTACTAATAAAATAGAAAGCAGAAAACCTCAGTCTACATGAGATCCCATGAAGTAGACTGACAAGGAGACATTATTCCAATTTTACCAATAAGAAAGTAGATTTAGAGAGCTTAAGCAACCTACTTAGGAACACATGATAGTCAAATTTGCTTCAGCAGTATCATCAGATTAGAAGCGTCAGATGGTTCCTCCACCCTGGTATCCAGTGGCTTTGGAAATAGTCTTTGCTTGGAAGGAAGGCGACTGATATTTATTGAATGCTTGCTCTGTCCAAGGCATCAGTAATATGTTATTTTATCTGGATTTTTTTTCACTGTGTGTGGTCATATTCCTATGGTGTTATGTATTATCAATTTATCATTTCACATTACCATGTTACAAATGAAATACTGAGGTTCAGAAAGGTTATGTGGCTTGTCCTAGGAAGAGGAAGAGATGGATTTAAATTCTGTCTTCTCTCACTGCAAAGTCCAGAACTGGCAGGGATCATGAAGCAGAACTGTCCACTCTAGTTTTCCAGTGGGCCATCAAAATAGGGTTTTCCTCAAATGAGGGAGGTCCTGGCTGTGCAATTCCAATTCCAGCCCAATCGTTCCAATGTCTACAGACCTTCTTCATGAAGTATACATGCCCGTCTTTATGGAGGTTCATGGAAACCCCATGTTAATTTTGCTGTTGACCATTTAATGTATCTGTGATCCAGGCCACATTTCTTCACATAGTGGTCATTTTAAAACGAGCATTTAAGCAGTCTTATTTATTAGTCATGCCTCCTCTGACTGACAGACACAATTTGTTAAGCCAGTTCATAGTCAAATTTATTTATTATTAAAATATTACTGAAATATAATCAATTTCCAGATTTCTAGGGTTTATATGAGATCCCACAGTGTTGATACATCATCCACTCTAATATTTAAATGTTTAGTTAGGTTCTAAAAAAATCATTTTGTCCTACTTTCTAACATTTATTTTGTCATAAAGTTTATTTGGCTTAATGGCTGGTTAAATATCCCCCATAAGAAACTTTTTGCAACTCCACATTTTATTTTCAGAAGAGGACAGAAAGTGATAAAATATGCACAGAGTGGAAAGTTACGGGAAAGAACACTTTGCAGCTACTGGTAACTTTGGGCAAACCATACATAGTGTCAGATACCTGAGAAAAGTTCAGTCTTGTGGGCGAATGAGTGTGGATGTTTACTGGAAAATCAGCACTGGATTTAAACATCCAATAGATTTAAAAAATACACTAAGTGAATTTTTTTCTTTCCATTTTGAAATGTGTGATTCATTAATAAAACATTATATTTAGGTAGATGCAGCTGAATCAAGGTTTTCAGTAGACAGTTACATAAAAGTTTTTCAGTGGATATTTACATAAAGTTTATTTCCTCTTTAAGTAAGAATTTTGAGTTTCGGAAGAACTTCAGAGGAAATTCAGTTCTATCCTTTTGATAGAGGTTCATAGATGAAGCGACTTGCTGAAGTCCACACAGGTAGTTAGGTGGAGGTGGAAACAGACATGGTCTCTTCACTCTGACGGGGCTGTCGTTCCTGCTCCAAATGCAGCAAGCGTTTGTAGGAAACAGGAAACAGGAAACAGCTATAGGAAATGGTAACAGGATATTTATGCATTGGTTAATAGAGAGCTATTCAATTACCCACTGATGAAGGACTGATGATTTTTTTTATGATGCTACAAACTTGTAAAAATTCCAAACACTATGCATGTGTATAAAAGTGTATAAAAATGAAAGTCCACCACTTCCTGGCCTCCTCCAGTCCCACTCCTCAGAGCTCATCATCACAATAGCCCAGTACATACCCATCCAGATTTTTCTATCCACATTTAAAACTTCTCTCAGCCAGGCACGGTGACTCACGCCTGTAATCCTAGCACTTTGGGAGGCCGAGACGGGCAGATCATGAGGTCAAGAGATCGAGACCATCCTGGCTAACAGCGAAACCCTGTCTCTACTAAAAATACAAAAAAAACTAGCTGGGCATAGTGGCGGGCGCCTGTAGTCCCTGGCATTGATGGCTGCCACCTCTGTCCCTGGCCCAGCTAGCCTCCCCTTCTGATTCAGCTCCGGTTGCTCCTCAGTGGGACCCTCCTCTCTTTGGATCTTCTTTGGGTCTTCTTGCCATTCATCAAACACCCGACCACCTTCCCATCTTTCCTTGTGTCAAACTTACCTGCCCCCTGACCCCTTACCTCAAGTCTCCGCCGTGACACCACCTCCACTCCTCCTGGGAAATCAGAGGAGGGCAGCTTGCTAGGTTCCTGCTGGAACCCACTTCCCTGCAAACGAAGCAGTTCCTTTATGTGGTCTTAAACCAAAAGGAGGCAGTGTGGCCCCCAGAGTTGGGGCTTGGACTCTGAATCCTGAAAGCTGGGTTCTACCTCATAGTGCGTGATCTTGAGCAGGCACTTGAGGCCTGCTTTGTTTCTTCACCTCTAAAGCAGGGGAAATAATTATTCCTATTTCAAAGGGCACTGATTAAATGATATAATGTTGGTAAAGTGGTTAGAACAGTGCTTGGTGCATAGTAAGCCTTCATTAAATAGTAGCATTATTATTTTCATTGTTGTTAATATTATTAGAATCCCACTTCCTTTCATCTTGTTTAGGACATCATTGCAGCAATTCTCTGAATCCTGAATCATCAATTTTACTCTCCACTGGGTCGTTTCTGTTGGCATACACATGGGTGGTTGTTTCTCCCACCTTAAAAAACAAAACCAACTGAAATTAACAATACTCCCAACCCGTTTCTGCCAGCTTCTCCTGACCTTCCTCCCCACTCTCTTCTCCCTTTTACAGCAAAACTCAGAGAGGGTGTTCTCCGTATTCCAGATCTCCGACTCCTCGTCTCCACTGCTCTCTCGAGCTCACTCTGCTCAGGCTTTGCTAAGTTGCTCTTGCCCAGAGCCCTGTGACCTCCACATTGCCAAATGCAGTGGCCACTGAGAAGCCCCCTCTGGCTTTGCCACAGCTTCCTCTCCTCTGGGAAGCCCCTGATTTTGCTCTCACTTCCTCAGCCAGTCTCCTTTGTTGTCTTCTCCTTAGTTTGACACCTCAAGTGATGGGGGGCCTGGGGCTCAGTCTTCAGACCGCTTTCCTTTTCCATCTACACTGACTAGTGAGCTCATCCATCTCGTGGCTTTAATATCTAAGTGTGGACACTCTTCAATTTATATCTCTGGCCTGGACTTCTCTCCTGAACTGCAGACTCATATAGCACCCGCCCACCTGGCTGCTCCACTTGGATGTCCAACAGACATCTCAAACTTGATGTATCCAGAACCAAACTCCTGATCTTACCCAACTCCCAGCCTGGCCCTCCCTATCAGCTCAGGGCACCTCCTTCCTCTCAGTTGCTTAGGCTGAACTATTTGAGGTTGTGCTTATCTCTTCTTGTGTCAGCAAACCTGACTGATTGTACTTTAAAAATATATCCAGAGTCTGACCACATCTCATCATATCCACTATGCTCATTCTGGTCTAAGTCACCATCGAGTTTTTCCGATACGTACCAGATTTGTGTAATCTCCTTCTACATGGTGCTACGGCCCCAGACTCCCCATGGTTAAATGTGAAATGTTGAATTGGATCCCTTCACTCCTCTGTTTTAATCCCTCTAAAGGCTTTGCATCTCATCCTGAGTAAAAGTCAAGGTGATAGCGAAGGCCCCCAAGGCCCTACATGATCTGCCTTCCTCCCACCCCACTCCCTCATGGCCTCATTACTTTCAATGCCTTATGTATAAATCTCTGCTTTGCTCACTTCTTGAGTTCCTCCTCAAACATGTCAGGCATGTTCCTACCTCAGGGCCTTTGCACTTGCTGCTCTTGTTTTCTGAAACACTCCCCCAAATTTTCACTTTTTTCTAAAATTTGTATCTTTCTCAGTGAGGTCTTTCCTGGCCACTTTATTTAAAATGACTTTCCAGTTGGGCACGGTGGCTTATACCTGTAATCCCAGCATTTTGGGAGGCCAGATGGGCAGATCACTTGAGGTCAGGAGTTCAAGAACAGCCTGGTCAAAATGGTGAAACCTTGTCTCTCCTAAAAGTACAAAAATTAGCTGGGTGTGGTGGCACACCCTTGTAGTCCCAGCTACTTGAGAGACTGGGGCAGGAGAATCACTTGAACCCAGGAGGCGGAGGTTGCAGTGAGCCAAGATGGCACCACTGCACTCCAGCCTGGGTGACAGAGTGAGTGAGACTCTGTCTCAAAAAATTAAAAAAAGAAATGACTCCCCCTCCCCAACTGGCATTCTCTTTTCCTCTTTTATATTCTGCGTCTCCCTGGTATTTCTAATACTTATGGTTGTTTAGCTCTACAATTCACTTACTAATGGTGTTTTTGTCTATCTCTGGACTTTTGTCTATTTTGTTCTCTCTAGCACCTAGAACAGTGCCTGACACATAGTGGGCACTCAGCAAATGTGTGCCGAGTGGCTGAATGAACAAATTAATGAGGAAATGGGTGGAGCAGGCAGATTTTTTGAGGGATATGATCTTTTGATGGCTTGGAGCCCCAGTTTGCTGGGTAAGAAGCTCATCGTATTTGTACTTACGGAGAAAATCAGACTTGGGAGAATCAGTCACAATAATTAAACATACAGGTGGCTGGTCTGTTCTAGCTTTTTGTTTTTTTTCATAATGAGCCATACCTGGCCCATATTCAGCACCAGCTGCTGAAGAATGGAATTCCCCTCTTGGTATACGTGTCTGCTTAGGAGCCCAAAGGCTCCTCAGGGGAGTGCCCAACACACACAGAATTAGAGCAAAGAGATGTAATTCTTAAGAGTTAGTTTTGACTGGGTGTGGTGGCTCACCCCTGTGATCCCAGCATTTTGGGAGGCCAAGGCCACTTGAACCCAGGAGTTCAAGGCCAGCCTGGGCAACATGGCAAACACCTGTCTCTACAAAAAGTACAAAAAGTAACTGGGCATGTGGCGTGCAACTCTAGTCCCAGCTACTCAGGAGGCTGAGGTAGGAGGATCAATTGAGCCTGAAAGATGGAGGCTGCAGTGAACCATGATCATGCCACTGCATACCAGCCTGGGTGACAGAGAGAGACTGTATCCTCCCTCCACCCCCCCAAAAGAGTTATTCTTAAAAGACATTTCTCATTTATGATTCTATATTTACGATTATTTTGGTCTGAAGAATAAGAAAATACCAAAAGCCCCTTTATTTGTTACTTCCTACTTTCTGACTTTTTCTGTTAGGTGTGGGCTATCATCTGTGTGTGCCTTTGCCATTGACAGCGCCTTCATTTCATCATTTCTCACTTTCACTTTCCAAGTCTTAAATGCTACAGACTATCTTTCACTGACTTTCCTTTAGTTTCTCTTAGCTTCGCTAAGAGGCCCATCTTTTAAAGTCCTATGAAAAGGGTTTCAAGCTTAATAGCCTCCCTTGCAGTTTTCAGCTGAGAACATTTCCTCATTGCTTAAAGGAAATGAAATTGCCGATGAGTATCTTTAGCCACTGGGCCTAGTCTGACATTTTTTCATACTGGTAAGCACCAGTCAACAACTTCATAACTTCAGTGTACTTCATAGACATAGTCCCAGCTGGTTAGACTCAAAGAACATTGGACCTCATTTTAAAATATGACAACCATGTCACGGGCTATAGGCATTGCATTTCAATATTTCCCCTTTCTTTTCTCAAACCTGCAGGTCTGCATTTCCAAGGCTGGCATTTTACACGAGGAGCAAGTGAGCTTCAGTCCTGGCTTCTCCATGACCCCTGTGTGCCCTCCAACTAGCTTGACCTTTGACTGACCTTTCTGTGACGTTTGACTATATGACAGTAGCCATCTTTGGGTCAGCATGAATGACCTCCTTATGGATTCATAGTTTTTGGTATTTAGAGAAATCAGCTTTTTATACCACGGTGAGAGTTAGAATTGGCTGGCACATCTTTTGATGATGCAGCTAACATTGTCTGGTGGCATAAACCAGGGCTGTGTTCTGGGCCCCCTTTTTACATATTAAACATTAATAATTTGAAACTGACTTTGGTTAATTTCTCCTGGCTATGGAAAATAGGCAAATGAGTCTCCTTCTGTACACCAATATTATTGTCACAGCCTGGAAGTGGCCTCTGTGGGTGGTTCATCCTGTGATGAGCCCACTACCAGAATGACTAGTTTTAGATAAATGATTTTGCAATTAAAATATTATTGTGGTGGGTGTTCCCCAAATGTCATGGTCCTAAATTTAATAATTCGATTCAACCAGCTATTTTTTTTTAGTTATTTAAAGCAACAGTATCCCAACTGTTTTAACCCATTCATGCTTGAGGTTGCAATTTTTTTGAATTTTTGCAATCAGACCTTGGTGATGACCTTGAGCAGTAGGATATAAATAACTCCCACATGCTTAGCGTTCAATTATTGGAAAGCATAAATTACCTACCTCATTAGTGAAAGGAAAGTGTCAATATGCTCTCTCAATCTATATGGATTCATTAATAAATGATACACAGTGCTATTATATTAGTATATTATTTATATTATAAAGATACATAAAGTAGCAATTTAAATGAATGAGATAAAAATGAAATAAATGGGCTGGGAGAGGTGGCTTACGCCTGTAATCCCAGCACTTTGGGAGGCAAAGGCAGGCGGATCACGAGGTCAGGAGATCAAGACCATGGTGAAACCCTGTCTCTACTAAAAAAATACAAAAGATTTAGCTGGGCGTGGCAGCGGGCGCCTGTAGTTGCAGCTACTCGGGAGGCTGAGGCAGGAGAATGGTGTGTACCCGGGAGGTGGAGTTTGCAGTGAGCCGAGATTGCGCCACTGCACTCCAGCCTGTGTGACAGAGCAAGACTCTATCTCAAAAAAAAGAAAAAAAAAAAAAGAAATAAATGATTTTTCTTATTTTATTTATTAATAGAACAGTATCACTCTATTATGATGATGAACGTTCTGGCTGCTTCATTTTTAAAATCTCTTGCTAATCCTGATGGCTTCATGCTCTCATTAGCTAATATCACAGGCAAAATACACACTCAAAGCAAGGACCAATATTAATGAGCGTGGAGGTAAATCCATATTTTACATAGCTTTTTGTTAATTTCAGATTTGAGGTTGACTTTCTGTCAGATATGATCAGATCACTGTTTTCCTCACTATGCCGCTGATAAAAAGCTTGTCTGTTCTAAGAATTGGAGAAGTACGGCTCTGTCAGACAAGCTTTCTGTTTGCTTGAGCTTGTATTACTGATATTACCTTTAATCCTCTACATTCATGAGAGCTCATTTCATTAAAACTGGATGTTATATTCCATACATCCACTTAACTAGACCCTTCTGAAATCTAACATGTGCCCATTTGGTGACAGTGAACAAAAATGTGCCAACCTTCTGCATAGGGAACTTCCACTTTTCCCTCAAGATACCCAGAGAACTGCAAGCGGCAACCTGGGCAGGTAACCATCTTACAAGTTGAGCAGGTGGGGTGCCTCTGTGTCAACTGGAATATGTAAGCGGTATTGAAGTTTACCTTCTTTCATACTGTTGCATATAAATATAGGGATAACTTCTAATGTTTTTCATGCATACCAGTGTCACATGGCCCATGTGGTGTACTGACTCCATTTGGAGAAATATTTGTCACTAATTCATTTTTGGAAGTTCACTGGGAACCAGTGCTCCTCATGAATGGATGTCCCAAACTCTGGGCATTTACATAATACGGTCACAGATTTGCTTCACCGATATACTATCTATACTTTTATCTAATTAATATTGATAACTCTATGGACTTACTTTTAAAACTTAAATTTATTTAAAAAGGAAACGCCACGTTCCTGACATGAATGGAGAAATCCATACTATTTTTCCTTCTTCTTCTTCCACGAGCATCAGTGATTCTTACCGTGGTCTGAACGCAGTCCCTGCTGTTGACCTGGGGCTGAGCTCTCCTGACCTTGCAGCAGAGGTCAGACTGATTCTTGCACTGCCCACTGCAATACCCAGAAATAACCAGCACTCAGGAGGCGAGGTGACACCATGGACAGGAAGGACATTGGATTGGCACCTGCTGAAGAGCTTCTTAGCAGCTATTATGCTGAGGGTTGGGAAGGTAGGTGTGTGTTGGCCAGCTTTTTACCACCCCAGATCAATTGGTGCACCACCTTTGGGAAACAGCTCTTTATGTATGTATTTATTTATTTATGTTGAGAAGGAGTCTCGCTCTGTCACCCAGGCTGGAGTGCAGTGGCACGATCTTGGCTTACTGCAAACTCCGCCTCCTGGGTTCGAGCAATTCTCCTGCCTCAGCCTCCCAAGTAGCTGGGACTACAGGCACGTGCCACCATGCCCGGCTAATTTTTTGTATTTTTAGTAGAGACAGATTTTCAGTGTGTTAGCCAGAATGGTCTCGATCTCCTGACCTTGTGGTCCACTCGCCTTAGCCTCCCAAAGTGCTGGGATTATAGGCGTGAGTCCCCCCGCCCGGCCTATTTTATTTCTAGGAAATGTGGAGGCGAATATAAGACTCCAGTATAGTCATGATATTGCCCTTATGGCAACATTTGCATATTTGGGATAGTCCTGTACCCCTCCTAGGCCTAGGTCTTGATTACCTACTACCAATAATATTTTTCCTAGTTTTTGTTTATAGTATACTGTTATTTTTGTGTTTGTATTCTTGTGTCAAGCTATCTCAAAGCCTTGTGGAACAAGGCAAAGGATATAAATAAATAAAATATCTCACATGACCTTCTCTGCCCCACATGTCATTACTGGCTTCATCTCTAGTTAGCAGATTAAATCTGGTATTTTGTGAAGGACAGTTCCAAAACAGATGTGTCAGTGATGTCTTATTATATTAGATCTGCTTTATGACACTTCGTGATTTACAAAATCCTGCACAGAAACCATCTCATTTAGTAAGCATGATAACCCTGTGAAAAGGGCAGACTCGAAGAATTTGGTAGATGTGTCAGAAGTTCAGTTCTGAGCTCAAGTCTCAAGAACTCACATTTTCTCTCTGTTTCTCTCTCTTCTCATTCTCATTTTTTTCTCCCTCTCTCCTTATCTTTCTCTCTCTTATTCCCTTCTTTTCCTCACTCTTCCTCTTCTCCCCTCCTGTCCTCTCTCATCTCTTTTCTCTCTCCTCCTCCTCCCCTGACCCCCGCTGTTGCTTCACTGCTATATTGAGAACAATCCAGGACTAGCCGACTTGGGGTTGAGATAAACTGCATGAAGTAGAGTCACGTTGTCACAGTGGAAGCCATTGGCCCCCTTGCAGCACATCAGCTGACCACAGATGGATGGCCAAGGCCCACTGAGATCGGTTGAGTCTGACCCAGATCAGCAGACTCACCTAGCCACATATTTGTGAGAAATAGTAAGTAGTTATTATTTTAAGCCATTATGTTTTGGGTTGGTTCATTACATGCAATCGCCACCTGATACAGAGACTCAGAGACTTAGGTTACGTGACAGAATTGATGGCAGAGCTAGGAGTAGAGTCAGGCTGCTGCTTTTTGTTTGTTTGTTTTGTTTTAAATTTTTGTGGCTACATACTAGGTGTATATATTTATGGGTACATGAGATGTTTTGGTACAGGCATGTAATGTGTAATAATCACATCGAGGAAAATGGGCTATCCATCCCCTAGGCTGCTGCTTATTCTTGGTCAAGGTGTTTGATACAATGCTCTGCCACTGAACTCATTTACCTATCTTCCCCTTGACCAGCTGACCTCTTGTCCAGCTGACCTCTGGTGCATTTTGTCCCTCAGGAAGTCAATCGTGGTACATGGGCGGACGGATGAGCATTGTTTTGCAAAGAAGATCTATTTAAATTTTGTAAAATGAATCTCTTTTTTAGAAGAAACATCAAACAGTCTTTGGTTGTTCTGTAACTGTCTGGCATCTTCATCTGCCTGTTTTTTACATAAAATTTTCATAAACCAAAATCAAATGCACTTTATTTGATTTTTGCATCTTAGTAGCAGTAATATGAGACCCTACACATTATCATCTAGAGGTCATGAGATCCATCAGAGTAATTTCCTGACATTGTTTTGACTTTCTGGGAAGCCTGAGGGAATGTTTTGAGATGGATGTCCTTCCCACCCCACTTTGGCTTGATGCTTCACTTCTGATTATTGTGGTGCAAAGATCTCAACCTACAGCTTATACTAGGCTTGATTTCTAAGGTCATGCTCATCTGCAGGCTTTGTAAAATCTCCTAACGATATAGTAAGAAAGGTCACTTAACAATAAGACAATTAACATGTTCCCTCCCCATGAATGAATTTTGGTGTAAAAAGAAGCAAAAATAGTGCCAGAAATAAATTACTGGCTTATAAACATGTTTATTAAATGCATCATACTTGGAGCACCAGATGTGAGGAAGACAAAGGCTAAATGCCAGCAGCAGGGTTGCTTAGTAAATTATTTGGCTTGTTGCTGGTAATGAGAGGCTGTCCTTGGTGGGAGCTGCTGTGAAATTACATGTTTCTGCTGTTTTGTTCCTCAATGAACCATGATCGACTCTAGGAATTGTTTGGATAAGCTTTCCCTTTGGTGTTGATAGAAAAAATAATTCTCTTTTAAAAAAAATCTTGATAAGCCCAAATATTTTTTGTGAACTCACAATTTATTTATGTCTTCATCAATAAAAGTGATTAATAAATAAATTTATCAAATGTAATTTGATTGCCTTTAATTCTCCCCTTTCTTCATATCTTACAAAAAATTCCTGTTGATTTATGCTGAAGACTTAGACTATATAGAAAATAGAACCTAGAAAGATGATACTGTCTGTTAGCATTTCCAGTCGTATTTCTGCTGCAGAAATGGGCAAATCTTACAATAAGCCTGCTGATTTGATTAGGCAGACTAATAATTACACACCGTAGCAACACCCTCATGCACAAGCTCCTATTCACAGATCTGGCATTCTTCCTGTTTCTTCTTTAGAAAAATATTTTCTGGCTTAGTTGAGAAGAATAAGTCATTAGAAGCTCCAGTAAACAATTCTGTGTGGAGTGTCCATTTGAGCAAGCAGCTGTCCTTTGAAAATTGTCTTTATTGTTTGAGGCTCCCAGTTTTGCAGCCAGGAAGTTATATAAAATCAATTAAGCCAGAGGATCTCTAGGTAATCAGCTCTGAGAACTGTTGCCCCAGCTGCGATTATTTGCCGAGGGTGGCAGCTTACTCCTTTATTGCTGTGTTGTTCGGCCCCCGCTTTAGCCTTCACCTCCTGGCAGCACTGCGCCTCCCTATCCCCCACCCCTCTCGGCTTCTTTCCTTCACCACTCTTGTTGGTGCAGCCCAGGCTGCTGTCTCCCTGGGTCTCACCCCAGCTCCTGCTTTCAAGGGATGCAAGGAGAATGCCCTGCTGGGTTAAGAGGTTGTGGCTTTCAGTTCCTTCTCACCAGCAGGTAGGAAGCTGGAAGGAGGTACCACAAATTGCGGCCGTTGCTATGGCAACCAGAGCTGCTCCTCAGAAATGCTGTTCCAGAGGAAAAGCTCCTTGAGTTGTTTGATCTGTCTTTCTGTGTCTTCCCCTTTCTTTGGCCCTTATGAGGCACCTCAAGTGATCATCTCTAAGAATCCCACCCGCCTCCCCCGCCACAAGGAAGTCATTCACACCGAGGATTCGACAACAGAGGAGCCTTCCTGCACTACTCCCCTCAGAGGCATTGTCCTTGAATAAGGCATACTGCAACCAGAAGAACATGCCATATCATGACGTCTAATATTATAATTCTATGCATCATTTGGCTGGGTGGGGAAAGTATTTTGAGGGGTAGGGTAGGGTAGAGAACTCATTTGTTCATTCATTGAGTGCTTATTGAATACTCACCAGGGAGTACGTGGCAAAATGCTAAGTACTGGGGTTTCAGAGACAAATATGACAATGTTGCTACCTCACAGTCTGGTTAAGAGGCAGATATAAAGACAAATGTTCACAATAAGGCATTGCACGTGTTTGATAAAAGTCTATCTGGGGCTTCTAGGGCATAAGGGAGGGCGTGTGTGGGCAGCTGGGAAAGCCACTTGATGGAAGTGTCATGAGAGAGTGTGTGGTAAGTGCACACATTACCTTGGAGGACTCTTAAATCTTCTCTTGAATCCAATATCTTACTTTCTTTTTTTTTTATGTGGATGTATTTTTTTTATTATTATTATACTTGAAGTTCTAGGGTACATGTGCAGAACGTGCAGGTTTGTTACATATGTATACTTGTGCCATGTTGGTGTGCTGCACCCATCAACTCATCAGCACCCATCAACTCGTCATTTACATCAGGTATAACTCCCAATGCAATCCCTCCCCCCAACCCCCTCCCCATGATAGGCCCGGGTGTGTGATGTTCCCCTTCCCGAGTCCAAGTGATCTCATTGTTCAGTTCCCACCTATGAGTGAGAACATGTGGTGTTTGGTTTTCTGTTCTTGCGATAGTTTGCTGAGAATGATGGTTTCCAGCTGCACCCATGTCCCTACAAAGGACACAAACTCATCCTTTTTTATGGCTGCATAGTATTCCATGGTGTATATGTGCCACATTTTCCT